>NW_025814867.1:58958172-60158172 GCF_022079265.1 Lynx rufus
AACTCAGTTCTGGGACCAATAATCTGCCAAAATTTTATTGTGAGGCAGGAATTTTTCTTAGGACATTATTTTTTAAAATTTTTGTAAACATTTATTTATTTTTGAGAGACAGAGAGAGACAGAGTATGAATGGGGGAGGGGCAGAGAGAGAGGGAGCCACAGAATCTGAAGCAGGCTCCAGGCTCGGAGCTGTCAGCACAGAGCCCCACGTGGGGCTTGAACCCATGAACCGTGAGATCATGACCTGAGCTGAAGTCAGATGCTTAACTGACTGAGTCACCCAGGCGCCCGAGGACATTATTAAATTAAAGCAGTATTTCCTTAGTTTATCACTGAAATAAATTATTATATTCAAAATAAATTTTGCTATTAATGATGGCATTTGACATCTTTTGGCTTAATGGTCCCCAAATGTTCATCTTGGCCTTTATTGACAAAGGCTATCTTAAAATACTGAAAAGAAGAAGAATTGGGTGATTTAATATGTCTGGGCAATAAGAGTTGATTTATTCCAACTCAAGGTTAGCAGCATCAGGCCTCTTGACTCTTAATTGAAAAGGACACCTCAATGAAAAATAACCGGAGTCCTCAAATGCTATTGAACATATAAGCATATTATATAATATATTCTGAGAGCTATGGAACCTACTGCAGAGAAATAAAATCGTTAGTAGACGTGATACTCAAACTGAAAATTGCTGTGTTCAGTAAAAATAATCTTATAGGGGCGCCTGGGTGGCTTGGTCGGTTGAGCGTCCGACTTCGGCTCAGGTCATGATCTCACGGTCCGTGAGTTCGAGCCCCGCGTCGGGCTCTGTGCTGACAGCTCCGAGCCTGGAGCCTGCTTCAGATTCTGTGTCTCCCTCTCTCTCTGCCCCTCCCCCGTTCATGCTCTGTCTCTCTCTGTCTCAAAAATAAATAAACATTAAAAAAAATTAAAAAAAAATAATCTTATATTCCTATGTGATGGTGTTGACATACATTTTTGTTTTGTTTTTTACAGAACAATTAATATCAATATTGTGATCACCAGCTGATACCACTATTTCACCTACTTTTCTTGGGCTATATACCTCCTTGCGTTTCTGATAAAAGATTTTGACACACTGGTCTACCTACACTTTTTGAGGATGTAATTTTGTTCTTCTTTTTCTAGCACAGGAATTTCTGCCCTGGTGTCACACATAATTCCATCCTATCTATTGCTTTCCATTTTCAGGATTTTTTAAAACTTTACCTCTACAGGTCGGCAGCATTTGGACTCTATCATTTAAACTAATCATATTTCAAGTTCTAAAAACTGAGCCAGGCAAAGAGTAAACAGTTCTCTGAAGGAAAATGCTCATGCAATCCCAGGGCCATGGAAGGCTGAAATAATGAAAAATAAGACAAATAAGTAAAATGAAAAGAAAACTGGAGTGGGACATTGCTGAGGCAATTTCTGTCTATCACATCTATCTTAGAGAAGAAACTCTCTGGAACCCAGATAAATATCCCTTTTGTGGCAGGACCCACCGCAAGAATTTCTCCATAGACCCTACCAGATGTCAGATTTCCACATGTTAAATTAAAGTTCTATTAAAGATAATTTCTCTCCTTTTGTTTGTGTCTGAAGGAGTAGACTAGAAATACTTACCTATTTCTGCCCAAATCTCAACATTTGTATCACATAATACTGTGTTGGCATAGACTTATGGAAAAATAATTCATCTAAAAATGACTATATCCAAAAACAACCTGCTTTTGAAATTCTGTTAGTAAATAAATAAGGAATTTTTAGAATATTTATGAATATAAAAGAATCTGTTTTTAAAAGACCAAAGGGAGTTTCTGCATTTATGAAATTATAACAATAAATCATGAAGAAAGAAAAAGGTGAAATAAGAAAAACTGTATGGTGCAAAACACATGTTATAAAATTTAATGAAAATAATGGTGGTGATAAAAATAATGGATTAGCTATAGAAGACAAATCTTGGAGAAGAAAAAGGCACTGGAGGGAAAGTGTTCAAATCAGAGTATTTCTGAGGAGAGGAATAAAATAAAGTGAAAGTAGGTCTGAAGTGGGGCAGATCCAGGTAATCAGACCCACGTATCACATACCATGCTGGTGAGGACAGAGTGGACAGAATAAAAATAACGAAGACGTGTGTCTGAAAACTTTCACCAGATAAAGACATATTTCAACTGGCAGGTTGCAAATACCTTTGAAAACCTAGGGAAAATTATGTTAGATAAATAATATTTACATTTATCATGGTGAACTGTGATGGCTATGTATTTGTTTCCTGTGGCTGCCGTAATCCATTAATACTGACTTGATGGCTTGAACGATGCAAATTTATCCTGTCACAGTTCAAGAGGTAGGAAATTTGAGATCAGTTTCACTGTGTCAAAATCAAGGTGACAGCAAGGCCACCTGCCCCATGGGCTCTAGGGAAGAATTTGTTCTTTGTCTCTTTTGGCTTCTGGTGGCGGCTGGCATTCTTTGGCTTGTGGCTGAATCACTCCAGCCTCTGCCTCTGTGGTCACACTGCCTTCTCTTCTCAGTGTCAGCGTTCCCTCCTCTTACAATGATACATGCATTTGATTACATTTACCACTCTCCTAGATTATCCAGTGTTCTCGCTCTCTCTCTCTTGATCTCCAATTTAATCATTTTTGCAAAATTCCTTAATGCAATATAAGGCAACATTTATAAGTACTGGGGATTAGGAAGTGGATGTCTTTTGGGGGGCCATTATTTAGCCTGTGATTTAGATGTATGTATGCATGTATGCATGTATGTATAAATTTTGCAAGCCTCTAAGCACAAGATACAGATTACATACATGGAAACAAAATTCTAGTTGTTCTTGGACTATCATTCTGTAGAGAATTCTACAGCGTTGAGGAAACATGGTGGTATTACAAATTCAACCAAATACTCATTTATTTGCAAAGGCAACCAGAAGATTTTCTCAGCTCTAAAAAAGCTCAATTTAGTTTTCCTGAAGATAAAATTTTGTTGCATTACAGATGGATGGGAGATGATTCAAGGTTAGAAAGTTAAAAAGAGGGAAGTTTTTTATAAAAGTCTGGCAATAAGCACTGTAGCTTAACAGAGACTTAAACATCAAATTAAATCTCCATGCTGGAGTGCTTCTCTGCTCAGGCCAGATTTACACTCAGTCTCTAGGTACTCTCCTTCAGTCCTGTGACTTTGCATACCATCTGTATGCTGGAGACAACCTGATTTATATTTCTAATCTAGGCGTCTCCTCTCAAGTCAACTCTCACTGAACCGTGTTTTTTTCTTTTTCTTAGATACCTGATAGGCATCTGAAAGTTAACACACCCTGAACCAAACTCTTGTGTCTCTATTTAGACCTGGTGAACCTTTAGCTTTCCCTGTCTCAGAACATGGCAAATCTATTTACCCAATTATTTAAGCAGAAGATCTTGTATCCATTGTTTATTTTTCCCTGTCTTTTGGCAAATCCCATTGGCGGTTGTTTAGAGATATAAGAACTACCACACCTCTCACTCCGTGGCTCCTTCCTAGCTGGAGCCATTCTCCTCTCTTGCCTCAAATAATTAAACATCTTGCTCTGCACCCACACTTGCCTTTGTATAGTCCAGCCTCCAAGGAACCAGAGTGACCTGAACTAAAGTATGATGATGACTGCATTACTTAGCTGCTCAGAGCCCTGCAATGGCTTGCAAGCTGCCCCTGTCACTTCCTGACTTCATCTCCTACCACCCTCTCTTATTTCCTCCAAGAGTTAGGCCTCCTGGCTGTTTCCTTAACACATGAGTTAGGGGAAGGTCTTCCAGGGCCTTATGTTTGTCCCTTTTCACTGAATTGTTCCCCCAGATACTTGCATGGCTGGCTGCCTCAGTTCTTTCAGGACTGGCTCACATATCCCCTGTTGTCCAGGCCCCACCATAAATCTCTATTTCCTCACTCTGCCAAAAATTTGTTCATGGGTCTGACATTACACAACTGTATATTTACAGTTTCATTGTATATCTCACACCACTAGAATGTGAGTTTCATAAGAGCAGAGGCTTTTTCTTTTTTGATCATTGCTATATCCCCTGGGCTTAAAAGTATATATAACAAATAATAACAGCTGTTAATATTTTTCAGTAAACACATTAAATGAAAAAATAGTGAAAAAAATTTATCCCAGTATATTCTGAAACACATTTTGAAATATATATGTCATGTAAGCATATATATTTTTATGTATGTAATATATAATAATTCATGAATATATGCATATGGAATGCCCTCTCCCCACAAAAAAAGATTCTCTTTGGTCAGTATGAGTATAGTTTTTTTTTTTTTTACTTTTTCATATTTTCTAAGTTTTTTCAATAAACATATATTTTTAGTTTTTAATTTTTTTAAGAAACAGAATTTTTTTTCTTTTTTTTTGTTTTTAAGAGACAGAGAGCATGAAAGAGGGAGAGGGGCAAAAGCAGAGAGAGAGAGAGAGAGTTGTAAGCAGGCTCCACACTCAGCATGGAGTCTAATGAGGGTCTTGATCCCACAACCCTAGGATCATGACTTGAGCTGAAATCAAGGATCAAGGGCTCAACAGACTGAATCACCCAGGCACCCCCAACAAATATTTTTAAAATTAGGACTTGTGCTATTAACATTTTTTTACAGATGAATAAGACAGAAAAGGAGAGAATAATTAATTGGTGTATGGATATGCAATCATCAAGTTCTTTTTGAAGATGAAGGTAGCTGCCATTTTATATGGCAAGGAGTCCTCTTCTAAAGCTACCTTTAAAATTTGTTTAGGGGTGCCTGGGTGACTCCATTGGTTAAGCCTCTGACTCTTGCTTTCTGTTCAGGTCATGATCTCACAATTTTGTGAGATCAGGCCCTGCAATGGGCTCTGCACTGGCAGTGAGGAGCCTGCTAGGGATTTTCTCTCCCCCTTTCTCTCTCTGCCCCTCCCCCACTCATACTGTCTCTGTCTTTCTCAAAATAAATAAACTTAAAAAATAAAATAAAACAAAAATAAAATAAAATAAAATAAAATAAAATAAAATTTGTTTAGTAGGAGTACCTTAAATGGGAAAATGTTCCAAGACATTCCACTACAAAATTTCTTTACATGGGTCCAAGCCAGACTCACTTAAATTGACAATGATCATAGTAATGTGATAAATCAAATACTTCTTGTTAGGACATCCGTATATAATAGTTTAAATTTTGTTCTTCTAAAAGATAGTCACAGTTTAAAAGAGTTAAAAGATGATCAAAGGACATCCTTAGAGGCTTAGAGGCTCAGTTGGTTGAGCATCTGACTCTTGATTTCTACTCAGGTTATGAACATAAGGTGGTGGGATTGCTCCGAGCTCAATATGGAGCCTGTTTAAGATTCTGTCTCTCCTTCCCACTGCCTGTCTCCCCCACCTGTGCTCTCTCTATCTCAAAAAAAAAAAAAAAAAAAAGAGAAAAGAAAAAGAATGTTTTCCAGGTGATATAAAATTTATATGGGATAGCGGAATTCTATGCAACAGTGCCAACCATTGGTCAAGAAGTTTAGGTGCTCTGGAATTTGATGCATTCCTTGGTAGCCTTCAATCTACTCCAAGATAAATAAATAGTTGCCTCTGTAACTGACTGTAATACCAGGTAAGCAGACAGGGGACATGGTACTCACCCTCTGTCTTTGAAAGCTTCAAAAGTCTTAAACAAGGAATGGTGTTCTGTTAGAATTCTAACTTAATATTTTGCACATGACTTCAAAGGGACAACTCCAAGGGAGGTTATTAAAATTTTATCTTTCACGGTTTTGTGAAAATGTTAATTTACTTACCGAAGAGAATATTATACACACATTTGGTTTAAAATTGAAATACCACAGCAGATGTTAGCATTTGAGTTTTTCACTTACTTATTACCTTGCACAAAGATAGTAACTCCAAAATTAGCATATTACAATGTTGTAAAACAAAGATAACACATTGAAGCTAAAGAAAACCAGGGAAATATCTTTAAGAACAGTGGGAGAAGAATCCTTTTGGATTAAAAGTGTTGTTTTCTGAGTGGAACTATAAACTAAAGATTCACTTCTGTTGATGGTGAAAAACCAAAGCTAACCCAAGTTGTGTTCCTCTCAAAAACTCATATTTTTCTAGTAAACCTGTTTAAGAAAATAATATGAAATTACAAATACAAAATTACATATAGTGCCTTCAGAGGAGTCCTTGCAAGTGAAGATTCCTTAAGTTATATTAGCTTCATGATAAATCTTTCTCTGTGAAAATGTTATTTTTCATCTGTTCCCAAAGGCCTAGCAGTATAATGGAAATATGCATTACAGATGTAAATGTAATCCTTTATATCACTAGTGGCTTCTAGACAACAGCACAAAGATCTATAGTTATTCCTTTGCATTAATAAAAAGGAAAAAGAAAGAGTAAAGGAGAGAAGAAAAAAATAAAAGAAATCATATATGCAAAATAAGAGAATCCATTTGCTCATGGCCACTCTAATAGGAAAACAGTATGAACATGAAAACTTCAATTTGATATAGAAGGGGAAAACATACCAGAATATTAAGAAATGCTAAAAATGAAAGACACCAAAGACTTGAGATTAACACAGAAATGCAAATTATTATCTGCTTAAAAAATTGGTAGAAATGTGACTGTGCCCCAGGCACTTTAAAAAAGTGTTGGATTTTAGTTTAGACTGTTAAAGTAAAAATTGCATTGGACAAAATAAACAGGCAAGGGAGACTTTATTCAAGACTATTACAGTCGTAGAGACTGAACTCAACTCTGTGAAACTAAAGAAGTAAGAGTATTTAAGTGCTGAGGTGAGTTGGCAGAAAAGTACGAGGGGACTTTTGGGAAGGGTTGACTGATGGTAGGCATTCAGCACACTGAGTTATTCTTGAGTCTGCAAATGTTTTTATCTCTGGTTAGGGCATCTGTGTTTGGTACTTGGCTCTCAGTGAAGTTGGAGGGACTGGGAGACAGAGCCACTCTATCTTTTACGGTTTAATTTTGAAGCCCTAGTATATAGGTCCTTCAAAAAGGCATTTCCTAGTACTAACACTGGCAAAAGGCTGGGATATTTGCATACATTTCAAAAAAGCAGAGAAAAAACTTACAATTGCAAGATTTTTAATATAGATGCTCTAAGGAACAGGTGATTAAAGGGGTATAGACAGCAAGAAATCTGTCTAAATTTAAAAATTTTTTTTTCAACGTTTATTTATTTTTGGGACAGAGAGAGACAGAGCATGAACGGGGGAGGGGCAGAGAGAGAGGGAGTTGTTCCTCTAAACAAGGACTTTGAATTTATATTTCAAGTTAGATGAGATTTATTAGTTCCATTCCACTGGTCACCACTGCCCATGTTTGCTAAAATTGGGAGTGGCAATTTTAGAGAGATGATACAAATAGATGATAGATAGATAATAGATATCATTTTCTGGTGTATTCATTTTTAAGGATTTTAGAATGCTTAACATTATTAAATACATTTTTATAGTTTATTCTCCAGAGACATTTTTAATAAGTTCCCCCCCTTCTCCCTAAATTATTAACGGAAATCAAAATAATTAGAATGGAAGGTCTCGCTTCAGAGAAACAAGGTAATACAGTAATTGCCTCAAGCAAGAGGCTTCTGCTAATTCTTCTGAGATGAAAAACAACTCTTAATACTCACCTACCTAGTTTAATAATCATTAAGTATTTAGTCCTAACAACATCTCTTTATGAGTCTGGCAAGAATGAAAACCTACTTGCATTTCTGAGAATTCTCAAGACTGTCAAAACACTTTTTAGGTGAAAAGGACACTAGAAAATGAGAATTAAAATTCTGATTCCTTATCTTGAATCTAAATTATTATATTCAATTATTATCAAGTGAGCCAATGTGGGTTGCCTCAATGCAAACAATGATCTTCTGTAATAACTGCTATTACACACCACCATAAAATATTATATATATTTCAATTACCCATCTTATTTTTCAAACATATCTCTACCCAATCCTATATTTATTGGTAAACATGATTTCTAGTGTAGAGGAAGAAAGTATGCACCCCAAATTTATTCCACATATTCAGTCATCTCTGTTACAGTTCCTTGTTCAAAGAAAAACTATTAGTTTCTCAGATATCAGTAATGAATACACTTCTTTGTCACATGAAATTGTAAGTTTTATATTTTCTGCTTCTGAGTATTAACACAATATGAATACTCTCCCTGTTCTTTAAATTGACCATCTAGAATGGGCCATTAGTTCCCAGCCTTTAATGCAAATTAGGACCAATCAGGAACCATTAAGAAATGCTGGTACCTGGCTCTGACCCTCACATTGTGATTTAATTAGTATTGGTATTGGCTGTGATATAGATATTAGGAGTTTTTCAAAATAACTTTTGAGATAATTCTAATATGTAACAGAGCTTGGGAATTATTGATCTAAGTCCTATGATTTTTTCTCTAGAGAAAGTATCGTCCTTAAACCTGTCAAGACAAACAGTGTTATCATAGAAAAAAATAAATCAGTGTATCTCAGCCTGATAATATTAGAATCATCTGAGAAACTAAAAAAAAATATATATATATATAGATAGATAGATAGATATATAGATAGATAGATATCTAGACTCTACTCTCAGTGATTCTAGTTCAATTGGTCTGGTAGGTTCAGGCAACAGTCATAGAGCCAGAAATTCTAACATGTTGTTGAGGATATAGGTTGAAAACTGCTGAGTTAAACATCCCTATATCAATGTAAAATTATCTACAAAATTTATCTACCTATCTAGCTATCTATCTCCAATTTCTTATCTCACACTTCTTCCAGCCTGAAACGCTCAAGTGATAGATCATTTGGATAAATTTGATTACAAACGGAGGCTGTCATACTCCTCCTTCTCTTCTTCCATTAAAAAAAATATATATTTATTTATTTGTTTGTTTGTTTGTTTATTTTAGTCTTTTTTTTTAATGTTTATTTATTTTCGAGAGTGAGCGATAGAGCATGAGTAAGGGAGGGGCAGAGAGAGAAGGAGACACAGAATTCAAAGCAAGCTCCAGGCTTGGAGCTGTCAGCACAGAGCTGGACTTGGGGCTCGAACTCACAAACTCAGAGATCATGACCTGAGCGGAAGTGGGGATGTTCAACGGACTGGGCCACCCAGACGCTCCTTAAAAAATTTATTTATTCATTTTGAGGGGCACCTGGTGTGGCTCAGTCAGTTAAGTGTCCGACTTCGGCTCAGGTCAGGATCTCATAGTTTATGAGTTTGAGCCCTATGTTAGGCTCTGTGCGGACAGCTTGGAGCCTTGAGCCTGCTTGAGATTCTGTGTCTCCGTCTCTCTCTGCCCCTCTCCTGCTCATACTCTGCCTCTCTCTCCTTCAAAAATAAATAAATATTAATTTTTTTAAGTAACAGAAATTAACTTGTTTTTAGAGTGAAAGAGCACAAGTGAGGGAGAGATAGAGAGGTAGAGAGTGAGAATCTCAAGCAGGCTTCACACTGTCTGCCTGATGATACAGGCTTCGATCCCATTAATCGTGAGATTATGACCTGAACAGAAATCAAGAGTTGGACGTTTAACCATCCGAGCCACCCAGGGACCCATCACCTCCACTGTTTCTAATCCTCTCATTTATCCACTGAGTGAACAAGCACCACACAGTGTGGCGGCATTGTGCATGCAGTTCCTAGTTGGGAATCCAGTGATGAATCTCATAACATCAAGACATTGGCAGTTAATTGCCTTGGGAATTCAGATTTTCCAACTTTCAGGGTAATTGTAAAAGGTTAAAGTAGGTTTGTAAATTGTAAAGTCCTATGAAAATGGACAATGCATAGAGAAGAAACCAGACTTCTTTGTGAGGTAAGTAAGTGTTGTATTAGGTGTGTATGGCTATTGGTGTTAAAATTCACCTCTAATATAACTATGCCACTTCTATTGCTTTATTATCTCATTGATTGGTAACTCTAATGGTGAGATTTTGGACCAAGGGTAAGACAGAACAAGGTAAGCTGAACTCATGGAAGCTATGGCCTAATTGAGGAATTCCTTCCTTTTCTCCTTCCTTCTTTCCTTCCTTCCTTCCTGCCTTCCTGCCTTCCTGCCTTCCTGCCTTCCTGCCTTCCTGCCTTCCTAACCTCCTTCCTTCCTTGTTTCTTCCTTTTCTTTCTTCCTTTTCAGGAAAATTGTAATTTTAGATGTTCACATTGGGATATAGAATTAGATTTGTGGCTTGGCTATATAAAAGTTTTACTTTTTCTATGCCCTACAACCTGTAATGCCCTTCCTGCATTTTGATTGACAACATCCTTCACAAAGTATTTGACAATATAATTGGTCTGTTATGAGTCTCTTCAATAAATTTATAAGTAAAATATTTTACAATTACAGTAGCTCTTGTCAATGGTATGTCAAAGTGACTATTGTGTTTCATCAGAATTGGTCCTAATATAAGATATATTGTCTATTATATAATTTCATAATATTTTTATAATTGTATATTAATACACAATAAATATGTATTAACAAAATATACATTTCACAGTTAGTGTCTAATGCATAATTAGATGGCCATCATATGACCACCATGCACTCTTCTTTTCTAACACTGATCTTCCATGACTTACCATGCATGGGGTTATATCCCAGTAAACCCATTTTAAGTTGAAAATATCATAAGTCAAAAATGTATTTAAAACACTTAATTTATTGAAGTTCATAGCTTAGTCTAGGTCATCTTAAATGTGCTCAGAGCATTTACATTGGCCTACAGTTGACTATAATTGTCTACAGAAAGCTTATTTTTTGTGTGTATTTATTTATTTATTTTGAGAGGGGTGGGGAGGAGCAGGGGAGGGGCACAGAGAGGAAGAGAGAGAATCCCAAGCAAGCCCTGTGCCACCAGCACAGATCCCGATGTGGGGCTCAAACCCATGAGACCATGACCTGAGCCGAAATCAAGAGTCAGTCACTGACTGAGCCACCCATGCACTCCATAACAGAAAGCTTATTTTATAATAAAGTGTTGAATATCTCATGTAATTTATTGAATACTATACTGCAAGTGAAAAACAGAATGACTGGGTATAGAATTTTTGTAAATGTTCACCCTCCTGATTGTGGGGCTGACTGGGACCTGCGGGTCGCTGCAACTGTACAGCGTCACAAAAGAGCATTGTACAGATACTGCTAGCCTGGGAAAATATATCAAAATTCAAAATTTGAGGTACAGTTTCTCCTTAATTCCTATTGGTTTCATACCATTGTAAAGTCAAAATATTGTAAGTCAAACCATCATAATTAGGGGACTGTCTGTATTCCAAACCTCCTGTTTTTCTCCTATCTTGGGACTGTTCAGGGAATTCTTCAATGTGACCACCTGCTGGACATCAATAGAATAGTCCTGTATGTGTGTATGTGTGTACCTACCTGTGTGTGTGTATTTTAAAATCTGGTGTTCACTTTGTTCTTTAACAGTCTCAAGTTTCTACCGAGATTGTATTGATAAATAGCATTGCTGGTTTACATTTACATTAAGTATGTTTGGTTTAAAAATACATATGCCTTATTTTTCTTACAATCCTCATTTAAAAATTTTTTAAATGTTTATTTTTGAGAGAGACAGAGAAAGAGTGTGAGTGGTACTGGGGCAGAGAGAGAGGGAGACACAGAACCCAAAGCAGGCTCCAGGCTCTGAGCTGCCAGCACAGAGCCCGACAAGGAGCTCGAATTCACGATCCATGAGATCATGACCCGAGCCAAAGTTGGACACTTAACCAACTGAGACACCCAAGCGCCGCTCTTACCATCCTCATTTTAAAACAAACTCTTTGTAAAGAGAATACTTTTGCTCAATTCAGTAAGGCTACAGGCACAACAAGAATTTTACTAGCTGATGAGTCTGTCCTTTCTTTAGCAATGTCAGGAAGGTCCCATTTATTTGAATATTCTGCTAAAAGTGTCACAGCTGCAACTATGTTAAGATTTATCCATGAAATTTAATTTCTGATTGGTCAGAAACTAATTACCTTGCTTTCATGCTAATAATGTTCAGCAGCCAACTTACTTGAGAAACAAAATCAGTTATAATGGTATTTTTTTAAGGTATGTGACTTGTTACCTTAATCCTTATACGTATTACATGGATACCAAACCATAAATGATGATCAATTTGTAATAAACCTTATAATGCAAAATCTTGTGGAGAGTTCCACACCACAAGAAATAATGTTTTCACTTAAATAATTGATCAAGCTGAGTCTTGTGATACTGGTTGGAATAATTCCAGTTGTTCAGTTGTGACCTTAGACATAATTTTCCCTCATACTTTTGAAAAATGTACCTTAAAATTTCACCAGAATTAGGTGATAACCTCCATGGCTTTGTGAATTTATGCTAATATCTGTCCATACTCTGCTTCTGGGAAGGGTTTATGCCATTTTGAGGTTTTAATACTTCTGTACTGTTAGTATCTGAGACAATCAAAACTTTTTTCATCTATGAGCCTGCTGAAATGTAAATCTGCAAGATCTATTCAGAAGAATTAGTTTCCATTATTTTATGCAGAAGTTTCTCCCTTGGCTTGGGGTCCCTGGATTAAAATACTGCACTGAAACTGCCTTTTAAATGGCATTCATAGTAAGAGAAATTGTATAGACGCTGCTACACAGTGTTTTCTCCAAAAGCCTTAACCTAACTTCCAGCAATGGTGCTAGACACAGTGGATTCATAATAGTTTATTTACAGAGCAAACACGAAGGAGTTTATGTGCTGGTTGACTCTCCTTGTTGCATTTAGGTAAAAGTTTCAGAGTAAGTCAAGGCTTGTGTCAATAAAATTCAAGAACAAATCAATTGATTGTCCAAGGTAGGACAAAGTGATCCACGTGATCTTTTCAGATGACTGGAGCATGTCATTTAAGGCAGGTTACAGGTATTCTATAAACATAATCATGTTTTCCTAATCATTGGTCTCATCAAGAGTATCTTTAAAGGGTCTTTAATGATGTTGAACAGGCATCATCTCATTTCATATCTCAGAGGGTTCTACATCAAAAGGAGGCTCAAATGATTCAGAAAAACATAATGGATCCTGGAAGAATGGCACCCAAAACAAAGATGGTGGTGTGGAATGAAATGCCTGCTCATTCACCTATTATTTGTGGTATTTTTTTTTCCTTCCTTCCTTTCCTTTCCTTCCTTCCATCACAGGACGAAGGAAGAACTATAAAGCAAAAATATCCATTTACAGCAGCACTGGAGTGATTATCAAAACTGACTTGACTTGTATAACTCCCTCTAACCAGCTGAAGATGATAAGGTAGCCTGAACTCTGAATGACCTTGAGTGAGGATGGCAAAACCACACTGTCTCTAACTATGAACATCCTTATGGCCAATGAACAATGGGACATGCTTTAATCAACAGTCTACAGATCTACGAACTCACTTTGTCCTATCCTGGGTGTCAGTTTTCAATGCTTAATTAACACAATCAACTTGCACTGCCCTTTTCTGGAACTTAAAGTCTCTGACTTCTCTTCTTTACTGAACTACTCGATTAATTTATTCATAGATGTCTTTAGTTGCCATGCCAGTTAGTAAATGCAGTTTTGTAATTTTTTAAATTATAATAATACTATCATTTGTCTATAGAAAGTACAACAATTTCTTTCCTGGAATTAAACAATTTCCTTTTGAAAATCCTAATATTTCTGGGTCCAGGCAAGAATTCTCCTAACCCAGATGCTTAACTGACTGAGCCACTTAGGTGCCCCTCAAAACCTAGTTCATTTTAAAAAGATACCTTTTTTATGAGTGGTCATAAACATACATATGCAACTAAAAATAGAATACAGGTATTTTTTGAGGGAAAAAATTCTTAAGGTTATTCAGGAAAGAGAGTTTGAAACTACAAATCATTTTAATATGCATAAAATTAATTGTCAAACTTTATATTGTGAAATTTAATTAAACATATTCTAGCCATTTGGGTTTTGAAATGCTAGGTATAATACTAAGTGAAAGATGTGAGGAATCGATATTATCCTTCTGGCATTTTTGTTTCAGCAGTATAATAGCTTTCTTACATGGTGTGTAAGAGAGCTAGTGATATTTTTACCTTGATCTATAGGAAAATGAACATTCTATAAAGGGTAAATCTATTAATTAGAGACCTGCACAGCTTTCTTTCTTGCTAGTATAATCATTAAATTGATTTTTCCAGTCCATCATGTAATTGTTCCAGCGATAGAATCCTGCTCTCCATTCTCGTTCTGCTTCATCAATATTTCCTGTAAAACATGGAATAAGTTGTATTAATCTAAATTTTAATCTGTTTACATTAATTGAAAAATAATTTTGATTATAGATGCTATTTTCTCCAAGTACACTGTGCAGTAATTTTTTACTTTTCATTATTTATTATCAGCTTCTTTCGCTACCTGAAAAGCTTTAATAAAATTTTATACTTTACATGGAAATGCAAATAATATATATGTGAATTGAATATATCATAAAAATGTGAACATGAATTGATATATTATGTCAAATTATATTACATAACATATATTTAGTTTCTAAGAATATATATAGATGTTATCTTTTTTTGAACCCCTCTGCATAACAGAAATCTCATTTAATGCATTTCACTTATATATGATACAACAGACTATTATTTCTGATGAAAATATTTGTATATATTTATTAATGCATAAGGGTAACTTTGTAATTGACATTCCATGAAGATTTTACGCTCACCCTATATGAGTTATTTTAATTCCAAACAATGCCTACTCATTGAAAGCAGCTTATTGAAACTACTACATGAAAGCAGTTTATTAATTGCTTTACAAATTAGAAAGATGACTAAGAAAATCTCTGCTTTTCAGTAGCTTGCAAAGTGTATGCATGTGTCAGGAGAAAGGAGTGTTTATGTCACGAATAATGTGAGGCAATGAACCAAAAACAGTCTATGTGTACTACAGGCACCTTGAAACCTTGATTTATTTGAAAATCTATTACATTAAAGAATAAAGTTTGTGAGCAATAGAAACTCCTGAACACAAACTTCTGGAATTATGTATATATGTTCCTAATATTAAAAATTTTTAATGTTTATTTATTTTTGAGAGAGAGAGAGAGAGAGAGAGAGGAGTGTGAGTGGGTGAGGGGCAGAGAGAGACGGAGACACAGAATCTGAAGCAGGCTCAAGGCTCAGAGCTGTCAACACAGAGCCTGATGCGGGGCTCAAACTCATGAACCTTGAGATATGACCTGAGCCAAAGTTAGATGCCTAACCTACTAAGCCACCCAGAAGCCCCTCCTAATATTAATATATATGATAAAGCTAGAAGATGGTTTAAGTTATTTAATCTATAAGTATTTTACACATTTGTTGTTTTACTTTTTAAACTCTTAGAATGCTGTGCTATAGTCATTGAATTAAAAACAGCATTTTGAGTTATTTCAGTTACCTTGAGAATAAAGACTGACAGTGTTTTAATTATATACTTTTCAGTTAGGAATTTTTGAAATTAATTATAACTTTGTAAGATATTAATTTGGAGAAGGCAGTTCATATGATCTCACTACATTATACATGAAAATGTGTCTTTGTTTCATTCATACTGTTAACAATGGAGCACATTCAGTGATTTATTTTTAGTTTATATGAAAATCAAAATATTTAAAACATTTACACAGCTATTAAAATATCCCCTGTAATTTAAGATATATTTAAGTTTGAAATGTTCATAATGCTTGGACTTTGGATAAATATTTGAGAATATGTACAAAAATTTCCCATTTTAAAAATGGCTTTTAAAAGGTCAATGACTGTAATTATTTTGTGAATAATAGAACTTTTCTAAAAAAACATTAGATGTGAAAGACATTAAATATCATGCCAAATGATCCACTCCTATGATATTTTTTATAATTAAATGCTGTTTTAAGTGTTATGCAAAATAAGGGCTCTAAAGTTCAGAAAGAACAAAATTTTTGTTATAAGAAATAAATGAAAAAAAAAGAAATAAATGATTGGTAATCTAGCACTTACACCATGAATTTTAATACTCAGAAAAAAAGTCTTAGATTTAATTTTTTTTCTTGTACATAGAATGATGCCAAATCCATTAATTCATATAAATATAAACTTATTTCCTTATGTATCATAATCAAACACTATACTTTGCTTTTTAGTGCACAAATGCATTGTAAACCTTAATAATTTTTTTCTTTAATAATACTGAACATTGACTGAGACAATAAAATATGAAACATTTGATTTTTTTCTAATACAACTCAGAAGAACTGAATACACCTTAGTAAAAAGATAACAAAAATTTTGAATCCATGACATAAATCAAACCAAAATTAGTTATTTTTCTTCCTCTTACTTCTCCTCTTCCTCCAAACTGGAATACTACTTAAGTGGCTATAGATTGATCATCTGTGAGATGTAGATCTATCATCTTGTAGTTAACAAGGTACTATAATGTGAAACAAAATACATTATTTAGGCTTTGGACTGATGTGGGTTAAATTCCAGCTTGACCACTTATTATTATATTTCTGACATAGCAAGAATTCTTAACTTTTCAAATTAGTTTTCCAACTGTAAATGGGGTTGGTGTTCACTATTGTGCAGTGTTACTGTGAAGGATAAATCAGCTGGTATGTACATTATAAAATCAAGCTCGATACAGCTATTGGGAGCTCCAAAAATGAATTTACTGCCCTATTACAAAAATTTATTCTTAACTTTGCTCTTTATCGAATCCATGTACAGCTAGATCAATACCAGTAGTTCATAAATATATTGACACAACTTTTTCAGGACTTTCATGCTCTTTGATTTGTCCACATTGTTGTCTCACTTGGAAAAAGAAAGAGTCAGGCTTTCTTCCTTACAGAAAGAGTAATACTAATAAACCTACTTTTTGTCTTGCCAATTAAAAAAGAGTGAGCATATTTCACCAGAGTGGAGTCTATTTAATCAAGTTGAAGGAGGTAAGAAAGAATACAGGAGAGGTGAGTTGACTCAAAATTGTAAATGGAGGTAAAGTTAGAAGAAAAGAATAAAATGGATATTGAATTGTTCTGATCATTATAATAATAAAAAAAAGTGAGTCATGTACTTTGAGATTTCATTGAAAATCTCTCTTGTCCCCATTACTTATTTTCCCATTTGTTATTCAATTACTAAAATTACCAAGGAATGCATAATTCTTTATGAGACAGATCAGAAACACATTTATTGTCCTGTTATAATTCTGAGTGTGGGATTAGAGTGAACTATATCTATACTAATACTACAGAGTGAATTACCATAAGCTCAGGCTAGGCTTTATGAAGACATCACTTACAGGCATACCTATTTTATTACACTTTACTTTATTGTGCTTTGCAGATACTGCGTTTTTACAAATTGAAAGTTTATGGCAACCTTGTATCAAGTTAGTCTATCCACACAATTTTCCCAACAGTATTTGCTCACTTCATGTCTCTATGTCATGTTTTGGTTCTTCTTGCAATAGTTCAAACTTTTCATTATTATTCTATTTGAATTGCTGCAATCTCATGATAAAACTGTAAAGGATGGGGAGTTGCTTCTTATGGATGAGCGAAGAAAGTCATTTCCTGAACTGGAATCTACTCCTGATGAAGATGCTGTGAAGATTGTTGAAATGACAACAAAGAATTTAGACATTACATAAATTTAGACATTACAAAGAATTTAGACATTACAAAATGATAAAGCAGCAGCAGGGTTTGAGAGGATTGACCCCAATTTTGAAAGTTCTACTGTGGGTCAAATGCTATCAAGTAGCTCAGATGATAGTGTTTTTAGCAATAAAGTATTTTTATTTTAATTTTTTAAATGTTTATTTATATTTGAGAGAGAGAGAGAGAGCGAGAGAGAGAGAGAGAGAGAGCACCAGCAGAGGAGGGGCAGAGAGAGAGGTGGAGACAGAATCCTGAAGTCGGATGCTTAACTAACTGAGCCACCCAGACACCCCAGCAATAAAGTATTTTTAAATTAAGATGTGTTCACTATTTTTTTAGACACAATGCTACTATTTCTACTACTTAATGGACTTCAGTATAGTGTAAATATAACTTTTATATGCACTTGGAAACCAAAAAGTTCGTTGACTTGCTTTATTGTGATATTCACTTTATGGTGGTGGTCTGAAACCAAATGGCAATATCTTCTATGTATGTCTGTATTTTTAAAATGCAACAAAGGAAAACAACACTAGATCTAATGCTTTTCTTCATTGGGAAGATTTGAAGGTCAAAGTGGTTTTTCCTTTAGGTAAATTTACTCTCACTTTTAGTGAAAAATATTGGTATCTTATTGACATTGAATGGATCATTTCTCTACTTCCTTTTCTTTCTTTTTCAAACAATTATGACGTACTGTGCAGTTACATTTTGAGTGAAAATTGTTGATAACATCTGAAACAAATACTGCACATTTTATTTCTTGCAGGTGCATGCAATAATAGCACAGGCATATGCTGAAGTATAGTCTGAAAGTTAAGTGCTAGAATTCATGTGTTTAAACAAATCTTAAGGATCATTTTATTTGAGAACATTTATTGCTCAAAAGTAAACTACTGCTCAAGTGGTACTTATAAAGCTCATTGGGTTTCCATCTTGAGTGAGGTAAATATTTCTCCTTTTAAGAAATCCAGTTAGTGTTTTTTTTCCCTTATGTGTACAGCTGTTGTGTGTGTGTGTGTGTGTGTGTGTGCGTGTGCGTGTGTGTGTGTGTGTGTGTGTGTGTGTGTGTGTGCATTTAATAATATTGCCATAGAAACGTCAGCACAGGTCATCTGAATAACCCCAATTTTCAAAATATCAAAGACTGAAATGTATGAGGTTTTGCAACTTGAAATACACAAAATATGGTAAGAATATGTTTTCTTAATCTTTTTAATTATTTATTATTTATTTATAAAACCTAAAAACATGTAACTTCAAACTGGTTTTGTTTAAATGTAAAAAAGTTGTTGATTATTAATGAAGACATTGATTTTACAACAATCATATCATGCATTTACTTTAAATTTTATAAAATATATTGAATATAACTTTTTGGGGAGAATTATCTGAAAAATGCTAAAGTATAAAATTGTGTTTTTTAAAGACACTTTGGAACTATTCCAAAGCACCGTACAAACCCAGAGCAAGGTATGGTATTTCCAAACAGCTCAGTGTTGCTCAACTAGGGAGTGGTTCAGCACTGGCTAGGAAGGAGTGGCAGCTAGCCAAAAACTTAACAGTTTGTTTATTCAACGTGCTTTATGACAATTCACTATTTAAAGATAGAGATTTTGAAGTACATCTTCAAAAATTGTTGATACTGAAGTTTTATTTTGTCAACAAATAAATTACAATAGGCTGCACAAGCTCAAACCAGAACAAGTCAATTCGGCTTATGATAAGTTAGTCATTGAAAATCCTCCCCACTCCCCTTTCATTGTCCCTCAAGTACAACCTTCTCATTTAAAAATATTTTAAGTAAAGATTAAGAATGTGCCATCTGTGATATGTTAAATGGTACCTCTTTTGGTCTCTTGGCAGTTTAAACATGTTACCTCATTGTTATTCACACCCGGAGGACACAAGGGCAGCACTGTAGGTTTGCCAAGGGATGCAGAAACCCATCTCTGGATATATATTATGTCACAGAACATTTGGTAATACACAGAGCACGGGTATATCAGAAACATCTCCCAAACAGATGGAGTACATAATTGTAATTTTGGTGAGTAATGTCTGATAATTAAAACACATATTAAACAATCAAATATAGCTCTGAGATGCCCATATTTGCCTGAAACTAACCCCCAACCTCTCTAAACATTAAACCAAAACAGCTACTATATTGTGGTATCTAACACAGCCTGAAAATTGCAGAGTATTATGATGAACAGAGTGGTAAAGTCTAAAGGAATGGGGCAGCAATATGTCTGATGGTTGACAGTCAATTACTTTTACTTGAAAAATAAAGACCTGAGGAGTCACATGGGTTAGAAACAGCTGGGCATTTTAAAACCAGCAAGTGAGTGAGATACACATGTCATTTCCTCACAGAAGAGGCGATCATTCAAGCTGATTGCTTGAGTAGATTTAAATATCTTCTTACTAATGAATTTTGAAATAACATAATAATATGAACCAGTTTTCCTAGCACTTCCTTGTATAATCTTATGGAATCCTTTCTTAAAGATTAGTTAACTAAATTATTGTCTGTTTATTGTATTATGGAATACATGTATGTGTTCAAGATAAATATCTCTAACCTCAGAATATTTAGAAATTTTTGGAGTCTGCTTTTAAACATTTAATTCTGGAGGGTTTTTTCCCCCCTTAGAAATCAAGAGTTCTGTTTATCAATAAATTTGTTTTTACCTCTCTTTGAGTATAAATTATATTTCATTCTATATTTTATTAATTATATTTTTAGTTCTATACATTTCTTACTTTATATATTTATTTGTTCATTTATCCATTAATTAGTTACACATAGACTAACTAATGTGTTAGCAAGCAGTGCCCAATTTTAGTTCCACTACCACGTTTTATGTTCCTCTACGGGAGAATTTCTATTTTAGTTTTCTTTACTACTAAAGTGCTACTCATATAGTAAGACCTCAAAACACATCTAAACTTGCTGGAAGAAAGTTGTTAAAATTATCTACTCACTGGAATCAAGTAATTGTAAAATCACAAGTTAATACCATCACTGTGCCTTGGATAGTGTACCTTTTCTCCCTTTTACATAATCCACAATCAATTACTTGACCAACTACTAAAAAGCACATACCTGTCATTTCCAAGACTTTGGGAAAAAATAGTGTCCAGAATCGGCATTGTTGAGCGCGTAGTTTAGTGTATACTTTTGGTGACTCTGCATTCAAGGTTAAATATTTTTGATCGGTGCTTCTGAAGGCAGGCCATCGTGTGCTGTTGTTCTGGGTTCCATTTGGATTTCTAAAAAATTAAAGAGACACAGTATAGTTCTACTAAAATCATTGTTAGAATATTGTTCTCAAAAACCAACAAGAGCTTTTAAAAAGTCAGAAAAAATGTGGATTTGTTTTGATGAGGTCAAGTAAAAATGAACTGGGTAGAATGTTTTCAGTAACTTGAAGCATTAAATTAGTTAAAAGTGTAGGAATTAAAATTTAAAGAAAAACTTTTTCCATGCATTTTGGCTTAACATTCAAGGAAGAAAAAAATTTTTTTCTATTTCAGGAATGCTAATGTTTTCTTCACACTTAAACAAGCTTGAAGGGTCAGTATTCTTTTTGTTTCCTTTTATTCCTTTACCTCAGATCCAATCTTTTCACAATGAAGATTAATACCATTTTCTCAGTATCTTGCATCTATATTGTTCTATTTGTTCCTGTCATTACTGTCTGAGTTTGTGACTGATTACACATCTTATTATGCAATAACTTCATTACTATAGGAAACTGCCTTCAGTCTCACTTTTAAAGATAGAGGTTCATTTATTTCTTTTGAGAGAGAGGCAGGGGGGAGAGGCAGAGAAAGAGGGAGACAGAGAATCCCAAGTAGGTTTTGCACTGTCAGTGCAGAGTCCCTGATGAGGGATTCAAACCCATGAACCCTGAGATCATGACCTGAGCAAAAATCAAGAGTCAAATGCTTAACTGACTGAGCCACCAAGGTGCCCCAGTCTCACTTTTAAGTTGATCTTACATTCTTATAGATCTGCTCACTGATTAAAAATTGTTTCAGTGATTCACTGTGGGTTCAGATAAATTTAATTAATATGGTGCCACCCATATTTCCAAGCTTATTTTCAGATAGTCTCTGCATAAGGCAACCAACAGGAATTAGGGACAGTTCATTAGTAATTCCCTCCTCTATTTCACTTCCTTGCCCTTGTCACAGCTACTCTGCTTGGAATCCCTTCATTTCCTAATAGCATGGGTCTAGGTCAATTCCAATTCTCTCTTTTATATTCTCTTTTTGTGCTGATATTTCCTATATCTTTCATTGTGATTTTTAAATCAATAACACGTCTCTATTTTTTAGAAAAAATTTTTAAATGTTTTTTAACATTCATTTTTGAGAGACAGAGCATGAGTGGGGGAGGGGCAGAGAGAGAGGGAGACACAGAATCTGAAGCAGGCTCCAGGCTCTGAGCTGTCAGCACAGAGCCCAATGCAGGGCTCAAACCCACGAACCATGAGATCATGACCTGAGCTGAAGTGGGGCACTCAACGGAATGAGCCACACAGGCACCCCTCTATTTTTTAGAAATTTATAGTTTGGGGTTTATTGGCACCTTTATAGTTTGGAGTTTATTGGCACACTCAATAATGTGTTCTTACCTAGATCACACAAACACAAATTCAAAGAGTAAACATTTTGAGACTCCAAATAACCACTGGTGAGTCCCTAGATTTCCCTTTAATGAACTTTTATGCTATGATTATGAATTAGACTCTGCTCTAAGATCTAGAAATACAAATATGGGAAACATATGTACATATGTGCAAGGAAGAACATTCGTGAAGACAAAGAATCAATATATGGTAGCCTAAACCAAACATAAACAAAGGGACACAAATTGTCAGAAGAGGGAACAATCACTACATGTTTGCAAGAAAATTGTCTGAAGGAAGGAGATTCTAACTGACATAAGAAGAGCAAATAAAGAACTGATCCAGGAAGAGAAGTTGGGAAAACTAGAGAAGGGGAAAACAATTAACATAAGTATAAATAATGAGTGTTCATCTTAAGTCAAATACCAATGAAAAAACTAGTTTTCTTGGAATATAGGATAAAGGACATCCTATTAGAGTTACAGCTTCAGGATATCAGTGTTATTGCATTAACATCTGACAGCCTAGGAAAATGGTTTGAAGTACAACTGTAGGCATTTATTATTCTTAAGGGATTTTTGACTAAATGGCTTATTTTGAACATAACATTTTAGAAATACTGACCTGGAATTTATCCAGAATAATCAAGAACCTATAGTCACAGGTATTTCTATCATAAACAGAAGACTAAAGTGATAAGGATAAGTAATTCATTCCTTTCTCCTAGAGTCTACCTTAAGTAAAATTATGTAAGAAAAACTCTAGTTGAACTTTTCTAAAAATTCAATGCACAAATTTCTTTGTCATTCTAATAGTTCTGTAGATTGGTATGGATAGAAAGTTCGGAGTAGTGACAGCAGATACAAGGTTTTTTTTTGTTGCTTTGTTTTGTTTTGTTTTCCAAAAGCCTGT
This sequence comes from Lynx rufus, assembly GCF_022079265.1. Taxonomy (NCBI): domain Eukaryota; kingdom Metazoa; phylum Chordata; class Mammalia; order Carnivora; family Felidae; genus Lynx; species Lynx rufus. The sequence goes on from NW_025814867.1 coordinate 58,981,468, forward strand.
GAACTCAGTAGATTTTGGAAAGAGAAGCAGGCATTCATTCAGCGTGGTTATCTACAGGCACATTTTGCCATCAAGAACTTGTATCGAATAAGCACCATAAATTCATATTTTATCATAAAAGTAGACATATTCAACCATGAATTCAGGAGCTTTGGAGATAAATAGCTTCTTGATGGACTAGTTGATTTTATGTAGGAATTGGATGGTTAAAAAGAATTATTAATAACCAGAGCTATTCAAGCTAAACCAATATCATAACAGGATTGAAACCTCCTGCTTTAGGGTATTATTTGAGAGAGGTCATGAAGAAAATTTCTCTGGATCACAGATGGCACACTTGTCTAGGTGAATTATGTAGTCTTTTCCCTTTCTTTTAAAGCTTTAGAAGCTAACAAGTACAGCTGCTGGAGGCTGGATATTAAACCAGGAGAACCATTGGTCTGATTCGGTACAGCAATTCTTATGTTCCTAAATTGCCCACTTTCCTTCTAATTCCACTCTAATTAACTTATGGCACGATTTTAACTGCTCATTCATTTCTGGCTGCTGCAAATGGTGACTTAAAGTGAGCTGACTTGTACTTGAGTTCAAGAGCAAAGCACTATTGGCACTGCCCGTGTTCATTTGACAAACTTTGTTCTATGAAATAACTCATGAAATTCCAAAATGCAATTCAGAGATAATAAAATTCCTTTGCCTATGGATGCAGATATAGTTTTCAAAAAGTGATTGAAATAGCTATTGAAGCGATGGAGCATTTTACTGTATAATTTGAAGAAATCTTCGAAGAATTTAAAACTTAACAAGAGATATAATTCACTTTCTATACGCATCAATTAAAGACTTTATGAAATACAACGTATTTTCCAGATACACAATTCTGAAACACTATATAATTTTAGTCTCAAAACTATAAGATATATTTAAACATCTTGGCTTTGCTGTTTTTTAAAAATATTTCCTGTTCTTGTCACAAAATAGAGACTTCAAAGTGCTAATACCTAAATTTTTATTTTATAAAATAGAGAAATCTCTGCTCTGTTTTTACTATGAGATTTTTTCCCTACTTTGTGGTATACAGAAGTGGTTTAAATATCATTCATTACACTTTTCCTCTTATGTAGGTTTGAAAAGTTTTAAGACACAGCTTGTTTAACCAAAAAGGCAGAGTATTTTCCTAACATCTGTATTTCAGGAAATTACCTGCTTGTCATTGATATTTGAGCAAAGATTTGATGCCTTATTTTATGAATAGACTTATAAAAAAGACTTTAATTGACTCAGGATGCCTGATATGAAGAAAAAGTATGTATTCAGCTCTGTGCATCAAGTTTTCTTGGAATTATAAATCCCAGGATTGCCTATCAATCTTAACATAAGAATTAAGATTCTTTTTGATTAAGAATTTTGAGACAATGGTATCTAAGAAAGCTATACAATGATTTTAAAGTGAATATATTTCTAGTAAGATAAAGCCATGATTAGTAGTTGTAAATTGAAAGGCCATCTGAAATATTCCACTCCTGTGAGAGGGCTACAGATGACACTGGATAATTTCTTAAATATGAAAATGTTTATAGATTTATATTCTATGTTAAGTCACTCTTGAATAAAATTGTATAATAATTTAAAGAGTAGAAGGGCTATTAGAGAATCTGAATTTAGCAAAAAAAAATCATCTATTCATTCAACAAATACTGAATGCATACGATTTCAGGTTTATTTAAGTCACAGAAAATCAACAAAGACAAAAATAAAAACTCTTGCCCCTTGCAGTATTCATTCTTTGAGGAAGATAGACAATAAACAAGATAAATAAGGAAAATACAATATGTTGGGTAGTAATAGTTCTAGAGAGGGGGCAGTGGTGAAGGAATATGCAATAATGAATTTGATTGGCCTTGGTCCATAGGTCCTATGAGGTAACCTCTGAATGTCTGGAATTTTGCACCATACCGAACTGTTTATGCTAACACGGCGACTCATGGTGGGCATCAATGGCTTTTGCTAAAGGCTTGACTCAGGGTGGGGCTGTTCACACTGATATCTTATGGAAGGAACCAGCCATTCCAGAAGGACCAACCATGTGATTAGAGGGTTGGGACTTTGAGCTAGGTAATATCAACCTGACCTCCAGGAAGAGGAATAGGGCTGAAGATTGAGTTCAAACACAGTGGCTAAAAATTTAATCAACTATGCCTATATAATGAAATTACAATAACACTCTGAACCTTAAGCTCAGGTGAGCTTCCTGGGCTTGTGATACTCCATGTACACATTGCCACAATTAATGCCATGAAGGTAATGCATCTATGAGGTCCCAGAAGCTTTGCCTTTGGAATCCTGTCAGTACCAGATCCTGTTTTATGTACCTCTTCTTTTGACTGGTTCTGATATATACCCTTTTATTATATAAAAACTGCAATTGTGAAGCGTCTTGGTGGCTCAGTCGGTTAAGTTTTCTACTCTTGATTCCGGCTCAGGTCATGATTTCACAGTTGGTGAAATTGAGTCCCTCATCTGCACTGACAGCACAAAGCCTGCTTGGGATTGGGATTCTCTCTCTCTCTCTCTCTCTCTCTCTCTCTTTCTCTTTCTCTCTCTCTCTCTGCCCCTCCCCTGCTCTCTCTCAAAATAAATAAAGAAATCTTTTAAAAAAGATTGCTCGCTCTCTCTCTCTCTCTCTCAAATAAATATTGAAGAAAACAAAACTTCAATTGTAATTATAGCACTCTCCTGAGTTCTGTGAGTCATTCTGGGGCATGATTAAATCTGAGGAAGTTCACAGAGACTTCAAATTTAGAGCCCACTATTCTGAAGTGAGGGTGGATCTGGTGGCTTTGAACTTGCAACTAGTGTCAGAAATCTTGGGCTAACTTGGAAGTCTCAAGGCCTGAGCCATTAACCTTGATTTGGCTACCTCAGGGTAGGGAAGCTGCAATATTTGATAGGAAAGGAACTTTTAAGTAAAGACTTGAAGAAGAAGAGGACTGAGATATGCAATTTTTTGGAGGAAGAATATTTCAACAGAAGGGCTAGAAAGCAAAGGCTACAAGACAGATAAGCATCTGGGGTTTTCCATGAAAAGTGAGTAAGAGAGTGGGGCTAGAGTAGAGCCAGCCAGGGAGGGAGTAGTCTGAGGGGAAGTTGGAGAGGTAACAGGAGACCACATTAACTAGTGAACTATAGGTCCTTGTAAGCTTTTTATGTCTACTCTCAGTGGGAGAAGTAATTGGCGGGTTTGCACAAAGAAGAGACAAGATCTCACTTATATTTTTCAAAAGATTATCTGGCTGGAATTCTGGGAATAGACTACAGAGAATCCAAAGCCAGAATCAGAGAGAGCACCTAGGAGACCACTGTATAATTTAGGTGAGAGATGATGGTTGTTTGAACCAGGTAGATAGTAGTAGAAGTTGAGAGAAGTGGTCATATCTTGAGTGTATTGAAGGTAGAGAGCACCCTTGCAATTTGCCAATGGAGTAGATATAGAGAGAGAGCAGTCAAGGATGACACCAAGGATTTTGGCCTGAAAAATTGGAAGGATGAATGGAGTTGCCATTACTGAGATAGAAACTGCTGCAAGAAGAACATATTTGGAGGAAAATATTGAGAATTCAGCTCTTTGCATGTTAAATTTGAGATACAAATACAGAATGGAAGTAGACAGTTGGAATTTAGTGGCTAATCTTTATTTTACTGAGGGAATCTCTGTCTTACAAATGGATTCACAAGCTCTTGAAGGTACTATTCCCCAGGAACACCAATATTCTGACTCAGTTTCCAAATTTCAATGCAGAAATGACATTTAAAAATATACACCTTGCAATAAATGAATTCATAGGACACACAGCACCTGTCCCTTCCTATATTGTAGCTCCTTGGTCTAATGCTCCTCTTACCATCTTGTCAGACAGGCCTTCCTTGATGACTCCATTAAAATGGCCAGTCTCAATTTCCTCACACTTCAAAATTTGCTTTTTAAGTTTTTATTTAAATTCTGGTTACTTAACATACAGTGTAATATTAGTTTCAGGAGTACAATATAGTGACTTAACACTCGCATACAACACTTGATCCTCATCACAGGAAGTGTATGCCTTAATCCTCATCACCTATTTTACCCATTCCCACACCCACCTCCCTTCTGGTAACCATCAGTTTGTTCTCTACAGTTAAGAGTCTGTTTCTTGATTTGCCTCTCTTTTCCCTCTTTGTTCGTTTGTTTTGTTTCTTAAATTCCACATATGAGTGAAATCCTATGGTATTTGTCTTTCTCTGACTTATTCCACTTTTCATAATACTCTCTAGCTCCATCCATGTCATTGCAAATAGCAAGATTTCATTCTTTTTTATGGCTGAATAATTCTCAAAATTTATTTTAACTGCACAATTTCCTCTTTCCTCATTACAGAGTGCTATGGTCTGAATGTTTGCATGCTCTCAAAATAAGGTGATGGTCTTAGAAGCTGGAGCCTTTGGGAAGTGCTTCAGCCATAAAGGCAGGCTCTCATGAATGGGACTGGTGTCTTTATACAAAAGGTTTCATAGAGATCCTTTGCCCCTTCCACCATGTGAGGACACAACGAGAAGGAGCTGGCTATCAGTTAGGAAGAGGGTCTTCACCAGAAGCTGACCATGCTGGTAACTTAATCTCTGACTTCTAGTCTCCAAAAGTGTGAGCTGTTGTTTAGAAGCTACCATATCTGTGGTATCTTGGTATCGCAAGAATGGGCTAAGACAGAGGGTAAGCTCCATGCAAACCATCATTTATTTACAACCTAAAACTGTGCTGAATCATAGTATTTAGGAAATAAATATGAAGAAAAAAATAAGAAACATCACAACATCATGGTAGTTTATCTCATTTGTCTTTAACTATAGTAAATATTCACATTTAAAAACCACCACCACATGGGAAATTATATTTCAAAGATGACTTATATGACTATAAGAGTCTATGGGATAGTTTTAACATGTGCCTTACACGTAAACTATTTTTTACCATGACAGTTTAACATTTAAATAAACATAATTGATAACATAGCATAAATTTGTGCCTAGGAGATCTCATTTAAAAAGTGAGATGTGCAGATTTATTATTCTTAGAAAAAAATTAGGAACCAATTGAGCAAAACTGATCAAAAAGAAACTAAAAAGGAGATAATATCATGATTAGTAGTGGTAGCAGAAAATGAAAAGTTTCACAAGTTGCTTCTATTTTGACATTTATGTAAAGAGCAAACAAAGCAATTTAACATAGTAAACAAATTTTTCTCTTCATATATAAGTATATAATGATGAACATGAATTCATAATATAATCTGTTTTAGAAAAATATGAAGACAGGTAAAACAGTGATGCTAGTACATAGCAAGGGATAAATAAAATCCTGTTTCTCTCAAGATCATATTCTTTGCTTCATTTTGTATACAGGCAACTCCTTACGATAAATATAGACATTAAATACATTTTGAAGTAGTTTTATTCCTTCTAGAGACATTTTCTGTGACTATATTTATAAATTTGACAAAGTGCCATTATTGATTTCATTTAAGTGTGCTAAAAACTATTCAATCTTTAAAACTGACCAAACAATAGCTTTTTAAATTAAATTAATAGTAACATTTATTCTTTTAAAATTTTTTTTAACATTTATTTATTTTTGAGAGACAAAGAGAGGCAGAGCATGAGCAGGGGAGGGGGAGAGATACAGAATCCGAAGCAGGCTCCAGGCTCTGAGCTGTCAGCACAGAGCCCAACGCGGGGACGCGGGGCTCAAACTCACGAACTGAGAGACCATGACCTGAGCTGAAGTTGGACGCTCAACCAACTGAGCCACCCAGGTGCCCCAATTGTAACATATATTCTTAATCATATAACCAACTAAATATCCACTGCATTCTCTTAAATCAACTTAGTATTAATTTGTGAATGCATTCCCAATAATTCAAACATACTGCCTCCATTTTAACCTATAAGGCTGTATCCTAGGTTGATCAATTAATTTTATAGAACTTATACTAAACTTTATCGTTTCCTACAAGTTTCCAAGATGAATCTTTAAAGACAAATGGAATAATTTAAATAATTTTTCTTTGCATACAAACACACAAACATGCATATTTCTATGTATCTGACTCCTGACCCTGTGTGTGTGTGTGTGTGTGTGTGTGTATTCTGCAACTCGAATATTAGAGGTACCAAAAACAATTGAACAAATATCACTTATATACAAATGTAATTTATATCATACTATTGAAACTCACTGTAAAAGTACCAGTACCAGATTATATAGATAACAACTATATTTTGAGCTTTAGAGTAAATAACATCTTACTTATCTTTGCACATTCAGCATGTATCATAAGCCTGCACAGAAACTATACGTTCAATAAATCTTTGCTTAAATGAGAACTAAGTGACTAGCCTTCAGAACTTTGGATGTATTTTAGATGAATTTAATATCAGTTATAAAATGTTAATTTTCACAGTATTAGAAGAGAGGAATTAACTTTATTCTCATGTGTTAAGATGACAAAAAGTCTTGTAAATAATACTCTTCTCAGGTTAAAAACTTGAAAACTCACATTAGCTCTTTAAGTGTCTAAAGTAATAATGCATTTAATGCCCAAGTCCTACATCTGCTGATGAGGAGTCACAATATACACAACTTTCTGAGTTTCTCATAAGCCCTGTTCACAAACTGAAACTCAGCTCTTTTCCAAGGTTCATTTTTGGCCTCATCTAGATTCACTGTAGTTTGTTAGGAAGGTTTTTATGGTCGTACTGTTCTCCCTTTGTAGGCAATAAGGGCAAAAATATTAGTTACTAAAGCAATATGTAGTGTATAATAATGTAGTTGTGCATAGAGAGTTTTTTATAAATAGATTATTTGCAATTTAAATTATATTTAATGCAAATATCTAAACCTAGTTCACTTTTGTTGTTTGCTTCCTTCCATCTCTTGACATTTCCAGTGCAAACTGTGGAGATGAGAGAAGTAATTATGGACAAACAAGTCTTTAGATTCATTGGTTTGTTAAGTTTCCCCCTTACTCCAACAGGTTCGTTATTCTAGGCAAGAGTCTGGGTACCCAGAAAGGCAGGACTGTATTAGTACAACACAGAAGTTGTCAGTAATTCAGAAATTCTTTAACAATGACTTCTTGCATCTAAATCTACTGTGTGGATACAGTCCATGGTCAAATTGGTTATTAAATTTTTATTATTTATCATTCCTAACTAGTGGATTGGAATACATTCTTAACCTCACAGTAAAATAGGAATACAGATATTTATGAGAGAAAGAGAGATCAGAGGAAGAGGAAAAGAAAAGAAGGGAAGAAAAGAGAAGAATCCTAAAGGCCGTGTAAAAAACTGTATGATCCTGTTACCAAATTTGCTCAAAAAACAAACCATATCAATAGGCTAAACCACCTATGGAAGAAAAAAAGAGAGGGAGGTTTATTTTCACTCACCATTAATAAAAAGGAACAGATTACATTTCAGTTAAATAAATACCATTAGTTAAATGAGATATGTTTAGCTGCAGATCATCTTCTAACTTTGAGAATAATTAGTAACTGTAGTAACTGAAGGTAGGCAGCATATGGGCTGAGGTTTCAGCACTAGCAATAAGCAAAGGCCCATTATAATATAGTATAGCTAGATATGTGCTATGAAAGTGGATGCCTGGTAAGAAAGAAACATCTAGTCTAAAGGATGATCATAAAAAGTAAAACTGTGGAATATTAAAGGTAAGGTAAGATTTTTTTAAGTTTATTTACTTATTTTGAGAGAGAGAGAGAGAGAGACATAATAGGAGGGCTAGAAAAAGAAGGAGAGAATCCCAAGTGGGCTCTGGGCTGGCAGCACAAAGCCCCAGAAGGGACTCAAACCCACGAATTGTGAAATCATGACCTGAGCTGAAATCAAGAGTTGGACACTTAACCGACTGAGCCACCCAAAGTGCCCCATGAGGTGAGAGTTCGTCAGGAAACTTGTCTAAACAACTACTTCTTCTTCTTCTCCTTCTTCTTCTTCTTCTTCTTCTTCTTCTTCTTCTTCTTCTTCTTCTTCTCCTCCTCCTCCTCCTCCTCCTCCTCCTCCTCCTCCTTCTCCTTCTCCTCCTCCTCCTCCTCCCCCATCTTCCTCTTCCTCTCCTTCTCCTCCTCCTCCTTCTTCTTCTTCCTTCTTCCTTCTTCCTTCTTCTTCCTTCTTCTTCCTTCTCCCTCTTTTTCCTTCTCCTCCCCCCTCCTCCTCTTCCCCTCCTCCTCCTCCTCCTTCTTCTTCTTCTTCTTCTTCTTCTTCTTCCTTCTTCCTTCTTCCTTCTTCTTCCTTCTTCTTCCTTCTCCCTCTTCCTCTTTCTCCTCCCCCTCCTCCTCCTCTTTCTTCTTCCTTCTTCCATATTCTTCCTTCTTCTTCTTTCATCTTTCTTCTTCCTTCTTCTTCCTTCTCCCTCTTCTTCCCTCTCCTCCCCCTCCTCCCCCTCCTCTTCTTTCTTCTTCTTCTTCTTCTTCTTCTTCTTCTTCTTCTTCTTCTTCCTCCTCCTCTTCTTTCTTTCTTCTTTCTTTCTTCTTTCTTCCTTCTTTCTTCCTCTTTTCCTCTTTTTAACTAGTGCCTAACAGAGAACCTGGCACTGGTTATCAATGTTGCTGAACCCAATCATATTTAAGAAAAAAAGGGGGTGGGAGGCAAATGTTTCAAATACACACAAACATGTTTCTCCTTTTAATCCAAATCTAAGTCCTCCTACACATATTCACCTTTGCTGAGATGTAGTATTTTGTTTTCCCTAAATTAATAACTAAGAAAAAGTTACCTAACTTAAAACACATTTCTGTTTTGTAAGAACTTTTAAATCTTAATTACTATTTAAATATTAATTTACAATTTAATTTAAATATTAAATTACTATTAAATATTAAATTACTATTAAATGTGGCCACTTTACTTAACCCACTCTCCTAAATACTGCACTGCAATAGTTGGATAGAGTCATGCAAACAAGTTGATTTCCAAGACTCAGTTCCCATTTAGCAATTGGTTTTCACTGCACATCTTCAGTTGTTTATCAGCTGAAAGAGCAAAAGGTTGCCAAACAAAAGATCTCTAAGATCTTTACTATCCTGGTAAAGTATGGCATGATGGATGACCAAAGCTTTCTTGGTCTGGTAAATTATTCTTTCTTCTTTCCTCTGCATTGTTTGGACAGAATGATTTGTTTAATTATCTGGAGAGTTAAACAGGAATACCAGGCAATGTTTGGCTCCTCCAGCTCTCCAGAAAATGAACTGGGTTGAACACTAGAGTGATTTATTTATTTATTTAGTGCTTTTTAAAGTTTTTATTTAAATTCCAATTAGTTAACATACAGTGTGGTATTAGTTTCAGGTGTAAAATATAGTGATTCAATACCTGCATACACCTGGTGCTTATCACAGCAAGTGCACTCCTTAATCCCGATCACCTATTTTTACCCATCCCCCACATACCTCCCCACTGGTAACCATCAGTTTGTTCTCTATACGTAAGGTCTGTTTTACCTTCCCCTCTCTCTTTTTTCACTTTGTTTGTTTGCTTTGTTTTTAAAATTCCACATACAAATGAAATCATATGGTATTTGTCTTTCTCTGTCTGACTTCTTTCCCTTAGCATAATACTTTTTAGATCTATCCATGTCATTGCAAATGGCCAGATTTCATTTTTTTATGACTAATATTCCATTGTGTATATATACCACTTCTTTATCCATTTTCCGTTGATGGACACTTGGGCTGTTTCCATAATTTGGCTATCATAGATAATGCTCTATGAACATTGAGGTGCATGTATTCTTTTGAATTAGTATTTTTGTATTCTTTGGGTAAATACCTAGCAGTATTTACAATTGCTGGATAATAGGGTAGTTTTTTTGTGGGGGGAGGAGCATCTATATTGTTTTCCAGAGTGGCTGTACCTGTGCACATTCCCACCAACAGTGTGAAAGCTTTCCTCTTTCTCCACATCCATGCTAGCACCTGTTATTTCTTGTACTGTTGATTTTAGCCATTCTGACAGGTCTGAAGTAATATCTCATTGTAGTTTTGAATTGTATTTCCCTGATGATCAGTGATGTTGAGCACCTTTTCATGTGTCTGTTGGTCATCTGTATGTCTTCTTTGGAGAAATGTCTGTTCTTGTCTTCTGCCCATTTTTTAATTGGATTATTTGTGCTTTGGGTGTTGAGTTTTAGAAGTTCTTTGTATATTTGTATAGTAACCCTTTATCATATAAATCATTTTCAAATATCTTCTCCCATTCCATAAGTTGCTTTTTAGTTTCATTTATCACTTCCTCCGCTGTGCAGAAGCTTAGAGAGAAGCAGAAACTTATTCTCCCTCCCTTCCTCCCTTTCTTCCTTCCTCCTTTCCTTCTTTTCTTTCTTCTTTTCTCTTTGTTAGCTTGGCAAGTGCATCCATATATCTTGCCTAATTTCCAAGTGTCCAAATGCATTATATTTGCATTATAATTTTGTTTCTAGTGGCAATAGATCAACCACTATCATTTGTATATGATCACATGAATTCCCAGAGACACTATAGTCCAAGGGTCTGTAGAAATTCCAGAAGCACTTTTACATAACAACACTAGAGCTCTTATTTTAATAAAAGGCAAACTTAACATTAATTATGGATAAGAAAATGATCCCAAACTGGAAACAAATTTGTTTCTCTTTTGAGTCTTCCAAATTCTATCAGTTTTGTACTTCATGTTGGTTTGCTGTAGTCTCTGCCATAAAGATAATGGCAGCAAGCCCACAGTTTCAGGAATAAGCCTAGGAAATGCCAAGAAAAAGTCCTGGAAACTTAGTTTTGTAGTAGCATATATATCTTAAAATAGTTTGATTTTAAGGGAACACTTGAACATTAGAAGAGACTTGGGAAATCAAATGCTCTAAGAAAATTATACAAAATCGCAATTATTGCATTTTTTTTCTTTAATGGGTAGTTTGAGCATATCAGATAATTCTCCTTGAATTAAAAGTTATTTTCTTTATATCACTATTCACTGGAGGTCCCTATATTTGAGTAATCACTTCCATTAGACTGAAAAGCTCCATGAGAGCGGAGAACATGACTGTGTGCTCATTCCCATAGCCTAGTATAGTCAGTGCTCAGTAAAGGCACGGGGTAGCCTACTAGACCTTGCTGAAGTAAGTAAACCATTAAATTGATTATATTTCAACTTATTATAATTTTATGTATAAATATATAAATATAATTTTTTCTAATGTCCAAAGAAAGATTTAGCTAATTAATATATTACAAAATATAAATTTTCAACTATCTATATATGATTTTATTTGTATATTTACAAGGCATTGTTTTTAGGGAAAGTAAAGTAATGGAAACAAGTGTGCCACATTAAGGTACATGGATAGCAATAATATCATTTTTGGAGAAACTGTCAGCATAACAAATAATTTAAGTAGTAACTTTTATGGCAATGAACATATATACAGAGCTTCAAATTATACTCAATGAATTTTCCAAAGTGAGCACTCAAGCATATTTAACTTCTAATCATTAAAATAGTTTTACATACAAACCAATCTTATTTCATTTTTTTTTTAATTTTTTTTTTCAACGTTTATTTATTTTTGGGACAGAGAGAGACAGAGCATGAACGGGGGAGGGGCAGAGAGAGAGGGAGACACAGAATCAGAAACAGGCTCCAGGCTCTGAGCCACCAGCCCAGAGCCTGACGTGGGGCTTGAACTCACGGACCGCGAGATCGTGACCTGGCTGAAGTCGGACGCTTAACCGACTGCGCCACCCAGGCGCCCCAATCTTATTTCATTTTAATGAGAGGTAAAAACATTTGATCTAAGTGATATTAAGTCTATATGAACATTGGAGAGATAATAGTAAATTATATATTTTCTATCTACAATATAAAATAGGATGCTGTTTTTCAGTAATTCTATTACATTACTTGAACAATAATTAATAGATTAGAAATTATCCTATCCATATTTTTTTAAATATTATTTAAAATTTTTATGATGTCCTATCCCAGCGTCAATCATTTCTCATTAAAGAATTATATTTATTTATTAACATGGAGTTGGAAATGTTTTATAATCAATGATTTTCTGTTCTTAACTCTTTTCTGGATATTTTTCTAGCTTTTCTATTACTTAAATTTTTTTTAAATATTTTTACTCAATAATAAATAAAGGTTTCCTGAAGTAATGTTGTCCAATCTCCTATGCAGTATTTTATTCCCTGTAAAATATCTACATAAAGCTATTCCAGCTTCTGTTCATTCACTTTCCATAATGGGATGTGTGTCACATTCTGGACCAGGTCATTCCAATCCCTGACAACTTTATTCATTACTAAATTCTACTTGATAAAACAGACCTGTATTCAGGCCCTGCTAGAATTCCAAGCCCTGTGGATATTTTTTATTCTTTCTCAAAGAGAAATATGTTTTTTTTTCTTTTTTTATACTGTTAAAAATGGTCTCTATATGAATTTTACCCAAAGGTTCTCTGCTTTGTGCCCACATAGAATATATCTAAACTCTCTTTTATGACATAATTTTTTTTCTTGAAACCAGCTACACTCACTGACACAACAAACACCTTTTTTTTTCCCTCCAGACTAAATGTAACCTCTTCACTTGTGAGACAGTGAGGTTATTCTTAATTGGAAATGTATCACATAATAGTGTTTTGTTAAATTTTTTAATCCACAATAAAATATCAAGCTAATTTTTTTTTCAGGAAGTTGTTTGTTATTTCTTCATTGAATTTTATCACCTAGTGTGTGCCAGGAACTCCTCTCTGGACAATGGATATAACGGTGAATAGGACTGATAAGGTCCCTGATCACAGAGATCCATTATTTTAATTTGTGGAGATAGACAATATATAAACAAAGTAATAGATATAAAAAATTCAGATAGTAATATTTTTGATGAAGAAAGACTAATAGTATAGCCAAACATCTTTAATAAGCATGTACTAATTCAGAACTGGCTATTGATTCATGGAAAAGTTTGAGATGAGCTGACAGGTGTTGAAAGCAAACCTTACTTTTTGTGCTGCTTCTTGGCTACAGTTTTCTGGCTTTTCCTTAGAAAAGGAAATTTAAGAAGGATGAACAGAGTGGACTTTGCAGTTCTCATAGATGCTAAGTACAGCTCAAGCAGTCCCTCCTGGACTTCCTTAGAGACAATGACGACTGTAATTTCTGAATGACTTGCAAATTGCGGCTAAGTCAGTCATAGGGTTTTATTTCTTATATACGAAGCAGATGTATCATAATAAAAACCAAAAAGATAATCATTTTACATTGGCTAGTAAGATTTAATAACTTGTGAATTTAAAGACAGTGTTCCTTGGACACTTTTTCATGAATTTTATGTAAAACTATCTGAAGTAATGCTAAAGAATTACAAATATTTGTTTCTGGGGCACCTGAGTGGCTCAGTCAGTTAAGCATCTCTGAATTTTGGCTCAGGTCACGATCTCATGCTGATGTAGTTTGAGCCCTGTATCAGGCTCTGTGCTGACAGTGTGGAGCCTGCTTGAGATTCTCTCTGTCCCTCTCTCTCTACCCCTCCCCGCTCATGCTGTCTCTGTCTCTCTCAAAATACATAAATTTAAAAAATATATTATTTTCTGTTAAATTGTATGTTGTTTTATTATTATAGCTATAGAAATAATTATCTTCCTATGATCAGATATATTTTTGACATTTTATATGAATATATAATTATGAAGTAAATATAAATTATGAAATATAATATATAAAATTAATAAATATATACTTGAAATTAGAAATTTTAAAACTTTCTTAGGGGCGCCTGGGTGGCGCAGTCGGTTAAGCGTCCAACTTCAGCCAGGTCACGATCTCGCGGTCCGTGAGTTCGAGCCCCGCGTCGGGCTCTGGGCTGATGGCTCAGAGCCTGGAGCCTTTTTCCGATTCTGTGTCTCCCTCTCTCTCTGCCCCTCCCCCGTTCATGCTCTGTCTCTCTCTGTCCCCAAAATAAATAAAAAACGTTGAAAAAAAAATTAAAAAAAAAAAAACTTTCTTAATCTGAGAGGTGGAAAAAATTTATTTTCTACATAGAAATAGTAGCTATATAAAGAAGAAGAGGAACAAGTGATCTTGGTTACAATGTATTTATCTCACAGTTTAAGTTTCTAAACTATTATTTCAGGTACCATAATTTAGAAACAACTTTAATATCAAGAAACAAGGTGGAAAAGGTATTTACTAAAAATACTATTGCGGGGCACACCTAGGTGACTCAATCAGTTAAGCGTCCAACTCTGGATTTCAGCTCAGGTCATGATCTCATGGTGTGAGATCAATCCCAGCATGGGGCTCCATGCTGGGCGTGGAACCTGCTTAAGATTCTCTTTCCCCCTACCCTCCCTCCCCAAAAAGATTCTCTCTCTCCCTCTTCCTCTGCCCCTCCCCCACTCACATTCTTGTGCACAATTTCTTTCTCTCTCTCTCAGAAAAACAATGTTATTGGCTGTGTGATCTTGGGCAATTTGCCTAAACTCCCCAATCATCAATTTATTTTAGAATAGGAATATTAATGCATTTTACACACATTCATTGTAAAGAATGCATGAAATATCTATATAGAATGTTTAGAATCATAATAGAATATTTAATAGTAAACATTAATAAAGTATTTAACAAATGGGTCTTAGTCTTAATAAAACATTTAATAAGTGGAAAGTGTGATGAATAAGTAGATGACAACAGCAATGGTAAAGGTGATAACAGCACTGTCCTATAACCACCAAAGCCACTCTGGCTGTTGCCTACAGGCTTTCCACAGTAGAATTCATATTACTTACTGGACATGTTTTCCCAATAAAGATGTGAGGTAGATTTTATTAGGGAAATAGAGACATGGTGGAATTAATCACCTTGGAAACTATATGGCAAGGATCAAGTGTATCTTCCTATAATGGCCATGTTCTTTCTGATCCATTATAGTTGGAAGTTCAACAAAAAAGCAAGGCTATTTTTGTTGGATGAAAGAAGAACCAAGAAATCAGTTCAGTGTGTGTTAGATTTTCAACTTTTAATGTGATTTATTTCAATCTTTTTGGAATTAAAAAGTAATGAAAATAAAACAGTGTTTTATCTTTTAAACATACTTGTAATTAAGAAAAAAATCTTCACGGGACCTCATCAAAATAAAAAGCTTCTGCACAGCAAAGGAAACAATCAGCAAAACTAAAAGGCAACCAATGGAATGGGAGAAGATATTTGCAAACAACATATCAGATAAAGTGTTAGTATTCAAAATCTATAAAAACTTATCAAACTCAACAGCCAAAAAACAAATAATCCAGTGAAGAAATGGGAAAAAGACATGAATAGACACTTCTCCAAAGAAGACATTCAGATGGCCATCTGACACATGAAAAAATGCTCCACATCACTTATCATCAGGGAAATACAAATAAAAACCACAATGAGATACCACCTATCAGAATGGCTAACATGAACAACTCGGGCAACAACAGATGTTGGTGAGGATGTGAAGAAAGAGGATCTTATTTGCATTGCTGGTGGAAATGCAAACTGGTGCAGCCACTCTGGAAAATAGTATGGAGGTTCCTCAAAAATTAAAAAGAGTACTACCCTACCACCCAGCAATTGCACTACTTGGTATTTTCCAAGGGATACAGGTGTGCTGTTTCGAAGGGGCACATGCACCCACCCCAATGTTTATAGCAGCACTATCAACAATAGCCAAAGTATGAAAAGAGCCCAAATATCCATTGATGGATGAATGGGTAAAGAAAATGTGGTACACACACACACACACACACACACACACACACACACACTATGGAGTGTTACTCAGCAATCAAAAAGAATGAAATCTTGCCCTTGCAGCTAGGTTGATGGAACTAGAGGGTATTATGCTAAGCAAAATTAGAGAAAGACAAATATCATATGACTTCACTCATATGAGGAGTTTAAGATACAAAACAGATGAACATAAGGGAAGGGAAGCAAAAATAATATAAAAACAGGAGGGGGACCAAAACATAAGAGACTTTTAAAGATAGAGAACAAACTGAGGGTTGCTGGAAGGGTTGTGAGAGAGGGAATGGGCTAAATGGGTAAGGGGCATTAAGGAATCTACTCCTGAAATCATTGTTGTTCTATATGCTAACTAACTTGGATATAAATTAAAAAAAATAAATTAAATAAAAATTTAATAAATAAATAAATAAATCATAAATAAAAAGAAAAAATATTCATCCCAACACTTTTTTAGAAAACCTGTTCCTTCAGACATGAATTTACCACAATTTATCTTATTTGCACATTGATGAGAATATTATGCATGAAATAGCTTTTAATTTAATACACATTTTTAAGTTATATCTCTTTTGCTACCACCATTATTTTCTCTTATATTAACCTGCTTTTTGTCTGTGTAGTTGAAAAAAATATTTTAAGTATGTTTCTGTTTCTTATGCTATAAAGCAGTAATTCTTAATGTGAAGAGAAATAAGAGAGGAGAAACGGTGGTGATAAGGAGACACATCTATTTAGAGGTTATTCAGAATTATTTGCAGGACCTTTTAAAATTGCACCTGCTCACCTAGAGTTTTTGATAAAGGTGTAAGTCCTTTTCTTTATCTTTACAATCACGGTCATTGTGACCCAATATTCTGGAGGCAAGTAAAGACCTTGTTATTCAAATGTTTGTAATAAATTAAAAATCAAGGAGCACCTGGGTGGCTCAGTCAGTTAAGCATCTGACTTTGACTCAGGTCATGATCTCACAGTCCGTGAGTTCGAGCCCCACATCGGTCTCTGTGCTGACAGCTCAGAGCCTGGAGTCTGCTTCAGATTCTATGTCTCCCTCCCTCTGACCCTCCCTCTTTCATGCTCTGTCTCTGTCTGTCTCAAAAATAAATAAACATTAAAAAAATAAAATTAAAAATCAAACTGCTATTCAGATTCTGGGTTCACAAGTGTTAACTTTCACTCAAATTTGCTTCTTGCCTCTGTCCCCTTTCTTGACAAACGTATCCATTTTCAGTTTTAACTATTCTTGTACATGATGAACTCACATGTCTCTGTCCACATTCTTTCATCCACAACACCTTGCTGGACTCAAGTCATAAAATCCCAGCCACTGCATATACACCTACATTTATTGTTCTGCTTTTCCTTCAACTCTATGAGACTGCACCATATTTAACCTCCATGAAAGCACTCTGTGTTCTCAGATTCAATTAATGTCTTCAACTTGCTCCCAGTATCACATTACACCCTGAGGGGCTGCATAAAATGTGGTTTGGAATCACAAGCTTTGAAACTATACTCTCCTACTAAACACTGGCTGAACTCGCATGACGTTATTCAACTTCTCAGAGCCTGTTTATCCATACATTTTTAATAAGTGATCTCAAGAGGACCACAAGGTTGGCTGGAGCATTGTAAGCAGGGACAGAATCTTAATAGAAGTAGACAAAGAACATCTCATAGAGGCCCTTTTAGATAATGATAAGAAATTTAGATTTTATTCTAGATAAAATAAGAAATCACTAGAGAGCTATTATCTAGGCAGTGACAAGATTTGGCTAACATTTTGAAAAGATAACTGCAGCTATAAAGAATGAGAATAAACTATAAAGCGACAAAGGAGGGACCAGGGAGACTGGCTATTGTAGTAAACCAGAACAGGTACGTTTGTGGTGTAGAATAGGCTTGTATCTGAAAACAGTGAGACCTAAATTATTTTTGGATCTGTTTTAAAGGTTGAGCTGATAGAACTGGCTGATGTAGAATGGAGAAAGTAAGGATTTAAAGATAGGGAAGGTTTAAGTTTTGAGTAACTTGAAATGTAGGAGACATTTACAGATGGAATTAATTAATATATATATATATGTTAAAGACTATATATGTTTATATATTAAACACTATATATATAGTGCTTAACTAATGTTTATATATATATAATATATATTAAACACTATATATATATACACACACACACACACACACATATATAATAAGTAATCTCATCTATTTCTAACACAATAGAAATAGATGAGATTACTTAGGGAAGAGTGTAGAAAAAGAAAAAAAAAGGAAGAGATCTAAGAACTAAGCTCTCTTAGGTAGAAAACTTGAGAAGAATCCATTTAATTATTCATTTACTCACTAACTGAAAAATTATTCGTTGACTACCTATTATGTGCCTAACAATGTTACAGGTACTGGATATACAGTTTTAAATAAAAGCCTTATTTTTCTGGATTGTATATTTTGGTGGGAGAGTGAGATGGTGAATAAGACCAATCTGCTCAATAATATGTGTTAAGAGGACAAAAATATGCAGAGAAGGAAAATGTTAAATGCATAGAAAATTGGGCAGCCTGGAAAATTGGGCAGAATTTTGGGCTGAAGAAAATGAAGGGTATATTCATGAAATATCTGAAGAAGGAGGCAGAGATCAGTGAGGAAGACTCTGCAAAAGTTCTGAGTATAAACAGCATCAAGTGTGCCCTATAAGTTCAAGAAACATTAAGGAAACAGAAAGGTGTGGAATAGAGATGCTGTTTTGACAACAGATGAAGGTTGAGCAAACGCAAGAAAGTTAACACCAGGCACAAAGCTAGTGAAAAAATATATACGGGACATGATGGTGGTTTGAACCTAAGTAGTAGGAGCAGAAGTAGTCAAGAGTTATTAAACTCCTTTCATCCATTCATTTTTTTATGCTGTAATACAGACACCACATTCTGCACCTAAGCAATTTAGTTTTCATCTTCCTCTCCCTAAAATGGATATATTCCTACTTAGCCAAAACCAACGTGTCCTACCAAATAAATTTAACAATAATTTCTAAATATCACTGAATGTCCAGACTATATTTATGACTATTTTAGATGAAAAGATATGTAACGGGCATTAATAACTATAAGTAGTATGTAACCTTAAGAGAATTCTTGCTTGCTTATTTTTGTAAAGGTCAAGTTGACAGAATTTACTGATAAACTGGATATGGGGAATGATAAAAAAAGGGAGGCAGCAACATTTATCCTGAGATTTTTGTCATATGCAAATGGAAGAATGGAGTTGTTTTTAATGGAGATAAGAAAGCCTAAGAAGAGAATATTAAAAGAAAATTATGACTATTTCGTTTATGATAGTATCTAAACAAATACACACATAAGGTCCAGGACAATCAGGGAGAGGTCTGGGCTACAGATACAACTTTGGAAGTCATTATTATGTTGATGGTAGTTAAAGGGATGAAGCTGGTTGGGATCACCTATGGGATGAAAATGTACAGAAAAGAGAACATATTCAAGGACTAAGTTTTGGAACACTACAACATGCAGAGGTGAGCTGAAGAGGAGAAACCCCAAAGGAGACTAAAACAGTTTTGGAAAGGTTAGACAAAACTTGGTGATGGCTGGGTTTGCAGGACCCAACTGAAGGAGATGCTTCAAGAAGGAGAGAATGCACCAAGTTCAAACACTGGTAAAAGGTTAAGTAAGAAGACTGAGGAAGGATTATATAATTGGTAATGTAGAAGCAACTGCTGACCATTATGAGACTAGTCAATTTGAGGTGGCTGGGAAAATGGAATAGTCTAAATACAGAATGAGAGAAGAAAAGTAGGCAATTGGTAAAGATATTTTGCTATCAAAGAGAATAGGAAAATGAGAAAGTAGCTATTGAATAATGTGATGTCTTTTTTAAGATGTTATACATTAATAAAAATAGGAATGATATATAAAGAAAAATGATGAAAGAGATAAGGAAAATAATTTTTTTCATGTTTATTTATTTTTGAGACCGAGAGAAAGAGTGCAAGCAGGGGAGGGGCAGTGAGAGAGGGAGATAGAGAATCCCAAGCAGGCTCCATGCTGTCAGACCAGAGTTCCACACAGGGCTCAATCTCACGAACCATGAGATTATGAACTGAGCCAAAATCGAGAGTTGGACGCTCAACTGAGTGGGTCACCCATGCGTCCCTAAAGAGAAGGAAAATAATTTTAAAAGCTACATTCTTGCATAGTCATGAGTGGATGGGCTCTACGCATCCCACCTGCGGTGGGCACAGGAGACAGAAAGTTAGCTACAGAAGGAGGAAGGTAGGGTACTTAGGCGTGAATTCTGATAAGATGATTGATTTGGTGAGCTAATAGAGTCAGGGTTTGTGTGTATGTGTGTGCGTGCACGCGCGCGTGTGTGTGTGTGTGTGTGTAAAATGCAGGTTTATAACTGAAAGTGTGACTGGCAGAGGAATGTTTAGGCTTTGAAGAGTGAGTAAATAATAATATTCTCTAGAAAAGTTGGAGAAATAAATAAATTGGCTAGCAACATTTAATAGCAAGAAACATTAAAGATCTTGAGTGTAAGGTCTTAAAGTTAGTACTGTGTGTGTGTGTGTGTGTGTGTGTGTGTGTGTGTGTGTGTGTACAGCCACATTAAACTGTTTGGTTGCAATTGTATATTTAGACATAAAGAAGGTTGTGATTCCTGCAGGTGAGAAAGATTAAAAAGAGTCATTGGATGGATTATTGTTATGAACACTGAAATAATTAAAAATGCTTACAAGATTTATGGTAGAAAGAGGACAAGGAAGCTAGATGTTCAAAATTGGTGAGTGAGTAGGATTCACTAGGATTTAAGCAGACTCCTACAGCAAGAACGGGGAGTGTGTAGCGTTGTCTGACATTGTTCAACAGAATTTGCCTCAGAGTGGAATGAGGGAGGTGGGTGGAATGATGTTTTGGAAACAGTGATGAGCACTCAGGTAGACAGTTGTACGACTCTGGTACATGAATACTGAAATAAAAACAGTCGTCCCTTGAATGCGCTGAAGGGAAAATAGAATCTTCAGGACCAAAGAATGAAGGAAACGCTTAAAAACTGAAACTACAGTGAATTTTGTTGACAGACCGGGAATCCCAGAAGGGACAGTGGGAGGGGTTTGGAAGCTTGGCAAAAGTGGAAATTTGATTAGGGTGTCTTTCAGTATAGGTTACTGAAGACACACAAATACATTTCCAAAGGGATTCTTAAATACAAGCTTATGTTTCATAGTGTTGTAAGATGTTTTGTTACATATTTTGATTATTTAAATTGATGTGTGCACACTCATATGTATAGCGGGAGAAGAAGAGACGTTTTTCTCTCTTCATATGATTCTGGAAAATCTGAGATATAGCACCAGGAGCGTCTGGGTGGCTCAGTCAGTTGAGCATCCCATTTCAGCTCAGGTCATGATCTCCTAGTCCATGGGTTTGAGCCCGAAGTCAGGCGCCGTGCTGACAGTTCGGAGCCTGGAGTCGGCTTTGAATTCTTTGTCTCCCTCTCTCTCTGCCCCTCCCCCCCCATGCTCTGTCTGTCTCCATCTCTCAAAAATGAATAAACATTAAAAAAATTTAAGATACAGCACAGATGGATGACACCAATGACCTAGATCATTAAATATAAAGGTCATTGTTTTGGTGCTTATTTTGCTAATTTTTTACCTTTCTTTTCCAGAAATTTACTTCAGTGCCTTCAGAAACAGCACAAATTTATTTTCTTTTCTTTTTTCTTTTTTTTTTTTTTAATATATAGCCACTCCTTCTTACTCTGAATTTTGGCAGCTTGTCCTTTTCTTCCTCCCTAACGTTGGCTATTGTGAAGTATCATAGTCCTGTTAGGTTTCCCATTGTGCATAAAGTATCTTAGTGATCACACCCAGTTTGGCTGATTAAATTACTATTTATATCCAAGTACCTAACAATGAAAACTCATGCGTCTTTCATAGACACTAACTCAATGTGTGAAGGACTGAACTCCTCAATTTATTACTTCTGTCATTCACATGTATCTCACTCAGTAAGAGATCCTGACCAGTCAGGGCACCTGGTGGCTCAGTCGGTTAAGTGTCTGACTTGGGAGTTCGAGCTGGGAGTCCAACTCTGTGCTCAGAGTCTGGAGTCTGCTTTGGATTCTGTGTCTCCCTCTTTCCCTGCCCCTCCCCGGCTCGTGCTCTGTCTCTGTCTCTCTCTCAAAAATAAATAAACATTAAAAAGAAAAATTTGTTTTTTAAAAAAAGAGATACTGAGTCAAGTCAGAAAACTGTGTAAACTTCATTGATTTCCCCTTCTCAAATACCCTTTATAAGTATCTAAGTAATCATCAAACCATCTTATATCATCATCAAATCACCAAACTGACTTATATCCACTGAACCTCTCAAATCGATCATCTGACTGGTCTTTTGTTTTTTGTTATTTAATTTTTTTAAGTTTATTTATTTTAATTTTTTTAAGTTTATTTATTTTTGAGAGACAGAGAGAGACAGAGAGACAGAGAGAGAGAGACAGAGCATGAGCAGGGGAGGGGCAGAGAGAGAGGGAGACACAGAATCTGAAACAGGCTGCAGGTTCTGAGGTGTCAGCACAGAGCCCGATGCGGGGCTGGGAGATCATGAGCTGGGCTGAAGTTGGAAGCTTAACCGACTGAGTCACCCAGGTGCCCCTATTTATTTATTTTTAAGAGAGAGAGAGAGAGAGAGAGGAAGGGGCAGAGATGGAAGGAGATGAGAGAGAGAGAGAGAGAGAGACAGAGACAGAGACAGAGAGAGAGAGAGAGAATCCCAAGCAAGTTCCACACAGCACAGAAACTGATGTGCGGCTCAAACTCACAAACCAGGAGATCATGACCTGAGCTGAACTCAAGAATTGGACCCTCAACTGACTGAGCCACCCAGGTGTCCGCTGCCAGGTCTTTTCATTCTCAACATAACCCTTCTAATCTAGGATTATTATTGCTGCCCTGGGCCATTGAAACACATCTCTAAATCATATTCTGTCACCTTTCTTGCTCACCTCTAGGCCATCTTTCCCCTGCAGACAGGATGATCTTACTAAAATGCAAATTTAATACATTCTGCCCTGAGTGAAACAAACAAGGAAGCAACAAAACAAGATGTTTCCACATGGTGCCCTTCCGATATAATCCTAAAACTAGTAGAGTTGACACATTTACAAACTGGTTTCTGCAAAACTCTTCAGACTCATGTCTCCCCACTCCTGCCTTCTTGCTTTCTCTTGCTCTCTTTATCAGCTTTGGGTTTGTTGTTTTTTTTTTTTTAATTTTTTTTTTCAACGTTTATTTATTTTTGGGACAGAGAGAGGCAGAGCATGAACGGGGGAGGCGCAGAGAGAGAGGGAGACACAGAATCGGAAACAGGCTCCAGGCTCTGAGCCATCAGCCCAGAGCCTGGTGTGGGGCTCGAACTCCCGGACCGCGAGATCGTGACCTGGCTGAAGTCGGACGCCCAACCGACTGCGCCATCCAGGCGCCCCAGCTTTGGGTTTTTGCAAATACTATTTTATCTTTCCAAAGGGCTCTCTCCTTGAGAAAGGTTTCCATAAGATTCTAGGACTGACTTGAGGTTCTTCGATGCCTTATTCTACAGAAGCCTATTTTTACTCATGGTGTAGCCCTTGTCACTGTGCATGGAAAATTGTTATTTGCTGCTGTCTTTCAGCAGTAAGTGGTACCTCTTAGGTGGCAGGTCTGCATTTTATTCTGAAGTATATTTCTACTAACTCTACAACATTCACCACAGTGTCTGGCTTATCATTGGAGCTCAGAATTTTTTTTTTCAATGAATAAAATTATAAAATATCATGGAGATGTAGGATACAATTTAATATAAAATATTTGATTTTGTATAATCAAGATTTTTTGTTCGTAATATTGGATAATATTAGAACCAGATGCCCAAATAATGGTATAATCATATCTTTACAATAATGACTATGTAGTTTATTTTGATCTGCCTGAATAATAGCAAAATAGATCAAATATTGTTCTGATTGTTTTAATGACCAAACTGGGTTCTTTCCCATGGCTGTGTTGATAGAGAATGCAAAATTGTGTTAAATTAGAAAATAATAGCGTTACTAGAACACTGTGATCTTCTAGAAACAACTATTATTTTCTGTGGGCTATTTGGGGAGTTGGAAGGACAGCATTAAGCCAGTATAACTGAAAATACTGAAGTTCAGGTATAAAATATAGCTAGACCCAATTTCCATGTGATTTCAATTAAAAAACTGATTTTTTTTTCAACTTTTAGGTCAAGACTACACTCTTGCTAAATTGGAATATTCATGGATCTCTTGTGCAGCATACTAAATACATCTTAAATACAGGATACTTTTCAACTTTTTAAAATTGTTATATAATAAGAACATAGAACGAATGAGTAGATTTTAAATTTTTTTTGAGATTCGAGATGATTTAAAACATGTTACTTCCCATTCTATATAATCACATATGCATAACTGTTTAGATCCAATGTTCATATTTAGCATAAGTTTAGCAGGGGTACACAAGGCAAATATTTGTTAGGTATATTTCCTTCTAACTATCTCATCCATTTTAGTATGCATTTTATAATCCAAGCATAGTATAATTTCATTTTACATTATTTTCCACATTAAAGTGCATAATATGATAACGTTAGGTTCTCTAAGAAAAGTGACAAAGTTTTTATATTTATTAAAACTTTAATATTAAAAGTTGACTTTAAGCATGTCTAGTGGAGCATGGTCCTTAGTTAAATTTCTGAAACTGTTAAGCTTTAAAAACAAAAAGTGTTACCAAGCTAAGTATTCTTTCATTATTATAATTTATTGGAAAATACCCCTATTTCTTTGGTATTTTATAGAAGTCACCAGAGTTTTACACATTCCTAGGATGGTGTCTATATTTATGATTATTCATAATATTAAAATTACTGTTTTTAATAATGCTTACCATATGGCATACATTGTATTAGGTGATTAGATTTTTGAAAATCTCTATTTTCACATCAGTTACAAGAAATTGATATTTATTTTTGAGACAAAAATAGTAAGCTTCAGGCAGGCTATATTCTTGCATGCTGAATTTTTAGAAAAATAGGTCTTTGATAATAACAAGTTTTATTGTCTATAGTTATACTCAGTATGAGTTAAGGATAATATTTTTCTGTTCAAGTTGTGATTTTTCTAGCAGCAGATTCCAATTCACAGAGAAAAATTTATGAGGGTTTTCCATATTGTTCCTATCAGGAAGATTATGCCCTCTCAAAATATCTTAATATACATTGTATACAGTGTCTTGGAAGGTGTATAGATTCCCAGTACTTAACACTTCCTTCATTTGTGTGCTAACATTGTATTTTGGGAGAGTCTCTGTATACTTGTCACAGCTTTATCACTTTATAACATTTGTTTCTATTTTGTCCTTGGGTGTGTTATTTTGTTGGCAGTTTTTCACTTTTTAGGTTGGCTATGATTTGGGGATAAACAGCTCTAGCCACTGGGATTGAGGATGCATTGTCATCAGCTCTGCCCTCTGGCCATTCAGAGAATCAAGTTCCTCCATTTGAAATTAAGAGTAAGAAGTTAGACATTGGTTTCCTTGGCAGTATTTTTTTTGAATGTTTATTTATTTGTTTTATTTATTTATTTGTTTGTTTGTTTATTTATTTATTTATTTATTTATTTATTTATTTATTTTAGAAAGAGACAGAGACAGAGTACGAGCCAGAGAAGGGCAGAGAGAGGGAGACACAGAATCTGAAGCAGGCTCCAGGCTCTGAGCTGTTGAAACAGCGCCAGATGCCTGTTGTATCTCACAAACCAAGAGATCATGACTAGAGCGGAAGTTGGACCCCTAAGGGACTGAGCACCCATAAGCCCCTCCTTAGCAGTATTTGAAGCAAGCTGTTATTCCTTTTATCTCTTTTGAAAAGTTTTGTTCTTTAGTATACCATTAAATGAAGAACTGGTGTGGAACTTTTATCTTAAAGCACAGACTGCGGCCAGATTAGAAGATAAAACTAGGGGTAACTTTTGGAAGAAGAGAAACGTCTAACTCAGTGTTAATACATTAAAACACGCAGGGAGTACTCCCTTTAAAAACAAAACAAAACAAAACATTTTACTTAAGAGTTAGAAATTAAACTTTCGGACTAAAATTTATTTCGTAGTGATGATAAAAATAAAATTGCACAATTGATAACTAAAATACATACAATAAATCATTAATTTAAAAAGTCAGTCATTGTAACACGGCAGCAATGTTGAATGTTAATTAGTAGAATATGACAACCCAATGAATGAAATGTTCTTGCTCACAAGTGGAAGACCCAAATTGCAAATGAATCTAAACTTGAGAGATTTAGATCTCCATTTGGCATGAAGTTACGATACCCACAGAAGAAGTGAAATTAGAAATGACTCTGCATATGCAAGTGGAGGTCTAATTCTTTTTTTAACTAAATTTTCATTAGACAAAGGACAATAGTCTGAAATAAAAGTGAAGGCATATGTACCTATATATTCATTTATAGATGCCCCATCTTGTGCAAACATTCTTAACAGAGTGTGTAATTGTATGGAGGAGAGGCAGGAATGTGGGATAAGTGAAAAAAACAATAAAATAATTTTGCTGACATGAGAGAAGTCTTGCATGAACAATGATAAAATGTTTTAGGAATAACTGAATTTTCTGCATCTACCAAAAAACAAACAAACCAACAAAAAAACAGAAAAATCAACCTCAACTGACCAAAAATTAATTTGATTTTCTCCTCGAAAATTCCCTTTTTGGATTTGTTTTTAGCATTAAAATTTTAATTTGTACATTTGAAATAAAGACAATTTAATCTGATAATTTGGACATTATTTCCTCAGCAAGATGGGAGGGTACATGGATAACCATTGTTTTACCTTCCTACTGTAAAGAGTGCCAATCTAAGCCCAGAATTATAAGTACTGAGCAGAATGGGGATTATATAATAATAGATAAAATGGTAAAATCTAGAGTGACAAGAGGGTTAGGTGACCTAGTGGAAAGAAATGGGCTTTGGTGTCATAACAACTTCCTTAGGTATCTCATTTCAAATCACCTGCAGCCATCTGACTTTGCCCAACTTAACTCACCCTACCTCTTCATTTAATTAGCAGAGATAATAATTTCTTAGCAAATTTGTTATGGAAATTAAGTGGGTTAATATTGTGAAAGCACTTAGTCCAAAGCTAGAAACTTGATAAACTTTCCTCTTTTCATTTACTTCCTTTTTTCTCTTTCTCATTCATTCTCTATTGACTCTTTTTACTATAGATTGGTTCAAGAGTTCAGAGGATCTTCAGGTCAGATCCTAAAGACTCTGTGAATACTGTGACTCTCAAGAACAGATAAGTGACCACATCAATTCTATCAGGAACTAACAGAAATTTATATAAATAAATAATCTGGTCTTTATCTGTTCTCAACATTTTGGTACCACATCTGAAATATATAATTTTATAATAGTTAGTTTGAAAAGAAAAGAAAATACTATCATATCCTTATCTAAAGATTTGTTAGATATGAATCCATAACTGGATAAAAGTTGGATCTCATAAGTTTTTTACCTTTTTGTGCTTCTATGACAAGACAAAATACAAACGTATTTATCACTATTTATATTCTATGTTTAAGTTTTAGTTATTAATTTGCTTTTCTTGGCATGATGATCTAGCCATGCTTACTTCACATGCTAGATAAAAGAAAACGGTAAAACTACTATAGTTTCAAATAAACAGCATGCTCAAACTTTAAAATGTGTTTGGATAGGCATTTCTAATTTTGTGGATTATAATATCTTTATTTCTTTTTAATTCGCCGCTTGCATTATTTTTATAACTGCTCTAAAGCACTAGAGAAATAAAAGAAAATTAAATATTTTACATATTTCCATATGTATTTATTTACTAGTTACTGGTAATACAATTGTTATTTAATTGCACTGTCTTTAATGTGGTATTTTCCAATGATGAAAAATATTTAACTAATATTCCATAGAAAGAAACATAATACTGTGAATAAGCATGCACTCTAATAGCATGTGATGTGGGAGGGTATGCCTTTTAAATACGGATGTAGAGTCCAGTCATTAGCAGACTGTGCTCCAAAACATTGAACATTGGCATTAGTTACTCCAGATTTTGTCTAGAACCCTTTCTCTGTTGTCTATCATTTCTAGTTACTAAAAATGTTCAGATGTCCTTCATAATGTCATAAGATTCCACAATTCTCTAATTGCTAGACCATCTTTACTTTCATTTACAACTATTCAGTGAGGGTCCTCTGCATACAAGTTTTGTCAGAGTTTTGGTTTAAAACTTTTTTTTTGCCAGGAAAAAAAAATGATAAAAAGAGAAGCTGCCATCAATTAAACAATACAAACTGCAAAATTGTAATAAATCAGTGCTCTATGGCATGTTGATAAACAAGAAGTAAGTTCACTTTGATGATTTACCAATATAATTTAAAAGATACTTTGTAGGTAGAATCTTTTTGATGTTGAAATAATTTTATATTCTTTTAGGTATTGAATTATTAAATATTATTTTTGGTCATTTTACTACAATCGTCTTTTATCTCTTCTGGTTTTCTTCCTTATGAAGTAAATAATTTTCAGTTCCTAATCACTAAAGATTGAACATCAATTCTGATTTTTCATCTTATTTTCCATTTGTAGATACCTGATTATGCTTATATCAAGAGTAGGTTCGAATCAGAGAACTTAAATATGTATACCAATACTTTGTAAAGTCAATACTGTTTTATAAAATAAATATAATTGATCTTTAACTTAATCCCATTGAAAAGTTGGTTGAGAGAATATTCTGTTTAAACCATAATGGATCCACCATTTAGATTTACTTATTTACACCAAAATCTTACCCTAGTCCTAAAAATGAAAAAGAAAGGAAACTCAAAACACAAGGCTGAAATAAATTTCCAGGCCCAAAATGGGAGTTGTTTCTGCTTGAGGTGATAGGTCAGCAAACCAAACTTAGATAACTTTTGTATCCCTGTAAATTTTCCACTTGATCAGAAACACCCAGTCAGCTGATCCCCAAATGCCAAGTCAACTCATGACTCTCTACTTATTTGTTTCTTGATATTTGTACATAAAATCAGATATGCAAACCCAGCTAGTAAAGTCCTGCCTTCCCATTACTGCTTCTAAAGCTCTATAAAATTTGCTCTCATCCAAACATCCCCAGGGGTAGAATGTTCTACTGCTTGATAAGCACTGTATACTCCCCCAATCCATGCACTGCTATTACTTAAACAAAGGACATCAAACTTATTACTAAATTGTTTCATTTGTCATTTGACAGCAATAAATATAAATTTGTAAATTTTAAGCCAATTTTCTGTAAATGTTTTAACAAAAGAAAGGCCAATTATAAAGATGATGCTCAATTTAAGGTTTAAAGATTAATAATTTTTCTCACTTTAATATTATTTATTCATTACATATAAATGATCTCCATTGTACTAATGGTAGAAAAAGAATGTGATGAGGTTTTGGGTGATGGTGGGGTTCGTGGGTTTCAGAACTAACAAGCCAATAAAGAATTCTTGAAGATGTCTTTGATACAAAAAGATGATTTTATTAAAGCACGAGGACAGGACCAGTAGGCAGAGAGAGCTGCACTGGAGTTGTGAAGAGTGGCTCCTTATATAGATGGGACTGGGGAAGGTAAAGTCAAAAGGGAAGTTTCCAAAGAGATTTTCTTTTTTTTTTTTTTTTAATTTTTTTTTTTAACGTTTATTTTTGAGACAGAGAGAGACAGAGCATGAACGGGGGAGGGGCAGAGAGAGAGGGAGACAGAATCAGAAGCAGGCTCCAGGCTCTGAGCCACCAGCCCAGAGCCCCACGCGGGGCTTGAACTCACAGACCGCAGTATCCTGACCCGGGCTGAAGTCGGACGCTTAACCGACTGAGCCACCCAGGCGCCCCTCCAAAGAGATTTTCATATGCTAAAGACTCACAGATTACTGGAGGCCAAGATATTGTCAAGTTGAGGTTTCTCCCTCTAGAAGAGCATTAACATTAAGATAGTAAGGAGTTCCTGGACTTTAGGCCATTGATGTCATTGCCTTTTTCTTATAAGCTGGTGGACACTCTTCTCAGTTTAGCCTTTTTTTTTTTTTTTTTTTTTTTTTTGTCCTTTCCTTTTTTGGGTAGGTAGAAGTGTCCAAGGAATATCACACATATCCCACGTGGGGCGAAGGTGGTGGGGGGAGGGTGGGAGGGAGGTGCTAGCTTGTACTTTGTCCTCAGACTGCCTGTGCTCCCTCATCAGAATGTAATTAAATACAAAAGATATAAAGTAATCAATTTGGCTTTATGCAATAATTTAGGTAGAGATCAAAGGCCAATCTTAATTTACACACAGTCAATTACAGGCCTAAGTAACAGAATATCTGAATCCAAAGTTGATGGAGAAGACAAGATTAGGCTTTGTACTTCCTTGAATTTTAATCATTTTTGTAACTGTTAGGTTTGACTACCACAATGTTTACCTTGTAATAAAACCCTTTATATAATTACAAGGTCTGAATAATTTATTTTCTAATGATTCAAATTTATAAGTAAACAGAGCATTGCAAATAGTTTTTAGTAATAAATAATTTGAAAATTAAATTTGAGATTGCAAAGTCTAGTGTTATAAATAGAATTAGATTAAAAATCCTGAAAATAATGTTTCTGGTTTATCTTATTTTTCTCTTATTCTTTATTTCAGGGTTCATTAATATGATTCAAAAGTCTTCATAAATACATTTTATGAAACACTCATTTCCCAGAGGTTATCTTTTCTTAGGTGGAAAAGGAAAAAAAAAAAGATTCAAAAGCAAACAATAAAATAAACTCAAATGCATATTCAGAGCTTTATAGATTCAGGCTGAGGGAGAAGGAAACCTTATTTCTGTTATAATGTTAATATTTAGATCAACTTTTTTTTTAAATGTTTAAATTTATTTATTTATTTTTTAACTTACATCCAAGTTAGCTAGCATATATTGCAACAATGATTTCCTGAGTAAGTTCCTTAATGCCCCTTACCCATTTAGCCCATTCCCCCTCCCACAACCCTTCCAGCAACCCTCAGTTTGTTCTCTATATTTAAGAGTCTCTTATGTTTTGTCCCCCCTCACTGTTTTTATATTATTTTTGTTTTCCTTCCCTTATGTTCATCTGTTTTGTATCTTAAAGTCCTCATATGAGTGAAGTCATATGATATTTGTCTTTCTCTGACTAATTTTGCTTAGCATAATACCCTCTAGTTCCATCCACCTAGTTGCAAAGGGCAGGATTTCATTCTTTTCCCTTGCCAAGTAATACTCCATTGTATATATACCCCACATTTTCTTTATCCATTCATCCATCAATAGACATTTGGGCTCTTTCCATACTTTGGCTATTGTTGATGGTGCTGCTATAAACATTCAAAACAGCACAACTGTGTCCCTTGGATAAATGCCTAGTAGCACAATCGCTGGGTTGTAGGGTAGTTCTAATTTTAATGTTTTTGAGGAAACTCCAAACTGTTTTCTAGAGTGGCTGCGGCAGTTTTCATTCCCACCAACAATGCAAAAGAGATCCTCTTTTTCCACATCCTTGACAACATCTGTTGTTATCTGAGCTGTTAATGTTAGCCATTCCAACAGGTGTGAGGTGCTATCTCATTGTGGTTTTGATTTTTATTGCCCTGATGAGGAGTGATGTTGGGCATTTTTCATGTGTCTGTTGGATGTCTTCTTTGGAGAAGTGTCTCTTCATGTCTTTTGCCTATTTCTTCACTGGATTATTTAGTTCTTGGGTGGTGAGTTTGATAAGTTCTTTATTGATTTTGCATATTAACCCTTTATCTGATACATCATTTGCAAATATCTTCTCCCATTCTGTCAGTTGCCTTTTAGTTTTGTTAATAGATTCCTGTGCTGTGCAGAAGCTTTTTATTTTGATGAGGTCCCAATAGTGCATTTTTGCTTTTGTTTTCCTTGCCTCTGGAGACTTGTTGAGTAAGAAGTTGCTGTGGCTGAGGTCAAAGTGGTTTCTGTCTGCTTTCTTCTCCAGGATTTTGATGGCTTCCTGTCTTATGTTTAGGTCTTTCATCCATTTTGAGTTTATTTTTGTGTGTGTTGTAAGAAAGTGGTCTAGGTTCATTTTTCTGCATGTTGCTGTCCAGCTTTCCCAGCACCATTTGTTGAAGAGATTGCCTTTATTCCATTGGATATTTTTTCCTGCTTTGTCAAAGATTAATTGGCCATATGTTTGTGGGTACATTTCTGGGTTCTGTATTCTGTTCCATTGATCTGAGTGTCTGTTTTTGTGCCAGTACCATACTGTCTTGGTGATTACAGCTTTGTAATACAGCTTGAAGCCCAGGATTGTGATGCCTCCATCTTTGGTTTTCTTTTTCAAGATTGCTTTGACTATTGGGGTCTTTTCTGGTACAAATTTTAGGATTGTTTGTTCTAGCTCTGTGAAGAATGCTGGTGTTATTTTGATAAGGATTGCTATTTAGATCAACTTTTGTCTTTATGATGTTAATCTTTACTTACCTCAGCTCACAATACTTAATGTATTGTAACGTAAACTTGCAAGCTGAGCTCTGACTAGCCCTAGAACTAATCTTGAGAAATGTAGCCAGGACTTTAGAAATGCAGGGTGTCCCTTGAGAGTCCCATTCTCCAGTCCCTGCTGGTTTCATAGGGATGTGAGAGCCAGCTCTCACTACAGTGCCCTGTATTTCCTTCTGTTTCCCTTACCTACTCAATGGGGCCTTTACCAAACTTCCCTCTGACACCTTTCTCAGCTTTTGCCAAACTCTGCTCCAACTCAGAATATTTTCTGTAAGCCATCTGACTTGCAGTTAGAGTTACCAGATTTGGCAAAAATAAAACAAACAACAACCACAAACAGAACTCCCAGCTACATTTGAATTTTAGCTAAACAACATGTGATTTTCTTTACTTTTTAATATAATGTGCCCTATGCAGATTTATGGGACATACTAAACACTAAGGAAAATTACTTGTTGTTTAGCTAAAATTCACATTTAACTAGGCATCCTGTACTTTATCTGGCAACACTACCTGTAATATGTTTCTGAAAATCCGTCAGCTATTTTGCATAAAGTTTTTTTTTTTTTTTCAAATTTCCATGCCAACCCAGGAGATAGGTATTAGGATGATATGGAAAGATAGAATTAAATAGGCAGAGAAGGAAAGTTTAGGACCTGAGGTCCCTGGGTAGGAAAAAATACATATTTTAAAACAATGCTGGAAGCATCTGACCAGAGCAAACTCCTTCAGGCATAAGATCCTCTTAAGAATGTAAGACACCACCTAAGGTCTCTCAGGTTTCCCTTAGGAATTTGACAAACAAAAAACCTGACTAAAAATAAGTAAACCTTAAAACTTATGTTATACTGGGACAGTGTGACCGTAGTCTGACTCTTCATACAATGGAATTGAGCCAATCAGGAATGGACAACCCAGAACATAGAGTTATCCAGCCAATTAGGGTAAACCTGAGAAGGGACAAGGGGGAAGGGTGATGTTGGAGGATTCTTTAACTGAAAACCTGGGGTTCCTTGTCTCACCACTTCAAAGAATGAAGAAGTGGACACAAAATGAGCAACAGGCAAAAGTTTATTAGAGTATAAGATCAGAAAAGAAGAATCATTGTATGAAAGCTCTCTTTACAGAAAGGGAGCATTTGAAAGTGAATGCCTGGGACTATCATCAAAAGTCCTTGTGTTATAAGGTTCTGGTCAGACTTCCCTTCCCTTCCCTCTCCCTTGTTTCTTCTTAGGTTCTACCCTTATTGGCTAGGTCACTCTAAATGCCTAGTCATTACTTTTTGATTGGCTTGTTTCTATTGTATGAAGAGTGGTCTATGGCCATATCCCTTCTTGTGAGTCATATATTTTATGGATGGTCTACTACTTATTTTTAGTTAGGTCTTTTGTCAAATTCCTGAGGGAAACCTGAGGGGGACTAGGTGGTGTCTGTTACATTCTTAAGTGGAACCTTAAGACTGAGGGGGTTTGATGTGGTCAGACACTCCCATCATTGTTCCAAAATAGGTGTTTTTCCACACCCAGAGACCTCAGGTCCTAACCTTTTCCTCTAGGCCTACTGAATCTTATCTTTTCCTATCATACTGAGACCCTCCCTGCCCCTGCCCCCATGTATTGAGGTAAAACATCCTTCAACATTAGCACTCCCATATTAAATCTAAGGAAACTAAGGGTAAACAGGATTCAGTTACTTGCTCTTTCCCTTTCCCAATGGCACACAAAAATTCTAACAGGGATCAAAGTATAGGGAAGAGGTACCTGTGTTCCTCCATGAGACAACAGGATTCAAATTGGAGCTCTGGTTTTTATTAATACCTGTAGAATTTTGAGAAGCTTAAGCTCTTTAAGCTTCAGTGTCCTATCACACTACCTGTTGATGATGACCATACTTCCTTAGAGAGCTGCATAATGAAAGTGAAGTCCTGAGAAGACAGTGCATGTTAGCATTTGATTTATTTTAATTGATGCTATTAATATAAACAACACTATATAGGCTTACAATTATTAATCCAAGGCCATTTAGTTATTACTTTCGTTTTTACAAATGACTTTAATGTTTATTTATTTTGAGAGAGAGAGAGAGAGAGAGAGCGCACACTCACAAGTGGGCTGAAACCAAAAGTTGGATGCTTAACTCACTGAGCCTGTCAGGTGCCCCATAGTCAGTACTTTCTTCAGAAGATTCTGGCCACACAGTAAGGCTTGATTATTATTAATTATAGGTCCTGTGCAAAGCATATTCCTTAAGGGCTCAGTTATTTTAATTATAACCACATTAATTTTATTTTAACAAATTAATTTTCCTAACAGGGCTGCACAATATTTCCCCGAATGTTAAAGGACACCTAGAAGGCACTACATAACATGTTAGGTGATCTGCAGTCAATATTTTATTATCACTTACACTAGCTCTCATATCAGAGGTTATTTCCCCCTCCAGCTCCCAGTCTTGCTGTTCCTATGACCTTTCAGACTGTTGTAAAGTTGCTTACTTCCTGCCTTAATTCTCAGAAAACTGCTGCTTCTGATTTGTCTCTTCTTAAAAAATAAAGGAATGGTTCTTTCAGAATTTAGGGTACATTAGAAACCAAAAGATTCCAAGTGATGAATACCACCTTTTCTGTGGAATAAATATCAAGGAAATATTTCATGATAGGTTTTTTGATGTTCATAATATTTGGGTGGTGGTTTTATTTATTTTCCCTTTGATTTCCATCTCTTGATTCCCTTAGTGTGTGCTCTGCAAAATCCAAGTTACTGATGGCCTGACTTCTAACCAAGTGGGTTTGCATTATATTGAGATGCATTGTTTTCCAACATAGAAAATAAATAAATGAGTAAAATTAGGTAGATGATTATGATGCTGACACAAAACCAAAGTAGTCACACTAATCACTCTACTGGTCCCATCAGCACACAAACATGTTGCGATGGCTCTCATAAAAAAGCAGAAACAATTGTGAAAAAAATCGACGCGACTGGAGCCATTTTAAAATAGAGCCCGAGCAGCCACTGCAGAGAAACTGCTTTACCTGCCTTTGTTTGCACTGGGTCAAAACCTCTGTACTGGGCAAAAGAGCAACTGTTTTAGCAATCAGTGGGAGAGCAGATACCCAATCACAAGACTGACTTCTGTGGACTCTCAGTCCACAATTGATAACTGAAGAGAAAATAACCCAGAGTGGTTTGCAACTTAACACACATGGAAAGCTTGTTAACACCCACAGAAAACCTTTTGCTTTCCTTCAACTCATGTAATTGCCTCTTTCCTTTTCCTCATAAATCAGCCCTGGTTTCACCTACAAGTCAAACACTGGTTGGGTCTCTACCTGAATCTGTGCTCCCCAAATTGCAATTCTTTTATACCAAATAAACATTCCTTTTTCTCTCATCCTGGCTCTTCATTTTAAGCTAACATAATCAGAAAGGCTCTTGCTCTCTCTTGTCCCTACATCTCCTGATTCTGATTTGGCTTCCCTGCTACACTTCAGAGTAAGCCTTTTGCAAAAACTGATTCAAATTGAAATTTCTAATTCCTCTTCTCCCTTTCTCTTTGGCATCTCCATTAAGGTTGTACTTCCCACCATTGCATCAAAACATCATGTCTTTGCCACCAATAACCCATAGGCCTTTGTATAAGTTTCATGTAGTTTTCATTATACTCATTCTATATTTGATACTGATATCACTCCCTCCTTGCAATGTTTTCTTCATTTGCTCTGGGGAGATACTTTGTTCTTGTAGTTGCTTTTCTAACTCATTGGCTAGTCATTGTCTCTGCTGGTGGCTCTTCTTCCCGACCTCTAGTCTAGGGGCGCTCAGATATCTGCTCCCTCTAAAACCCGTATGAGTAAGACAATCCTGTCTCATGGCTTTAAATACCATCCTCATGCTGTTAGATACCAAATTTATATCTCTAACCCCTACCTTTCCCTGGAGTTTTAGACTTCAGTGTCTGAATTGTTATTTTATTGATACAAGTGTCTGAAAAATAGGCACCTGAAACTTAAAAATATTTAAAATATCACATTTGGTTACAAAATCCCAACCACCTCCTCCCATAGGTATCCTTATCTCAGAAAATGGCACCTCTGGTGGCTTAGGTCAAAAACCTCAGAGCATCCTTGCCATTACTTATTCTCACATATCCCACACCCGATTTATCAGCAAATCCTGTCCGATCTTCCTTCAGAGTACAGGCATATCTTGTTTCATTGTGCTTGTCTTTAGTGCACTTCACAGATAATTGCATTTTTTTATACATTGCGGGTTTGTGGCAACTCTGCCTCCAACAAGGCCATTGGTGCCATTTTTCCAACAGCATTTGCTCATTTTCTGTCACTGTGTCACATTTTGGTAATTCTTGCAATATGCAAACTTCTTCAGTATTATCATATTTGTTGTGGTGAACTGAGATCAGTGATCTTTGATGTTATTGCCATAACTGCTTTGGGCCACCACAAACCTTGCCTGTGTAAGACAGACAACTTAATTGACAAATGTATGTGTTCTGACTGCACTGCCCACCTGCGGTTCCTCCCTCTCTTTCCCTCTATTCAGGCCTGCATAATATATGACCCAACCATACAAAAAAGGTTAACTTGTGACTAATAGCGCTCTATAAAAAATGCAGATTTTTATATCAAGGAGTTTTACAAAATGTCTAAGTTTCGTACTTCCAGAAGCATTATGAAACCAGTAAAACCATGATTGGAATTATAGCTTTTAAGCAAAACATGGAATTCTAACATTTGTGACCTCCTTGGATTATTATGGTGGTTTGCAAAGGTTTATCAGATCGAATATATTTTTGTAGTTAATATTTTAACTCTTGTCTTAAAACAAATATTACTTTGATATCAATCCTTACAGATACATCAAAAATAATGTAATTTGTATAAGATACTTGATGTATATAATAGAGGTCTGTGAACAAGTTAGTATTAGCATTTCATTCACAATAAATCTACATATCATCCTTTTGGGTTAATAGTACCTATTAAGCTAATAGGAAGGAATCTAGATAAAATATTAACATATAAAAATAAAAATAGGGTGCAGTTGTGCTTTTTAGTACTCAGAATGTTATTGACTAGGAAGGAAAATTGGAGCAAGAATAATTTCTTGGAACTCACAAACCTGACCAAATACATTTTAGTTATATCTGATTGTGAAACAGTCCTAAAAATAGTATTTTATACAGTAAAATATTTAAAATCACACTATGGTTACTGCATTTTGTTACTTAGTGAAATATTATGTATTATTTTGTATGTGACAAGTCTTTTGAAGTATTGAATTTATATGTTACTGAAATTATGACTTTGTTTTTTTAAAAAATAATTGATTAATCTAATTTCAGATTGAATTTAAGACTTACAAGTTAAAGAAAAACGTAATTTTTCCAAATACAGAAAGTATGTGTAAAAAAATACAGAATTAATCACATTGTTATTTCCAAGTAAATGGATCATATCAATGTGATTTTCCATGTTTTAATGAGCCCCTTATACTATAAAAGCATTAGCTTTCTCCTACTTCACTGTGATTAAGTATTCCAAAACACTTAGTCAAACATATTTTAGTTTTATAGCTATCTTCATAGATGTAGCCCTTTGGGAGATCTGGGTTTTCTTCAGTCCACTGTCACTGATGGTAAAATATTGCTGCACTTTGAAATGGTTTTGCAAGTGATCTTATATACACGTTAAACTGTCCCATAATGTAATTCCTCCTTTTCAAATAAGTTACACTAATGCATGTATGTTTTTTTTAATATACATTTATATTCTATCTGCTAAATTTAAGGTACTTTACAGGAACACAGCAGCTAAGATTCACTGTTTTATTCCTTAGTGAGTAACTCCTCACCTAATTCCTAAAGTGTTGGTGGAGGGGCACACAGAACTTCAAGTACTAGAACACTGATGCTGTCATGATAGCCATAAAATAAATCCAAGGGGACTGGAACCGTGACCCTTTTGCAAAGTCATCAAAATGTTTCAGTTAGGTTAATTATGATAATGTACCACAAATAATTATAGAATCAGAGGGTAAGGATTTTTTCTTCACTCTGGAAACCACATGAACTATTATCTGTCAGAAAATCTAATTATAAGCCTGATAATAATTGCAGTAGATGGCCAGATGACAGTCTTTCACAAACTTAAACTTGTCTCTATATCTCATGATGTCTAATTTTAGCCTGTTCTCTGCCCTTACCCTTGTAACGTTAACCAGGTAGGTATCAGCGTGCTAACATGTTAAAATTATTAGTTTGTCACCAAATTCATTTCCTAAAAATGTTTAATGACTGCTTTCAATAATTCATGGTGATGGCAGCCTGGTGAATGAATAGTACAAGGAAATGAAGTTAATAGTCTTGAGTCATAGTCAATCTTTGTTCTGTCACCTATTAGCTCCAATTCACTTTTCTTCTGTGGACCACACTTTTCCCATCTGAAATGTTAGATAGTGTCATCATTTCATCATTTTTTTCATCCTAATAATAGAATCCCTATACTTCCTACCTTGTCGGTGCAATGGTATCATTCACATTAAAACAATCTTTTACTGCTCTCATTTTGCTACTTAAGGCATCTCTTATTAAGAAATGGGTTGTAATGAAGTCCTAGGATATTTATTTTGTTGAGTTAAAAAATAATAAAAATAATTTCAAGTGTAATTTGAAAATTAATTTCTTGATGAAGGGGTTTGTATAAACTTTACATAATGAATAGGGACACACACTAAATTCCTATGGAGAGATTAAGAATGAAGAAGCACTGCTTCTTTACTTACACATACTTTGATTTCCTTAGGTTTTTCTATTATCTTTTGAAAACACAAAATGACTGCAGGAGAGGAAGAAAAAAGAGCACACAAAGAAAATATACTCATTTGAAAAATAAGTGGGGTTGAAACGTTGTTCTTTCAATTACTTTATTTCCTGTGTCATATATAAGGAAACAAGATATAAACATACCTATTAAATAATAATATTATTAAATCCACTTCACATTATAAATATCAGAAAATATATTGTTATAGACTGTGTTCCTAGTAGTGTAGTGAGTATAATAATGTATATGAAACACCCATCCCATGGTGCATGATGTGTGTGTGTGCATGTGCATGTGTGTGTATGTGTGTGTTTGTATAAATGAACTTTATTTCTGATTTGGAATATTTGGGATATATCTATATACATGTATATATACATACATATATACATTTGGAATATTTGTTATGTATATGTACATATGTATATGTATACATGTATACGTACATATGTATATATACATTCCAAATATTCTAAATATATATTTATACATCCCAAATATTCCAAATATATATGTATATGTGTGTATATATATATGTGTGTATGTATGCATATATCTGTACATGTGTGTATGTGTGTGTCTATATACATATATATATCCCAAATATTCCAGATGAGAAACAAATGTCATTGCTTTAGAAATCTGGCAAATCTGTAATTGTACACATTATAATTAGAATTTAGTACATGGAAGCATACTTATTTTTAAATTGTCTCAATTATTAAAAAAAATTGTTGTGCCCTAAGAAATTATGGCTTAGCATTTAATTTAATCACACCTACTTCCCAGTAGAGAAATCAAGAACAGTTCTTATTTATTTTTAATAGATAAGTGAATCATGGGATTGAAAGTTTAGTATTACATTTTTGTTCCCATATAATTAATTGTTCATGTGCGATAAAGTTTCTTACGGTGTAAGAGACTAAATAATAAATAAATAAAATACATGAGAGTAGCAGTGGATAAGCTTATGTGAAGTTACAAATATTTTGTTAAATAATTTTTTTTTTTGTTTCACGATATCAAAATAGTACAAAGGAAAAGTGTTTTGTGCCATAATATTTATTTCTGCCAAAAGTGTGTTAGGAAACATTAACCACTTTAGAGGGATTCTGAATAAACGAATTATCAACAAAAAGACAGAAGGAAGTTAGCTGCCTTGATTTTGCAGTTTATTTGTTTGAAAACTGAACTGATTAGTTAATGTGGAACTGGGATGTCAAACAATTGTACACTTTGGGGGGAAGGCAAGTTTGATTTTAGATAAGGATAGATTGGAGTAGTTTATGACTGGTGGGGAACGGGGGATTAATTTTTTTAGTGGGAAGGAGGAATGCAATTCCCTGCAAATGAGAAGGTAATATTTAAATATGTCAGTGAAGGAGGTATATTTATATGCCCATTTTATAGATAAGGAGAAGTAAGGAATTCTAAGTAATTTGCCTAAAGTGATAGAAACACAAGATCTGTAGAAAGATTGCCACTGGACACATCAGACCTGTCACATACAATTGGGAAGACTGTGTAACTACACTGTGAATGTCTCCCCTTGAAGTTGCACACTGGAGGTGCTCTGGATATAGCACCTGGGAGCCTACAGTAAACAAAAGATGCTCTGAAACAGTAGGAAACAACTGGAGGGGTCCTGGAATAATGATCCTACTCTATCTTACATTATGCTACTAATTACGTTTTGGCTATTTACTCTCTTTAGCTGTTCTGGCCTCCCTGGTAAATTAAGTTTGATTTCACCAGTTTCCTGCATAATTGGGATAGTGCTGAATGGATGTCATTAAGTGCTGCTTAATTTAATTCCTTGACCATCAAGTTATTACGTGGACGAATGATTGATGGATAAACATGTGAATTGATATTTCAACATATATTAGCACAGAATATTGGATGTAATGCACATACGGGCCCGTGTGCTATTTGGGTACGGTTTTAAATTCATTTTCAGAGATCGGACTGAGGGAAAAGCAGGAGCAAGCAAAGTACATATAAATGGTTAACAAAGTCTTACATGATATTGTGGCTTCTGTTTTATAAGGAATTTAAAACGCTACAACTAAGGATACCATATTTGAATACAATTTAGTGCTACCAAAGAATGTTTTCTTATTTTTGCCAAGAAGTAAGTGACAAAAGCTTTCATATGTATTGGAAATTGGTAAATATTCTAAAGTAACTGCAAAAAATGCACTTCATATAAGGGAATGAAAAATATAAAGGTTAGAGTACCCTCAAATTACAAATGGGAGTAGTTTGGGCTTTCATCTTCATCCATGATGGAGTGATTTAAACTGAATTAGCCTTCCCACCATAGACAATTTTAATACTATATAAAAAAACAAAAACAAACGAACAAACAAACGAAAAATGGCAATGAGTTTCAGGAACCAGGTAATAGGCAGTAGAAGTCTGTGTTATATGAGAGAAGGGAACTCCAAGGTGAGCCTATGTTTACCGTGGTTACTCACAAGGGCATAATTTCTTTTTTTTTTTAATGTTTATTTATTTTTGAGACAGAGAGAGACAGAGCATAAATGGGGGAGGGCCAGAGAGAGAGGGAGACACAGTCCAAAGCAGGCTCCAGGCTCTGAGCTGTCAGCACAGAGCCTGACACGGGGCTCGAACTCACAGACTGTGAGATCATGACCTGAGCTGAAGTTGGATGCTTAACTGACTGAGCCACCCAGGCACCCCACAAGAGCATAATTTCTTACCCAAGATGCAGGGAGCTTAAGCCTAAGGAGTAGCGCGGCTTCACTGAGGTCAAGAGACAGAAATAAGAGTTCCTGGATATAGAAGGAGCTAGAATCTGTGGAGGACTCCAGAAAGAAGGAAGGAAGGCTCAAATTTTCTTCAGGGGTTCTCTACAGATCTTTGACTCAGGCCTGGACTAAATATATATAGGATGAGAGTATAAAGGGGCTGACCAGAGACAAGATGCTGCAGGGCTAAGAGCAGGAAAGAGATGGAAAAGTTGGAAAGTAAATAACTATCGTCAAGTTGTCAGTACTTAATTTACATCTCATTAATACCTCTTTAATGTTCAGTGTCCAGCTGGACGGATGGTCATGCCTTAGAAGTACAGAATACAATAAGACCTAGTGTATCCCCACCCTGACAGACTATTAAACCAACTACCCCCAAAGCCCTCAGTGAACACAGACTTTCGAGTTTAAGTCCTGCCAAGTTGGAGGATCTATAAAATATCTTGGACCTTCCCTGGATCCATTTGAACAAAATATAAAACCATGCTGATTACACATTTGAGAAAAATTCAATTCTATATACATCCTTTAATTGAATGGCCTGGTAAAATAGAAAAAAAAAACATTCTTCAGTGGAAGCATACATTCTTCGGAGAAGGTTAAAATAATATAGAATTTTTGCTGCATATAATCCACAAAGTCTAGTATAAACTTGAAAATTACTAAGCATGTAAAGACATAGAAAAATAGAAACTGAACCCTGATATTAGATGAACAAACAAAACCTTAAGTTATTTTAAGTATGTTCAAGAACTTAAAAAATAATATGTTTTATATAGGAGACAGGGAGGGACTCTTGGCAAAGAAATGAAAGTATTTTTAAAAAAGGAAATTTTTATCTGAAAACTAAAGTAAAATAAAAAATTCATTCAGCTACAAATCAGAGAAGGCAGAAGGGTCAGTGAGCTTGCAGAAAAATCAATAAAAATTATTTAATTTGAAAAACAGAAGCAAAATTGAAGAAAAGAAACAAATTTAGTCACCTGTGGAATAATATTAAACAACCTAGTGTATGTATAAATGGAGTTTGAGAAGGAGATGAGAATGAGGAGACAAAAAGAATATTTGATGAAATACTGACCCAAAATATCTCAAATATGGCATTAAAAGTCAACAAGAAGAATCTTAGTAAACTCGAGATAAAAAAAAAATTCATACTTGGAAACGTCATGAATGAACTATTGAAAACCAAAGATAAAGAGAAAATTTTGAAATCAACCAGAGGGGTGAAAAAGCAGATATTGCATACAGGGAGAAAATCATATGAGTAAAAGCTTCACATCAGAACTAGAGAGATAAAAACATTACGGAACACATCTTTAAACTGATCAAAGAGAAGGAAAAAAAGATCAACTCAGAATTCTATATTCCTAAAAAAAATCCTTCAATTCAGGTAAAATAAAGACATTTTCATATAAAAGAAAACAGACAAAATTTGTAACTAGCCAATGTACACAATGAGAAATCCTAAAGAATGTTCTTCACCATGAAGGGAAATGATACCAGATGAAAACTAGAATCCACAGGTAAGAAGAAAGAACATTGGAAATGACAAGTCTGTGGGTAAATACAAAATATTGTTTTCTTTTTTTCCCATAAATTTACATAAATATAACTTATGGTTAAAGTGAATAAGATTTTAGGAGAGATTTTATATTACACATTGCCTAAACATGTGGCAGCAATATTGAAAAGCATCGAGAATGCATGAAATGATATTGTTAGTCTCCTGACTTCGTGAGGTAGTAAGGGTGAAACAGAAAATGGGAAGCATGAATTGTGAAGAAAGTGGGAAATGCCAGTTGCAAAATGAAAAATGTTTCGATATTAACTCTAAGTTGACTTTCATAAGTTAAAGACATAATTGTTAGCCCTAAAGCAACCACTGGAAAACATATTAAAGGCAAATTAAAATGTCTATATAAAAACTAAATTGAAAAAAAACTTTCAATTAGGGTAAAAAAATTGGTGGATTAATCACACCGATTGTAAGGAAGATTTCTTTAAAAATGTAAGTGGAAGAAAAGGATAGAACAAAACATGCAAACATAAGTATAGGAACCTTGACCTGTCTATCTTAATATTAGGCAAATCCAACTTCAGGATGAAGAGACATTTCATAATGGTAAAACAGCCAATTAATCAGGACTACATAATTCTAACTATGCATAGAAATTAATAGCATAGCTTTAAAATACTAAAAGAAATTAGAAGGGCAAAATGGAGAAATGAGTAACACCACAATTACAATTGAAGATACTAATACCCCTCTCTCAGCATTTGATGCAAGTAGACAAAATTATTAGGAATAGGGGCGCCTGGGTGGCGCAGTCGGTTAAGCGTCCGACTTCAGCCAGGTCACGATCTCGCGGTCTGGGAGTTCGAGCCCCGCGTCAGGCTCTGGGCTGATGGCTCAGAGCCTGGAGCCTGTTTCCGATTCTGTGTCTCCCTCTCTCTCTGCCCCTCCCCCGTTCATGCTCTGTCTCTCTCTGTCCCAAAAATAAATAAACGTTGAAAAAAAAAATTAAAAAAAAAAAAAAAAGGAAGAGTATTAGAAGACCTGAGCAATTGTGAACTAATTAATTTATGGAAC
Source organism: Lynx rufus (assembly GCF_022079265.1). NCBI lineage: Eukaryota > Metazoa > Chordata > Mammalia > Carnivora > Felidae > Lynx > Lynx rufus. The sequence continues at coordinate 59,026,180 of NW_025814867.1, forward strand.
GAATCATACCAAGTAAATTAAAGAGCACTTAAAATAATCACCCATATAGATTATATACTGGGTCCTAAAATAGTTCTTAATATATTTCACAGGGAAAAATCTTAGAGTATTGTCTCTCACTAGAATGGAACTAAATTGGAAATCAACAACGAAATATATAGAAATTATCCAAATACTTGGAGGTTAAATAACAGTCTACTAAATGACCCATTGGCAACATAAAAAATCACATAGAACAATTCAAAATTATTTTGAATTTAATTATAACAAACAGTACAATATATACTAGACATTATTTGTTAAATTTGTTAAAACATTTTCTGAGCCATGAACTTGATACCTTGTTTTTCTGAAGAATTATTACAACTCCTACTTCTACTTTTTTTTATTTTCTTAATGCATTGTTTTTGGGTTATGAAGAAGTAGAAACCTGTAGTTTCTCAATCTTGGAATTATTCACTTTGGGAATGAATAGTTAATTCTTTGTTGTGGGAGCTGTTCTGTGCTTTGCTGGAAGTGTAGGAGCATCCCTGGCTTCTTCCTTGCCAGCATTACCCCCACTCCCAGTTGTGACACTCAAATATAGTTCCAGACATTATTGAATGTTCCCAAGTGTTGGGGAGGGGGTGGGGGGCAGTGAGAGCGTGAGAGGGTAGAGGATTAATCTCCCAGTATTGAAAACCAGAGTTAGAACATCATGTTTGTGGTAAGATAGATGTGGATGGATTTACAAACTGTGTTATTTGCCAACTTTGTTTCCTTTGGAGTTAACTATTTTAAACTTTTATATTTATTCATAGATATACTTTGAAAAAAGACAATTTATACCAGGAGATTAACATTATGTTTGCCATCAAGTTAACTGTCAGCATGTATGAAGTATTATTATTTCTGTTCAACTGTGTGAATATGAACTGTAAAGACACTCCCTAACTGAAATGACATCATGTGATAGCTAAACTACACTGAAAAGTTTACTTTAATCTTTATGGCTTAAAATCTTACTTATATGAACTTGTCTTTATGATTGAAATGTGTTAACCTTCATATATTTCTCATTAAAATATATTAATAATAGAAGTAGATTGGGGTTAAACAATATATTCTATTAAGTGTCAAAGATTCTCTTCTTGGAACTCTTGCTATCTGTGTGTCAAGATATATTCCACATCTGATTCTCAGTGTTCTCCATTGTGACATGAGAAAATATAAATTTTCTGGTAATTTCAATATGCAAAATATAAAGTCCTTTAAAAATTACAGGCCCATCAACAATCTTAAAAAATATATCTCCTTAAATTCTTTACAATCTCTAGAATTATAAGAAAGAATTTAAAACATATTAAAATGATTTAATATGGGCATAGCCTTTAGGCAGAGAACAAAATGAGATAGAAATAATTCTAATGCTTCTCCAGTAATGATGATCCTTCTTCAGCAGAAATTTGATGTTGAGAAGGCAAAAGATATTGCACAACTACAGGTAAATTAATAGCCCACAAATCTTAAAAAAAAAAAAAATATATATATATATATATATATATATATATATATTTTTTTTACTCATTCTAGCCTGTACCTATTTTTGCTCAATCATTGGATAACATTGGATAGCCAAATATTTGATAAATATGTTATATACCAATGGCAGTAACTCTAATGAGTGGGCATCCAGTAAAACCAGTTTCTCTTTTCAGAAGCCTGTTTAGGTTAGGAGGCTCAGCATATGATGAAAAATAGCACAGAGACAAATTACAGTCAATCACTTCTGTGGAGAGTGAAAAGAGGTCCAAAGCAATTATAACTTTAAGAATTAAAGATATGCTTGGTGAAACATGTGGGTGCTCAGGATCTTCAAAAAAAGAGTGGGACGTGTGTCATTAAAAAGAAAGGTAGACATTTTAAACAGGGCGCAGAGCAAGAGCAAGGCTCTAAGGTGTATTAAGCTTGAAATCTTTGGCATTCATGAGATAACTGCCCTGCCAAGAAGCCAGATATTGTTGGGGAATATGGGTTGCAGTAAGATTATAAAAGCCTCTTAATGAAAGATAGAATTTTAGCTTTAGACACAGTGGATAAGCATTAAAAAGTTTTGAGAAGAATTATATTATACAAGTCCTTTGTAGAAAGATATATATATATATATATATATATATATATATATATATATAGTGACATAAAGTACAATGAATTTCAAATGGAGGTTGGAAAAGAAAACCGGAATGCAATAATACTAGTATCAACATTTTTTCAGTTATAAAAGATATTATGACAGATTGGATTAGCACATCCATCAATTTGTGTGTCTATAAGTATTTCTTTTAAACATAGGTACTCAAATTTCTATTTGTTTTGTTCTTCCTATAGAAAATTCTTTTTAGGATTACAAAAAAACCCTTATATCAATGCACATGCATTTATATATTTGAGAAATACACAAATTAGAAAATACATGTGAACAGATTATTTTCTTCTGATTCTTGAGGATATAATATCACAATATTTATAACAGATGAGGAAAAATGGGTTCTTTTGTCATATGTCTGGTTATCTAATGTTAGCTATATGACTGCTCAAATGCAAAACAGCTTAGCTAAACATGGGGACCCTTGTAGACGCCCTTGTCCAATACAGATCACTTGAAAACTCTGAACAAATCTAGTAGGGGAAAAATTGATAAAATGCCAAACTCTGCATTTGTATTTGGAGTAATCTGAGGGCCAACTCCATCACCATCTTGCCCTTTGATTTTCCTGATCAGGAATGTGTTTTTTCACTACCTCTGCTTGGAAGCATGAAGAGAAGATATATTCCTGCTCTTCCCTAAACCTGTAAACATTATACATTTCAGGTTCAAGAGTGTGGTCACAAGAGCTTTAGTTTTCAAGGTAAACATCCACTTCCATACAAACTTTGGCTAATATTACTGAAGTACTTCACAGTATTTTGGAAATGAAATCAGAAAATTTTTTTTTTGTAAAAGTCATTTGATGATTTATGTTAAGTACCCTGATGCAAGAAATTGAAATTCACTACATAATAAAAACCAAAACTAGCTTATGGTACAAAAAGAATAAAAAACTAAAACATGTCTGTGCCTTTAATGAAGTCTGCACCACAGAGCAAGCAGAGTTAAGCAAAAGCAATCACAATCAAAACAATTCCAAAAATCAACACTTACCCATATTTTGCAAAATTTGCCCAGTAGTTCATGATGGATCTGCTCAAAATTTCCTCAGCTCTTGTGTAGTTAACTCTTCTTTCCAGAGGCAAACCAAAGACAAACTCAATTTCATAACCATGCATCACTCCCATCCATTCTGGCCAAGGAAGTTGGGAAGATCGGTGTTCAAAATAGTAGAAAAAGGCATTATTTCCCAATTCTGAGAATTTTGTGGTGAACTCCAATGCAGGGCATATGATATTGTAATCCCCAAGAACATCATCCAAGGCCTCACGGTACTTTTCAGCTCTCTGATCATCTAACAAGTCCACATAATAAAAAAGAATCGCTTCCCTTCCAAATTCACTCACTCCTGGAAAATATATTTTTAAACCTTCTTGAAATTCTTTTCTAGTTATGATACTGTCATTATCTTTGCTGAAACCAGGAGCACCATATACTAAAAATGCTGTCCCTTCATCTTTATTAACACCCACCAAGATCTGGGTTTTTTTGAACTGTCCAAGTTGGAGTAGTGTGTCTGGCATATCAGTGAGAAAATCACCATCCACGACTGGACCAAAGTTTACAGATAAAAGAGTATCAGAGGGGATAACCAATAGTTCATTCAGTAGAATTTCCTGGGGATCTTTGTTTCGAAGGCATTTGATTATCTCTGTGTCATTTTCTTTAGAGCAACCAATAAATTTAGCTAAGGTCAGTGTTCTGTTCTTGGCTTCATCCAGAGACATTACTGCCCAAGGGGCATTAGAGGATCCACTTTGCAGAATGGCTCTGGTAAACAATGGCTGGCTTCTAGGAGAAAGTAAATGAAGGCTAACTGAACCCGCCCCTGCACTTTCTCCAAAGAGAGTTACGCTTTTAGGATTTCCACCAAAGGCTGCTATATTTTTTTGGACCCACTGTAGTGCCAACTGTTGATCAAATAAGCCCATGTTCCCTGGTACCTCAGGATTTCCTGGTAAAGCTAAGAATCCTAGGGCACCCACCCTATAGTTCATTGAAACTACAATAACCCTTTCAACCCGAGCCAGAAACTTGCCATCATAAACAGGTAAAGATGATGTTCCGGTTTGAAAACCACCACCATAGATCCATATCATTACAGTAGCATTTTTTGGTTTAGGTGTTGGAATCCACACATTCAGGTATAAACAGTCTTCACTGAGATCAGTGTTTGGGTTCCACATCTCTGATCCAGGGAAGCCTGGGAAACTTTGATCTGCATTCTGATAGCAAGAATTTGCATATTTTGTGGCATTCCAAATATCGGACCACTTGGTCAAGAATTGTGGCTTTTTGAATCGAAGTCTACCAAGAGGTGGCTGTGCATAGGGAATTCCCAGAAAGGCTGTCACCGTGCCATCAAGAACTGGCAAGTTCATCCCTCTGACTTTTCCATTCTTGGTTGTAATTATGATGTCTTCTTCCGTGTGTGACTTCCCAGTGAGCACCCAGAGCAGAAGAAACCGCAAGAGAAATTGGATGCTTATGATTGTACCCTTGCTCTGCATATTGATTTCTGAAAGAGAGGTGATTAGGGAGTTTTAAAAGCCTCATGCATCAAGTATTATATTTTATTTATGATAATTAATTAAAACACAGTAGTTCTAATTAACCCTACCAATTATGAAAACTAATAAATCTGCTACCACTATTAAGGTTTTATCAAAAAAAAAACCAGAAAATGCTTGGAGATATTTCAGTTTTCAATTTAGAATAGAAATAAGTGGAATGGAAAAGCAGAAATCATTTCACTTTGGAAAGATTCATTATCAAGTGTCTGCAAAGAAGATTTAGTATTTAAATGTTTTTAGTGTTTGTTTAGTTTGAGAGAGAGAGAGGCAGAGAAAAATAGAGCATTAGTGGGGGAGGGGTAGATGAGAAGGAGACACAGAATCCAAAGCAGTCTCCGGGTCTGTCAGCACAGGGGCCTGAAGTGGGGCTTGAACTCAAGAAACGTGAGATCATGACCTGAGCCAAAGTCGGAGGCTTAACTAACTGAGCCACCCGGGCACCCTAGAAGATTTAATATTTTCAAGAGGAAGTTTGTCCCAGGCATATATATATACTTCTCCACCATACATAGACCCACCAAAAATGGAATTAAGTAGTAGTCAATTTATGACAGATATAATTTCTACCTTGGTTAGAGGAGGAAATACAAGCTTGTGTATTTTCTGAATACGCACTGTTCTATTCATGGCCAGCTTAGACTTCTGTTATTGTATTTTTCTGTTTCCATGGTCCCTTCTGTGGTCCTTTCTGCCTCATGGTTTCTTCCTCTACACAATTCAGAAGAGAATTTGAACAATCTGTTCATAGAATACTAAGTAACAAAAATACAGCAGTTGTCATTTATCTTAAAAATTGTGAAAACCAACACATCTGTGACTCCTATAAAGAACTATGGGAAAAACTGGAAGAGAAGTCTGCAGACATATAACACACAAGTTCTGGAAAGTGAATAACGAAGAAATTCCTTCTCTATACCGGAATTACAATGTCAATAGAGAGAACCAGTAGCTGATAATATATCGTGTGGGAGAAGATAGTTTGAAGGAATTTAACACTCAGGTATTACTCAATGCACATCTATTATTTGTTAATTGATTAACAACTTGTGATGATAAATATGTTGACATGATCAGATTAGTTGCATTTTGATAGTGGACAAAATTAGTGAAATTAAGAGAACTAATGCTGAGAAATTACTGGAAAAGGTAGAAGAAAAAGCAATATTTGACATTTAAAAAATATTTATTGATGACATGAAGAGATTGCTTATGGAAATCAAAGTTTTATTAAAATTTCATAATTCACACTCGAATTTCTTTGAAATTAATAAAATTTAAAACTCAGATTCTGAAACTCCAAATGACAAAGAGGGACACAAAAATGTAATGCCCATATCAATAAAAAAAACTACCATCTTTATATAATTGAAAGAACACCTGATTAAAATGGTCAAATACAAACACTGACTCCATCTACACAATAATAACAAAGGTCCATAAATGTGCAAAATTTTTTTCTTTGTTATTTTTGGTATTATAATGGTAAAACAATCTATGTGTCTAAGAAGCTAATCATGTGAGCATTGAGAAATTGTATTAGTGTGTGTGTGTGTGTGTGTGTGTTTAATTTAGATTATCTCAGAAGGCAGAGAATAAGGCATCATCCTGAAAACTGTGCCAGAGTTACAATTTTCACATTTTAAATCAACCTCATTTACCACTGCTAATAGTGCAGCTAGTGATCAAAAAGTATTTCTTGAGCCCCCCAAAAGAACTAAATAAATTGATCAACTGTATACAGTATTTTGTTCAGTATACTTATAGATCTCTTTATCTCTATCTCTGCCTCTGTCTATATCTATATAGCTATACATGTAGATCTTATTCTTTCAATGTCCATAAGTATATGCATATTTTTACATATATGTCTATATATAATGATTATTCTTATGATAATCAAGTTTTAAAAAATCAAAATGTGAAATTATTTTATGTTCTCAAATTTGACATAATTGAATCTGTGTTAAGACCATTGAAAAATATTATTGAAGTATATAATATCTTAATACTATTTCTATATTATTATATTTCTATACTATGATATAATATTTATATTATTTATGATTATATTATATTATAATCTCATGCTATTATGATAATGTAATAATAATGTAAAGTTTCCTGTAGACTTGACACTTGCTAATGAGATTTTATATTTCTTTTTTTTTTTTTTTTCAACGTTTATTTATTTTTGGGACAGAGAGAGACAGAGCATGAACGGGGGAGGGGCTGAGAGAGAGGGAGACACAGAATCGGAAACAGGCTCCAGGCTCTGAGCCATCAGCCCAGAGCCCGACGCGGGGCTCGAACTCACGGAGCGCGAGATCGTGACCTGGCTGAAGTCGGACGCTTAACCGACTGCGCCACCCAGGCACCCCGAGATTTTATATTTCTGACAGTTTAGGAGTTTTAGAGGCATGGCTACCACAGTCTTTTTTTTTTTTCCTTTTGATAATTTCTAAGCTCTTTCTTTTAAATAAATTTCAGTGACATTTGGAGAACAAAATGCTGCAATGGATTTTTTTTCTTTTTTAAAAACCTGTTTGGGAAGGAAAAAAAGAATTAAGATACCAAGTGGGTTTACTTTAAGCTGCATTTCAATAGATTAATTGCAGCATCTCTGGTTGGCCTCATTCCTCCCTGTGGCCTGGCTCAAGCTATGTTCTTCTGAGTCTGAAGCAGAGATTGTCTGGGCTTTTTTCTTGGTTTTATATAAATATTATTTTGCCTTTATTAACAAAACACCTAATGCTAATAATTTTTGGTCTCCGATACTTTTCAAACATTTGTTGTACAGTTTATTAATTTTGTTGCACAGCAAGTATAATACCACTGAAATGTTTTGTTTTTGCATGTAATTAATATATGCAATAATCTTCCTTGACTATTTAAAAAAATATCTACTATAACAGTTAAAAGGTTGTCATATCACTCCCATGCCACTTAGCTTGATTTACATAACTGTTTCTTATATGATTTTATTTATATTTGTGCTGAATAGGTGTTAATGTTGTATAGTATGATTCATCCAAATAATAACTAAGCTTGCTTTTTCAACCATGATCTGTGAGTCATCATCTTATAAATAATTATCACATGATTAAATAATCAAAAGATAAATAAAGGAGACTAAGAAAATTTTATTAGTTTGTATGTCTAAATCTTTATTTTTTAACCAAATTGATGTTTATTCATTTTTGATAGAGAGGGGTGGGGAGGGGCAGAAAGAGACAGGCACAGAATCTGAAGCAGGTTCCAGGCTCCAAGAGTCAGCACAGAGCCCCACGTGGGGTTCGAACCCACAGACTGTGAGATCATGACTTGAGCCGAAGTTGGTCACTTAACCAGCTGAGCCACCCAGTCACCCCATATATATCTAAATCTTTATTAATAATTAAACCATTTTCTTCAATAAATTCTAGTGCAAATTGGCTAATGTCACATTAAATAAACAATTTAAACTCTAAGAATACATAACACGTTTACTATAAAGAATAGGGAAAATTTTCATACCAAGAACAACTGAATATCTAAATTTAGATCACTTAACTTACTGTCATAGTTTTTGAAAGAAAGGCAGGAGTTTTTGTTTGGAATTGCAAAAGAAATTGAATGATGGAAGTGGGAAGAGGAAAAAGCTGAAAGATATTTAAGACTATAGTATTCTAAGGATATCAAGTGCTCTAGGATATCAAAATCTACTGGCCATCTTTGGAAAATATTCTAAACTTTGAATAGTAAAACTTTGAAAAATAAAAAAAGGCAAAAATACATTTTTTGGATTCTTGATTTAATTTTGAAAGCATCAGTTTTAAGAAATGTGTTATGCTATAAGATATGGGTGTAAAACGATTGATAGAAAGAGCTATTTATTTGCCATAAATTTGCCATAGTTGATTATCAAACACATTTTCAAAATAATTGGCCACCCACGGTCAAGCAAATATTGATAACAGTTTTCTCTGAGTGTAATTTCCATTTTTAAAAACAGTATAATATGTATTTCTATATAAAAATAAAGCTTCTTAAAATAGCCGGGCAGGAGGCATCTAGATGATATGATCTAGAACAAGCGTCTCTAAGATGTATTTGGCCAAAGTAAGACAGTTAAACCTTTATACCAAACCTAAAAAGCTTGTTTTGTTGCAGGCTATCTGAAGTGGGCAATTGAGGAAGTCTGTTTATAATAGACTCTACCACTGCCTTTCAGGGATCTTTCTGATATCTTTTAGGCAATAAAAGAATGTGTACAGATAGAAGACAAGATGTTACGTATTAGAAATGTTAAGATCTGTATCTCTCCTCAACTCGGAAGAATATTCACAAAGTCTTCCTTGTGTGAATAAATCAAACATTTAATATTAGAGAGATAACTTGGGTCTTCTTTGAAAGTTGAGTCTGGTCTTAGGTTGACATCTATTCAACTATAATTCTCTAACATCCTGTACAGTTCAGTTTCTAAGAATAAGCAGATTTTGGCATGAAAGCATCAGTATGAAGACAACATGTAATTTAAACATGTTATTAATTTTTATCAAAAAACGACTCAAAGCAGAAACTAAATTTATAAACAAGATGTGACTTGCTAAGATATTATTAACTTATATTTCAAAAACTGAAATGTGGAATAGATCTCAAGCAGTTTCTTAAGGTTAAAGAAGCAGAGCATTAAAAACAAAAAACAACGAAAGAACAACAAATCTAGGAGAATAAAACAACTTTGCAAATCCAATTAGAAATTTTGTCATTCAAAGATAATGTTATTTCAAAATCACAGAGAATTTCTGAAGATCTTCATTTAAAGTATAAAGACATTTAAAAACTCATGTTCATCCTTAAGAAAGTTCCTATTTACATAAATGAAATATAATTAAGCTTACCATCAGTATGAGATAGTTTATATTATGGAAGATATTACATAGACTAGGGATAGAAACTTCTGGTTGAGTTTATTACTATGTTATACACTCATAAAGATTGGGAAGGCCTACTCTTGAAATAAAAGGAAATTATATATGGAAATCATAAACAATGAAATAATTTTGTTCACATTTCAGTTTACTTTTATCATTCATACATATTACACTCAATGTTCAATACTCTGATTAAATAAGTACTGATATCATCAAAATAAGAGTAGATTTGCCAGACGACAGGATGAATAGAAAATCTATATTTCTAATTGTTTCCATAATAATAGTAATAATAGAAAATTTCCAATATTTTGCTATACTTTAAATGCACATATTAAAAAAAAAAAGAGGACAAACAGGACAAAGGTGGGGGGAGTTCGTAAATGAAATTAGAAAACAGAATTTTCTTTTAGATACAAGAAACTTACACCTCATTCTTTGCCAGTTTGATACTGGTAAAGTTTCAGATGACAAAATGTTGATTAAGAAAAGTACCCTGTCAAGCCAGACAATAAGAGGACTATTCATTTCATTCCACTTAAAAAAGAAAAAAAGAAAAAAAATAGACTAAGACAGGTCAAAGACCACTTTTATTACCCTTTTCAGGAGAGATTCACTAAATCGTGCTTTTAAGGGCAAAATAGAGCATAAAAATATTTCCTTCAGGGAGTGCCCTGAGAACATACATCACAGTGATTCCACAAGTGCTGCGGTCCTTTACACAAAGTTGAATAAATTCATTATTTTCTCAGCAGTTAAATGGACTCAGTTTGCGTTCTTTGAATAATAGGCAGATTTGATGCATGTGTCTGCTGGCTCGCTTCATCTGTCCCATTTGCAATAACTGTCCTCCACAGAGCACCAAAGGGGCACAGCAGACAAGTGAAGGGATAACAATCCTCCTACAGAATGAGGTTCACCGCAAGTTGCATCTCTACACGAACACGTAAATTCTGAGCAGCTTACCTGACTCACTGCAACAAAAGATGATAAAGTTTGCAAGGAGTGGAAGTCATGGAATACTTCAGGGAAATGCAGAATGCAGCTGCTGCTCCAGCCTGTAAATTGGACTGCACTGACATTACAATCAACTGTTACTGACAAAGCTCGCGAGAGTTGGCAGCAGCAACTTGATCTAGAGGCAGCCAATCTTTACACTCTGACATCTGTTCAGAGGCTAATGGTACGAATGCAATAGTGATTCATTTACAAAAGTATCACTAGGTTCTTTACGAATTGCAGGCACTAGTTTCAGAGTGAGGGGAAAAAAAAGAGAAGCTGCTTTAACTAACAGAAGCTGATATTGAACAGAAAATGCACGTGTTTTCCTTTTTAAACACTACCAGAACTTTTAAGTGTTTTTCCTCTTTTATAGAATATGAAATTTTTGTGCTTATTTTAAGATTTAAAGACGTGCACATTGTCCTGAAGAAGTGTGGTATTGAAATTCTTTGTACCTTCAATCTGTGCCTTGCATGTAGTTATAAAGGAGTGCAAAAGAGGAAATAGGAAACAAAATAATTACTCTGTAGATAAAACTATGCAAATCAAAAGATTACTTATACTAACTGAATGTATGTCTCTATTAGTTATGTCCTTCCAAGCACTGTGCCCCGATACTTTCTTTAAGTTATACAAATCTCAGCATTGGTAATTTCCTATTCAGGGGCCCTGCAAGCAGTCAAGTGTGATGAGAAGCAACAATTTTCTCGTCAAAACAAAAATACAATGAACAATCTTCACCAAACTCTTAAAAAGACACATTTATCAGCTGGAAGAGTATGAATTCCCAGGGATGTATTTATAACTTTCGGGCTTTTATCTTCCTTGAAATATATATTTAGGAAAATGAAAAAAATAAACTTGAATGCCTCTTTCTCAGTGCAGTTATTTCTTTATCTGTTGCAAATGAGTTTTAACTTTTAAATCTCTCACTATTGGGCTCACTGAGGACTAATCAGTAGGCATGTACTTATAGATAAACCCATTTTTGTTTTTAATATTGTGCTGAAATATCAAACATGCAAACATAAGAGCTGTCATTTGTTATGCATACTATCTTGTTCCAGTCATTATAATAGATAGTTACATAAATTATTTTATTTTATTCCAAAAAATATATAAGTTAAATATCACTAGTCATATTTCTGAATGAAGAAGCTAAGGCTTACAAAGATAAGAAACTTGTTATATATCCTACCGCTAGTAGTTGTTGGAATCAAAATTTTAACTTTGATTTGCCTGATGTCATGTAATGGTAACCGTTTCTAAGATAACAGCAATTTTGGTCTTAAAAATGATCTTTTTCTGCAAAAATTGCTACCCAGGAGGTATTTATGACATAAAAAATTCCCAATCACAATGATCCCTAATGCATTTAGAATGTAGTTTATATAATGATTACCTAGTCACAAAAAAAGTTACAAAATACACGGTCTATCTAAAAGGAAGGAGGGCTTTTTAAAAGGGAGTACACTGACAATTAAGCAATGCTTTGTAAAGTGATGGCATTTCTGTTTAAAATGTAGTCATTCTGGCGAAAGAGCATTCATTGGTTTAATAAATGTGATTTGGTATGCAAATGTCAAAACTCTCTCCAACACAGCTCTGTTGCACTGTTTTCTGGACCAGCATGACTTATTCTCAAATCCTGCAATTGTCAAGGGATGTTTTTGATATTAGCGAATTCGGCAGAGCATTTTGCACACTCCTACTATCCATTCACCACCAGGTAAAATATAGCACATGGATACACATATTTCATTTTCATCTGGTAAACAAGAAGCCAAACAATAAAATAATCTGTTGCAAGCAGATTTTTATTTTGAACACATGTTTGCGTTGGCTGACTAGCAGCATCAGCTGACTACAAAACCTGGCAATTTTTCCTCAGTTCAGTATTTTCACTTCAGTGAAGCATCTTTAGCCACTGCCCCTTTAGTTTGTTTTCTTTGATTTCTCAGCTATCCTACATTATCTGATGCATTATTTCAGTGCATTTCTTCCTCCTGTTTTATTTGAAGGTTTCTTCCATTGTGGCTCAACATACAATGTAGCAGGAATCTCGCAGAGTCCTCACACAGAGACTTTTCTTTCCAGGAAGCAACTTTATTCCTGTCAGCACTGCTCAGTTGGGTTCATACCAGAAGAACTGAGCCCCGAAGGAACATCCCGTGGCACAGTTTTTTTTGTTTTTTTTAAATACATTTTCTATTTCTTTGTCTCCCATATATGGTAACACACACAAAATTAAGTAGTCTCAGTTTACAAGGTCATGAGGGTTGTTGTGAAGTAGGCACATAGCCAGGTTACCTTGATTTTTTTTTCTTTTCTCTCTCTTTTTTCTCTCCTTAGAGAGGGCACCCTACCACATTCCCCCCTTTGATGCTCAAAACCCTCTATTTTGGGTCAAAGAGCATCATCTTGGTTTAGAGGTTTATATTTTTATAGCATTATTACATGAATGGCCATCCTTTTTAAATCATGGCCTCAGTGAGACTGGAGACAGACTGTACAATCAAGGGAGCTAAGCAGGGTAAGATTAAGCACCCTCCCCAAATTAGAAGGGTAGTTCCCACGAAGGTTTTGAATCCCCTGAGAGTTGAAAACCATCCTCTAAATAACTCCCCGGGTTTCCAACCATTCCAAGTCTGGACTGGGACTTGAGCAACCTTTCCCATTTGATCTGTGATGTCCTCTGTGACTTTTCCCTCATCATCTCTCTGTAGGCAGCAGTTGCTCAGGTTAAGTTTTCCACAAACACCTCCCTCAGAAGCAAAGCAGGTAATCTAAGGCCAAGCGATTTTGATAGATGGCCTTGTGCACTTTGGTTTGCCACGTGGCTAGTAAGTTAAGAGCTCTGGCAGTTTCATTGGTTATAATTTCTACAACTGCTTGCAGTCTGATTATGTGGTTTAGCATGTAAATGGGAGTGCAGCAGCCCCAGGACCCATCCTCTGCCCAGTTGGCAAGGCCATAATACTGGATTATATGCTCAGGAGGCCATTTATCATCTTTTTAATTGCCAATTTGTAAGGCACACTGCTTCCTTTAAGTCTCCCTGTCCCTATACACTTGGACTCCCAAATATTTCCCTCTGGCAAGTGGGAGCAGGAAGAAAGATGGATGAATAGTTTCCAGCACATATGAGCCTGACCAGACTGAGGGAAGTATTATATAGGATGTCCTTCCACAGATCTAGTATAGTCCACCTGGACCTGCCATTTGATGGCTGTGACATTGTCTCAGGCCTCTCAGAGATGAGACAAGTTAGACAAGGGGTGGGGATCTGGCTCAAGGTGATCTGGGGTCCCCCCCGACAATTGGGTTTTTTGGGTAGTTGAGTTATAAAATCTTTGGCGTAGGCATGTTAAGTTTTTAAAAGAGACAACAGTGAACTTTTTCCCCACTACTCAAGACAGTTTTTCCCAATAATTGAGCTCTTGAGAAGCCAAACCCCAGTAGTAGGACTGGGGTATTTTGTTTTACTATAAGGTTTGTGGGGATCTAATTTTCTAGGCTCTAATGGCCATTGTTGCCCCATGTCAGTGCCAATGAAGTATCCTTTCCACAAAAGGAAGGTGAGTGTCAACAGAAACCTCTCACCACATTTCCAGCTGGCCAGGCAGCCTCGGCCAATCTTATGGCAAAGAGTAGAGCAAGAATCACAATAATAGTGAGAACTAAAGCGTGACAGTGCATCAGAGTAAGGAAACAGATATAGAAAATAAGGACAGTCTTTCATTTCACCAGATCATGGATTCCTCAAGCTTTTGCCATACGTAGATTAGCAGGACTCCAGTCTGTTGGAGCCTGGGGAGTTGCAGATTGCTTCTTCCTATGGTCAGCTTGCACAGCGTTGATGAATCAGGAATACACTCCCAGTTTCGAGAGGGCAGCTTCACTCTGCTATAGTGAATCCAGGGACCCACTTTGGCCACCTTTACTGCAGTAGGGGTGGACAAAATGGCAGTGAATGGGCCCCTCCAGAGGGGTTTTAGGGTTTGGTTATTTCACTCCTTTATCCATATTGCATCTCCTGGTTTAAAGGGGTGAGTGTGTGTGGTCAGATTCATATGTTATCGCTCCCTGACTCAGTGGTGTAAGGTGGTTAAGGTAAAGCCAAGGGCCCGCATCTGTTGTCTTAGGGTTACATTGCCTGTCTCACTTAGATCCCCCTGCCTTATGCCCTTGGTGCCCATAAAGGATTTTATAAAGGGAGAACCCCATCTGCTTTAGCCTCCCACCTGCAGTTGCAGTCTGCCTCCCTGAAGGTCCCTTATCTCTCCCTGCCTAATGTTAACCCTTTCCCTATGTATTTCTCCCCTGAAATAGGGCCTGTAACTGCTGTTAGGAAAAAGGGATGATGATCGCTCTGGCTTCTGCAAGCTGATAAGGGGCAGTGTAGGGTACAGCAGTTAGAGTCTTCCCAAGGGTCAGTCAAGTGGCCCACAGTATGGTTTTATAGGAAGGCTGGCAGGCATAAGAGAGCATAAACGTTAGGAGACACAAAGAGAAAAACAAAGTAAAGATTATATTGACCAACAAGATGGCATCTTAAGATAATGTATATAGTTTCCAAACCTGTCCAACAATCTAGGAGAGACCCTGGCTATGTAAACACATGTCAGGGAATCTCTCATAACCCAGGTGATGGAGAAGCAGGAGTAGTAAGTAATTAACGGTGGTTCTATTTTTAAGAGTTTGGTCCTAACTTAATTTAAAAAAAAATTAAACCATCTAATGCTTGTGAGGTGTTATTTAGAGATTTCCTGAGTATGGGCTGACAGTTTGCTTTATTTTGAGGTGTAAAACTTTTCCAAGAGCAAGGCGTTCTCCTAGAGAAAGAGTCAAGGCAGCTATTTACCATTATTAATTGGTAAATTTTTAGGTAAGCCAAACCTGGGTATTATTTTATAAAGCAGGATTTTTATTACTTTTTGTGCCTTTTCTGTCTTGAAGGGGAAGGTCTTTACCCAATTAGTAAAAGTATTGAAACCTAATTGTCAGTCTTTTCTGGAGAGCCTCCAGTTTCTTGATTGCCTGGGAGAGCAAGTTTGTGGTTGACCTCACAGGCTGATACTACTTTCAGTAAACATCCTTTGGGCC
Source organism: Lynx rufus (assembly GCF_022079265.1). NCBI lineage: Eukaryota > Metazoa > Chordata > Mammalia > Carnivora > Felidae > Lynx > Lynx rufus. The sequence goes on from NW_025814867.1 coordinate 59,041,962, forward strand.
ATTTGGTAAGTTTTGTCTCTCCCTAAATGAAAGGCTCGATGCTGTGTTTTAATGATCTTTTAGCCCTGTGAGCTTGGTAATAATAATTGCCCTGCTATGTTTGTAACCATTCCAAGGGCTGGAGACAGTGTCTAGGAGTCAAACCCCAGTTTTTTGTTTTTTTTTGGGGGGGGGGTGGGGAGAGTAGGTCGGATTGAGTCTCCTTTAATAATTGATATAGCAGGCAAACTATTTTTCTGAACCCTGGTATCTACAGCCTAAAATATCTAGTAATTTCCCAAAACTCACATCATTGTTTATTCTGTCCTGGAGTTAGTAGCAATGTCCATTTCTAGCAAGGGAGTAAGGCTCTCTGGCATTATCAGGAAAGAATGAGAAAAAAAAAAAAATTGGTTTTCCCATATACATCCCAGGGGCTGAGAGAAAAATTTAGTTAGAAGTTTTCCAGAGATGCCTGTAATCGTTATGCTGCATTTGGATAGCTGGCCTGGAGTGGAAAGGAGGACAGAAAGGGTAGCTCTGGTGTTAAGAAGGAAATCAACCAGTTTTCCTTCTGTATTTAGAGTTACCTGAGGTTCTGGGTTTCTGATAGACAGTTGGTTTAGGGGAGCCACAGTGAAGAGCCCTAGGCCCCAGTTAGTCCCTTTCCAGGGACATTGGTTATCAGAACCCTCACAGATAGAGGTCCCCGAGGGCATTCAGATATCCAGTGATTGTCTCCACATAAGGGACATGGCTTATGGGGTTTTCATTTTGGTTGTCCCCTCTGAGGACATTCTCATTTTAGTGCTCCGAACGGCCATATAAATGGCACCTGGTGCCAGGACCTTGGGAAGTCTGGTCTGACATAGTACATAAGGCCACAACTAAGGCCTCAGATTTTTTTTTTTTAAGCCTCCTTTTCTGTATTTTTTTTTCCTCCTCTTGATCTTGGTTGTAATATACCCAACTGGCAGCTCGTAAGAGCTCCTCTAGGGTCCCTTCAAGGCCAACAGCCAATTTTTGCATTTTCTCTGAATATCTAGGGCTGATTGAGTGACAAATTTGTCCTTTAAAATCATCTCAGCTTTAGGGGTGTCAGGGAAGATAGCCATATATTTAATGACAGCCTCCCACAACCTCTCCAGGAAGGCCCTTGGGCTCTCACTTTGTGTTTGTAAAATAGTGGCTAATTTAGCATAATTTAAGGGTTAAATCTTAGATTTCCTTATTTATTTATTTATTTATTTATTTACTTATTTATTTATTTATTTTTTCAAAACATCTGTCTCATTAAGAGTCTGATTTAACAAAAGCATTGTATCTTTCCAGGTCAACTCAAAAACATACATAATATTCTGAAAAGCATTTATATACTTGTCTGATCAGAAAATTTACCTAGATCTTCTTTTATCTGTCTTAAACCTTGTAATGTAAAGGGTTTTTCTTCTGGCATTTTAGCTTATTGTAAGGGAAACATGTTTGTTACATTACAGGGATGGTCTGAATAAGGTGGGTGGCAGGGCGCAGAATTGTGTTTTGTTTTTAAATATAGACCCAGGACCCGAGGAGGAGGAGGTTGAGGTGGAAGATTTCCCTTCCCTTCCCTTCCTCCTTCTCTAGGTCTGGTTTGGATACAGGTAAGGAGTCCCTAATTGTTTCCCCTCCTGATTGCTGGACTTCAGAAAGGGTTGCCATTAAATCAGGATCCACCTTACATTGCTTACATATATCTTGATTTCTTTTATTAAGGCCCCAAAACCATGAACATATGGGAATTCTCCCCATTTCCCTTCACATTTGCAAAACAAGTTCAATTGTAGAACAGTATTGTCAGTGAAATTTCCCCCTGGCAGCCAGGTCCCCTATTCCAATATGTATTGGGGCCAAGCCTTTGTGCAAAAGAAAATGAGTCATAATGCATTCCAAAGGAATAATGGCCTTGGTTGGGGAATTACCCATCTATAGGAAAAAGGAAGAAAGCTGGCTCTTCTCTCAGTTTCCTATAGCTGGCCAGGAGATGAGGTTTCTGGCTGGCTATGCGACCGGCAGCCAAAAGCCCTGTCAGTCTCCCGAGGTGCTGGGAGTAGTCATTCTTAACCTGGCTTGACCCTATCTCGGAGAGCTGACCTGGTCTTTCCTATTTTTCTCTTACCCCTCCGTTTCCTGCCTGCAGGATCTTGGGGGAATGGACTGTGAGCAAGCAAGACTTTCCTGGCTATCGTAGGATGCACTAATTTTACTTTGACCCAACAGTAACTTACATATTGCTCACTGGCCATTGAGGAAGGAGGTTAAGGGGCCAACATCAAGGTCTATTTCACTTCTTTTTTCAACAATGCCTGCATAAATGTTTCAGCCATGTGGATATCCATTTTTGGCATACAGCGGGCTAACTTTAGTAAAATGACTCCTATGTATCTTAGCAAAAGCCCTTCATTTATCACTCATCACTCATATGGCAGAGGCATCCATTACTCTGCTAAACAGGAACAACACAAACGTGGAGGATTTGGAGGCTGGCACCAAGGGTATTACCATCATTTTCGCAGCCTTTGGATCAAATCAGGAGGAATTTTAATCTTAACCCAGTGTACTTTTAAAATCCATTTATTTTAACCTTAATCTGTCCTGACCACACATAAAACTTCTTTTTAAAGATTTTCCTTCATGAACCTTCTACAACTTTTCTTTGCATTTAGATTTTGTCCCAAGCCATTTCTCTCCAAATAACCAGTCTCATTTAGGACAAAATTACTTTCTTTTACCTTCAACAAAAATATATTTCCATTTCTTATTTCTTTCATATCTCCTACATTTCTACGTACAGAGTTGCTTTTTTAAATTTTTATCAGTTTTAACTACATTTTAACTACATTTAGCAGAATTTTAACTCTTATAAACCTAAGTCTCCAGTGAAAACTAAGTAGCAACCAATAGTGAACTCTATGTTACATCAGAATTTTTTTAGATGGCAAACTTATAAATCCATTAAGCATAAAATATGTTTTCCCATAGATCCATATATGATTAGTTTCTCTGCAGCAAGTCAGAAGCACAAACCTACATCTTGTAATTAGTGCTTTAGCCTCTTATCTCGTTAGATATCCAATGAATTCAGTCTTAATTTATCATGCAAGGAAACATTTAACATTTTGGGTTACCAAAGACTTTGAAAGCTGTCTTAACAATTACCCATGAAAACTTTGAGACAGACAAAATTAACCATCATTTTAAGTCACCTTTTTGCTAACAGATTACAACAGAGTTAACAAGAGCTTATTTGATCTTTAGAAAACCTTAGGTAGAAAAAAGTTTTATATATTTAATGCTGATAACTCTAAAGATATATAAAGACCAACAAACTTAACTCCACTTAAATACCAAATATGTTCCATCTGCGTCCATTTAAAAGTTAATCAATTTGTTCCCCATTGTCTATTTTTACCTGGGGCATCAGTGGGGAAATCTGAAGTGTGTGGTCTTTGCTCCAAGACCTCTAGGGTGGGAGGAGGAGTTGACAGTGCCTGAGGCATTGAGGAGCCAGTTATGCAGGCTGCCCCCCCAGGTGGTGCAGTAAAGGAGCAGGGGAAGGGAGGGCAGAAGAGGAGAGGTGCCAACAGAAGGTAGAGAAAGAGAATCCCCTGTTTTAAATCTTGTCAACTCAGACAGAGGAGCAGACTCCAGGTTTCTTTTGTTTTGGTTTGTTTTCCATTAGTGGAATTAGGCAGTCCATGTCAGTCCAGAGAAGATAGGGAATTTCCCCAAAACAAAGGGAATATTCCTTAAAGTGCCCTTTCTAAAGTAGAATAACCAGAGACAGTTGGCTCTAATTATAATTGTCATTGACCCAGGAAATGAAGGAGAGACAAGTCCCCACACGCAGTCACAAGGCGACTCCAACCTGCTACCCAGTGCCCAGTGCCTTAGAGTTGCAGCTTCATTCCTCGTCCCTTGTGGGACTACTAGGGCAACTCTAGAAGGTGATCAGGCTCCCCTTCTGTCTCTTAGGGACAGGTCTGCCAAAACAAACCCTGATTGTTACCAGTCTGACGGGCAGTGCTCCTTAAGCTGGTTCCTGGGCCTCACAGATTCTGTTGGTGCACACGGCGTCCTCACCCCGGTGCGCCAGGAGGGATAGTCTCCTGCAAATCAAGTGGTCCACTGTGGCCAGGTGAGCTGCCTCTCCCGGTGCCCTGAGGTCATATCCTCTGTGGCGAAGGAGGTGGAAACACACCATCTCCGAATCCTGGACGCGAGCCCCCAGGTAATGTAGCAGGATTCTCGCACAGAGTGGTGACACCAAGGCCTTTCTTTCCAGGAAGCAACTTTATTCCTGCCATTACTGCTCAGTTAGGTTCACACCTGAAGAACTGAGCCCCGAACGTCCCAGGGCATAGTTTTTTCTTTTTTTTTTTTTCTTTTTTTTTTTTTAATACATTTTCTGTTTCTTTGTCTCCCATACATGGTAACACACACAAACATGTAGGCTGATTTAGTCGCAGTTTACAAGGTCATGAGGGATGTTGTCACGTAGGCGCATAGCCAGGTTACCTTGAAGTTTTTTTCTTTTTTTCTTTTCTCTCCTCTTTTTTCTCTCCTTAGGGAGGGGACCCTACCCCAAGAACAGCTCAACAGCTGTTTTACTTCTGTGATGTCATTATTTTTTTTTTTCTTTTACATATATCCAGCCGACCATGTAGGTCAAAGGCAGTGAGTTGTGTTTTGTTGTTGTTGTTGTTTTTTGTTTTGCTTTTGTTTTGTTTTTGAGAGAGAGAGGGCACAAGTGAGTGAGGGACAGAGAGAGGGAGAGAATCCCAGGAGGAGCAGAGAGAGAGAGAGAGAGAGAGAGAAGCAGGGCTCACCTGAAGCAGAGCTTGTATTCACCCCATGCAGAGCTCCCGTTCACCCAAAGGGGGCTGAGCTCACCCTAAGCGGGGCTCATGCTGTTATCTGTTGAGTATGCCTTGTAAGTGATGCTGCTGAAATATCATAGGACACTGCTCAGATTTGGCAGCCACATATGCTGAAGCTCAGGCAAGACAACCATTGTGGTCTTGACTCTATGCTCATTTTCAGTTAGTCTATCATGGTGGCTTTTTGCCTTTAAGTTTTCATTGTAACTTAGGTACCACTGAGCTAGTTGTTTTCTAGAGAGCAGCATTCAAGGAGATTTGAAAGAGTGGGGAATCCTAATCCCATATTACACATTAGTCTTCCTTAGGTATACTGATGCCACAAAATGTCCTAATCTTTTATTAATACTTTGTTTTTTGACAAGAATAATGCCTTCTCTAAAGAAAATATGGATTACAGAAAGGATATTTTTACATTTTACATATCACAGAGATGGAAAAAATCATGTGATGTATTTTATTCTAAAAATGTATACATAATTATAGAGTTATATATAGCAGTAGTCAAATAGGTTATCATAATTTGTTTCCTTTTAAAAATTTATCATGATATTATTTTTTATTAAAATATTTTAATGACCGAGTGATATATTATAGTGAATGTACCATAATTTATTGCACATTTGTTATACTTATTATAATAATTTTAGCTAATAACTACTGCTTGCAAACATTGTTCCAAGAACTTTAAATATATTAACTCATTTAAAATTTAAAAACACCTTTTAAATAAGACAGTTTTTATCCTCATTTTACAGTTGTGGAAATTTAGCCATGAAAGTTTTAGGAAACTTGACAAAAATCATACAGGTAATAAAACTATTTTCTAGTATTTTTTATGTAAACACTATTACAATTGACAGATTTGTATATGGATATTTAGATGTAACTTTTGCTTATTTTCTTAATTTATTTTCCCAGAATTGGAATAACTGAATATGACTAGTACAAAATAAATTATTTTTTTTGCAATCTTCTGAGAGCCTCCACAGACTTTTAAATAAGAATAGGTTTCCAGGGGCTCCTGGGTGGCTCAGTCCCTTACGTGTCTGACTCTTGATTTCAGCTCAGGTCATGATCTTAGAGTCATGATCTCACAGTGCTAAGATGGAGACCGCTCTGGGCATGGAACCTGGTTAAGATTTCTTCTGTCCCTTGCCCACTGGTGCTCTCTCTCTCTCTTTCTCTCAAAAAAAAAAAAAAAAAAAAAAAAAAGTTCCCACCTTCTGGCAAAAAAAAGGGGAAATCTTCTTAATCAGAATAAATCTGAGGAAGTCTCTGGAGCCAAGAGACAGTACATTCAAATACCTGGGTGTGGAAGGTGCTTAAAAGTGGATTTTTGGACAAATTTTAGAAGTGGGCCTAGCCCTGCAAACAATAAAATTATTTAAGAGTGTGGAGGTAGCAAATATGGAAGTGCCTGCAGGCAGTGGCAACAATTAGAGCTACAACAGAGATCTTTTGGAGTTAAGGAAGACTGGATGAAGGGGAGTCTGAAGTAACCCTGTGCTATTTATATGGGTATACAGGTAGTTTGTATAAAGGAGTTCTGGATAGAGATTTGTAGGCACCAACAATTTGGTTAGAGTCTAGAACACTAGACTCTAAGGAAACACACTCTGAAACTAAATCACACAGGGCTTAAACAAAGAAAGAGAAACTCGTTCTAAACATGAAAAAAGGGAAAAGAAGCGGCACCTTTCCTTGTTTATCATCTAAGTTATTGAACTGGCTTCAATATACTCTTGCCAAACATTTGATTCATCTTGGAGTTCTACTTACAGAAAAACTGTACATTAACATGCCACAGAATCAATCCAAGTGCTCTTTGAAGATCCAGATTCCTGGACCACATCCTTGGGCTTTGGCTTTAGAAGATCAGCGGTGGGATCTTCTAAACTAGCCTCCTCTGTGGGGTTGACTAGGGAAGTTCACAGACCACACTGTAAGAGGCAGGGTTCCAGGGTTGGGTTCCTCAGGAAATTGTTAGTCTATCATATGTACAGTTTATCTTTTTCCTCCTATCTACTCATGTGCAATTATATCTTTAACTTTACGCTAACTTGGAAATGTGTCAAATATAATATTTTGTAGTAGGCTTTCACATAACTGCTATCATATATTTCTTTTCAGCTTAATTTTATTGCCTGTATTTTAACTGGTTTTATGGTTTTACTATAATGTTACTAACTCATTTTCATTATAAAGGTAGATTGTTTTAAATTTATCATGGATAGTAATATAAAAATGGACATAATAATTGCAAATATCTTTGTACATCTATTGTTTTTCATGGAATAATTACCTAAATCCGAATTGTTCAAAAGTAATTTACAGTTTATGGCTAAGACATATATAACCAACTACCTACAAAGTATTATCAATTTAAATTTCCAATGCAAATTAAGAAAATGTTTCTTTTCTAATGCTCAAAGAAAATGGATTGTTATTTATTTTCCCATTTCACTTGATAAAATATTATTATGTTTAATTCATTTGCTTATTGCTACGATTTTCTTGTGTTTATTAGTTTTCTGAAATGTAACTTTTACTTAGATGTAATTTCAAATGAATGAAAAAGTTTCAAAACTGTTTAAAGTCTCAGATACCTTTACCCAGATTCACATGTTAATATTTTGACCCATTTCAGTATCATTTTTTCTTCACATATATGTATATGATAATATATGTGCATGTATACATATGTGCCTCTTATTTTTTTCTGAGTTATTTCAGTGTTATTTGCAACTAACAAACAAATAAAAGGATATCCTTTACCCTAAACTGTCCTATAAAATCTATGAAAATCCTCTGGCTGTTGATATAAGTGAATTCAATCAGCAGTGTGCTAAATAGAACACAACTGAACAGCTCTGTTATCGAGGGGCAAGGCTAACTTAAAAAAAGACAACTAATAAACATAGAAGGAATAATATGCTAGAAGCAAAAATTTGACAAACCCTGGTGAAAATATTGAGTCAGGCAACAATTAACAATTGATATTAAAATCATTAGGTATATGATTGATGGAGAACTGGATGTTTGATATTCCCAAGAAACCTGAATTATGTTCAGGATTTCATTATTTAAGCAGGGGGTCAAATTTAGCATCATGGATAGTGGGATCAATGGAACATCTGGCATAGAACAGCATCTAGTGTACCTAAAATTTTTTAAATTAAATATTTTATCACCAAGCTTTAAGATATGACTTATACTTTATATGGAATAAAGAAAATAATGAGAAAATAAATTATATCACAATGAAATAACCAGACAACTCCAGAAAGTGGAATATTTGGGCCTGGTAATTTCAACCAAACAGTGAAGAAGGGTTCTGTTATGTAAGATTGGACAACACATAAAGGATATAATCAGACACAGTGTGTGGCACAGAATAGAAATGGGTTTGAATATCAGAAAGGTTATTTGGGGGGTCATTTTTGAAAATCTGAATAATTATTGGGTGTTACATTAGATGAGAAAAACTGTGGTGAAAATTCTTGATTAAAAGAAGTGGGTCACAGAACATTATGAAGTGCATCCCATTGTGGTAGTGCACACACACATACATATACAGAGAAAGATTTGAAAGGATGTGCATTAAGATATTAATGGTGGTTGCAGCTGTGTAGTGAGTATATATAATATTTACTTCTAAATGTTTGTTTCTCTATGTTTTCCAGTTTTCTGTAATGCAAAATTATTGTTCCTATAATCCTATAATCATTATGTATATATACCCAGATAGAGAGTCAAATTTAAATAAATAGCGGTGAAACAATTCCACCATGGACCTCACGCTCAGGTGATCTAATGAGATCTTAGCGCGTGTTAACTGGTTTAGGGAATTGGAAAGAGGAAAAGCTACCCAGCTGATATTTTTTAAATGATACAAACTTCATGGCAAAATAAGTTAAGGGCAAAAAAAGAAAAACAAAACAAGAAGTTGCAGTTTAAAGAAGCTGAAGCAAGGAGATTTTAGGGTGGGTGAGGTGAACAAGCTAAGGAGAGGGAAGCGATTTGGGGAACTGCCCTAAAGAGTGCAATTGTTGGGGAGTTACATACATAAGAAAAACTTTCAGGAAGGGAAGATACTTGTAGTGAGGTGTAAATCCCTCCTGAGAATCCTCAAGGTTGAGTTTGGTAGTATAGACTAACATTGTTTTTCAATGATTCTGGAACAAATGTATGTGTGACTGTGCGCGTGCACGTGTGTGTGTGTGTGTGTGTGTGTGTGTGTGTGTGTGTGTGTGTAAGTACTCAGAGACACTGGCTGCAAAAATACGCAGAGAGACCTACAATGGAAAAAGGAGAGAGATTTATGTGGTATAAAATAAAATAGTTATGCTGCTATATTTCTGAGGTGGGAAATTGTAACCTTTTGCTTTCTTCACTTCCGTAATTGAAAACTTTTCTAATTTACACATAATATGTTTAATTAAAAATAAGCTTCTTATAAAATAATTTTAATCCTTACAGGAGCACATTTTGGAGTCATACAGCGACTTCTGACACAAGAATTAAAAAAGAGCAACGGTGGCCCCTCCCCAGGAAGATCCTGCCTTCATTCCCAGGGTAATGTCTCCTCAGTTCCTCCCACCCCCAACTTCTGTCTCCTGTATCTTCTTTCCCTTCATCATCTCTGCAATATTTCCATAGATCTCTTTCTGCCTTTTTTTTAAGAGCAACTATTTTTATCACCTCAGGATGACTTTTCAAATGCCAGTATTTAAATCTTATTATTTTTGGAGAGAGTAAGGAGAAATAGAGTCAAAGCCGCAATGCAGAAATTGTAAACTGCTGAGACTCACCTTTGCTGTGCAGCTGGAGTGTGCACGTGTTGCCGAAAGAGTCTGACGCTTAGCGGAGGGCTGGATTGCTGGGGCATGACTGCAGTTACTAAATATAATCAGGCAACTAATAATTAATCTTACCATGTCTGAGTACCGTCTGCATCTTAATATTGTTTTTCGGTCTGTTCATATTTGGTGATTACATTCACAGAATCATTTAACCATATAAAGGAAATTTATTCAGAGTGTAGTCTTAAACATGGAGAAGCTTATTTTGGGGGCCGCGAGAAAACTTAAGATAATTTACTGCCTCCAAGCTATGGTTCTACCTTTGATTTCTTCCTTAAACCCATCAGATGGCATTTTACTTCTCTGTGTCATCAATCATTCCTCTGATGTCAAATTTCTGGCTCTGTTTAAATAAGCAACGTGACATAAAGCATGAATTAGTACTACAAATACCAAGAAATATAATATGAAAGGGTGACCTATTTGTAGACCTTGCAAAGTATTCTTCTACAAGTAGATTATACATATCTAGCTTATTTTTATGCAGTAGTTATTAACTTATGGATGTGTAATTTTATTACTAGATATAGATAAGACATGAAGAGCCTTCAGCAGAGAACATGTACTTCTGTTTTGTCTATTTTATTCAATTTTGTGAAAAATCACATGAGGTAATGTAAGGAAAGGATGTGGTGAATTATCATTCTCAACTTTATAGTTTATACATATAAATGACCAGAAAATATTTTTATGTCTGTTGCTAATCATACTGTGTCTCCAGAAGCACAATAACATTGCAGTGCTAGTAAGGATCAGTGCCACTCTTTGTACTTGGTCTTACAAAAGCGAGAAATGCCCATTTCTGTTATGACACCAGTCACTGGAGGATTTCCGGAAGCAGCCACGTCAAGATACAAGAGCAAACGTAAGCACATTTATGGGCAGTCACAATGATCTTGAGGAAGGATGGCCATATTGCAAGAATATATCACTTTTGAAGCAAGGATGTGAAAATAGAAGGACAGATGCTTACTCCTATTTCTATTTCTTCTCCCTTTGATACCACTCAAATAAACAGTAGCCTTGAAATGAATATTGTACTCACTGATTGCTTCAGTTAAAACATCTGAACAGGCCAGCATGAGTGAGGGCATCAGAGAAAAAAAGAGGGGGCATGCTTTTAGAGTAAATACTTTATTGTAGTTTAAGTTGATTTTCTTGTGTCACCCTTTGCATTTGGATTTATAAAATGGGCATAATTTTGTTTATGTTTGTATTTGTATTCTCAGCACCTTGCAAATTCCTTGGTATATACTAAGTACCGTATAAAAACTTGGTAGTTGTTTGAATGTATAAAGGAATGTATAAAACATATAGAACAATTTACTCAAAACCATTTAAATGTACAATGTGCCTATTTCTCTAAGAGTTTCATTGTTAGAAGGAGAAAACATTTTTTTTAAGCAAGAAATGTTTCCCATCACTGGGGATTTCTTTGAAACCATTCAACTGTTATAGGTGGTTATCTACTATAGGAATTTCTCAGTATCTTTCCCAAAGGTGTTTTCTGAACACCTTCCATTCCAGCTGGATACACTCAATGAAGTGATTTATTTGAAGGTTGGTCTTGTGCCTTTTGTCTAAAGAATGCAATAGGAGATTCGGAGTATAAAATTCAAGATGTTCTTGATCTAGTCACACATATTTCTAAGGTGGTAGGGATGCTGATTGTGGTATCATGAAACATAACTGCAAAGAGAGACTTCATGGAATGGATAGGTACACCATAACTCTTGATCTTATACATTAGTAATTATTACTGAAATCAACACCTTACCATTATTACTTTAAGGAAGATTTGTGTAAAATTTTACCACCCCAAGCTTAACGACAGCTGATTATTTATGAAGTTCTGGAAACAAACCATCGGTATTTTGAAAACATTTTGATAAGAACTTAAGTTTTTACTTGAACGTCACAATATTTAATGGATTCCATTTTCCCAAATTGTAGACTCGTATTATATTTGTCTAGGTCACTCCTGGTATATGCCTGTTTTCTCTGCATGCTGCCTTCCACTCTCAGAAATTGAAAAACAAATTATAAAGGCCCCTACTGATAGTTAAAAATGAGTCACTGAGAAATATTATACATGTAGCCAACTGGTAAAGAGCAAATATGAACTCAGATTTTTTAGTAAGTGTCCTTTTATGTAGTGATTTAGATGTTAATAAGTAAAAAACAGTATCCTTTCTTGAGGTCACTCTATAAACAAAGCAAAAGATCTTCAGAATCTCACTGGAGCAATTACTTTTCATCATATTTTCTTCAATGCATCGCCAAGGCATTTCTTCCCTTGGTAGGATAAGCCTGGCATACCAAGGATTTATTGACTGTGTAGTCTGGACTGTGACATCGTGATGAACACAAACCTTGCTTCTTGCCACTCACACTTCACCGTACAGTGTTGCAGCTGTGCTTAGCAACAAAATGCCAGATGGCACGGAGACATCAATTGATTAGTACTCAAGAACAATGTCACCTACCAGAATGGACTACAGACAAATTGACAAAGACAATGCTATGTTTGCAGGCCTGAATGAAGAAGCCCTTTAAATAGATTTATGGCTGCATTTTTAAATGTGTGCTGTTCGGAAAGTTTTGTTTGTAGGATAAGGCTACAGTCTTAATTATATAACCATGCGTGCTTTGCTGGAATCCATTTTTTTAGTGCTTAATCCTCTTGTCTACACATCTAGAAGGATAATATAACATGTTAAAGGTCTCCGTTGTCTGCCACCGCAAATCCAAAATTATCCACCCTCTCCTTAAAATGCATTCTTAGTCACCTTTTTGTGATAATCAGTCAACATTGTAAACTTGGGCCAAAGAGGATAGCCAATAGAAGCATTGCCTGAAGAATTCTGGAATTCACAAGCTGTCAGCATGAGTTATCTGTCCACAAAGAATGTCTTTTATGAGTAAGTCTTGTTTTTATAGAAGGCATTTATTATTGTATTTGGCATCATTTTATATAGCATATCTTGAATTGTTTGCACTCAAACTTGGGCTATAAGCTTTATCTGATGGCCTTAGAATGGATGCCAATATTTGAAAAATACACATGTCAGATTACTCAGCTTAGTTTTGGTAACTAAATCATTCTGACTTTTCAAAAATATTCCTGGGAAACTCGTCAATTGTTATAGCTTCTCAAATTTATTTTAAGAGATTCTGGTATGTTAGTGAAAATTCTGCTTCAACAAATACAACTTATTGCTGTTATTTAAAATGCATGGATGACCTGTAACTGTTTTTTGTTTTTGTTTTTTAAGATAGTGTGCATTTACTTGGGTGCAATATAATATCACTTTGGACATGGAATTGATCTATTTATCTGAGAAGTTAACAAAATGCCTCACTTGCTGCAAGGGCAGGCTTTACTTGGAAGATCCGAGAAGTTTATTAGAGAAGATAAGTCCATGAGTCCTACTGCTTCTGGTTTTGTTATACATTTTAACTCTGAAAACATGACTTTATTATCTGTAATTCACCTCATTGTCTCTTGGAGCATATTTTCCTGCTGATGGTGTTGACAGAGGAGTGGACCTTTCATTGGCTTATTAAGTATAATTTGATCTCTTTTGGTTTAATATAGTTGTTTTCCTTAAATATTTAGTCCATATAAAGTTTAAGCATACTATCAGGATATTTTCTGTTTCAAAGGTCTCTTCTTATCATGACTCTCCATTTTGATACCTTGGTTCAGAGTGAAACTTTTTAATCTCTGTGGAAGGCATTGTCTATGCACATCTTCCTGTCCTCCCTGATCTCTGAGCTGACAGTCACTCTTGAACTGATGTCCGCCCTGGTGTAGCAAGTTTGGTCTGGTTTTAGACCATCAGGCTGGTACTCGTTGATGACACTGGGTAGCTCCACTGCCTCACATCACAAGGTTTACCAGATTCTGCTGCTCCCTTATTTCACCTTGAGGCACCTTGCAGGTCACAAGTTCTCGGGGTTACCTCGTGTTTGCATGCTCAGAGAGTAATTGAAGAGCTCTGTAGCTCTTGCATGCTTAAGCAAGCTGTGAGATAGATCCCAGTGGCACCATCTCCAGTTCTCCTTCTGCTTGTGAATGTCAAGCTGCTAGTTCTATTCTCCTGTGGTTGCAATGAGTGTCAGGTTCCAGATCTTCTCTTTCAGCTTGCTCCAGCTTTTCCGCATCCCCGATGGGGCCTTTGATCCCTTATCAGAGACCTACTCAATAACCTAACAAGCCTTCTATTGTATATATTTATATTTCTGTCACTGTTACGTACACTTATTTCCTTTCTAAGTCACAGTAAAGCTGTCCTGATATCATTTATATACTATGTTCTCTCTATACGTTGGTGTTGGCAAAATGTCACGCTCAGACCTCTAAATTTCATCTCGATATTTAAAAATAAGCTCTTAAAAAGCACGAAAAAATAAAGACCATGTTTATTATCTTCTGGTAGATTAAAAAATATCTAACTTGAAATTCAAAATTAATCAATGCATACTTTATTTAGGCTGAATTTAAACTTCTTCTGAAACTAATGCACAATCAATGGGTATGGAAGCCAAGATACAACTGAGATATTGGGAATAGAATTCTATTATATTACCTCAATTTCATCCTACCCCAGTAAAACAATATTTTCTTGAAAAAGACCCTTAATCTTATGTAAGGTGTAAAATACTTAGTCTTATGCCATTTTGTACTAGACGTTGAGGGCTAAGTATTGTCAAACTTGATTTTTCTATCACTTGCCATTTCTCCAACATCTGAACACTAGAGGACATTAGTCTTATCCTAGAACAGTGATTTTCAAATTACATCAGAATCATTTTCAGGGCTTGGTGGAGCAAATCCCTAGGAACTAGTCTCAGAGTTTCTGGTTCAGTAGGTCTGCAGTGGGCCTAAGAATGTTCATTTCCTTCACCAGTAGCTATGCCACCAGCGTAGGCAAAACTTTCTTTGAGTAGTTATGCAGCGTTTTTCCAGTTATGAGTCACAATTGCATCTGATTCAAGAGGAATGCAAGTGACCTTACATCCTAAATAATGACAAGACTCTTCACTGACTTCCCAAGACATCTCCAGAGGGACTTAGTGTCTGCCTTACCAATAGCACATTTTCTTTCTAAGCTGATTATGAATACCAATATTTTCCTACATATTCCAACCTCTTCACATATTCTTTAGGCCAAAACACTAAGGGATTGAGCTGTGGAAACTTGTATTCTATATCCAAAAAGAGGTACCATATTTTGAAAGTTCTAATTCCAAGAACCAAGTTTAAAGGTTGTTTTCTATGCCCTTTATTTTTCTTTTCTCCTTTTTTTCTTTGTCCTTCCACTCCCACCCACCCATGAATAACCTGATTTTTCATTGGCATAATACTTTTATTCCTTAAAGGGTCATGACCTTGGGTTCAAATGACTAGGCTTCTATTTTCTTTCCCGGGGATTAGTAATACCTCTGTGGTGTCAACATAAATCCCCATGAGTAACAAGTCTGGGATGTTTACACCTCTATAGTCCAGTAGCTAAGGTCTTTCCCTTCATATCATTCTAACTTCATAAATTCTCTGTGTTATTCAAAAGGCTTACAAAAAGTCCAGAAATAAATATTGAAGCACTGTGTTGGTTGTTTGGATGGAGTTCTGAAAAATCTTGCAGCACAGATGAGAATCATTTTCCTGAGATGACTCACGAGCAACCTGCAGGAAATTGTTGATGAAAGCCCTTTTCAGGTGATGATGAGAAGTATAGCCTACATGATTCCTCAGCCCAGCACACATGAAGCACGTGCTCATGTGGGAACAGACAATGCTTCATGTATTGGTGAGAATCCCATGTAACTCTGATGGTGGTGTGACCCATGCTGGCCAGGCTTATGATGCTGTATTTGCTTCTCCATACATGGCCTCCATTAAGTCTCATCTCTTATAGCAGTGTCTTATCCTAAACCCCATTCCATGCCAGATAAGGTACATCTTCCTGGGTCTAAGTAATATGTCTTTCTTTATCATCTCTTCAAATTTTATTGTGACATAAGCTTATGTTCTTCTATGCTAAGTGCCTTCAATTTAGCTTTTCAAGAATACTGTGTTCTCTTAACAAAGCCCATCCCTTATAATCAAAAGCTTTGACTATATTATGTTATATCATATTATATTATATATTATATTATTATAGTATATTTTAGAAAAAGAGAGAGCACAAGTGTGGGAGAGGGGCAGAGGGAGAGAAGGGATCCCAAGCAGGCTCCACACTCAGCACAGATCATGACCTGAGCCAAAATCAAGAGTCAACTCTCTGAGCCATCCAGATGTCCCAAAAGCTTTGACTTTAAAATAGGCTCCCCAAAGCCTATATTGTAAGGATATTTTCCTTTACTTCTTTTTCTATTTCTGCCATAATAGCATTTCTCAAGTCAGTATGCGTAGCCCCAGTGTGGTCTGGAACTTCTGTAACTAAGGCAACATGACGTTAGGTGCAGAAAGGCAGTCACCTTGATTCATTGCTATAATTCCAGTTAAATAATAGCTAAGGCATAATAATTAATATAAAAATGCAAAAAGCAGGATTCAGTAAACAATGCTTCTTATCAGATACATGCTCCAATTTCACAAGAGGATACCTCTTAGTTGTAAGAACATGATAATGCAGGACAGTTTCCTTCAATGATAGACATAAGGTCTTGTTGATCATTCTACACCCATTAATTAGCACAGTGATTTTAAAATGATAAATTTCAATTTTTTTAATTAAATAAATTAACAGAAGAGGTAGATGTGTATAGTAGGCATTCCTGGCCACTTTAGTTGTTATGGAAAATGGCAATAATCTCAGGTACTGAAGATTAACTTATGGTAGAGTTTCTTAAAGTTTTTGAATTTTGGATTCTTCTATATATTTAAAAATCATTGAGAATTTCAAATAGCTTTTTGATGTGATTTGTATATATTAATATTCACAGTACTAGAATTTAAGATAGAGAAATGTTTAAAATGTATGAATTCATTTAAAATAGTAATAAGCCCATCACATGTTCATTTAAATCCATTTTAAACAAAATAACTCGGCTTTCTAGATCACAAAACAGTTTAGTCAGAAAAGCAGTGTTGATATTTTTGAAAATATTTGTAATGTCTGTCTTAACAGACGGTAGGATTTCCACATCTGTTTCAACATTCAATCCGCTGTGATATCACATGTCATGTAGCTTCTGGAAAACTCCACTGTACACTCATAAGCTAAAGAGTGTGAAAAAGGCAAATAAAGTCTCCATGTCATGAAAATAGTTTTGACATTATAGAACCCCTGAAAAAGTCTCCTTGAAACCCAGGGATCCCTAGACCATATTTTTTAAATGTTGACTTGGTTATTTCTTGACAGTTTTCTTGTTTTGTTATAGCAACTAAACACAATACCTCAACATGAGAAAAATAAGTAAAAGTAAAGAGTGAAGAGAGGAAAATTAATAAAAATACAATAAATTCAAGGAATTAAAAATAGCTCCTACATTTTTTATTGACTAAGTAAGGTATTATTATATTCCTCTTAATCAGAAAATGATAATTTATGGTCCACATAAATTAAATCAAAATATTACAGAGTTTAAGTTCCAGTTTTCAATATTATCACAGTTTGTCTCCATGGAAGTCACTGATAACATTTAAAAATTTTATAATAGAGACATGGAAGTTATTATATGTCAATCAAGTTTATACCTTGTTCAAGCAACTCTCAAGTGTGCCTAGGTAACAAGTGTTCGTAATTCAGTTTAGAAATATAAAACCAAAGACAGGTGGAACATAATTTAGTTTGCAATTCATCACTATTGATTTGCAGACGTAAAGTTCAATAATGACTGCCAATATGATATATATATGGACAGATGAGAATTTCTCATGTATAACTTGAAATGTCAAGTTTAAAATGAAGTTAAAATAATTAGTAATATTTGTGTATGTTCCTTATGGTCCCATGTCTGCCTCACTGAATTTTTAGAAAGCATGTTTGTATGTACATGTGCTACGTGTATGAGAGACAAAGACAGAAAGGCAAAGAGACATATAGTAAATGTAAGTAAATTAGGGCCTAGAATATGCTAGGATTCATGTGTTTTTCTCCATATATAAATCAGAGAAACTAATAATTGTGTTTGGAGCTAAGATTCATACGCCAGAATGTTAGATTCTTAAATATTTCAATAGCAAAGAACCAAGATATAGATTGTTATGATCCATGTTTCTGCCAGTTATTTGTATTCATATTATGTCAAGTGATTTATCTGCCTCTCTTGGGAATCATCACTCAACATTCTAAGTCACTAGCTCCCTATTAATATCATCTTAAAGTCTTTTACAACTCAAGTTGAGTGCCTCTGTGCTTTTGGAATAAAATATTTTTTCCAGAGTGGCCCAGTTAACCTGCTATTCTGTGACCTGTATTTCAAGGAGAATTAACATAGCACCATAATTCATATGTCTTGATATCAACATTTTATTTTTCACTTGAAACAACATTTTCTCCATATAACAAATTGAAGTTTTTCTCCTGACAGCCTGGAGATCACTGTGGTTGGAAATGAAAATCTTATTGAGATCTGGGAAGCTAGTTTTGTAAATTCCTTGAAGCCTGAGTGTTTTCATCTCCTTTTATTAAAATGAATAAACTCTAAATTGATCTTTTCCATCAAAAACTTCTCTTAGAAATATTCTACCTGAATGACTGAGACCACTAAATATATTTACTTCCTAGGGAATGCATCACCCTTAAAGCAAGCAGCATCTCTAAACATTACTAAAGGGAATCTCACCATTTAAGCGTCTTGCACAACAGGAGGCTCTGTCGTTCTCTGAATGTGCAAGTGGTATGTGATCATGAAAATCTCATTACAAGCATCTGTGCAAAGTTTCCAGAGTCATGCCATGATTTCTACATACTGGATAATTTATCATAGTGCCATCTGTTTAAAAAACATGGTTGCCAATATGGATGGATGATCAAGAAAATAAATTATTTTGTGTCTTTATGTAAATGCTCTTGATGATATATGCATGTGAAGTCTCCATAGATCATTAGCTTCTAAAGGCCAAGTAACATTGCAAAGATGGAGTAATCCTTGAAAATAAACATAATTCCAATCAAAGCAATGACTCTTAATGAAAATGATAACCAAGTATTAGTTGTTCTGGTCAGTGCATGAAGAAAAACAGTATGAAGAAAGGTAACAAAGTGACAATATTTGGGGAAAAAAGTCCTTGTATCTAGATTTTATTTTTGTCTCTTGCCATTTGTACTGGTATCATATGGATATAACTTATTTCCTTAGAAACAGAGTCTATATACATAATTACTTAATTTGTATGTAATTACAACTTTTGCTCCCAAGCACATTGTGATCAACAATGAAAATAGAATGCAAGTCCTGCAAGATCTCATATCTCACCTTAAATTGTGGCTCATAGAAATTCTGGCTATAAGGAATTTTGAAGTCATCCAGTCTGGTTCTTTTATTGATGGGGAAATTAGTATTCAGTGTGATTAAGTATTCATGTGACAGAGATAGTTGTATTAGTCTGGGTTTTCCAAAGAAATGGAGAGAAACAAAGAAACAGATAGAATTCAAGGAATTGGCTCACCTAACTGTGAAGGTGCAAGTCTAAAATCTGTAGGGCAGGCCAGCATGCCAGAGACCCAGGGAAGAACTACAGCCTGAATCCAAAGGCAGTACACTGACAGAATTCCTTCTTGCTTAAGACAGGTCAGTCTTTGCTCTTTTAAGGCCTTCAACTGATCGGATGAGGCTTACCCATATTATAAAGTAATCTGCTGTAGTCAAATTTAATGATTTAAATGTTAACCTCATCAAAAACACGCCTTCACTGAAACTTCCAGAATAATGATTGGCCAAATCTCTAGGCACTACCACTGAACCAACCTGACACGTAAAAATTAACCATCACACTAATGTATATGCTGCACCTTCAATGTTTTATTAACAATGATTGGAGAACTGTTTGGGTTTTTATATATTTTCTCCCACAAGTATTTGTTACACAACACCTGCCCTTTAAGGAATTCATTATGAAATTGGCATTACAAAGTATATGTTTAAAAAATGTCTTAAGTGTATGACTTCCCTATTAACTGAACTAAGATGCCTACTTAAGTAATTGGTTTTAAGATGTTGAATAAATACTAGATAATACATTTGTCTAGAATTTTTTACACTGCTTATAAAATCTGTATGTAATCTTTACTCTAGATCTATTTTAAAAGAAAAAGTACATTAATTTATAAGAGTAAGAATATTACTAAAACGTTTGCACCATTAATCACATATGTTAAAAGGAACCTTCTCAAATAGACTTGGTGACACCATATCTTGTTTTTATTCTAGAGAGAGAGAGAACAAGGGCACATGTGCGAGCGGGGGGGCGGGGGGGCAGAAGGAAAGAGAGAATAAATCTTTTTTTTTTTTAATTTTTTTTTTATATATGAAATTTATTGACAAATTGGTTTCCATACAACACCCAGTGCTCATCCCAAAAGGTGCCCTCCTCAATACCCATCACCCACCCTCCCCTCCCTCCCACACCCCATCAACCCTCCGTTTGTTCTCAGTTTTTTAACAGTCTCTTATGCTTTGGCTCTCTCCCACTCTAACCTCTTTTTTTTTTTTTTCCTTCCCCTCCCCCATGGGTTCCTGTTAAGTTTCTCAGGATCCACATAAGAGTGAAACCATATGGTATCTGTCTTTCTCTGTATGGCTTATTTCACTTAGCATCACACTCTCCAGTTCCATCCACGTTGCTACAAAAGGCCATATTTCATTTTTTCTCATTGCCACGTAGTATTCCATTGTGTATATAAACCACAATTTCTTTATCCATTCATCAGTTGATGGACATTTAGGCTCTTTCCATAATTTGGCTATTGTTGAGAGTGCTGCTATGAACATTGGGGTACAAGTGCTCCTATGCATCAGTACTCCTGTATCCCTTGGATAAATTCCTAGCAGTGCTATTGCTGGGTCATAGGGTAGGTCTATTTTTAATTTTCTGAGGAACCTCCACACTGCTTTCCAGAGCGGCTGCACCAATTTGCATTCCCACCAACAGTGCAGGAGTGTTCCCATTTCTCCACATCCAAGAGAGAATAAATCTTAAGCAGGCTCCAGGTGCAGCCTGGAGCCTGACTTGGGGCTCAATTCCATGACCTAAGCCTAAACATGATCATGACCTAAACCAAAATCAAGAGCTGGGTGCTCAGACAGCTAGGCCACTCACGTGCCCCAGTGACAATATATTTTAATTAAATGTACATTTAAGCCCTTAATATGCCATTCTTTTGTATTTCTGTGTCCATTTCTCCTACTCCTTCTCTGCTTTTGACTGATGTTTATTCTTCAAAGCGAAACTTAACCATTTCTTGCTCTTCTATTTTCTGTTGGCTCCCCTTTCTCCGTGTTCCCAGAGCACCATGTACATGTTGCAATCCTGCCAATCTCCTATGGCATCGTTTACAAGTTTAAGTGGATCAATATCTTCCCAATAAATATCCTAACACACTTAGTTCCCTATGAATAGTATTCATACTATCAAAGCACTAGTCAAAAATGTCTGGAACTACAAAAGGAAACTTTTCAGTCCTTAGGACTGACCTTGGGAAATGTATTAAATGAAATAGAATTCAACTTTCTGATGAGCATAAGTGTAGATTTCACTATGACAGCTATATTTATTAATGTTTCTTTCCTTCTTTATTAAAAAAGTAATGTTTATCCAATGTTATATTTTAAGATATAATATCAAGCTTTCCTTCAAGGTTTTCTCAAGAATGTGGCATTTGATTTCAACAATTTTATTAAGGACTGAAAAAATGTATTTGAAATATATAATGTTCATTTCTCTGAGTGTAAAATATTTGATTAAATGTATTGTGTCTCATTCATCTATCAGTGGTACCTGTTATCTGCTATAATTTACTACCCAATAATTGTTATTTTAAAAACACTAAATAAATCAGATATACTATGGGATGGCTACTAAAAAGGTTTGGTTTTGGATTTCTACCAATGTTAACCATAATAAAATTACAAATTTGCTTTTCTATACCCTCAGCACTTTTTAACACCCACTTTGCCACCTACACATTTTTATATATGACTAAATTCAGGAGCCCCGTGCTATCTTTATTTCTTCCCATCAAAAAGATTCTGATTTAAGTATCTGTCATTAGCAAGTGTTTAATAATATAAATGCATTCATTACATAATATTGTCAAAAAGATATCTAACATAGAAATACCAACACAAGTGGGTAGAGACAAATGTAAATTAATATTGATTGTAAAGGTTATATTTGATATTTATGTACCTTTTATTTCGAAAATTATAAGAATAAATTATCAATACCTCATATGTAGATAGAACTGCATATTGTAGTAAATACATTCATTATGCTCTCAAACTTGATCTTCCTCCCCAAAATCTGTGACAATTTAAGGCGCTCTTTAGTGTTCACTGGGTGAAGAAAATCTAACTGGCATAGTTCAGTTTTCAAGCAAGATTAGCAAAGTCATATCTTTTAGTTTATGAACTAGCAGTTGCCCAATCCTAGTATGGTAGAATGTGACTGGGAAAGTAGGAGAAATGGATTCCTTTGGTAAAAATCACTGTTGACAGCATCCTTTAAGTGTTTTTACCATGGGCAAACCACCAAGGTTTGCAAACTCAGTGTATTAGTTAGCTACTGCTGTACAGCAAATTACTGCAAATTTAGAGGCTTAAAACAACACAGATTTGTTATCTTAAAGCTTCCACGGGTCAGGAGTCTGGGTGCAGCTTAGCCTCCTTATTTGCTTATAAGGTATAAACTATTTGCTTATAATGATATAATCATTAAATATTACAGTCTCATAAGGCTGCCATACAGGTCAGCTGGTGATGCATTCTCATCTGGAGGCTTTATTGGGAAAGAATCTGTTTTCAAACACACTCAGGTTTTTGACAGACTTCATTTCTTCGCAGCTATAGGGTTGACTGCCTCTCTTAATGTAGCTGGCTAAAAGTTCAAGGTCATCCTCAGCTGCTAGGAGTTGCCCTAGTTCCTAGAGGTTGCCCAGTTGCTAGTCACAGTGGCTTTCCCAACATATCATTTAACCTCATCAAGTCAACAAGGAGAGTCTAGAGCAAGTATGCTAGAGAGACGGAATTTTATTTAATGTAACATATCCACAGGAGTGATATCCATCATCTACCTTTGCCAGTTTCTGTTGGTTAGAAGCAAGTCTGTTGGTTAGAAGCAAGTGTGGTTCTATCCACACTCAGAGGGAGAGTTTTCCACAAAAGCATGGATCTCAGTTGGCTGGAATCACAGTGTAGGAACAGAGGGATCTTAGAGTATGTCAGCTGTGTTCAGTAGAGATAGGTTTTATCATCCCCAGATGAAAACAGCTGAACTAAAATTTTCTCTCAAGTCTTACACCACTAGCAAATAATGACACTAAGACTTAAAAATAAATCTTTCTTGTTCCTGGAAGGAAAATCTTAGTACGGTGAAAAGTTTATATCTGGCTCTTTCTCTTGGTTCTGTGACTTTTATTGCACCTTTCAGCATCATAGGCCAGTTCCACCCTGGTTCCACCTCCCACTCCCCCTTCATCCCTGGCCTCCACTCAGTATTCACCCCTGTACCTTGTTGGTAGATGATGTGTTTCAGATGCCTGCACTCCACACCTGCTTCTGAAATTTAACATATAGAGATGCAAGCCATGGGAAATATGCCCCTAGGATACTTTCAGGGAAAAGAGACCCCGAGGCAAGCAGAAAATAAAATAACTCAATAGAGAGCAGAGGAAAATTGAAGAACAGAGAAAATAATATGATTAAAATGAAAAAAAAAAGTCTCTCCTCCTTATGTTCTGCATGTTATATCTGGGATTTTTAAAATTTCAGACATGGCTATAAGTACAAAATTGTAGGTGGCAAATTACTTCCCTGAGGGCTGCATATTTTAAAAATGTAAAAAGGAAGCAGGCTGCTCTCTATTTCTCCCCCTTTGTGCAAGATGAGGGGTGACCCTGGATGGAGGTGAGCATGGACGCAATATAAAGATCTGGATGAAAGAGCAAAGAGCCCAACTAGAGCCCAAACAAATCATCGACATGAAGGGAACAGAGGCTGAGGTACAGGCCTGAAGTATGAAGCCAGGGACCAAAAAAGACAGGTTCAGAGAGCTGGCTAAGCACGAGGGCCTTTGAAGTGTTATCCTGGGAAAATACCCAACAACTGGGTTGTGTCTATGGATGATTTCTTGCTGCTCGATTAGCTCGCCGCATGTGTCAGGGGTATAACAGAGTATGGCGGATAGAAGGCATGTATCCTGCAGCACCAGGGAATCCTGAACGCCCTTTGTTTTTGTCATCTTATGTGTGACTACTCATTCATTCATCAGATATGGCAGTGAATTAAAGAGACAAGAATGCCTTCTCTCCTGGAGTTTATATTCCAGTCAAGGGAATCCAACTCTAACATAATAAATATGTATATTATATGGTGATAGGTGATGAGTTCCTTGGGAAACAAGTAATAAGGCAAGGGTTTCCAGGAGTAGTGAGCTAATTATTAGTCTTCACTGAGACGGTGACATTAAAAAAAAAAAATCTTGAAGGAAGTGAGGGTAAGAGCTGAACAGATATACTCTGAAGTGGGATCATACCTGCCGTGTATGAGGAATAGCAAGGAGGCACGTGTGTCTGGGTGGAGTGAACAAGAGGGTAAGTAGTTGTAGATTAGGATAGAAGGTAATAGGAAACCTTATCAGGTCGGATCTTGTAGGCCATTAATAGGGTTTGGGCTTTTACCCTGAGTAAATGAGAAGCCCCTGGAAAGTTTTGACAAATGACAAGAAGCCCAGAGATTTCATTAGTCCTATGTTACACCTACAATCAGGCTTCAGGGTCTTCCCTTGTCAGTGATTTCTGTCTCTATGCCTTTCTACCTGCAAGCAATAATAATCCTATCAGACATACAGAAGTCTCCTGACCTTGTATCTGCCCTCAACTTCAGCAGCAGATAGCCACATGCATTCTTTTAATATGGCTTGGAAAATAATACACAGGGATTGACAAATACCCTTTTAACCAAGCGTTACTGGATGAATGTCTTTTTACTTTATTTTTCACATTGATGTTTTGGTATTGTAATAACATTTAAAAAATCTGTCGAAGTCTGCAAAGAACTCTTTTAATGAATTTGTATATCATCAAACTCCAGTGATAGTGATCTGTGTTACATAAGGTCCAAGACTGCAGCCAGTGATGCCTACAATTCATGTCCTGATTTCACATATTTTCTTCATATGCATTTTGTCTCTTTCGTAAATAGAGAAGGGCCTTCTTTTATGCTCCTGATTTCAATGTTCCCTGGACATTTCTTTCTTCTTCTTCCACCACTACTTTTACTCACACAGGCAGAACCAATTATCTGGTTGCTAGATAATAGGTATTATTATGAATTTTTTGGTTTGACCTGTGTATCAAAAAATACAAGCATTGGGAATTTTATTTCTTCTGCACCTCCACGTCAAACCAGTATAAGACAGACAACAGAATAAGCATGTTTGCTCTACAGTCTTCAACCTTTTGCAAAAACCTGAACTGAGGGTTAATCCATTTGACTCTTGTTTTTAAACTGTATTCACCAAGGTAGCTTTGGAAAGCTGACATTTTGGACTTTTTTTTATCTTTTTCTCAATGCTAGGAATGTTGGGGGTGGTCAGAAATGTTTATTAGGTCTCTTCAAGTCCTAGATACTCTTCATAGATTGAAATATTACATTGGTCTCAAGAAACAAAATATTTGGAACTATGGTAACTAAAAGATAAGATCCTTGAGAAGCCATGATTTGCCATTGTTTGCAGCTATGTGCTGCAATTTTCCTTTTAAGTTTCATTTTTTTTTGCAATGGTAATATGCTGCTACTAGATGATAATATTGCCACATAGTCTAGACTTCAAGGCTTCAACTCTTTTGATTGAGCTGGAATAAGTAAGCATATCATTTATGACACAGAAAAATGACCAGTGTAAAACTCTATCTTAAAATCCAAACAAAAGACATCAGCATAGATCACTCTATTTTTTGACGACATTTATATATGAGGAATTTATGCATAGATCTCATTTGTGTAAATCAGTGAGCTATTACCAATGCATATACCCATAAAGCCAACAACCCAACTGATACAAATAACACTTCCATTACCTCGGAAACTTTCAGGTAACTTTTACATTATATGATTTTTTTTTATATTACCTGTTCTTAATTTTAAGGGGAATTTTACACACAAAAGTGGGAAAAGACCTTATTTAGAAAACGAGAGGCTATCCAATATTAAGTATAGTTCAAAAAATATGCCTCCCCATGAATCACAAGGAGGAGGCGGGAGTAGATATACTAGCTTGGCCTGTGGAGTGTTACTGATGAGACTGTGTTGTGCAAATGAATACTATTAATAGAAAAAAAATGGGGGGGGGGGGGAATGTAGAACATTTAATGAAATAATAATAAGTCCCCATAAAGCAACATGATACTTCCTCAGTGTCTCTCAACCAGTATCTCTTGTGGAAACATTAATCTTAAACACAAAAATAGACTTTATCTATTTGTTGATTTCAAGGCAGAAGTCGTGAAACCTGAGACCTTTCTTGTTAGACCCAACTGAAAGATAGATGTAGTTTAGCTAAGTGACAGCGCATCTCTCCATCTTATCAGTTGTCTCCCATGTGTGGTACAAGGGAGAAAAGAGCTATCTGTGTGGGTGGGTCCTCTCTGTAGAAGGGTTTCTACCACTCTTGGGATGTTTACTCCCCCCTCCCAGATTTATTGAGATATAATTGCTACATATCGTTGTGTAAGCAAAAGGTGTATAAGGTGATGATTTGATACAAGTATATATTGTAAAATGATTACCACAGAATTAGTTAATACATTCTATCATATCATTACTGTTTGTGTGTGTGTGTGTGTGTGTGTGTGTGTCTGTGTGTGTGGTGAGAACATTTAAGTTGTATTCTCTTAGCAACTTTCATATATATGATATAGTATTGTTAACTACAATCAGCATACTATATCTTAGATCCCTAGATTTTACTCATCTTCTAATTGCAAGTTTGTACCCTCTGACCAATATCACCCCATTTCTCACAACCCCCAGCCTCTGGTAACCATTCTGTTCTCTCTTTCTATGCATTTGTCTTTTTAGACTCCACATGTAAGTGATCTCATATAGTATTTGTCTTTCTCTGTATGAGTTATTTCACTGAGCATAATGTGTGCTTTCATCAAAAGGAAGGAAATAAAAATTCACTCATGAAGATTAACAAATTACTCACTCTTTCTAGACATTTCAGCTGAAGTTTTCCAGCTAGACATATTTTGATATTTTATTTTTTGCTCCCCTAAAATGGCTTGGCAATTTGCAACATTTACAAAAATGCAAATTACTGTCATAAAAATAGCTCTAAAGATATTATATGTTAAGAAAATTATCAACCAAGAAACAAAACAAAACTCAAATAACTCAAACAGATTAAATGAAATTTTAAATAATATATTATCAAAATAAATAGTAAGCATTAAGGGAAGCTGCTTCTAAACATCTTTAATATAGAGTGCTGTTCTATGCCCGTTAGATGGTGATGATGATGATAGCAGAACTTAATGGCTCCTTCCTAGTGCCAGACTCTTAGGTAAATGCTTTACATGAATCACCTCATTGCATCCTTACCTGGAAATAAGCATCATTATTATCCCTGGTTTGTGGTTAAATTAACTGAGACATCCGGGAGCCTGGGGGCTCAGTTGGTTGAGCATCTGACTCTCGATTTTGGCTCAGCTCATGATCTCCAGGTTTGTGACATCAAGCTCCATGTCGGGCGCTGCACTCGCAGCATGGAGCCTGTTTGGAATTCTCTCTCTCCCTCTCTTTCTGCCTCTACTCTGCTCTCTCTCTCTCTCTCTCTCTCTCTCTCTCAAAATAAACAAATAAACTTAAAAAAATTAACTGAGACTGAACTCTGTTAAATTATAGATACCTATGGTGGCCCAACTGAAAAGCAGCGGAGCCAGTAATCAAAACTAAACAGTATGAGTCCAAAGACCTTCAACTCAACTCTCATGGCAATGCGCATGACCTATGAACGATTTGCACCAGCGTTCATGAAACACGCACTCTTTGGCCTCACACCAGCTCCTTTATGTGTTCATCTAAAGGTAATAATTAAAATTGGCTCAATTCACAGTAATTCTTAAAACAACTCCAGTGCGTATGTTCTCATAAGAGCTAAAGACAAGGAATAAATAACATATCTGCAAAGACAAGGAATAAATAATAAGACCAATTTCTCTATTAAGTCAGATTTTGGAATGGGGTAGAAACAATTTATGTCTACTTTCATTATCTATGAAAATTGGCCAAATACTATGGCATTAGAAGAAGTGAGTTTGTTTTTACTAAATATGAAATTATTTTTAATGTATTAGAATCCAATGATTTTCAACTATTTGCCTGTCCCTCCACACACCTAAGTAATAGAATGCACTGTCAGTAAGAGTGGCTGACTAAAGCATCGAATAAGATGTGTATAAGAAGAACACTGTTGGTGGGGGGCCTGCTTAATTAAAATGATCTCCTTACATCATTCTGATACAACCCCTGGTTTAGCTGAGAATCCTTGGTGTCATTTTTGTCAACCACTACTACTGCTAATTTCAATAGTGTGCTATTTTGAATCTTGGTAAAAAAAATCGCAGAATATATTACTGGCAATATTCATAAAAGTATTTATTTGTAAATCGAGCATCATCTGTATAGTAACTGAACCACAAGATTTTCAGAAACTAGCTGAGAGAAGAGTCCATTTTATCTTGTTTCATTAGAGGAGGACCAAAACCAATTTGCTCTTCAGTGACAGGGAAAGTGTATTGTTTCCACACAAAATTATAGTTAATAAATTTTACTGTACAAATTATAATATTTATAAATAAAAAGTGATTTATAAAATATTGTCCTTTTTGACATAGAATATTCTGTTTGGTATGAATATATAATTTGTAATCAAAGTTCAATTATTTCAGAGATTATTTTGTACTTTATCACTTTACGTTCTAAATATTTTGATGCTGAAAAATCAATGATCAGTTCTAGTTTAGACTGACAGATATCTCCAAATTACACTGTCAGATATTTGAGTTACTTATTCTGAATAAAACCATAATGCCAAATGTTGCTACAGAGTGTAGAGGAAAGTGTCATATCAATTAAGATGAAATCAGTAATGATCCATATGTTAAAAAGCCATAATTGTCAAGTCTGAGTCATTACTCAGAAACCGGAGTGTTATATGTTCATGAATGTATCAGTGACATATTAACTATTTTCCTCTTTTTAAATCTACAGAAAAGAGTGATATAAAAGAAAAAAAACTACTTTTTTTGTCATCAAATTTCAAGCACTGTTTGAATTAATTTTTTTTATTGGTAAATGGATGCCCCTTAGACATGTGTCTATAATCATGGCTCTACCTTTCCACAACAATATAGGTACTGTCACAAGAGAGTGTCAGAAACCATCATTTTCTTTGTAACTTTCACACAGCACATTGCCTCTTGAAATCTTGTCTGTGCGGCACGTCTCTGTGAACATCTTTTATCAATCCTACTAAAATATAAGCTCTTTGAAGGTAGAGTCACAGTGTTATCTTTGTTTCCCTGTTTGTAGCATAGAGACTTGACAGTGGTAGATTTTGAGTAAAAATTGTACTTGCCCGTATTTGCTCTTCACATGAATGACCCGAGCAAAGAGGTTATGAAAACAAGCATTCCGCTTTCATGATATAAACCATGGGAGAGCAAGGACCTGTGGTTTCCACGAGCCGTTATCACAGAACTAGGCTATTTATAGTTGTCATAAGCACTTGTCTCAAAAACACAAAAATTTAAAAAGCATTTTCTCATGGGGATGTGGCTGAATTACAATGCTTCAAGGTTCTTCTCTCTCATACATTGTGAGAATTATTTAATACACTTATTCACTATCTACTCTGTGCAAGGCACTGAATAAGCAGGAGAGGAAAATGTCAGCATGCTCCCAGACTTTACTGAGCATCTCAGAACTATAGCGATCAGGATTCAACCTTAGGTTACCCGGTGAGGAACACTGTAAGTTAGGATAGAGGGAGTTAGAGGTAGCGTCTACACACTGTTCTGCGTGCCCCACTGGTGCAGGGTTAAGACTCTCTTGAAACATAGTGCGTTGTTTCAAAATACATTTCCAACATAAGATTGTGGGTCATGCATTCAATATGAAGTCAGCTCTCTCCTTCTTGAACATTTTCAAACAGAGTCTGAATGGGCTTTGATTCTTATTAAGGATCTTATAGTGGAGGTTTTATGATAGAGCTTTCTTGTTGATATTCAGGGTTATGTGGGATGGGAAGGAATTAGAGGCTGAAGTAGTAAGTCTTCTAATATCTCACTTGACCATGTTTCTGTGTGTCTGGAATTAGATTGCCAAACCAAAGTCAGAAAATCTGGGCAGGATTTTTTCTAAGCCTACATCACAGACAAAGGATATGGAAGTACAAAGATGGATTCAGTAAAATTCTAAGTTAAATAAATATTCTCAAATGCTATTAATTGAGCTATATTACTTCATTTTTCAAACCCAAGTTAGACTAACATTTTTAGATATTAGTGATGTCAAATTATAATTGATAACACATAAATAATTAATATATTCCTATATTAATTAGAAATTATGAATCAAAGTATATCTTATGTTTCTGTTAGCATTAATGTTTTGCTTATTAACCCCAATAGCTAGACCTTTCAGCTAAATACAATTTTCTTTCTTTTACCAAAAGAGAGCTGTGAAAAAAAATATAACAAAACTAACTGATTTTTAATTCTAAACTACGGAATATTTTTGCATTTAGACAATCTACTAAAAACAATACAGGGTGTGATCTTAACAGCCGTTCAAGAAGGTGAACCTAAGATACTTATACAACATAAATTCTAAAATACAAATACATTGTATTAACTCTTACCTGCAAAAATGGAAATGTGGGCTGATGTAATTTACAAATAGGTTCACTGAAAGCTGGAACAATAAAGAAAAAAACTATTTTAACATATGATGTTTCCAGATAAAAAAGGAATGGGGATTATTTCGTTTATTAAGAAAAAAAATGAATCCAGAGAATTTTCTAGTGCTAGTCCTTAAGCAGGAACTCACCTCATTTGTACCAGTAGTTTTTTGTATTAGTTATTCCATTTGTTCTTTCTGAATACAAGATGAACAGACAATGAAATTTCTAAGTAAAATTATCACTGTTAAAGTTTCCCGTATTCTTTAATTACAATTCATCTCTCTTTTTGCTACCATGGCCTCCTTAAATCATTTGACACTTCAATTCTTTGTCTTTTACTGCAATAAATTGTCCTCAATATTAATACCTAAATATAATAATCAATATAGCATCTAAAAGTCAGACTAAGAGTCTGTCTTATTTTCCTTTACCTTTCCTACATAAACTATTTGGGGCTCCCAAAGGACCTCATAATTGTTGATACTAATTGAGTGATTTCCCAAGAGTTGGCCTGTGTAGGAAAAAGTGTGAGAGGTAAAGAAAATAATGCTCTCGTGCACTGAATATTGTCATTATCTGAAATGATCCTCAATTTTCAAAGAATTAAGAATAGAATAGTTATTAAAAAAGAATTGGATGTAATCTTTCCTTATACAGAGGCACAGAACCTGAGAATCAACTAAACAGAATCTCCTGATTCTGTTAATCTTGCATTAATCAGCAGGATTACTTTATTTTTTTTATTTTTTTTTTTCAACGTTCATTTATTTTTGGGACAGAGAGAGACAGAGCATGAACGGGGGAGGGGCAGAGAGAGAGGGAGACACAGAATCGGAAATAGGCTCCAGGCTCTGAGCCATCAGCCCAGAGCCTGACGCGGGGCTCGAACTCACGGACCTTGAGATCGTGACCTGGCTGAAGTCGGACGCTTAACCGACTGCGCCACCCAGGCGCCCCGAGCAGTATTACTTTAAAGAGAAGTTTCTGTGACTCCAGTGGTAAATCAGACAATTTTACCAATAAAGATGTAGTCCCTCTTTGGACTGTTTTAAAGTATTTGCATTGTAGATGGACTTATTCATTCCAGAGTTTCGCCACTATACACCCAATTGGCTGTCATGAAGAAAATATGTTCAAGCTTTTAGTCACGTTAACAAAAGGCTGATTTGAAATTTAGGTGATTGGGGTGCGTGGGTGGCTCCGTCAGTTGAGCATCCAACTCTTGATTTCATCTCATGATCCCAGGTCATTATCCCAGAGTTGTGGAATTGAGCCCCTCATCAGGCTCCTTGCTGAGCATGGAGCCTGCTTAAGATTCTCTCCCTTTGTTTCCCTATCCCTGTGTCCTGCTCACACTCTGTCTGTCTCTCAATAAATAAATAAACAAACAAATAAAATAAAATTTAGGTGATAGAATCAGTTAATAACTGCCACAGGTGTTTTCCTAAATCTAGAAATTGAAAAAAATTATCTCCTATAGTAAAATGACGGACTATAAATTTACAAAATCAAAACAGAGTTCTGCTGAGTCATCTTAAAAGGGAAGGTGACACCAAGGTATGGTTGACCAGATTAAGCTTCAATAAAGTCTCTTTAATACAGAATGAAGTGAAACGTGGTTACTAAAGGAAGAACAAGATATCACCAAAGCAAGTAAATTAATTAGTCCACATATTCTATGGTCAAAGGTCTGTGATAATTTTTGAGGATACAGAAGTAAATCCTATCCTCATGGTCTAAAATTGAATGGATAAACAAAAATTAAATAAATAAATAAATAAGCATCTAGTAAACAAAAATGTTTATAAGATTGTCATATATAAATGTATATAGTATGTGCTAATATATGCAAATATATCCCCATATGTATGTATGTATATTCAGATGTATGAATATACGAGCATATCTTGGAGATACTGCGGTTCAGTTCCAGACCTATGCTATAAAGCGAATATTGTAATAAAGTAAGTCAAACGAATTGTTGTGGTTTCCCAGTGCATATACAAATGATGTTTACAGTACACTGAAGTCCATTAAGTGTGCAATAGCATTATGTTTTAAAAACTAGTGTATATACTGAGGTGCCTGGGTGGCTCAGTCGGTTGAGTGTCCCACTTCAGCTCAGGTCATGACCTCACGGTTCATGAGTTCGAGACTTGCACCAGGCTCACTGCTGTCAGTGCAGAGCCCACTTGGGATCCTCTGTCCTCTCTCTCTCTCTCTACCCCTCTCCAACTCATGCTCTCTCTCTCTCTCAAAAAATGAATAAACATTTATTTAAAAAAAAACAGTGTGCATACCTACCCTAATTTAAAAATGCTTTATTGCTTAAAATTGCTAGCCATCATGTGAACTTTTAGTGAGTTGTAATCTTTTTGCTGGTAGAGGGTCCTGCTTTGATGGTGATGGCCGCTGACTGATCAGGTGGTTGCTAAACAATGGAGTGGCTGTGGCAATTTAAAAAAAATAAAACAACAATAAAGTTTGCACAGCCATTAACTATCCCTTTCATGAGTAATTTTTTCTGTAGTAGGTGATGCTGTTTGATAGCATTTTACCCAAAGTAGAACTGCTTTCAAAATTGGAATCAATCTTGTCAAACCCTGCCAGTTCTTTATCAATTAAATTTATTGAATATTTTTAATACTTTGTTGTAATTTCAACAATCTTCATAGCATCTTTATTAAGAGTAAGGCCATCTTAAGAAACCACATTCTTTCTTCATCCCTAGAAACAACTCTTCATACATTCAAATTTAACATGAGATTGTGGCAATTCAGTCACATCTTCAGGCTTCACTTCTGATTCTAGTTCTCTTGCTATCCTCACCATAACTGCAATTACTTCCTCCACTGAAGTCTTGAACCCCTCAAGTTTTCCATGAAGTTTGAAATAAACTTCTTCCTAACTCCTGTTCATGTTGATATTTTGCCTTCTTGCATGAATCATGAATGTTCTTAATGGCATCTAGAGTATAAAATGACATCCTAGAATATAGAATTTACTCTGCACAGATCCATCAGAGGAATTACTATTTATGGCAGTCATAACTCTACAAAATGTATTTCTTAATAACAAGACTTGAAATTCAAAGTTATTCCTTGATCCATGGGCTACAGAATGGTTACTAACTTAGCAGGCATGAAAACTATGTTAATCTTATTGTACATCTCCATCAGAGCTCTTGGGTGATCAGGTGCATTGTCAATAAGCAGTCATATTTTGAAAGATATCTTTTTTTTTTAGCAGTAGTTCTCAACAATGGGGCTTAAAATATTTGGGAAACCATATTGTAAATGGATATGCTGTCAGCCAGGTTTTGTTGTTCAGTTTATAGAACATAGGCAGAGTAGATTCAGCATAATTTTTAAGCACCCTAGGGTTTTCAAAATGGCCAAAGAGCATTAGCTTCAGCTTAAAGTCACCAACTCCATTAGCCTCTAACAAGAAGGTCAGCCTGTCATTTGGAGCTTTGAAGCCAGGAATTGACTTCTCTCTAACTATGAAAGTCCTAAATGGCATTGTCTTCCAATAGAAGGCTGTTTTGTCTACATTGGAAATCTGCTGTTTAGTTTAGTCACCCTCATTAGTTATCTTAGCTAGATCTTGATAAGTTACTGTGGCTTCTACATCAGCACTTGCTGCTTCACCTTGCATTTTTATGTGATAGAGATGGCTTCTTTCTTTCAACCTCATGAACTAATCTCTGTTAGCTTCCACCTTTCTGTCTGCAGCTTCCTCACCTCTCTCAGCCTTCATAGATTGAAGAGAGTTAGGCCTTGCTCTGGATTAGGTTTTGGCTTAAGGGAATGCTGCGGCTGGTTTGATCTTCTGTCCAGATAAGTCAGACTTCCTCCCTAGTAACAATAAGGATGTTTCTTTTTCTAATCATTTGTGTGTGCATTGGAGTAGCATTTTTAATTTCCTTCAAGAACTTTTCTTTTGCACTCACTGCTTGAATAACTGTTTGGTGCAAGGACCTTGCTTTCAGCTTACCTCAGCTTTTGACACGACTTCCTCACTAAGCTTAGTTATTTTTAGCTTTTGATTTAAAGTGAGAGACATGTGACTTTTCCTTTCACTTGAGGACTTAGAGGCCATTGTAGAGTTATTAATTCGTCCAATTTCAATATTGTTGGCTCTCTGGGAATAGGGATGTCTGAGCAGAGGGAGAAAGATGGGGAAATAGAACATGTACATTTATTGTGTAAGTTTGCCATCTTATATCATCAGCCTTTATTGTGGAGCCCCCAAACAATTCCAATGGTAACATCAAAGATCACTGATCACAGATCACCACAACAAATATAATAAGAAATTTTGGCATATTGTGAGAATTACCAAAATGTGACACAGATATATGAAGTGAACAAATTATTTTGGAAAAACGGTGCCAACAGACTTGCTGAACACAGCGTTGCCACAAACCTTCAATATAAAACACACACACACACACACACACACACACACACATACACACACACAAAACACAGTATCTATGAAGTTCAATATAGCAAAGCACAATGAAATGATATGTGCCTGTACTATAAGGGAAGGTAGGTGAGTTAACAAATAACAGAATATTCTACTTCAGATTGGGCCATCAGGGAACCTGGCTCTTGGGAGTCAATATTCATGCTAACACCTGAAGGTTGAGCAAAAGCTAGTTAAAGGAAGAGGGGCAGGGGAGCACTTCAAGCAATAGAACAGAAAGTTTGAAAGTCCTGAAGGGAGATAGAGATTTATCTGTTGGATAAAAGGAAAGTAGGTCAGTGTGACTGGAACCTAACAAGGGAGAGACCACTGAATGATAATTTTGTGATTTTAGTGAAAGCAATTTCATCCTTTCAATTATTTGGGGGCAAAAATAGTGTTATCTTTGGCTCTTCTCTCACATCCATAGAAGCTGTAAGTAATTCTTATCGGAGACACCTTCTAAACATTTCCAGTTTCTGCCCACTTCTATCACGTGTCCCAGCTATCATCATGCTTCATGTGGATGATTGCAAGAGCTTCTCCGTGATCTCTCCATTTCACACTTGTTCTGCTTCAGTCTATTTTCAATGCAGCGACCCCTTCTCCAACCTTATCTCTCCCTCTGCTAGCTCTTCTCTTTGCTCACACATCTCCAGTCACAGAAAAACACCATAAATGTACACAAAGTTTTCCAAGATTTAGTTTCTCAGATCTATTTTATGAAATTATTCAAAGAATTTTATAAAAATAAGCATGTAAAAGTTTCCTATCAGGATTCCTAAGTTCTAATTTAATATTAGCTATTAACATTATTATTGCTGATTACAAAATTGACCAGTCAAGAGAAACAAAACATGCCAGTCACAGAAACTTTTACCTTTCTTGTTCTATTTCTAGTTGTTGCCCTAAATTAATACAATGCCACTTGAATTTAAACAATGCATTTTCTTTTATAAGGAACCTGGTCAAAAGAGTTATTACTTTTGTATTAATTTTGCAGTAAATCTGGAACAAGTAGACAAACAATACTTTTTAACACGGGAATATGGTTGCCATACAATATTACATTAGTTTCAGGTGTACAACATGTGATTCAACATCTCTATATGTTATGATGTGCTCACCAGGAATATAGCTACCATCTGTCACCACACAATGGCCATTCTAATACTGTTGACTGTATTCCCTATGTTGTACTTTTTTTCCCTATGACTTACTCATTCTATAACTGGAAGCCTGTACTTTCCACCCCGTTTTACTCATTTTGCCCATCCCCTCAGTCCCTGCTCTCTGGCTGCCATCAGGCAGACAAACAATATCATTAAGACTCACTTTTTAGATTTTAGGTGACTGAAAAGGTACAAAAACATCACCCCTTACAGAAAGCTGCACTATAAGCTATGAGCACACGGACTTCTCAACAGTGTATGACTCCGAAATGTTATGGAGTGAGTGAAAGTGCCATGAGGTCTTTAACCTCCACAAAAAGTTGAAGGGTGTAATCAAGAGGATATTGCAACAAATCTATGATCTTCCTTTGTTATTCATTTGCAATTTTTCACTTTCATTTTCTTATCCTTGCATCAGGTATCTGAAAGGAAGTAAAAAACGGACTTGAAGAAAACAACTACCTCCAGAGTGAGTTATCTTCAGACTATTTGTTGCTCTTTAGAGTTTTTAAATAGTAGTTTTATTGTTCCTACTTAAAGAAGAGATAGAAAGCACTTCATGATAGGGACCAATCATGTTTAAAAAAAATAATGTTCTCTGTGCAATAGTGAGAATGCTATCAATTTCACTCTCTGCACTACTTACCACTTACTTGAAAGAAGCATTATGGGGTTCATTGGCTCATCTGTTTCATTTTAAAGCTGGTGAACTATCTAGTCTCTGTGCATAAAAAAAAATGAGACATATGCTCTATATTCTAATTAATCAATTATTTATGAAATGATAGCACAAAAGAGAAATTTGCATACCAAGGTTCCTAAATCCCTTTCAGGAAGATTTTCCTACCAAGGGAGAATTTAACTGTATGTATAATATTATAAAATATGCTTTTCTGTAGTGGTATTTGAGCTCTATAAGAGGAAAGGTACATTCCTGATAAATAATAATAGAAACACATTATAATTTAAAACTCTTCATAATAAGACATTATTAATGGGTGCTTCATGTGAATTCATGCTCCTTTTCTGGCAAAAAATGTAATTTTCTAGACACAATCTAAGCTTCATTATATATGAATATAAAATATGTCTATTGTAAAGCAAGTTATTTTTCTCTAGTGTGTTTCATGAAATTTATCCTGACAAAGTATGATTCTTAGTTTATCTTGGTGTCTGTTTCTCCTTTTTAAATAAAACTAATATTTAAGCATATAAATTAAACTAGCTATATTCATTGTTTAGGAAACTATGATTGTTTATTTTCTAGTTAAATGAGAGGCATCAGTAATGGGACCTAATATAACATGAGTAGAGTATCAAAATATAGAGCAAAATTAATCAATGTTTATATCTATATCAATGTTATCATGTTACATGAGTTTCTGTAGTGTTACACCTGGTCATTAATTTAAAAGAAATATGACCATAGGACAATGTGTAAACTTTATTTAGGGATAAAGTTCATATCTTCTAGTAACATGGATACTTTGAAGTTAAAATTCTTATGAAACAGTAACTGATTAGATATTTTAACTGGGAAGTCAATGAGAATTTACATATTTGTTCAACTTGCAGCATTATAAATAAACTATAGAACATGTTTCCAATGATACACATGTATACATATATTTTCAGTTATGTACCTATATACATGTGTGTATGTGTATATTTAATATATACATGTGCATATTTATTATATGTATATATATGTGTATATATATATATATATAAATATGAAAAATGATGACAATATTTAAGAATTAAGTTTGTGGTACTCATCATCTACCTTACAATGAAGAAGTGGCAGACTTGGCAGAAATATATTTTGTCATTTTCTTATTCATTAATAGGAGTGATGTCAATACTCTCAATCTTCCTCAGTTGACAAAATAATTAATTAAAACCTAGGTACTCTGGGCCCCAAGTTATAGGATGATGGGTTGAATACAGTATAATATTTGGTCCTAGACATCAAAGTTCTTGTAATCACGTTCTAGAGGCAAAGCATAAATGTAGTGAACCGAAAGTCACATATGTGCCAGAGCAAGCCAAGCCAGTAACTGTTGGCCAGCTATGACTCCTAACGAGGACTGACATGAAAGCTGAATCCAAACAGAAGAACCGATAAGATCTGGACCACTTATATGCTCTTCCTCCAGATACTGACCTAGAGATGTGGAGATGAGGACAGGCATTTGGAAGCAGAACTGAAAGAGAAACAGAAATGGCAGAGGATAGACATGTGTGTCAAACCTACAAGGAGGAAGGAAAGTCATGCATAACCAGAAGCTAAGATTAAGCAAAAGCCATGAAGTGCAGCATAGATATGCAGACTAAAAGTGAAGAGTTAATAGTAGCCACAGGAAGGGTGTAAGTAGAGACAAAAAGAACTGACTCGATTTTAAAGAGAGAGCGTGACATTTCCCCACTGTTGTGGAGATGCTTGAAATATGTTTAAGAGTCCATGAGACAGTTTCAATTCAAGCTGTGGGGGCTGGTCACGTTCCTGGAAATAAAGATGTGTGGCTGACTCTCCTGTGCTTTTTATTTCATGTGCCTCTTTACAGTGAAGCACCCATCTCACTTGTATGTGGTGACCTCATTCATTATTTTCCTATAGCTGTTGCAACAAATTACCACATAGTGGCTTAAAACAACACAAATTTATGTCTTACAGTCCAGAGGACAAAAGTTCTAAGTGGTCTTGCTGTGTGAAAATCCAAGTGTTGGAGGGGCAGCATTCCTTCAGAAAGGAAAGGCTCAGGGGGAGACTCCATTCCTTTCCCTTTTCCACCTTCTCGCCCTCATCTCTTCTTTTTCGTTCTTTTTAGCTGAAGGATAAGTGATATATCATATCCTGTTAGCTTCAGGTGTACATCATAGTGATCTAATAATTTTATAATTACAAAGTGATCCCCGTGGTAAGTGTAGTTACCATCTGTGACCATACAAAGTTATTACAATATTATCACCTATATTCCCTATATTGTACATTACATCCCCATGACTTATTGACTTTATGACTGAAAATTGGACCTCTTAATCCTCTTCATCTATTTTGCCTGCCCCCTGGCCTCTCTGTCGTCTGGTAAATGACAGTTTGCTTTCTGTGTTTATGAGTCTGTTTCTGTTCTGTTTTGTTTGTTCATTTGTTCTATTTCTTTAGATTCCACATATAAGTTAAATCAAACAATGTTTGTCTTTCCCTATAAGGCTTAGCCTCATAGTTTCTGGACCCATCCATGTTGTCACAAAAGGCAAGATTTCTTCCATTTTATGGCTAAATGGTATTCTGGTATATATGTGTGTATATATAGGTATCACATCTTCTTTATTCATTCATCTATCAAAGGACACTTAGGTCGCTTCCACATCTTGGTTATTATAAATAATGCTGCAATGAAATAGGGGTACATATATCTCTTCAAGTTGGTGACTTATTTTCTTCAGAGAAATACCTAAAGAGGAATTGCTGGACAATATAAATCTATTTCTGACTCAGACTCTCCTGCTTCCTTTCATAAGGACCCTTGTGATTACATTAGACCCACCTGAAACACCAATGAAATCTCCCCATCTCAAGATAACTTAAACACATCTGCAAGTTCTCTTTTGGCATGTGAGATGACGTATCCACAGGTTTTGCAAATTAGGAGGTGAACATTTTTAAAGGACCTTTACTATTCCAACCATACTTCACATAATGAAAGTTCTAGGCGCTAGTTGACAAACAGTTTTACAGAAGGCTATGTCATGGGACTTTATTAGGAGAAAAACCTTTGGATTTGGCTAGCCAGAGAAGTCACTACAGAAGAGAAGCAACTTGGGTAGAATTGTGAAGGTCAGGCGAATTTTTTATTGTTAAAGAAGAGGATGAATTCAATTCCAAGGTGCGTGTAGAGGAAAAAAGATGGAAAAAGAAACAAGTTCAAAAGAGAGATAGACCAGTAGGCTGGTAGAGGCAGAATATTCACACAAGAGAGTAGATGGGAGGCAGCTGGTGAAGTTAGATTTGGAAAAAATGTGGATCTTATGAAAATCTAACAAAAAAGTTTTGTTTTAGCACATAATCATGGACTTTCAGGTATAGGCTGTGGTGAAGACAGTGTCTAAGGGAGAATTCCAAGGAACTATTACAGTGTAAAGTCATAAAGTGTGCCTACCTGAAGTAGAGAGTAACAAATACAATGGAAATTGAAGGGAAAATATAAAGAAAAATTTTTATTTGATGAATTCATATATATATATATATAATATTTACTTGCTGAGTGTAGATAGATGTTATTAAAACATTTTATTTTTCTTTTTTTAAATTTTAAACATTTATTTATTATTAAGAGACAGAGAGAGACAGTGCATGAGCATGGGAGGGGCAGAGAGAGGAGGAGGCACAGAATCCGAAACAGGCTCCGGGCTCTGAGCTGTCAGCACAGAGCCTGACGGGGGGCTTGAACTCACAAACCGAGAGATCATGATCTGAGCCGAAGTCGGACGCTTAACCGACTGAGCCACCCAGGCGCCCCTAAAACATTTTATTTTTCTTAAGTATTTATTTATTACATAACACTCATTGTCAATTATGATTTCTTGTCAAATAAATTTCTTAAGTATTTATTTATTACATAACACTCAAGTCAATTATGACTTAATAATGGTATGAAGAAATCATAGCAATAAATACAAAGTAATATTTATATCTAATTATAATTCATACCGAAGCATAAATATACATTTATATTTGTCATTCTTACATGTGAACAAGAGTAATATTGCTGATATTCAAGGTAAAAATTCAGTCTCAAACAAGGAGAGAACTGTGTTGCTTTTACATTTTGACTCTCTTCAGGAGGCTTTATGGTTCTTCTTGGCTTGGTACTGATGGTTTCGTTTTCACATATAGCCTAAGTTAGAGTTTGCTCTATTGCTACTAGATTGTTGTACATATTATCACAGGAAAGGAAGAACGGAAGAAATGAAGAAAGAAAAGAAGAAGGGAAGGAGGGAGGGAGGGAAAGGGAGGAAGGAAAGAATGAATTCTGTTTGGTTTATGAAGCCCTGTTTTGGAAACATTCTTGTTCTACTAATGCAGAAGTGATATACGTTCATGCCAACCAAAGCCACCTAACCTCTACTATAAGGAAATGACAGCAACTCTCTGAAAACAAGATCTGTCTTGAATACTACTGTCTTTGAAACTAGACAGGAGATGATAAGGTACTCACTGTAAAAACATGATGGTGAACAGTTCAAAGAATGATTTGCTGTGTGCCAGATCCTTGACATGATTGAATTTTGTAACAATACTACATTCTCGTGTGAGGATACTGAAATTCAGAGAGGATAAATGTTTGTGGTCACAAAGCTGGAAATTGGTGATGGGTGTGTACAGGATCTGCCATGGTATTTCCATCCTTGCTACCCCGTTGCAGAAACTCTTTATATTAAATAGCATTGAGCTCTGAAAATTAGAAGTTTGAATCACATGTTCTTCAATGTCCATCCCAGTGCTAATATTTTATAAATATTTTATAAATATTAGCCTAGCTGGGATAGGAAACTGACTCTTGTTTTCTTGTGATAACATAAAGGTTCATTTTATAACACTTGCTTTTTAGTTGACTCGGTTTGATCTAATTAGACCTGATTAAAGACAGGCAAGCATAGGGGCGCCTGGGTGGCGCAGTCGGTTAAGCGTCAGACTTCGGCCAGGTCACGATCTCGCGGTCCGTGAGTTCGAGCCCCGCGTCGGGCTCTGGGCTGATGGCTCAGAGCCTGGAGCCTGTTTCCGATTCTGTGTCTCCCTCTCTCTCTGCCCCTCGCCCGCTCATGCTCTGTCTCTCTCTGTCCCAAAAATAAATAAACGTTGAAAAAAAAAAAAAAAAGACAGGCAAGCATAAGCCAGAGGTAAAGCACAATTCTTAGTGGATAAATTGTTTAAGTAGTTACACTGATGTATGTAATTTAGTGTTTTTGATTGAATTAATTGTGTCTATTTTAAATTTAAACACCCCGCAAAACCTTATGGTAGTCAAAAAAGCTAAGAGTCTAAAGGAAACAATGGTTCTCTGCAGCCCAATCAGCATTAAAAAAAGAAACAACAAACAAAAATGAAACTGTGTATCAGTCAGATTGTTGGTCTGTGTAAGTGTTTCTCAAACCTGTCCGCACATCTGAATGATCTTGGGTATTTTTTTGAAAGACCGATATCTGGACCCCTCTACCATGAAATTCTGATTTAATTGGTCTGTTTTGAGGATGGATGATCTACATTTTTAAATATCACTTTGCATTTATATCTATTATGGATGCTGCTATAAGAACCTCACTATAAACAGTAAGGAAAGAATGTTTCTTCCTTCTTGGCAACACCACAATATTTATTGCTGTTACAGTAAGTTTCTAAGTTAGGAAAGGATTTTTCAATGCACAATAGGCATGCTAGACATTTCAGAACATGAGAGGTTCTTATTGCATGCCAAAATAAAGTTCTGGGACCATATGATAAAAATACAAGCATAGGTTATTTTTAATGAGGGCCTTAGAAACCAATGCCATTTGAATAATGTGTCTTTTCATTCCGTGAATATCTATTTTTAAGTTTTTCTCTGTGTTTCAGTAGTGGCAGTGGGTGAAAATATTTTCAGATTACAAATCTCCAGATGGACAACACTCAAAACATTGTATCTACTTGGCCATTTGATGAAAGATGAGAGGCCTGAGGGAAGAAACAGTACAAGGGACTTTTGCCTTTGTTATAAGGATTTACAATTATAGAAGGGTCATGTCTGGGTTGTGTTTTCTAAGATGGCTTTATGTTTTTATATGCTCCTTCCAGGCTTCTCAGAATGTTGTTACTCATCCTGTTAAACAAAGAGAAAGCCAGAAAGGACATGATTGTTTTTGGACTGGTTTCTTCTAAAGAGAGCTCACTTGCATTTTGGGCTTATAATTTATTTTTTTCCTTTTAATTAATTAATTAATTTTTTATTTTTAAAAATTTACATCCACATTAGTTAGCATATAGTGCAACAATGATTTCAGGAGTAGACTCCTTAGTGCCCCTTACCCCTTTAACCCATCCCCCCTCCCAGAAACCCTCTAGTAACTCTCAGTTTGTTCTCCATATTTATGAGTCTCTCTGTTTTGTCCCCCTCCCTGTTTTCATACTATTTTTGTTTCCCTTCTATTATGTTCATCTGTGTTGTCTCTTAAAGTACTCATATGAGTGAAGTCATATGATTTTTGTCTTTCTCTGACTGACTAATTTCACTTAGCATAATACCATCCAGTTCTATCCACGTAGTTGCAAATGGCAAGATTTCATTCTTTTTGATTGCTGAGTAATACTCCATTGTGTGTGTGTGTGTGTGTGTGTGTGTGTGTGTGTGTGTGTGTGTGTATCCCACATTTTCTTTATCCATTCATGCATCAATGGACATTTGGGCTC
Organism: Lynx rufus; assembly: GCF_022079265.1. NCBI lineage: Eukaryota > Metazoa > Chordata > Mammalia > Carnivora > Felidae > Lynx > Lynx rufus. The sequence goes on from NW_025814867.1 coordinate 59,085,953, forward strand.
TTTCCATACTTTGGCTATTGTTGATAGTGCTGCTATAAACTTTGGGGTGCATGTGTCCCTTCAAAACAGCACACCTGTATCCCGTGGATAAATGCCTAGTAGTACAATTGCTGGGTCATAGGGTAGTTCTATTTTTAGTTTTTTGAGGACCCTCCATACTGTTTTCCAGAGTGGCCGCACCAGCTTGCATTCCCACCAACAATGCAAAGAGATCCTCTTTCTCCGCATCCTTGCCAACATCTGTTGTTGCCTCAGTTGTTCATGTTAGCCATTCTGACAGGTGTGAGGTGGTATCTCATTGTGGTTTTGATTTGCATTTCCCTGATGATGAGTGATGTTGAGTATTTTTTCATGTGTCAGTTGGCCATCTGGATGTCTTCTTTGGAGAAGTGTCTATTCATGTCTTTTGCCCATTTCTTCACTGGGTTGTTTGTTTTTTGCGTGTTGAGTTTGTTAAGTTCTTTATAGATTTTGGATACTAACCCTTTATCTGATATGTCATTTGTAAATATCTTCTCTCATTCTGTTTGTTGCCTTTTAGTTTTGCTGATTGTTTACTTTGCTGTGCAGAAACTTTTTATTTTGATGAGGTCTCAGTAGTTAATTTTTGCTTTTGTTTCCCTTGCCTCCAGAGATGTGTTGAGTAAGAAGTTCCTGCGGCCAAGATCAAAGAGGTTTTTGCCTGCTTTCTCCTGGAGGATTCTGATGGCTTCATGTCTTACGTTGAGGTCTTTCATCCATGTTGAGTTTATTTTTGTGTCTGCTGTAAGAAAGTGGTCCAGGTTCATTCTTCAGCATGTCGCTGTCCAGTTTTCCCAGCATCACTTGCTGAAGAGACTGTCTTTATTCCATTGGATATTCTTTCCTGCTTTGTCAAAGATTGGTTGGCAATACATTTGTGGGTCCATTTATGGGTTCTCTATTCTGTTCCATTGATCTGAGTGTCTGTTCTTTTGCCAGTATCACTCTGTCTTGATAATTACAGCTTTGTAGTATAGCTTGAAGTCTGGGATTGTGATGCCTCCTGCTTTGGTTTTCTTTTTCAAGATCACTTTGGCTATTCGGGGTCTTTTTTTGGTTCCATACAAACTTTAGGATTATTTGTTTTAGCTCTGTGAAGGATGCTGCTGTTACTTTGATAGGGATTGCACTGAATATGTAGATTGCTTTGGGTAGTATCGACATTTTAACAATATTTGTTCTTCCTATCCAGGAACATGGAATCTTTTTACATTTTTTTGTGTCTTCTTCAATTTCTTTCATAAGCTTTCTATAGTTTTCAGTGTATAGATATTTCACCTCTTTGGTTAGATTTATTCCTAGGTATTTTATGGTTTTTTGTGCAACTGTAAATGGGATCGATTCCTTGATTTCTCTTTCTGTCGCTTCATTGTTGGTGTATAGGAATGCAACCGATTTCTGTGTGTTGATTTTATATCCTGCAACTTTGCTGAATTCATGAATCAATTCTCGCAGTTTTTTGGTGGAATTTTTTGGGTTTTCCATATAGAGTATCATGTCATCTGCAAAGAGTGAAAGTTTGATTTCCTCCTGGCCGATTTGGATGCCTTTTATTTCTTTGTCTTGTCTGATTGCTGAGGCTAAGACTTCCAGTACCATGTTGAATAACAGTGGCGAGAGTGGACATCCTTGTCTTGTTCCTGACCGCAGGATGATATTAGCGTTGGGTCGTTCATACATGGCTTTTATGATCTCGAGGTATGCTCCTTCTATCCCTAGTGTCTTGAGGGTCTTTATCAAGAAAGGATGCTGTATTTTGTCAAATGTTTTCTCTGTATCTATTGAGAGGATCAATAGTTCTTCTCCTTTCTTTTATTGATGTGATGAATCATGTTAATTGTTTTGTGGACATTGAACCAGCCCTGCATCCCAGGTATAAATCCTGCTTGGTCGTGGTGAATAATTTTTTTAATGTATTGTTGGATCCAGTTGGCTAATATCTTGTTGAGGATTTTTGCATCCACGTTCGTCAGGGAAATTGGTTTATAGGTCTCCTTTTTCGTGGGGTCTCTGTCTGGTTTTGGAATCAAAGTAATGCTGGCTTCATAGAAAGAGTTTGGAATTTTCTTTCCATTTCTATTTTTTTGGAACAGCTTCAAGAGAATAGGTGTTAACTCTTTCTTAAATGTTTGGTAGAATTCCCCTGGAAAGCCATCTGGCCCTGGAATCTTATTTTTTGGCATATTTTTGATTACCAATTTGATTTCATTACTGCTTATGGGTGTATTCAAATTTTTTATTTCTTCCTGTTTCAGTTTTGGTAGTGTATATGTTTCTAGGAATTTGTCCATTTCTTCCAGATTGCCCATTTTATCGCCATACAATTGCTCATAATATTTTCTTATTATTGTTTTTATTTCTGTTGTGTTGGTTGTGATCTCTCCTCTTTCATTCTTGATTTTATTTATTTGGGTCCTTTCCTTTTTCTTTTTGATCAAACTGCCTAGTGGCTTATCTATTTTGTTAATTCTTTCAAGGAACCATCTTCTGGTTTCATTGATCTGTTCGACTGTTTTTTTTTTTTTTGTTTGTTTGTTTGTTTTTTTGGTTTCGATTGCATTAATTTCTGCTCTAATCTTATTATTTCCTGTATTCTGCTGGTTTTGGGTTTTATTTGCAGTTCTTTTTGTAGCTCCTTAAGGTATAAGGTTAGGTTGTGTATCTCAGATCTTTCTTCCTCCTCTAGGAAGGCCTAGATTGCTCTATGCTTTCCTCTTATGACTGCCTTTGCTGCATCCCATTATTTTTGGGTTGTGGTGTTATCATTTTCATTGACTTCCATATACTTTTTAATTTCCTCTTTAACTGCTTGGTTAGCCCATTCATTCTTTAGAAAGATGTTCTTCAGTCTCCAAGTATATGTTCCCTTTCCAAATTTTTTCTTGTGGTTGATTTCGAGTTTCATGGCATTATGGTCTGAAAATATGCACGGTATGATCTCGATCTGTTTGTACTTACTTAGGGCTGATTTGTGTCCCAGTATATGGTCTATTCTGGAGAATGTTCCATGTGCACTGGAGAAGAATGTATATTCTGCTTCTTTAGGATGAAATATTCTGAATATATCTGTTTAGTCCATCTGTTCCAGGGTGTCATACAAAGCCACTGTTTCCTTGTTGATTTTATGATTAGATGATCTGTCCATTGCTGTGAATGGGGTGTTGAAGTCTCCTACTATTATCATATTGCTATTGATGAGTTTCTTTATGTTTGTGATTAATTGATTTATATATTTGTGTGCTCTCACATTTGGTGAATAAATGTTTACAATTGTTAGGTCTTCTTGGTCTATAGACCCCTTGATTATGATATAATGCCCTTCTGCATTTCTTGATACAGTCTTTATTTTAAAGTCTAGATTGTCTGATATAAGTATGGCTACTCAGCCTTTCTTTTGTTGACCATTAGCATGATAGATGGTTCTCCATCCCCTTATTTTCAATCTGAAGGTGTCTTTAGGTCTCAAGTGTATCTCTTGTCAACAGCATATCAATGGATCTTGTTTTCTTATCCATTCTGGTACCCTATGCCTTTTAATTGGAGCATTGAGTCTATTGACGTTTAGAGTGAGTACTGAAAGATATTAATTTATTACCATTATAATGCTTGTACAGTTGGAGTTTCTGGTGGTGTTCTCTGGTCCTTTCTAATCTTTGTCGCTTTTGATATATATATACTTTCATCTCCTCTCCCCTCAGAGAGTCCCCTTACAATTTCTTGCAGGGCTGGTTTAGTGGTCACAAACTCCTTTAATTTTTGTTTGTCTGGGAAACTTTTTAGCTCTCCTTCTATTTTGAATGACAGCCTTGCTGGATAAAGAATTCTCGGCTGCATATTTTTCTGATTCAGCACACTGAATATATCTCACCGCTCCTTTCTGGCCTGCCAAGATTCTGTGGATACATCTGCTGCAAACCTGATCTGTCTTCCCTTGTAGGTTAGGGACTATTTTCCCTTGCTGCTTTCATGATTCTCTCCTTGCCTGAGTCTTTTGTGAATTTGTTGATGGCTAGTTTTTGTTGAATATAATGGAGGTCCTCTGTGCTTCCTGGATTTTGATGTCTGTGTCTTTCCCCAGGTTAGGAAAGTTTTTTGCTATGATTTTCTCACAAAACCCTTCTACCCCTATTTCTCTCTTCCTCTTCAGGGACCCCAATGATTCTTTTTTTTTTTTTTTCAATATATGAAGTTTATTGTCAAATTGGTTTCCATACAACACCCAGTGCTCATCCCAAAAGGTGTCCTCCTCAATACCCATCACCCACCCTCCCCTCCCTCCCACCCCCTGTCAACCCTCAGTTTGTTCTCAGTTTTTAACAGTCTCTTATGCTTTGGCTCTCTCCCACTCTAACCTCCTTTTTTTTTCCTTCCCTTCCCCCATGGGTTTCTGTTAAGTTTCTCAGGATCCACATAAGAGGGAAAACATATGGTATCTGTCTTTCTCTGTATGGCTTATTTCACTTAGCATCACACTCTCCAGTTCCATCCATGTTGCTACAAAGGGCCATATTTCATTCTTTCTCATTGCCACGTAGTACTCCATTATGTATATAAACCACAATTTCTTTATCCATTCATCAGTTGATGGACATTTAGGCTCTTTCCATAATTTGGCTATTGTTGAGAGTGCTGCTATAAACATTGGGGTACAAGTTCCCCTATGCATCAGTACTCCTGTATCCCTTGGGTAAATTCCTAGCAGTGCTATTGCTGGATCATAGGGTAGGTCTATTTTTAATTTTTTGAGGAACCTCCACATTGTTTTCCAGAGTGGCTGCACCAGTTTGCATTCCCACCAACAGTGCAAGAGGGTTCCCGTTTCCCCACATCCTCTCCAGCATCTATGGTCTCCTGATTTGTTCATTTTGGCCACTCTGACTGGCGTGAGGTGATATCTGAGTGTAGTTTTGATTTGTATTTCCCGGATGAGGAGCAACGTTGAGCATCTTTTCATGTGCCTGTTGGCCATCTGGATGTCTTCTTTAGAGAAGTGTCTATTCATGTTTTCTGCCCATTTCTTCACTGGGTTATTTGTTTTTCGGGTGTGGAGTTAGGTGAGCTCTTTATAGATTTTGGATACTAGCCCTTTCTGATATGTCATTTGCAAATATCTTTTCCCATTCCGTTGGTTGCCTTTTAGTTTTATTGGTTGTTTCCTTTGCTGTGCAGAAGCCTTTTATCTTCATAAGAGACCTCTATGATTCTGATGTTGTTCCTTTTTAATGAGTTTTGATTTCTCTAATTCTTTTTTTTTTTTTGGGGGGGGGACAGAGAGAGACAGAGCATGAACGTGGGAGGGGCAGAGAGAGAGGGAGACACAGAATCGGAAACAGACTCCAGGCTCCGAGCCATCAGCCCAGAGCCTGACGCGGGGCTCAAACTCACGGACCGCGAGATCGTGACCTGGCTGAAGTTGGACGCTTAACCAACTGCGCCACCCAGGCGCCCCTTGATTTCTCTAATTCTTAAATCATGCTCTTTTGCCTTCATCTCCCTCTTTTTTTCTGCTTCATTATTCTCTATAAGTTTGTCCTCTATATTGCTGATTCTCTGTTCTGCCTCATTCATCCTTGCCACCGCTGCATCCATCTGTGATTGCAGCTCAGTTATAACATTTTTAATTTCATTCTGACTAGTTTTTATTTCTTTTATCTCTGCAGAAAGGGATTCTAATCTATTTTCTACTCCAGCTACTATTCTTATTATCGTGATTTTAAATTCTGGTTCAGACATCTTGCTTGTATCTGTGTTGGTTAAATCCCTGGCTGTCATTTCTTTATGCTCTTTCTTTTCAGGTGAATTCCTTCGTTTTATCATTTTGAAGGGAGAAAAGGAATTAATGAGGCAGAAAAATTGAAATTAAAAATATTGTAATTAAAAAATATTAAAATTAAAAATTAAACACAAACACATACAAAATCGAATAGATGATGCTAGATCCTAGGTGTGTTTTGTTCTGGGTGTTGAAAATGGTTTGACAGATTAGAGATTAGATGAAAAATAGGTGGGGGGGAGAAAAAAAAGGAAATTGTATGAGAATTTGAAAAAATGAATACACTGAAGTAGACTAAAATGAGATGATGGGGTAAAATAGAATTTGAAAAGATATATGCAAAAGAAAAGAGATATAGTGGGAAAAACTAAAGAAAAATATTTTTAATAAAAACTAAAATAAAAATGAAGTTTTTCTCTTTCTGCATTCAAGAAAAAGAAAAGAAACAAAAGAGAGAAAAATAGAAAAAGAAAGAAAAAAAGGAAATTGTTTGAAAATTTGAAAAGGTGAATACACTAAAGTCAACTAAAATAAAATGATGGAAGTAAATAGAATTTGAAAAAATTTACACAAAAGTAAAAAATACAGTAATAAAAACGAAAGAGAAATATACTTAATAAAAATTGAAAATAAAAATGAATTTTTTATCTTTCTGTATTCAAGAAAAGTATAAAAGAGAAAAAGGAAAAAAAAAGAGAATTGAGTAGATGAACCTGCTAACAGATTGAAGTCGGACTGAAATTACTTCGTTTTCCCCTAGAAGTCAGTCTATGTAGTGCTTTATAGTCCATAAACTAACCCAGCAGTGAGACTTGTGTTCTTGAAGAGTGAAGTTGGCCCAGTTGGGCGGGGCTCAGTGTAACGACTCTGCTCTCCACTAGATGGCGCTGCTATCCTACTGGGGTGGATTTTGCAGTACTGGCGGGTGAGTATGCGCATGTGTGGCAGCGGTGAAAATGGCACCGCCCAGCTACCCAATCTGTTCTTCCCGATCAGCAATCCCGGATCAGCTATGGCGCACCCATCCTCTGTCTTCAGCTTTCGTCCACTTGCCGCTTTTTCACTGTCTGTGACCAGGCCCCAGGCAGTACCTCTCGCCTGAGTTTTGTCTCAGATGCGGCTGTTTTCCCCGGCCCCTTACTTCCAAAGGACTGTGGCTTTGACCCTTTTCGCCCCTCTGCGGGAGGGTCTCACCGAGCAATGGCTGAATGCTGGCTGCACCCAGGAATGCTTGCTGGACTCTGCTGCTGCCGGTGCCCCAAGACTGTGGCCAGGTACCAGCCCACCCAGAAAAAGTTCATGAGATAGTATAGCAGCAGTGTTTCAGAGATAATGGAAAATCACAACACACATCTGGCACCAGGCTTCACCCTTAAAGACCTTGTTCCAGCACCAGCGAATGTGGCCGTTTTATGGGGTCTGCTGGGACCAGGTGGCTTCAACAGTCTCTACCAAATGTCCTTCCAGCAGTGGAACCGCTTTTCCCCATGTAGCCCGAGAACCTCCTGGACCCCACTCTGTTCCTGGGGATTCGCCCTTCCCACCAGAGCACCGCCAGGTATGGAGCTGCAGAGTTGCAGCCTTTGTGCTCCCCTTGTTTACAGTCTTAATAGAACTTAAACCCTCTCCTTTCTCCTTTCTCCTTTTTTAGTTTAGTCCCTGTGGCTGTTTCCAATTTTCCACTTTCTCTCCAGCTGCTTTTGGGGGAGGGGTGCTTTTCCTGTATTCTCCCTCCCTCCCCAGTTTCTCTCAGTGGCTTCTTGCCCCCAAGTTCACCTCTCTGCGCCGTGTACCTGCGGAATTCTGTGGTTCAGGTTGTGCAGATTGTTGTTAATACTTCTTTCAGTTTTCTAGGTGTATAGGATGGTTTAGTGTTGTTCTGGCTGTATTTCATGGATGCGAGACACACAAAAACCTTCCATGCTGTTCTGCCATCTTGGCTCCTTCTCTTGGGCTTATAATTTAAATGTTAGCATTACCATTGTAACAAAACTTTGTAAAGGCCTGTAGGGAGATACTTAAGATATTGCAGCGTGTGTGGGTTATCCCCACAAGCCAGTGTTTCCAAATATGTGGTTTTATTGGGGAATTTACTAGCTCTTGTGGTTAACACGCTTAGATGAGTAATGTACGTTTGAACAAATTGTTGTTCCAAGTTCAAAACTACCACCCACTGACTCAGAAAATAAAGTGGGAAAACGGTTTCTCTAAAACAAAAATTAAAGTTGGAAAGCAAGTGTTTTTACTGGTAATGCTGGGTAAATAAGGGTGGAGAGTTTCAAACCCTCTCCAGACCAACTAAATCAGGAAAAAAGAAAAAAAAAAGAGTACATATTGTGAGTCATATGTGATGTCAATAGAGATCCATCTATACTTGTTTAGTTTTGACTTTTTTCACATAAGAGAGGAACTAGAAAGCTACTATTTAAAAAAAAAGAATTTGCTGTTCTGCAGGATGGAAACAGTATTTTAAAACATACTTGAGATCAAACATCTCAAGAATGTCCTCTGCCAAGAGTTGGACTCTTAGGTGAACTGAGTATGTGAGTTCCCTGGCCCCTGTCCTTTCGTCACACCATTATGGAAAAATATCAGTCTTCAGGTGGAATTCAACCAACCATAACTGTGCCCTGGCTATTGAACCGATCTCACACGAGGACAGACTGGAGATAGATAGATCTGTGTTCTGACTTCCATCTGCACTACCATCACATGAAAGACCTTATCTAATAAATATTGATGTGTACGTTGACTGGTCCAAGGGCCTCTTTGACAGAGAACGCTGCTTCCTTACAGTTAATCGTGGTTCATTGCAATTAATATGAAGAGTCGAATTACATTAGGGTATTGGTAAGAAGTGATGATTTTACCAAGGATTTTTATGGGAATTGAAAGGTAGCTTCAGGTCAAATGCTGAATAGAATTTCACTCAAAAACCAAATTTAAAAAGTTTATTGTCTATATCTCAGTACCTTTACATCTTTGCCAGCATTATGTCCCTTTTCTTTGCTTTTTACAAAAAGAATCCAGCAGTTCTGGCCCTCCTTTTCACACTTCCAAGTGCTCCCCATTGGGTCTCAATCTTTCTCTTTTATTTCATGCAAGTAAGGTGAGCTAAGTCAGGTTTCTTTTAAATGCATACTTGCTTCATCTCTCAAAACTCTTTTCAGCTATGTGGAAAGCCACTAATTTTACCATAACAACAGGTACTCGATAGATTAAGAATTCTCTACTAAGAATTCTCCACTTACCAGAAACCACTGTCCTCAGGATGAATGGATAATTACAAATATTCAAAAAATGTCTCAGCTACAAAATTATTCCTTTTCAATTCTATCCTAAACTCTTTCCTTCATTTGTTTTATCCCAACCACATTTAAACATGCTTTCACTGTTTCTACATGAAGGGATAAAACACATAGTCACACATTTGAACCCATACTCGTATGTGTGCATTCAATCCACAGGTTCAATTACCATTACCACCTATAAACAGATAGTTCCCTAATTCCATCCTCTCTGTGCTTAATGGACAGCTCATTTACCTCAAACTCAGAATGTCTAAAATCAGATTTATCAAATTTTCTCACCATTTTTCCCATTCTCCAGGTTTCTCTATCTCATTAAATAACCTAGCATGAGTCACCACATCTTTTTCCTGACCACTGCAGCAATTTCCTATTGGTTTCCTTGCATCCACTTTCCCTGATCCAAAACATTCTTTTCTTTTTTTTTTTTAAACAGGCTTATGAAATATTTTATTATCAATAATTTTCTTAGCATTAACGACAAAACCTCAGGGTAAGGCAAGCAGACACTTTTATCCTTATTTTACTGACCTCACAGAGGTTTAATGGCTTGTGTAAAGCAGTAGGTCAGGAATTCTATTCTACTAGAGAAATGTTCTATGCTCAGTTCTAATGTGGATTCTAATCCAGTGTTTCTCAAATGTAATAAAACCACTATTTTCAAAATAAAATTCAGCTGTGCTAATTCTGCTTTAAAATTTCCAATGAGTTCCCATTGCTTTTGTTATAGAGTCTGAAACATTTAATACAGTTATAAGGTCTCCACATGAAGCCTTAACTTCCTTCCCACGCCCAATTTACCATACTCTGCACTCAGATATCCTAGACTCTTACAGTGCCTCAGAGAAGACAGATTCTTTTGCTAGTCTGATGCTTTGCATATGCCATTTTCTCTGTTGAGATTGAGTTGATCCATCGAGTTCTGTAGTTTCACCTTAAAAATGCCCACTTTTTCTTATAATCTGAGCATATCATTTTATCAGAAAGTCTTCTTTAAACCCACAGACTAGTTTAAGGTCCTCTGATATCACAATGCTCTTATATCACAATGCTTCTCTCTGTACATTACACATGCACTTATTCTGTCTAGATAATCTACCCCGTGAAGGCAGCCACTCTCTCTGTTTTATTCTTGACTGTATTCCAGTGCTTAGGACATGGCATGATGTATAGAATTAATTTTATAGTTGGCCATAAGGTCTAAACACATAGATATTATTTACATATATATATATATTTTACAGAGAGGATTCCTTCAGTGGTATACTAAAGACACATTTATTTAGTGAAAATCAGAGACACAAATCATCTGAGGCAACTTAGGGATTGAAGGGAATGCAGTGTTAATGCACTGAGTTTATTGCACCTTGCATAGTCCATTGTATTTTGCATTGAAAATAAGGGACAACACATTGAGCATATAATATAATGTCATTGGCCACACTGTGTCTTATAATGTAAGAGCAATCAATATTTTGCTATCTATATTCAGTTATGTTTTCAGACTATGGCCACACTGTAGCATAAATATTTTGAAATGAAAATTAATTATACACTCCTTATAGTCTTCACCAGAATAAACACTGGTTTACTGCTTTACTTCACCCTAATAAACTTTCAGAACTAAGTGCTGGTAAGACTGGTCTCCTTGGATGAATAGGTCAGTGAGGCATAAAAACAGAAAGGTAAGGATTTGGCAAGTTGCTTTGGAATAAAAGAGGAGTATGAGAGTGAGCCTTGGCTTCCAGATATCATTTAAAGAAGAACTATTAAAAAGTATATGGAGAGGAATGCCTTTCTAGAGATCACATTTATGCTTCCTTTTTTTGTTTTTGTTTTTGTTTTGTTTTGTTTTCCTGAGACATACTGAGAAGATATTTTGTTTTAGCCAGGTATTCATTTGAAGTGCTTAGTAAATGATTTTTTTTTTGTAACTTGCACCTCATCCTGAAGTTTGTAACAAAGAAGAGGAAAGAGTAGTCAGTTACCTCAGAGACTGAAGAAGCCACAATAATGGCTCTTCCCAAGATACAGTCACTGTAGAAAAAAAAAATATATGTAATAACAATTGAAAAGTTAGTTTAAGCAGAGAGGAGGGAAATATTAGCACTGTTTTATAACATCTTAAGTTCCAGTGTAAATAATGCTTGCATCTTTTAATGGCACTGCTGGCCATTGTCATCTGGCACAAATGCAAATATCTATGATATGAGACATATTTGGGTGTTGGAGGGCTTCTCAAGAGCAAGTCACAAATGTCAAAGAAGTCCCAGATGTGCGTTGTTCCTGGGTCCCACCTGGGTAAACAAGAGCCAAATTTATTTCAGACATCCTCAACCCCTGGATTTGGAGGAAGCCAAAACTGAAATAGTGCTCATAGAAGCACTAGGCAATGTAGCAATAGTGGGGTGTAGGTTACAGGTGCCATATGTTTAAATTATTTTCTGAAAAGCAGTTCCTGTGGCAGTTATTGATTGGATCATTTCCTTGAAGCTCAAATACTGAAGTCTGTCTTTACCTTAGAGACACGGTGGCCCTGAGAAGAGCCAGCTCTGCTGTTATTATAAATCCAGACAAAGGGCTCACGCAGAGAATGCTAGACATGATTAGGACATGCTCCAACTTTTAAGAAGTACTGTCCAAGGACTTTAGGCAGCTGTGGATATTGAATCACTAGAGGTCATTCCCATCTACATTCTATGGATAGAAGATGTCAGAAAATAAAGGTATAACAAAGAAAAACTACACTGTCCCTGCTCTTCTCCTCAGTTGCTGCCAAATGAACATTCCCAAAGTCACCAATCTAGGAAATTGTTTTTTCCAGGATAGTCCGAGAAGGAGAGGTCACAGAAGGCTTTTACATATCTTGGATTGGGCTCAGAGTAAGTGACACAAAATAAGACTGCCACATGTTTGACCCTGTAGGGAAACATTATGCTTTTTGAAATCAATAATTTTTGAGCACACAGAAAACATACTGATATACTGAATATTCCCTAAGTTCCACAGACTTGTGCCTTCTCATCATGGAAGTGCATTTAAAAAAAAAAAAAAGCAAAAAAGTTGTATGGCTGTTAGTAGAGTATGGTAGTTCGAATAGGCCCATTTTTAATAAGTTGTCACAATATATCCTGAATTCAGAGTGCCCTAGGGTGTTTATGAGGTAGCCGCTGATTTTCAGCACAGGATTTGAAGAACTGATAGAATTGAATACTTAAAGGCTAATGAGAATAAAGAAAAATGCCTTTGTTGTCTCAAAGGGTTTTATTATTTTTACAGGATGCTCAAAGGCAGTGCTTCCCAACCTTGTTCCTGGCATGCTCTGAATAGAGAATAATAACACTGGCATGGTACACAAGAATATTGAGGAGGATGCTTAGGGCAAGAAGGTTGCCAGGCCAGGTGACCCCAGAAGCTATAAGCCCAATACTGAATAATGATAGGAAGGAATTCATCAGCACTTAAACAGGAAAAACAAACAAACAAACAAACCCAAAAACACTTTATTGAGGTAAGGTTGACATCCAAAAAGTCAAACAAACTTAATGCATATGATTTGATGAATTTGACAATAAGTAAACACTGTGAAATCATCACTACAATCAAGACCATAAGCTTATCCCTGACCTTCAAAAATTTCCTCCTGCCACCTTTATTATTTTTCTAATTACTTCTTTTCTTTTGTGGAAAGAGCACTTAACAGAAGATCTACTCCCTTAGCAAATTTTCCAGGATGGGATACAGTATTGTTAGTTTTAGGCCCTATATTGTACAGTAGATGGCCAGAAGATCTTCATCTTACATCCTGAAACTTTGTACCCTTTGACTGACACCTCCCCGCATCCCCCTCCTCACAGCTCTGGTAACCACTATTCTACTCTCTGGCTCTATGAGTTTGGCTATTTTAGGTTTCTCATAAAAATGGGATCATGCAGTATTTGTCCTTCTGAGTCTGGCTTATTTCACTGAGCATAACGTCCTCCAGCACAGAAACCCGGCATTGCACGCCAGCCTGCACCGGTGCACAGACTGGGGTGTTGCACCCTCAGGTGTTTCAGAGTAGTTATTTTTCTGGACAGAAAAGGTCATTGGGATCATGATTTCACTGGAAGGCTAGTTCACGTATGTTTTCAAATTTATTATTTGCATATTAGCTTATAACTGCTTCCTGTTGTGATATTTTTCTTGAATCAGTAGTTTTCCCTGATTTGTTCAATATTTTATTTACAACTTTCCTCTGGTTTTCTTGGCTCAACTTCCGAGGATGTGTATCTATCTTAACCAATCTTTTTAAAGATACAGCTTTTGGTTTGTTTAATTTTCTATAGTATGTTTCTTGTTTACTGTATTATTGATTTCTGCCATAACCTTTATTGTTTCATTTGATAGACTCTGTCCTTTTTGAATGATTGGTTGGTAGATTGATTGATTGCTCTGGCTTCTTTAAAACAATTTTTTTTTCGAGTTGAAAGCCTTACTCGTTTAAGAAAAATTATTGTGATCATGGAATAGTCTACATATAGTAATTGCCCTTCTTTGTGTAAAATTCCCTAAGTTTTGATAAACACATATAGTTGTGTAACAGCCACAATAATCAAAATATAGAAAGTTCCATCACTCCTCAATTTCTCATGTGCCCCCTTTGTAGTTCACAATGTCCCTATCCTCAGTCTCTAACAATCACTGATGTGCTTTCTGTCTCTATAGGTCTTTTCCAGAATGTAATATAAATGGAGTCATATAGTATGTAAGCTTTGGATATGACTTATTTTATCTGGCATAATGAAATTATAACATATACATGTTAGTTCATATATCAGTATTTATTTCTCTCTATTGCTGAATATCCCATTGTATGGATATGCTGCAATCTGTTTATTCAAGTAAGACACTTTGTTTTTTAATTTTTTTTTAATGTTTATATATTGTTGAGAGGGAGACAGAGAGAGAGCCCTAGTAGGGGAGGGGCAGACAGAGAGGGCGACACAGAGTCTGAAGCAGACTCCAGACTCTGAGCTCTCAGCAGAGCCAAATGCAGGGCTTGAACTCACAAACTGTGAGATCATGACCTGAGCAGAAGTCAGAGGCTTAACGGACAGAGCCACCCAGGTGCCCCCAGGTAAGACACTTTGTGTGTCTCCCCAAGTGACATATTTTCTGTGGTTTTCAGTTTTTGCTGATTATTTAACAAGTTGTCAGGCTTTTATGTGAGTATGAGTTTTCATTTCACTTAAATAAACCCTGGCAGTGAATTCACTGAGTGGTATGTTAAGCGTATGTTTACTTTTAAAAGAAACTGCCAAATTGCTCTCCAAAGTGTCTATAATATGTTACTATTAACAATGTATTAGAGTTCCAGGTTCTCTGTATCCTGTGAGCCTTGAGTATTGTCAGATTTTTTTGTTGTTGTTGTTGTTTCTATTTTTAGAACTGTTCTCATAAATGAGTAGTGGTATCTTATTACAATGTTAGTTGAAGTTGTTGTTGTTGTTGTTGTTTTTAAAAATGGGAGACATAATAGCATATCATTTGTCGAACCAGAGGAAAGTCAAAAGTTGGTTCTGGGGGCGCCTGGGTGGCGCAGTCGGTTAAGCGTCCGACTTCAGCCAGGTCACGATCTCGCGGTCCGTGAGTTCGAGCCCCGCGTCAGGCTCTGGGCTGATGGCTCGGAGCCTGGAGCCTGTTTCCGATTCTGTGTCTCCCTCTCTCTCTGCCCCTCGCCTGTTCATGCTCTGTCTCTCTCTGTCCCAAAAATAAATAAACGTTGAAAAAAAATTAAAAAAAAAAAAAAAAAGAATAATGAGATCTCCAGGGTATGCACACCCCTGGGTTTAAAAAAAAAAAAAAAAAAAAAAAAAAGTTGGTTCTGTAGGAAAAAAACGGGGGAAATGCAGGTGCAATGCCTTTATTTTCTTTTTTTTTTAATTGTTAAATGTTTATTTATTTTTGAGAGAGAGTGAGAGAGAGAGAGAATGAACATGAGCAGGGAAGGGGCAGAAAGAAAGAGAGACACAGAATTTGAAGCAGACTCCAGGCTCTGAGCTATCAACACAGAGCCCAACACAGGGCTCCAACCCATGAGCTGTGAGATCATGACCTGAGCTGAAGTCAGATGCCCAACTGACTGAGCCACCATGTGCCCTGCAATGTTTTTAAATATAAGAACAAAATTTACTTCACATGTGCAAGGATTGGTTTGTAGTTAAGAGCTTTTGGTTCATTTGTGGTAAAAATATTAACAGTCATATTTGTGGGTTGAAATGCTTATATGCAAGTAAATTTATTGATGAGAACTTGTGGAAGTTCTCTTCTGAGATTTTCTTAGTAAACCAGGATGCAATATCATGAGCTGAAAGTAGGCGAATGTAAAAAGCATTGCTGATTTCAGAGAAGAAGTGATGGTAATTAATTGTGATACAGTAGAATGAAAGCATGGATCAAAAGGAATAGATATTGGAAAACTTTCTGTAAAGGAACGGATACTAAACACTTTAGATTTTGTAGGTCATACGGTCTCTGCTGCAACTATTGAACCTTGCCATTGTATTGTGAAATCTACCATAGACAACAGCAAAAGAATAAATGTGGCTGGATTTCAGTATATATTCATAGACACTGACATTTGAATTTCATGTCATTTCACACGTCACAAAATATTACTCCTTTGATTTATTGTAACTGTTAAACAATGTAAAATCCATTTTTAGCTTGCAGATCATACGTATGATGATAGTTGTCAACTATTTACCATCGTCACATTAAAGGCATACATTTTACTGAATGTAAGTTATGCTTTTAACAGCTGGTTTTTAAATAATAGTGTCACAAATTATCTAGTAACTCTCTTTCCAAAAAATACAAGACTCTTTTGGAGAAAAGTTTGTAAAGTGATAAAGGATATAAAAGATTATCTACAGAGACATAATCCATGTTCTTGGACATAATGACATGATAACATAAATAAGTTCAATTCTTTTCAAATTAACCTATTAATTCAACTCAATTATGATCATTGAACAACAAAAAGTTGAATTCAACTTTTTTCCCCCAGAAATCTGATAAATTCACTTTAAAATTTATGGAGGAAAAAAATGTGCAAGAATTGTTAGCTCGATTTTTTTTTTTAATTTTTTTTTCAACGTTTATTTATTTTTGGGACAGAGAGAGACAGAGCATGAACGGGGGAGGGGCAGAGAGAGAGGGAGACACAGAATCGGAAACAGGCTCCAGGCTCCGAGCCATCAGCCCAGAGCCTGATGCGGGGCTCGAACTCACGGACTGCGAGATCGTGACCTGGCTGAAGTCGGACGCTTAACCGACTGCGTCACCCAGGCGCCCCTAGAATTGTTAGCTCGATTTTAAAACAGTAGAATAAAGAAAAGTTATTTGGCCCAGCATAAGACATGTTACAAAGACATGGTAATAGAAAAGCAGTAGAAAGAAAAAAGAAAGCTTGAAAACATTTTATTTCTAAGGTGTTTAGTAAATTATGTAGGCAGAAAAACCAGTGGAGGAAGAGGTAAATTCTTAAATAGATAGTATAAAAAACTGAATTAACATATTCGGGTGGCCAACAGAAACATGAAAATATGCTCATCATCCCTCATCATCAGGGATATGCAAATCAAAACCACAATGAGATACTCCTCACACCTGTCAGAATGGCTAAAATTAACAACACAAGAAACAGCAAGTGTTGGCGAGAATGTAGAGTACAAAGAACACTTCATGCACTGTTGGTGGGAATGCAAACTGGTGCAGCCACTTTGGAAAGCAGATGGAGGTTCCTCAAAAAGTTAAAAATAGAACAATTGCAGTAGTGGATATTTACACCCAAAATACAAAAATGCTAACTCAAAGGGATACATACACCCCCATGTTTATTGCAGCATTCTTTATAATAGCCAAATTATGGAAGCAGTCCAAATATCCATTGATAGATAAATGGAGAAAGAATAATAATGGACTATTATTCAGACATAAAAAAGAATGAAATTTGCCATTTGCAACAACATGAATGAATCTTGAGAGTATAATGCTAAGTAGAATAAGTCAGAGAAAGACAAATACCATTTGATTTCACTCATATGTGGAATTTGAGAAATAAAAGAAATAAAGGGAAAAGAGAGAGAGAGAGAGAGAGAGAGAGAGAGAGAGAGAGAGAGAATGAGAAACCAAGAAACAGGCTTTTAACCATACAGAACAAACTGATGGTTACCAGAAGGGAGATGGGTGAAATAGGTGATGGGGATTAAGGAGTGTACTTGTCATGATGAGCATAGGGTGATGTACAGAATTATTAAATCACTGTATTGTACACCTGAAATTAATATAACACTGTATGTTAACTCTACTGGAATTTTTTAAAAGTTTCTGAAAAGCCCCCAAATAGATCCTAAAGCCATGTAGAAGAATGAACTATACGAGATTATAAACTTAAATTTGAAAGATAAAACACTTAATAGAGGAAACTATAGGAAAATCTCTTGAATAATCTAGAGGCAAGAAAACACTGCAATTTTTCAAAAGCACAAAACAGAAAGTAAAGCACTGTAAGTCTGGTAATATTATTTCTCTTTAGTGGAAGGCCACATAGATAATATTAATAAATGGCTGAAAGAACATGCAATTATGAATAATGCCTCAAACAAAAAGGGAATATTTAGTACATAGAAGAAGCTTCTATGTACTGCGAATTAACAAGAAAGTGCATCATCCCAAGTCAAAAAATGCATTATAAGCAGGTCATTCCTAAACCCAGAAACCTCAAATCGAGAAAGCCTATGAAGAGAGATTTAAAATAATTACTATTTGAAAAAAAGGAAATTAATGCAATAGTAATTAAACTGTAGGCCTATTTTACTAGGAAAAAAATGAAGTTGGATAACACCAAAAATTAGCAGTGTGAAGATATATGGAAACTTCTGGAAAGGCTAATGACTGGTGAAGAAGCCATATGAGAAAGCAAACTGGTGCCATTTGGTTAAATTAAATATATTCATATAACTCAGCAAATCTCCTGGGAACATAGTCTATTAGCAAATATAAGCTAAAAGTTTTTTTTTTTTTTTTCCAGTGTTCCTTTTGGTGTCAGGCAGTTAGAGGCAATCTAACTAACCCCAGGAAAGTAAATATGTATTTCATAGGTCTGAATTGAGACACAGAAAGATTATTTTAAAGAGATTGTGTGATTATGATTAAGAAGAAAATAAAGCCCAGAGAAATGTGACGTGCCCAAGATCAAAGATTTGGTAGCAGTAGGAACCAGAAGTCAAGTCTTTCAATTTATTTTTCGTGATCTTTCATAATGCTGTGTGGCTTCCCATTATAGGCAGTTTCAAAAACCAATAAACCCAATCCACATGGGCCTTTATGTCTCTTGTATATTGCACCATAATTAAGTTGGGTTTCCTTCTCATTTACCTTCATTTTCCTCCCTCATTTCTCTCCCCCATTTCTGCCTCCTTCCCTTCAAAATCCCCACTTCTCTGCTTGTTCTGGGACAAGAGAACAGTGGGATTCATGTTGCAAATTTGGAAGATCAAAATAAATCCACAATTTTGTTTTAACATGATGAATTCAGTTATGTTATTATTGTTGTATTATTCCTGCCTTTTCTCACTTTTCTGCCTGCCTTTTCAGTACTTTCTTGTACCACCCCTCAACCCCGCTCTTTTTCTCTCTTTCTCTTTTTTTTTTTTTTTAATTTTTTTTTTCAACGTTTATTTATTTTTGGGACAGAGAGAGACAGAGCATGAACGGGGGAGGGGCAGAGAGAGAGGGAGACACAGAATCGGAAACAGGCTCCAGGCTCCGAGCCATCAGCCCAGAGCCTGACACGGGGCTCGAACTCACGGACCGCGAGATCGTGACCTGGCTGAAGTCGGACGCTTAACCGACTGCGCCACCCAGGCGCCCCCTCTCTTTCTCTTTTAACTCTTTTTTTTTTTTAATTTTTTTTTTCAACGTTTATTTATTTTTGGGACAGAGAGAGACAGAGCATGAACGGGGGAGGGGCAGAGAGAGAGGGAGACATAGAATCGGAAACAGGCTCCAGGCTCCGAGCCATCAGCCCAGAGCCTGACGCGGGGCTCGAACTCACGGACCCCGAGATCGTGACCTGGCTGAAGTCGGACGCTTAACCGACTGCGCCACCCAGGCGCCCCTCTTTTAACTCTTATTTCCTGAGACCATGCTCTTGGCTCTTGAAAGGAAGGTCAAGTAGAACAGAGTTAATATTACTACATTATACAGTATCTGTTATTAATGCCTGTGTAAATACTTTGTAACTAAGATAATAATTATGTGGCTATATGCCTACAAAGGAAGGAAAGAAATAAAGGAGTAACTTGGGGAAATTATTAATGTGAGTTTCACTTTGATCTTCTTGATTACAAGATCTTCCTCTTAGTTGACCTAGAGGACACATCTGCCAGGGAACAGAATCACATTCTTTTTGTAGAATGAATAAAAGAAGTATGAGGTCATGATTTAATATGGTGATTAATTAATTACACAAATTAATAATTGTAAAGTGCTTAGAACTAAGTCTGACACAGTTCTTTATAAGTGTTATTATTATTATCATTAATATTACAGAGGAGTCACAACATAGATTTCTCCTTGTACTACAATAGCAAAGGCTTTTCTTCTGCCCCAGTTCTTGAGGGTTGCTTCACTATGGGTGAAGCATAGATGATATTAGGGGATGATAAAAAAAAAATTCTAAGTTAGAAAACAAGAGATAGAGGCAGGCATTTAAGCTGATAGAGACCAGAACATTCAGTAGACAGAGTACCACGGACTCCCTACTCTTTCCTACTAACATGTGTTTGCACATAACTTTCTTCAGACATTGTCTTGGGAGGAAAGCAGGGAAGAGCAAGACTATTTGAGAGACATAGAATTTTTTCTAGAGGCTAAACATTAACTAAAAGGACTTTAAATTATAAAAGGCAGCAAAGAGACTTCCCGCTGTAATTTCTTCACTATCATGTTGTATTTGTAGTTTTCTTCTGAGCATCCATTATCCATTCTTCCTGCAGTTGATTGCCTCATTTGGTGATTCATCTTCTCACACTCTCAATCCTTATGGATAGACTGACTGGAGAGAGTCTATAATACATTCCTAACAAATCAACGCATCTCTTTCCCCTCAGGCAATAAAGATTAGCTGTTGGCATATGATCTAAGCCAGCCTAATATAAGAGTGATATTAATTCAAGAGTAGGATGATAATATTGTTGCTAGAAAAGAAATTGCATTTGTAATTTGCTTTGTCTTTATTGAATGTGAATATATCTGATATTTAGGGAATTCACTAAACTGCACATATGGTTTCATTGCTGTGGTACCACTTCCTAACTCTCTGTAAGTGTTTTAGCTAGAACTATAATCCTATTTTGTAGCATTAATGTTAGCAGATGATGTTTTTTTTTTGCCTGATAGAATCCAATGCAAAAGACTTAGTTTACTTGACAGCTATTCTTTGTAATTAACACAGAGTGTCAAGGATAATTCTGAAGCAGTGCATTTGAACTCACAAAGTCATTTCCTATGGAACATATTTTATTTGCTTTTTTTAGGAGCTATATGTGATTAAGAGTAATATACCTTTCTAGATCATAAGCACCTTGTGGACAAAGATGATTGTGTGCTGCATCTTGTATCCAATGCTATGGGTTAAAATTAATTTCCCCACTCAGATATTTAATAGATTGTATGATCTTTGTTCTCCACTGGCATCTCTCCCACTTCCTGCATTGAAAACATCAGTTGTCTTTGATATAAATGTCAAATGGGCAGTGTTAGGGAAATTCAAATGTCTGTTGAAATAAATTTCTAAGCCTCTCCTGCTTGGGGAACCACATCAGCAAACCAAAACTTAGATAACTTTCATGTTCTTGTAAATGCTTCACTTGACCAGAAACAGTATATCCAGCCAGCCAGTGCCCAACTGCCAAGAATCTGTAATGATTTCTCTTTTTTATGTAAGGTAAAATACGCAACCCTATCCAATCAATTTAACCTAAATACTCTTTCCTTATTCCCCAATTGTCTTCGTCTATAAAACTCGGCTTTCCTGATCCTTACCTTGCAGTTCTCTGGATTCTTGAAAGTGGAGATGCTCACTTCATGAAGTGCAAAATAAAATTTGCTTAGCTAAATTTTTCTCTTTGATTATTTTAACATGGTGCATTACATAATCTTGCTTTGGCATACCTTGTACTAACAAAACATACCCAAAAGTTTCATATCACTTATAATTTGTGTTACAAAATGTACCTGAGAGGGAGGTTTCCTTATGAAAGAATAAGCATAAAGAGACCGGTAGGTAGAGAATCTCAGGAATTGGTTAGGGAATATAGCCTTCACCTCCTCCCCACCATTATATATATAAAAAATAGAGCAACACGAAATAGCTGTTATCAGGGTCTTTTGACATTTCTAGAGAGAATCCACGGAGTCCTGGACCTGAAGTCAGCCTTATCCAGACATATAGCAATGGGTAGGGTGGTTTAAAGCAGTGCTGAGAAAGTTCATTTCATCTTATCCACTACTTTGTTTCTGGATTTAGAATTTCCACAAGCTTGCAGAGAAAATATTCAGAGAACTAGGTGGCAAAAATATAACTTTGGTAGTAATAAACAGTTGTAGTTATTGTCTTCTGTTGCTCACTCATATCTGAATGAAGGAATGACTAGACTGTTGTTTGCAAAATTCTGAGCATCAAGATAGCATAATTTGGCTGACTTCATATTGAATAATGCAACTAGAAATCATAGAAAATATCTGAGGCTATAAGCTTCATGAGTGATTGGACTTTGGGGATCACCTATTGAAAATGTACAATATTTAAATAATGATGTTTAGAAAGTAGGTTCTCAAGTGTTATATAAATTAATGAACAGATACTTGTGATTGTGCAAAAGAAATTAATTGTACCAACATATATCGGAATGAGTACTTGCCGACGATCATTTGCAGAAGCAAAGTTATTAAACACTTTCGTTCTGCTGAAGGGAGTAGGGGACTTAAAGATTCGCAGGGTCAGTTATTATCCCTTTGTGTATGGATTCAGTTCATCTTATATCTGAGAAGAACCTGGGTATGGAAAAAAGGATTCTGTTCAATGGACATCTATCTACAGTAGACACATGAAGAAGGAGGCTCAAATAGAAATTAGACTCATTAGAGGCACCTGGGTGGCTCAATAGGTTAAGCGTCTGAGTTGGTTTTGGCTCAGGTCATGATCTCATGGTTCATGAGTTCAAGCCCCACATCAAGCTCTATGGCAGCATGAAGCCTGCTTGGGGTTTTCTCTCTCCCTCACTCTCTTGCTCTCTCCCTCACCCACTTCCCCTCCCCTACTTGTACTGTCTTTGTCTCTCTCCAAATAAATCAATAAACTTAAAAAAAAAAAAGAAGAAATTAGACTCATTAGAAAGACTACTTAAGTCAGTGGTCCCCAAATTTGAAAAGTACATATTCTAATTTCTGTTAACATAAAATTGTATTTAAAAATATTTTTTTTAAATGAGGAGCCTGTGTCAGAGCAGTATGTGGAATATCTTGAAGTAACACTGAAGAGTATCCCTATTCAGTCATTTCTTTTAGTATATTTTAACCTGGTTTAGTTCACTGCCTACCCAACGCCATGGATAGTCAAGTTTATAGGAACAAGTGTTTTTTTTTAATGGTAGAAAATATTAGTACTGTGGAAGGGAATGTGGAGTGACCAAAACTATTTTTTTTAAGCTTAGAGGTGTACATGTTATGCCATAATAAAATACTCAAAAGGAGATTTGAAATTATTATTCAGTCATATTGATCTCCATAGAAATATAATAGTTTCTCTGGAAAAAGATTGCTTTTGTTTAAACAAAATCTCTTAAGTATTTCTTTCATGTTTTTTCTTCCTTGTAAATTTTTCATAATTGTGTTGTTTAATAGAGTAGTACAGGGGGACCTGGGTGGCTCAGTCGGTTAAGCATCCATCTTCGGCTCAGGTCATGATCTCCCAGCTAGTGAGTTCAAGCCCCGCATCGAGCTCTGTGTTGACAGCTCAAAGCCTGGGGCTGCTTTCAGATTCTGTGTTTTCCTCTCTCTCTGCCCCTCCCCACTCACACTCTGTCTCTCTGTCTCTCAAAAATAAACATTAAAAAAAATACAGTAGTACATAGATATAATTCTCAAATAAATGCATATACATTTATTAGAATGTATATTCGAGTCTCTAGGTGATCAAAATACATGTTGAAAATGTTTGGAGACTCACACGTGGATTGTTGTATCCCATGTTTACCTCAGGTACATGGATCTCTAAAGCAGCAAGAAGTCAGTTCACAGGATAAACATTTCTGGGACAAAGATAGATTGAGAAAAACTATAGCAGGCATTCACCAGACAAATTGAAACAGCAGCTTGACATCTTTCTGTTATCCTCTCTGTGTGCAAATATTTATATGTCTTTCCAAACATAAATGTCACATGTTTCTAACCAGTGTTTGATGAGATAAAACAAAAGTTAGGATTCTAATACAGAAAATATGACTCGAAAGCCTGTATTTTAATGACTAATTTTTCTTCCTTGTTTCCAGCACTCATAGCTTATATTTCACAGTTTTGTCAAAATTTGTTGTTGAAATGTCAAGAACCATGTTAAATAATATGGAGTTAGAACATTATATTCCTGTTCTTGTTTTTACTGTGTTATTAGTGTTTCTTATTGAGCATGATGTTGGATGTTAATTTGAAGTTATATTGATATGCAGTATCTCTATATCTCTATATCATATTTTCAAGGTTCATCTTTGTGGCAGCATGCTTCTGTATGTCTTTCATTTATATGGCTGAGTAATATTCAATTGTGTGGATATACCAAGTTTTTACATCTATTCAACCATTAATGGACATTTAAGTTGTTTCCTCTTGTTGGTTATTATGAATATTTATGTACAAGTTTTGTATGGATGTATATTTTCATTTCTTTTGTATAGATACCTAGGAGTGGAATTGTTGAATCAGATATATTTTTATAAGATCATACAATAGTATTAGTTTAGAAACTCAGCAGAAAGAGATCTTAGAATGTTTATTAACTTCCTTATTCCTTCATATTTAAAAAACAAATAAATACATTCCTTCTGCTTTTCATAGAAAATGCTGAAATTAGAAGAATAAATGGACATTAATGTATATTTCAGGGAGACATTTAAAATTTTACTCATGTACAAGAGACCAATAGGGTAATGAGCTTTTGATTTTTTTCTTGTTTTTTTTTTTCAAAAATATGCCATGCAAAATATGAATTGGAGCAATACAAGAAATTAAGAGTTGAAGCATGGGGAATTGATAAGATCTCTATGTGGAAGGTATATAGCATCAAACAAAAATTAATTATCTGTGTGCAAGTTACAATTGATTTTTTTAGTTTTTATCAAGATAACCCATATATACTAGAGTGTTGTGATTTTACTGTTATATACTTTTCCAAATGAATATTTTTGACTCTATTATTCTGTCATTAAGATATATATTATACATATATATATATATATTTCTACCTAATTTGTCTATATACACTGTACACACACATTTACTTGTACAAAAGATATATGTATGTGTCAACATATTAATCTCTGAAACTTAACATGGCCAAAAACCAAATTATTTCTGCCTTTCTGCACAATGTCTTTCTTCATCTTTTTGGCAATGTTATTCATAGAAACTAAAATATTTAAAATCATATGACAGAGCACTCTAAATCATCTTGATTCTTTCCTTTCCTACAGGACACTCCCTGGTCTAGATTCTGCTTATTACTCCAGGATCACTCAATTTTACTTCGCTAACACAAGCTCTCTGTGATCTATCCATACTGGTCTTTCCTCAAATCCTAGAGTAACATTCTTCTGGAATGCTTGATTGGCTGCTTCTTTTTCTCCAAGAATCTGGTAGATTCTGTCCCTAATCAGTAGGATTTCTAGGATAGAAACCATATTCTCAATCCCATTTATTTTCTTCAAAGCAATCATCAGCATATTTTGTTTATTTTTTATATCTCTCCTACACTAAAATGCAAGTTCCAATAAGGAAAAAGATCATGTCTATTATACTCACCTTGCAGAATCACTGACATTACAGATTGTAGAGTAAATATTTATGGATTGAAAACAAAGTAAAATCGAGTCAAGTGAGGGTTAAATTCCTAGGAACCCATAGAAAGATGAATAAATAAGTATGCAAACAAAAAGCAACTATCATTTCAGACTCAAAATCAATGAAATTTACTGTTGTTTTTAAAATAATGTATTCTTGTTTCTATATGGGCAAATTGCCAAAAAAAATAAAGTGCATTTTTGCTAGTTTCATGAATTTACAAAGGTAAAAAATTCCTTTAAAATTAAAATTAAATATAAATTCAGGCTGAGAAAATTTGTCTTTTCTAGGTAGTAATTGTGAAAGATGTATAAGATTTATCCTCAAGATAATTAAACACACGCATAGTAGAAAGAATAGTGAGTAGTGACAATTCAAGATTTTACATTTTTTCTAAATATGCTGACATTGTTCTACATATTTCTGGATCTTCTCTTGGGATAGTTTTCAGAGGTTATAATACATTCTTTTGAATATGCTCTGTCATGGAAAATGTTTATCATTTAAAGGTAGGTTCAATTTTGGGAAATCACATAACTGATTTTTAGTCAAATTTGGTAAATAAGAGAGTGATTAAGTTGGAAGATACTGTTTAAACCAAAGAAAAACAATATAAATAAAGTAATAAGACTAAATGTCATGGTCAGCTCACAAAACTGACCTTGAACTAAATCACAAGAATGAAATTCCAAAGATTACCAGAATTATAGCAATAATATTGGAAAAAACTTTATTGTCTCATAAATGTGGCATACAGATCTAGTAGGTCTTTCTAAAAATTAACCTCTCCCTAATGACAATATTCTGTTGAAATTTTGAACTACTTTGTTAATTGGTTTAAAATCCCTAAGGTCATTACTTGTATGCTTCAATATAATTTGAATGTATTTACTGGGATATTATAATGCATACCTTTTCCTAAATTACTCATGGAGAGAGAGAAAAGTTGAAAATTTTGAGAAAGGGTTTGATAGCAGTTGTAAATGTGAGTATGGCCACAACAAATTTGAGAGTAAGGTGCTATTTTATATTTCTTTAAATTTTTAAATTAATAAATAACAATAAATACATGATAAAATAAAAATAAATGGTTAATAATTGTAATTCTCTAATTCAATTCCCTATTGCACTAAAATGTAGTGTAAATACAAATTATCAAAATGTTAAAATGGTCTATAATTTTTCTTTTACTGAAAATTAATAGTTATCAGAATTATTCAAGTTGTATAGCTGAAATTACGCTTACTGTCGGGATTAAATATAGAGATTGTATAATAAAATTCACTTCATATTCATAGATGAAACAACCATGATTTTAAGAAAAAAATACTTTATGAATATATTCTGTTCAAGGAACTTGATTGTGAATACAATAAACCAATCCTTTCTAATATAATAGAAATGGGATTTATTAAAAACTAACTCAGCTTGATTGACTGAAGTTAGGCTATTACCTTCCAGGGTTCTGGGAGAATTAATATCGCCTACCACCCTGTAGTCTGAATCAGATCTCAGTCGTCTATCAATATCCACACAGAAGTGGATGGCCAAATTTAACAACGTATTTAAATGGCTGGGAATTAAAAAAAAAAAAAAAAAGAAAAGCAAATTTGCACCACTGCTCTTTTTTTTAATTTTAATTTTTTTATTAAAATTTTTTAAGCTTTATTTATTTTTGAGAGAGCGAGAGAAAGACAGTGTGAGTGGCGGATGAACAGAGAGAGAGGGAGACACAGAATCCAAAGCAGGCTCCAGGCTCTGAGCTGTTGGCACAGAGCTGGACCTGGGGCTTGAACTCACAAACTGCCCAATTATGATCTGAGCCAAAGTCGGATGCTTAACCGACTGAGCCACCCACCCAGGTGCCCTGCACCACCACTCCTTTTAATGAAAGTATTTTAAGATGAACATGTTGTGAATTATTACTGAGCATTGACAATTATATTCTGTACCTAAAAGCATATACGCTAATAATGCACTACTAATAGGATAATCCTACTTAAAGTGACCCAAAGATCCTACCATTATATGCATACAAAGGGAAATGTAACCCTGACACACTACTTTGTATTTCTTACTGTTACTGTTTTCTGTTGTTTATTTTTATTTTTATATGTTCCTGTTTTTGTTTTCAGCTTTGTAAAACATTACATGGAACAAAACATAGCAAACCTAGGAACGATTAAAAGATAAAAGAAAATGGGCCCTCAAATGTAGAGAGAAAAATGGAAAGTATTAATACTATTACTTTCATCTTGCAGAGTAGAAAGTCAATATTACTAAAATGATGGAAAAAAAAACAAGAAGTTGTAGCATTTTAAAAATTACAGATGCAAGCTACACATAATACATTATCTATATATTATTAGTAGTATTTACTTTGTATTATGGTATATTATATTACATATTATATGAATTATATATTAATATATTATAGATTACAATAATTATACTATGATATAATACAATATTATAATATACATTGTATAGTGTATCATATTATCATATTATATTATAATTAACAATTAGCATTATACATTAATTATAATTATATTAACATGTAGATAACATATTAATATGTGTGATAATATACTACCATATATTTATAATTAATTTATTAATATATTAATAGGTATATTGGTAGTAGATATTATAACAATGTAATTATATGTAATATATTATGTTGTATTAATAATTGATATTTTAATACATAATATTAATGTCATAATTTGTATATGGAGTTATAAAGAAGGAGATAGAGATCTTTTACCTAGGAAATAGCCATTGCTGTGAAATAAACCATCTCAAAACTTAGCAACTTCAAACAAGCATAGAGTTCCACTCATGTGTCTTCAAGTCACCTGGGGGTCATCCGAGCTACTCTGGGATATCCGGACAGTTCTGCTTCAAGCTGTACATCTGTTTGGACTTGGCTTGTGCTGTGGGTTTGGTTTATCTCTGTTCCTCATGCCTCTTATCCTCCTGCACCAACATATTGGTTGGTGCAAATTCTTTTCATGGTGAAGATAGAAACAGAGAATAGGAAGAAAACACACGAAAACTCATTGGCTAGAGCAAGTCTAATGGCCAAGCATATGGAAAGGCATATACTAAAAATGAGGATGCAGATATGGGGTCAGTAATTCAATCTATTGCAGGGCAATCATCAGAGAAACTAAAACCAGAAACAATGAAAGTATAACCTCTTTAGGGAGTGGCATTAGACGAGAGAAAAGATGAGGTGGGTGATTACTCCTTTTTACCCTAAATCATTATATACCATTTGATTCATAGAACATTTGCATGCATAATTTTGTTGAACAGGAAAAAAAAAGCATACATGAACAAAACACATGTGTGATTAGCTGAAAAATGAAAGAAAATAAATGACACTTATTTTAAATTGACACTTGAATATACCTGTTATTAGAAAATATAAATGATTCCTGAAACGAATTTTAGGTATACCATATTTTATACATGTCATATTAAATCACTGAAACTATAATTAATCTGTTTAATATTTTTTGCCAAAGATTTTTCCTAGAGAGGCACTTTATAAAAACAATATGGAAAGGATTTTGATAAGAATATAGAGAGAATATAATATAAAAATTTACAGTATTATGTTTATATTGAACACAAATTATACACATTCAGAATTTTTTTAAATGTTTATTTATTTATTTTTTGAGAGAGAGAGAAAGCAGGGAAAGGGCAGAGCTAGAGGGAGAGAGAGAATCCCAAGCTGTCAGCACAGAGCCCAACATGGGTCTCAAACTCATGAACTGTGAGATCATGACCTGAGCTGAAACCAAGAATCAGATGCTTAACCAACCGAGCCACCCAGGTGCCCCCACATTTAGAATTATTTGAATGAGGGTAGTTTTCTTTCATTTTACTTTTACTGATTTTATACTATTATATTAATTTTTACTAAACTTCTAATTTCTAGAGGGAAAATTCATTTTGGAAGAGCCAAAAAATTCAGAAGGTAGTTTGACAAAATGATACATAGTTTCATAAAATGTTATAAAAATAAATTGAAACTCACCTGCTCTATTTTAAATACAGGCATGTTACATTCTATTGCATTACACAGATATTGTTTTTTTTTTTTTTTTTTTTTTTTTTTTTTTTTTTTTTTTTACAAATTGAAGGTTTGTGGCAACTCTGTGTCAACCAAGCCTATCAGCACCATTTTTTTTTTCCCCAACAACATTTACTCACTTTGTGTCTCTGTGTCACATTTTGGTAATTCTTGCAATATTTCAAACTTTTTCATTATTATTATGTGTGAAATGCTGCAATCTTATGATAAAACTTCAAGAGATGAGGAGTTGCTTCTTACGCATTAGCAAAGAAAGTGGCTTCTTGAGCAGGAACCTACTCCTGGTGAAGATACTGTGAGGGTTGTTGAAATGACAACAAAGGATTTAGAATATTACATACACTTAGTTGATACAGCAGTTGGCAGGATTTGAGATAACTGACTCCAATTTTGAAAGTTCTGTGAGTTAATGCTATCAAATGGCATCTCATGCTACAGAAAAACCATTTGTGAAAGGATGAGTTCATGGAAGTGGCAAATTTCATTGTTGTTTTATTTCAAGAAATTGCCACGGCTACACCACCCACCTTCAGCAACCACCACCTGGGTTTGTCAGCAGCCATTAGCATCAAGGCAAGACCCTCTGCCTGCAAAAGATTATGGTTATGACCTGTTGAAAACTCAGAAAATAGTTAGCATTTATGTAATAAAGTATTTTTTAATTAATGTGTGTATATATTTTTAGAGATAAGGATAGACTTAATAGACTACAGTAAACACAACTTTTATATGCATTGGGAAACCAAAAATTTATTAGACTTGTTTTATTATGATATTCACATTATCGTGGTGGTCTGGAACCAAACTACAATACCTCCAAGGTACGCTTGTGCTATGACTATGAGTCCTTTCACTATAATAGCTAATCTTTTTGAGTATTTTATATGTTCCAGATACTGTATCAAATGTTCACATGCATTCTTAACCATAATCTTCACAGTGGCTCTGTAAGGTAGGTGTAATGTTTTTACCATTTTATGGATGAGGAAATGTGGTAGAGCCCCCTCCTTAAGGAATGTGGTGGAAAACTTCAAGACAAGGGAAGGCAACCTGGCCATGTGCCAGGGATGTATGTGACATCCCTCATGACTCAGTAACATAGACCACGCCATCAGACTGTGTCTGTATGTTACCATGTATGGGAGACAGACCAGTAGAAATCGTATAAAAGACTACATCCTGCTGCCCTTGAGGCTCAGTTTTCTGGGTATGAACTCAATGAATCTGTGCTGGCATGAATAAAGCTCCTTCCTGGAAAGAAGAGTCTCAGTGTCACGACTCTGTGTGAACCTCGGTCCCATTACAGAAATTAGGTACCTCGAGGAGATCAATGAATTTACAAAATAACACAATGAGTACATGTTGAAGTGGCAATTACACTGAGTTTTTCCTCTTCAATTTCTTGTTCCTAACAATGATAGAAGAAGTCCTCTTTCAATGTATCTGGTGTAATCACATTACAAAGAAGGTTTTATAGATTGCAAAATGGAACATTATATAGGGTGTGTATATACATTTGCTCAAGAGAGGAGAGGAAACCCAAAGGAAAAGTTATTTGGAAATTTTCTTTAAAAAAATCATCTAATTTGGGGCACCTGGGTGGCTCTGTCAGTTAAGTGTCTACCTCATTTTCAGCTCAGGTCTTGATCTTGGGGTCATGAATTCAAGCCTCAAGTTGGGATCCATGCTGGGCACGGAGCTTACTTAAAAAATTAAAAAATCATCCAATTTAAGATGATATTAAAGGCAAATCAAAGTATTTCAAATAGAGGATGGAAGATTCCAGAGTGTATTACAAAGTGAGTAGGTGGAAAGACGTGAAAACTTGGTAATTTTAAATTTTAAAAATCATTCTGAGCAATCAAAAATCCATGCATTGAAAGAAGCCTGGAGCCGCATGTATTGATAACTTTCTTTGCAAAGTTCAGATTTTAAATGTAGCTACTTTAAATAATTTTTATTTTTGCATTTTCTGTCACTTATCTTCTCACTTTTTTAAACCCAAGACTCCATCTCTAGCACCTTTATCAACAAGAGAATAGGACAGAAAACTCAATCTGAGAAATTTAGTTTATCGATCTAGTAAGATATTTAGTAGGGGTTTAAATACTGGCTTGTCCCTTGACCTCCCATAGTTTCATAGATAATAGACCTAATTAGCCATTTAGAGGAAATGCTTTATACAAAATTACAAGTGCACAGAATGGAGCAGAAGAGGCTCAGCACAGCCCATGGCATTAAGAATCCCCCTTTTTACATCCAGGAAAAAAAAATTCCAAAAGAATAACCATAGTCATTATGAGGTGGCATTAAATGTGCTTTCAAGTACATAAAAGGCTTAAAATTTCTGTATATTTCTGTATCCTGATACATCAGCTCACTGACCAACAAATATGAGGCTTAATTACTCTAAAAGGATTCAAAACTTTCAGAGTATCTGTATCATGGTTACAACAGTTAAGTTTCCAATGGGTTTGCATTCCAAATACAGATGGTCTTTAATTAAAATCAAGACGCTTGGTTACAGCCACAAACTATTTCCTCAATGAAATCTGCTCCTTATAGTTTCCTCATTTCACACATACAGTGCATAAGCACACACAGATATTTTCTTTATATATTAAATACAACAATAGATACTTTGGGGTTTTTTATTACAAAGATTATAAATCAATACATTACTGGTCATGATGGCTTTATTGTCCCCCTCAGCTTGACTAAACTTCAGACAGGCTTATTCTTGGCTGTAGTTTTCTGGCCTCCCTTTTCTTAGAGATTTTACCTTAGAAAACTTGTAGTTGAAAATTCTTTCTTTGACCCCTTTGAAATGTACATAAATCCCCTTAAAAGTCTCTTGACACTTTTATGACCCAGAGAATGTCTTCTTCAAGGACCTGGGAACCATCCCTTTGAAATACAATCATCAAGGAAGACAATGCTTCTATCTCCTGGTCTCTGTGGGAGGGTCATAGCCTAATTTTGGTGGGTAGCTCCATCCAACTTATAAAAATACTTTCTGCCCTGAAGATATGAGAAAGTTGAATATCCTTTGGGTAAGTCCAGTCAGTAAACACAGGTGGCCTAGGAGGTCCCCCCAATTCAGCTTTTAAAACTCTTGAAACCCTTTGTTTCAGGGCAGCTAAATAGTCTCTTGACCTTCTTGCAATCATCTTGGATAAAGTCTTCCTTGCCTCTTTAACTGCCCAGTGCAGTTTTCCTTTAATATTACTCAAAATTCTTTACTGTGGAGACCTATAATTTTCCATACATTTTAAAGGGTTGTTACACTCATATACAGAATATATAAATGTATATGACAGTTACAAAATTAAATCCTGTGCTTTTGGCTTAAATTAAGTCAGTAGGCAAAAGGACTCTGAGGACTTCTAAGCCTCCTAAACCTTACCCTCAGAGTATGTATTATTGTTTTACTTTTTTTCTCCAAAGAAAATAAGAACAATTGAAGGCAGTTGAAAAATAACAGAGGCTCATCAAAATTTAAATTCTATAATTCAGGAATTGAATGACTAGTCTATAAACTATTATATTATGTATATATATTATGTATATTAAATGTCTCATTATGAGTTTGCTTTAAACATGCCTTTATCTTTTAATTTTAACATGTAAACTGCCTTATACTACAGATATAAGTTATTTATACCATGAAAACTATAGCATATAGAAGAGAGTGTTTTTTTGTGAAAAAGAGTGCAGGAGTGGGTTGGTTTGTATTAGACACTCACTGTACACTTTGTGAATTATTGGGGGACACCTGGATGGTTCAGTTGGTTGAGTGTCCAACTTTTGATTTTGGCTGATCCCAAGGTCATGGTATGGAGCCCCATGTTGGGCTGTGTGCTGTTTGTGGAGCCTGCCTAAGATCATCCTCCCTCCCTCCCTCCCCACACCCCTCTCTCTCCCACTCTTTTCCTCTCCCCCATGGTGCTTTTTCTCTCTCTCAAAAAAAGTATTTGTTTTTTTTTTTCTAATACCATTATTTCTCAGACCAGAACATTGGTTAGTGGAGGGCTACTAGAATATAATTTTTCTGTTTTAAGAATTTTGAGGTTCAGAAAGAAATTTTAAGGAGTTCAAATACACTTTCAGGAGGGCTTTTATATGGTTAGATCCATTGAAAATAGAGTAGTAAAAAACAAGTAAAAACCACCACAGCCCAAAGACTAAATGTAACTTTCTTCCTACAAAAATGTTAAATAAAATATATTTTCCTTTTTAGATAACAATGCAAGCATCCCTAATAAATCTGTTTTTTTTTTGTTTCATTTTGTTTTGTACATATAATAGAAACCACCTGTCCCTCATTTTCAATTCCTTTGCATGTTACCTTTACTCTTTGCCAACACTTTCCTTTGGCTTGGTTGAAGAGCTGTGGAGGTATATCAGCTGCATGTTTGGTTTCAGTATTTATTGAGACTTGGGGATCAATGGCAGATAAATCATCCAAACACATTTGGCATCATTATTAGATATTTTCTTTCCCATTTTTTTGTTAGCTGCTGTTTCATACATGGCAGGGTTAAGAGCATGATGTGGACTGAGACTCCCCAAGTTCAAATCCCGACTTTTTTGCTCTTGGTTAAAAAGGGGACTTATAGGACCCAGCATTTAGGAGCATTGAAAAGAACAAATGATGCAATCCTGTAAAGCATTTAGCACAGTGCCTGCTGCTATTAAATGTTAGTTATTGTTGTATTTATCAGTTATTGCATAACAAATTCTTATAAAATTTAACACCTTAGAATAAGTATTTATATTATTCATGATTTGTGAGTTAGGAATTTGAGAAAGTCTCAGGTACATGGGATGACCTCATTTCACATGGTATCAGCTGGGGCTG
Organism: Lynx rufus; assembly: GCF_022079265.1. Classification (NCBI taxonomy): domain Eukaryota; kingdom Metazoa; phylum Chordata; class Mammalia; order Carnivora; family Felidae; genus Lynx; species Lynx rufus. The sequence goes on from NW_025814867.1 coordinate 59,120,188, forward strand.
GAGAATTCCCTGTTTCCGTCTTCACTCACATATCTGGCACCGTGGCTCTCTTTGACATCCTTTTTTTTCTCTTTCCATGTGGCATTTCATCCTTTGGCCCTTTCTTTGGAGCTTTTTCTCAGAAGCTGGTGGTCTCAAGGTAGTATCATTTATAACACGCAGAAATAGAAAGCAGACCTTTCAGACTAGTTTAAGGGCTAACCCTAATCCTAACAAAGCAATCAGAAAATTCAACCAGATTCATTTCAGTAGGATTGAGAAATGGATTCAGCTTCTTGATTAGGGGAGTGGCAAGGGGAGCATGGACTTTAGAGAATACAGTCACAGTTATTCTATGTTCTATTATCTCTACTTCAATTACATTTTCCACACTTACAAATGAGTTCATTTAATTTTGCATAAGTTGTGTTGTTCTTTGTTCATTCATTCGTCTTTTAACTAAATATTTACTAAATATCTGTTGTATGTGAGACACTGCTCAAGGAACTGTGACTTAGAAATCACCATTACAAAGAAGCTCCCTGTTCATGTTATCATTAAAAGAAAATCCCCGGGTTGGGGGAGGGGGGTGCCTGGGTGGCTCAGTTGGTTAAACCTCTGACTTTAGCTCAAGTCACAATCTCATGGTTCACGAGTTTGAGTCCCGCATCAGGCTCTGTGCTGACAGCTCAGAGCCTGGAGCCTGCTTTCAGATTCTGTGTCTCCCTCTTTCTCTGCCCCTCCCCCACTTGGACTCTGTCTCTCTGTCTCTCTCTCAAAAATAAATAAAACCATTAAAAATTTAAAAAAGAAAAGAAAACCCTCAGGATACAATACAAAGTAACTGGCATCATAGATGGGAGTCTATAAAAGAGCTAATATTTATTGGAGATGATGGCACTCTTGAAGAGATAACAGTTGCCCTAAGATCAAATTAGCAAGAAGCCCTGTGAATATCTTGGGGAAGAATATTATAGGGGGAAGGAATGAATAAGTATCAAAGCCCTAAGGCTTTGACTATATCAGTCACAAAAACTTATAGTTCGAAGGGGGCATTAAGGCTGTGACCAAAGTTAGGGAAGAGATTTACCTGATTTACCTGTCTCAATAATTCTTCTCTATATGCAGTTGTTCCCAATTGGGAGAATCCTCTCTGGCACTTATGGGAGAGGGAAGTCTATAAATATAACACATACATTTATACCATTAATTCAGATGCAGAAGAAACAACATCAGTATATTTACTTGATCGAAAGGGCCCTACTACAACACAAGATCAACTGCCTGAACTGCATTTGCTAAATGCAGCACTTTTTCCTTCCACAGGTCTGCACAAGACAGTGGCTTGGACATCTTTAACAACAAAACAATGCATTTCAATTTCCTCCTTCTCCAGAGTTACCTGATATTTTCAGATGGGTATGGGCTTGAATTTCCCTTCAAAGTAACTGTGAAGGGAGAGAGCCATTGGCATTGGAAGGTAGGAGGGTTGGGTGGAGAGAGTGGCTCCATGCCAGTAAGCAAGTTTTCACCTTTACATCCTATTACAAGTGCCATGCCAATGTCATGGGACTCAATCAAATGAGCCTCTAGTATTTTTAGCCTATCTAATGTTCTACGTCATGTCTGAAAGCATCTATTTCAGCTTTGGGAGCCCCTTGGCTCAGCAGTTGCAGTCACTTTGATTTCTGGGAGGGACTCTGGGGTTTGAGTCCTCTGTCTGACTCAGGTTTAGCTTGTGTAGAGGTCCACTTTATTTGGGAGCATCTGCTGCTTTTTAGCCTAGTTTCAATGTAAGCACCAAGGGAATTTTCCAGGGATGGGAGGCAAGCCTGACCTAAATATTTATATAGATCTTTTTGAGTCACTTTATCCATCAGTTACCTGCATCACAACTAGAAAACCAATCTGGGAAAAAAAGAACCCAAATTCAAGTTAATGCTTTATGTTGGGTTTACCACAGGAACTTATCTTTCTCAGAAATTTCCCCTGGAGAGCCCAAATCCCCTTATAGCAGTCAGGAACCACTGCAAAAACCTAAAAACAAACAAACAAACAAACAAAAAACAAAAAACAACCCCCCCCCAAAAAAAAAATCAAGGAGACATTTTACTATCATGTCCAAGTGTATCTAATGTTGGCATAATAGGCCATAGGAATGTCTGAGCTATTAGTCTGTTCAATGATTGACATTCTTTCTTTTTTTTTTTTTTAATTTTTTTTTCAACGTTTTTATTTATTTTTGGGACAGAGAGAGACAGAGCATGAACGGGGGAGGGGCAGAAAGAGAGGGAGACACAGAATCAGAAACAGGCTCCAGGCTCCGAGCCATCCACCCAGAGCCTGACGCGGGGCTCGAACTCACGGACCGCGAGATCGTGACCTGGCTGAAGTCGGATGCTTAACCGACTGCGCCACCCAGGCGCCCCGACATTCTTTCTTAAGAAGCCTCAAGCATCTTGTCATTTCCTCTCTCAGGTGAACCAGTCATTATTCTAATGAGTCTCCTTGTTTATATCTATAGCACTTGTGATTTTCCCTCCTTTTACATGCAGTGTAGGAACACATCTCTGTTATCTGGGAAAGGTCAGAATCTTGTGCTAACTGGGGACAGATCTCAGTACCTGTTATGACAGTGAAGTAGACCCAGATTGACTGCTGAGTTGGTGAGGAAGTTCCCCTGCCCAGAGGAGAGAGCAACGCTACTTTTGAACCTATCCTGGGACTCAACCTACATCCACCTTCTCATTAACAGGCGAAAGGTGAAGAAAATGTATTGTTCAGACAACCATATAGTTTGGTCATCATTTTCTTTTTTTTAAATGTTTTTTTTAATGTTTATTTACTTTTGAGAGAGAGAGAGAGAGACAGAACGTGAGCAGAGGAGGGACAGAGAGAGAGGGAGACACAGAATCCGAAGCAGGCTCTAGAATCTGAGCTGTCAGCATAGAGCCCAACACAGGGCTCAAATTCATGAACCGTGAGATCATGACCTTGGCTGAAGTCGGACACTTAACCTACTGAGCCACCCAGTCACCCTGGTCATCATTTTCAATTCCGATTAGATAGACTTCTCTCAAATCTTACCAATTGGCTTATGAGGGCCTTGTCCATTCTCTTTTAGAAAGTCATGTATGGGGGCGCCTGGGTGGTGCAGTCGGTTAAGCGTCCGACTTCAGCCAGGTCGCGATCTCGCGGTCCGTGAGTTCTAGCCCCGCGTCAGGCTCTGGGCTGATGGCTCAGAGCCTGGAGCCCGTTTCCGATTCTGTGTCTCCCTCTCTCTCTGCCCCTCCCCCGTTCATGCTCTGTCTCTCTCTGTCCCAAAAATAAATAAACGTTGAAAAAAAAAAAAAAAGAAAGTCATGTATGTTACATCCCATCCTTATTGCTAATATTGTCAAGAAATGTGCAGAGACTGACATTTTACCTTACTTGCAAACGAGTAAGTTAGCTGGTCACAATATTATACATCTATATATACAAGTGTATATAATTTATATAAATATATAGTAATTTATATAAATATATAGTAATTTATATAAATATATAATATATAATACATACACATAAGTTAATATATAATATTATATATAAATGTGTTATATATATATTCCTTACTTTGCACAATAGCTGATAATTATAAAAATGTACAAGCTGAAATTGTACTAAACATACTTAATATTCATTGGGAAAATTTCATTGTTCTTTAATCTTTAAAAATTTTTGTCAAAAACCTAAAACTCTTTTATTGTTGGTTATAAATACATAGGAAAGGGAAAACATAATAAAACTAGTATTTATGTCATATACTGTAATTTACAGATTAGAAACATAGAGAATTAAGTGTTTTTTATTTCTCTATAAAAAACTTACCAAGTAGATAAACACCACTTGCTTTCTTCTGATCTTATAATAATGATATGTCATCATAATATGCAATACCATATTGAGGGAGTACTTCATTGTCTCAAGAAATTTCATGCTCTTTTATTATTATTATTATTATTATTATTATTATTTTAATATATGAAATTTATTGTCAAGTTGGTTTCCATACAACACCCAGTGCTCATCCCAACAGGTGCCCTCCTCAATACCCATCACCCACCCTCCCTTCCCTCCCACCCCCCACCAACCTCCGCACTGTTTTCCAGAGCGGCTGCACCAGTTTGCATTCCCACCAACAGTGCAAGAGGGTTCCCTTTTCTCCACATTCTCGCCAGCATCTATAGTCTCCTGATTTGTTCATTTTAGCCACTCTGACTGGTGTAAGGTGGTATCTGTGTGGTTTTGATTTGTCTTTCCCTGATGAGGAGCGATGTTGAGCATCTTTTCTTGTGCCTGTTGGCCATCTGGATGTCTTCTTTAGAGAAGTGTCTATTCATGTCTTCTGCCCATTTCTTCACTGGATTATTTGTTTTTCAGGTGTGAAGTTTGGTGAGTTCTTTATAGATTTTGGATATTAGCCCTTTGTCTGATATGTCATTTGCAAATATTTTTTTCCCATTCCATCAGTTGCCTTTTAGTTTTGTTGATTGTTTCTTTTGCAGTGCAGATGCTTTTTATCTTCACGAGGTCCCAATAGTTCATTTTTGCTTTTAATTCCCTTGCCTTTGGAGATGTGTCCAGCAAGAAATTGCTGCAGCTGAGGTCAAAGAGGTTTTTGCCTTCTTCTCCTCTAGGGTTTTGATGGTTTTCTGTCTCACATTCAGGTCCTTTATCCATTTTGAGTTTATTTTTGTGAATGGTATGAGAAAATGGTCTAGTTTCAAACTTCTGCATGTTGCTGTCCAGTTCTACCAGCACCATTTGTTAAAGAGACTGTCTTTTTTTCCATTGGATATTCTTTCCTGCTTTGTCAAAGATTAGTTGGACATACTTTTGTGGGTCTAGTTCTGGGGTTTCTATTCTATTCCATTGGTCTGTGTGTCTGTTTTTTGTGCCAATACCATGCTGTCTTGATGATTACAGCTTTGTAGTAGAGGCTAAAGTCTAGGATTGTGATGCCTCCTGCTTTGGTCTTCTTCTTCAAAATTACTTTGGCTATTCGGGGCCTTTTGTGGTTCCATATGAATTTTAGGATTCCTTGTTCTAGCTTCGAGAAGAATGCTGGTGCAGTTTTGATTGGGATTGCATTGAAGTTATAGATAGCCTTGGGTAGTATTGACATTTTGACAATATTTATTCTTCCAACCCGTGAGCACAGAATGTTTTTCCATTTCTTTAAATCTTCTTCAATTTCCTTCATAAGCTTTCTATAGTTTTCAGCATACAGATATTGTACATCTTTGGTTAGATTTTTTCCTAGGTATTTTACGCTTCTTGGTGCAATTGTGAATGGGATCAGTTTCTTTATTTGTCTTTCTGTTGCTTCATTGTTAGTATATAAGACTGCAACTGATTTCTGTACATTAATTTTGTATCCTGCGACTTTGCTGAATTCATGTATCAGTTCTTGCAGACTTTTGGTGGAGTGTATCGGATTTTCCATGTATAATATCATGTTATCTGCAAAAAGCGAAAGCTTAACTTCTTCTTTGCCAATTTTGATGCCTTTGATTTCCTTTTGTTGTCTGATTGCTGATGCTAGACCTTCCAGCACTATGTTAAACAACAACGGTGAGAGTGGGCATCCCTGTCGTGTTCCTGATCTCAGGGAAAAAGCTCTCAGTTTTTCCCCATTGAGGATGATGTTAGCTGTGGGCTTTTCATAAATGGCTTTTATGATCTTTAAGTATGTTCCTTCTATCCCGACTTTCTCGAGGCTTTTTATTAAGAAACATTGCTGAATTTTGTCAAATGCTTTTTCTGCATCGATTGATAGGATCATGTGGTTTTTATCCGTTCTTTTATTAATGTGATGTATCACGTTGATTGATTTGCGAATGTTGAACCAGCCCTGCATCCCAGGAATGAATCCCACTTGATCATGGTGAATAATTCTTTTTATATGCTGTTGAATTCGATTTGATAGTATCTTATTGAGAATTTTTGCATCCATATTCATCAGGGATATTGGCCTGTAGTTCTTTTTTTACTGGGTCTCTCTCTGGTTTAGGAATCAAAGTAATACTGGCTTCATAGAATGAGTCTGGAAGTTTTCCTTCCCTTTCTATTTTTTGGAATAGCTTGAGAAGGATAGGTATTATCTCTGCTTTAAACGTCTGGTAGAACTCCCTTGGGAAGCCATCTGGTCCTGGACTCTTATTTTTTGGGAGACTTTTGATAACTGACTCAATTTCTTCGCTGGTTATGGGTCTGTTCAAGCTTTCTATTTCCTCCTGATTGAGTTTTGGAAGGGTGTGGGTGTTTAGGAATTTGTCCATTTCTTCCAGGTTGTCCAGTTTGTTGGCATATAGTTTTTCATAGTATTCCCTGATAATTGCTTGTATTTCTGAGGGATTGGTTGTAATAATTCCATTTTCATTCATGATTTTATCTATTTGGGTCATCTCCCTTTTCTTTTTGAGAAGCCTGGCTAGAGGTTTGTCAATTTTGTTTATTTTTTCAAAAAACCAACTCTTGGTTTCGTTGATCTGCTCTACAGTTTTTTTAGATTCTATATTGTTTATTTCTGCTCTGATCTTTATTATTTCTCTTCTTCTGCTGGGTTTAGGCTGCCTTTGCTGTTCTGCTTCTATTTCCTTTAGGTGTGCTGTTAGATTTTGTATTTGGGATTTTTCTTGTTTCTTGAGATAGGCCTGGATTGCAATGTATTTTCCTCTCAGGACTGCCTTCGCTGCGTCCCAAAGCGTTTGGATTGTTGTATTTTCATTTTCGTTTGTTTCCATATATTTTTTGATTTCTTCTCTAATTGCCTGGTTGATGCATTAATTCTTTAGTAGGGTGTTCTTTAACCTCCATGTTTTTGGAGGTTTTCCAGACTTTTTCCTGTGGTTGATTTCAAGCTTCATAGCATTATGGTCTGAAAGTATGCATGGTATGATTTCAATTCTTGTATACTTATGAAGGGCTGTTTTGTGACCCAGTATGTGATCTATCTGGGAGAATGTTCCATGTGCACTCGAGAAGAAAGTATATTCTGTTGCTTTGGGATGCAGAGTTCTAAATATATCTGACAAGTCCATCTGATCCAATGTGTCATTCAGGGCCCTTGTTTCTTTATTGACTGTGTGTCTAGATGATCTATCCATTTCTGTAATTGGGGTGTTAAAGTCCCCTGCAATTACCACATTCTTATCCATAAGGTTGCTTATGTTTGTGAGTAATTGTTTTATATATTTTGGGGGCTCCTGTATTTGGCGCATAGACGTTTATAATTGTTAGCTCTTCCTGATGGGTAGACCCTGTAATTATTATATGATGCCCTTCTTCATCTCTTATTGCAGCCTTTAATTTAATGTCTAGTTTGTCTGATATAAGTATGGCTACTCCAGCTCTCTTTTGACTTCCAGTAGCATGATAAATAGTTCTTCAGCCCCTCACTTTCAATCTGAAGGTGTCCTCAGGTCTAAAATGAGTCTCTTGTAGACAGCAAATAGATGGGTCTTGTTTTTTTTATCCATTCTGATACCCTATGTCTTTTGGTTGGTGCATTTAGTCCATTTACATTCAGTGTTATTATAGAAAGATACGGGTTTAGAGTCATTGTGATGTCTGTAGGTTTCATGCTTGTAGCGATGTCTCTGGTACTTTGTCTCACAGGATCCCCCTCAGGATCTCTTGTAGGGCTGGTTTAGTGGTGATGAATTCCTTCAGTTTTTGTTTGTTTGGGAAGACCTTTATCTCTCCTTCTATTCTAAATGACAGATTTTCTGGATAAAGGATTCTCGGCTGCATATTTTTTCTGTTCATCACATTGAAGATCTCCTGCCATTCCTTTCTGGCCTGCCAAGTTTCAGTAGAGAGATACGTCACGAGTCTTGTCGGTCTGCCTTTATATGTTACAACACGTTTATCCCTAGCTGCTTTCAGAATTTTCTCTTTATCCTTGTATTTTGCCAGTTTCACTATGATATGTCATGCAGAAGATCGATTCAAGTTATGTCTGAAGGGAGTTCTCTGTGCCTCTTAGATTTCAATGCCTTTTTCCTTCCCCATATCAGGGAAGTTCTCAGCTATTATTTCTTCAAGTTCACCTTCAGCACCTTTCCCTCTCTCTTCCTCCTCTGGAATACCAATTATGCGTAGATTATTTCTCTTTAGTGCATCACTTAGTTCTCTAATTTTCCCCTCATACTCCTGAATTTTTTTATCTCTCTTTTTCTCAGCTTCCTCTTTTTCCATAATTTTATCTTCCAGTTCACCTATTGTCTCCTCTGCCTCTTCAATCCAAGCTGTGGTTGTCTCCATTTTATTTTGCAGTTCATTGATAGCATTTTTTAGCTCCTCCTGCCTGTTCTTTAGTCCCTTGATCTCTGTAGCAATAGATTCTCTGCTGTCCTGTATACCGTTTTCAAGCCCAGCGATGAATTTTATGACTATTATTCTAAATTCACTTTCTGTTATATTGTTTAAATCCTTTTTGATCAGTTCATTAGCTGTCGTTATTTCCTGGAGATTCTTTTGAGGGGAATTCTTCAATCTGGTCATTTTGGATAGTCCCTGGAGTGGTGCAGGACTTCAGGGCACTTCCCCTGTGCTGTCTTGAATAACTTGCATTGGTGGGCGGGGCCGCAGTCAGACCTGATGTCTGCCCCCAGCCCACAGCTGGGGCCCCAGTCAGACTGGTGTGTACCTTCTCTTCCCCTCTCCTAGGGGCGGGATTCACTGTGGGGTGGCATGGCCCATCTGGGCTACTTGCACACTGCCAGGCTTGTGGTGCTGGGGATCTGGCATATTAGCTGGGGTGGATCAGCAAGGTGCGCAGGGGTGGGAGGGGTAGGCTCAGCTCACTTTTCCTTCAGTGATCTGCTTCGGGAGGGGCCCTGCGGCACCGGGAGTGAGTCAGACCTGCAGCCGGAGGGATGGGCCCGCAGAAGCACAGCCTTGGGTGTTTGGGCGGTGCAAGCAAGTTCTCTGACAGGAACTGGTTCCCTTTGGGATTTTGGCTGGGAGATGGGTGAGGGAGATGGTGCTGGTGAGTGCCTTTGTTCCCCACCAAGCTGAGCTCTGTTTTCTGGGACTCAACAACTTTCCCTCCAGTTGTCCTCCAGCCCTCCTGCTCTCGGAGCAGAGCTGTTAGCTTATAACCTTCCAGATGTTAAGTCCCGCTTGCTGTCTGAACACACTCTGTCTGGCCCCTCCGCTTTTGCCAGCCAGACTCAGGGGCTCTGCTTTGCCGGCAGGCTGCCCCTCCGCCCCAGCTCCCTCCCGCCAGTCCGCCAGTCCGTGGAGTGTGCACTGCTTCTCCACCCTTCCTATCCTCTTCCGTGGACCTCTCATCTATGCCTGGCTCCGGGGAATCCATTCTGCTAGTCTTCTGGTGGTTTTCTGGGTTATTTAGGCAGGTGTGGGTGGAATCTAAGTGATCAGCAGGACGCGGTGAGCCCAGCGTCCTCCTATGCCACCATCTTCAATCCAATCTGCTGCCATGCTCTTTTCTAAGTGTGGACTGGCTTCCAACGTCTGTCCTTTGTATTTTTGATGTTGTGAAGTATTTCTAAGAATTACTTTAATGTGATCTTATTTTCTGGTGTCATTTTCTCTAGTACATCAACATCCTTTTAGACACAATCACTTTCTTCATTCGTGTTGTTATGTTTGCCTTCATGAAGTGCCTCTGGCTGCCTGGCGAGTCTCTTCAACAGTAGCCTTGTCAACATCCCCACAGACACTTGTCTTCTGATCCTGGCCAACTTCCTATGTAGCACTTTCACTGTTTAGCTCTTTGTTGGCCTTTCATCTTTGTAGGCCAATTCCCTCTTTTGATTAGCCAGTTTTGAAAATGTCATGCTGGTTTATTACCTGTAGGCCAGGAGGCAACACAATCGCATGCTTCACTGTTTGTACATGAAGTGTATAAAAGCTGCACAGGGGCTTATCACCAGCAGACATTGAGAGGAGTGACATATTGGTCACTGATTATAATATGTATTTGTTATTTACATAGGGATTATGGAATGAAGACCTAGGAGTGAAATTTGTACTTTATGTGATTACCAACAGTTAATATTTCAAGGTAACTGAAATCTTAATCAACCTGTCTTAGTTAGGACTGGTATAATAAATACCATAAACTGGATAGCTTAAACAAAATTTAATTCTCATAGTTCTGGAGGCCGGGAAGACCAAGATCAACTTGTTATCTGGTTAAGACCCTTTTCCTGGTTTGCAAACAGCTAGCTAGCTTGCTTGCTTGCTTTCTTTCTTTCTTTCTTTCTTTCTTTCTTTCTTTCTTCCTCTCTTTCTCTCTCCCCCCCTCAGTCATTCCTTCCTTCCTCCTTCTCTTTCTTTCTTTCTTTCTTTCTTTCTTTCTTTCTTTCTTTCTCCTTCTTTCTTTAATTCCAGTATTGTAAACATACAGTGTTATACTAGTTTCAGGTGTATATTATAGTAATTAAACAATTCTATACATTACTCAGTGGCTCATCATGATACATGTACTCTTAATCCCTTTTGCCTATTTCACCCATCCCCCAACCACCTCCCCTCTGGTAACCATCTGTTTGTTCTCTATACTTAAAAGTCTTTTTGTTTGTTTGTTTGTTTGTCTCTTTTTTCTTTGTTCATTTATTTCTTAATTTCCACATGAGTGAAATCATATTGTATTTGTCTTTCTCTGATTTACTTATTTTACTTAGCATTATACTCTCTAGATTCATCCATGTTGTTGCAAATGGCAAGATTTCATTCTTTTTTATGGCTGAGTAACTTTCCATTGTATACAAATACCATTTCTTCTTTCTCCATTTATCTATTGGCAGACTCTTGGGCTGCTTCCATAACTTGGCTATTGTAAATAATGCTGTAATAAACATAGTGGTGCATCTATCTTTTCAAATTAGTGTTTTCATATTCTTTGGGTAAATAGCCAGTAGTAGAATTGCTGGACCATATGGTATTTCTATTTTTAATTTTTTCAGGAACCTCATACTGTTTTTCATAGTCGTTCTCTCTTGACTTTTGCAGTAAGAAAAATGTTACTTTTTAATGTTTGTGTTCTGTCTTGACTGTTGCTTATAACTTGAGAATTTCCTGGGAAGCTAGAAGTTACTCAAAGCCTACCAACCTTCCTTGTCTTCTTATAATGGGTGTCATTTTCTCTGATAGTGCTGGATCATTTTCACACCTCTTATGAGAGTTGTGCCAAAAAAGAATATGTCTTCTCTTTAATCCCAGTTGACAGCTTTGAGAAACTCTGTCAAATTATTTAATTCTCTGGGGGAAGTTCAAAAATAATTTCTGATACAACAAATTTGCAAAATAAAGTCAATACAGAGTGTCATTTATAGACTTTCCATATATTTGTTGGTATACTTATAAAAATTTATTTATTAATTAGAAAAAATTACATAGAATTTTAGTGTGTTGTTAATTTAAAAATGACAATTTAACAATTTTAAAATAATTGTTTAAATTTGTAAGATTTTCCCTCATAGTTTTACTCTCTGTGTCATTTTTACTAACGATTCCTGTAACTTGGGTCAATTACAAAATACTATTTATAATATACTTTATTGCAAGATTAATGTTTAAAATAGGAAAATTATAGTATAGCAGACAAAAATGAAAATAATTAAGGCCTGAGTTTTGGCATTCTAACAACTGAGTATTTTCAATGGAGGAAACAGAACAGTATACATGTCATTAACTCAAGATTACTCCATATCATTGGTCCTGATCTAATAAGGACAAATAACAGTAGCTATTGTTTTAAAAAGAATATCAGGAATATTGTCACAGTGTTTCCACTAAGATTTATGTTTTTGAAATAAGATTATCTTCAAATAATATTTTCTGCAGTGAAACCAAAAAAGGAAATTTCTTATATTTTGTTTTCATAAAAGATGACTTTGCTTATAAGTGAACATTTTGAAAAAATCTATTACTCCAACTCTGATATATTTTTTCAAAATAAATTACTTTAAAATATATGAAAGACTTTAAAAAGGTCTCTGAATAATGATGGTAACAGTAGAAATTAAATAAACTTGATAGCTTTTATTTGTTTTATTCCTAACATATTTTATGATTCAACAGCATTGCAGTGTTTTCCTAATTTTTGCTACAAAAGGGAAGTAAAAGAACAGTTTATTGTGGCAATACTTCATACTGGCCTACTTCTGTAAATTGTCTTTAAGCTCTAGGGTAAAGAGAGGAACATTCATGTTTTTAAATTGGATACAAAAGCAGTTTCTATCCTGTAGTTGTTGTAGCATAAATTGTCAAATAGAAACTATTAGATATGTCTAAACATATTGCTGTTCAGCAAATTATAAACAATTCTTTTGGTGTTCTTTACCTGGGGTGAGCTTATTTAGATTTTTATTGAATATTTTAAAGATACAACAGAAGTTATTAGACATTTCCAGTTTCCAATAACATGGTCCTTGAGGCATGTATGTAAACTTAATGCTGTTTCTTTAACCTATGAAGCCTTTCTAAAGATATTTCTAAAAAGATGGAATGTGATGTTCAGTGTTTCTGGAAAAAGGAAGGAAGGAAGGTAGGAAAGAAGGAAGGAAGAAAGAAAGGGAGAAAGAGAAGAAAGAAAGGGAGAAAGAGAAGAAAGAAAGGAAGAGAAGAAAGAAAGGAAGAGAGAGAAGAAAGAAAGAAAGAAAGAAAGAAAGAAAGAAAGAAAGAAAGAAAGAGAAAAGAAAGAGAATGAAGAAAGAAAGAGAAGAAAAAGAAAGAAAGCTGGAACAAGGAAGAAAAGGGTATAAGAACTAAGCAGTCATGAACAGTGATATTGAGGATAAGGCGAAATGTAGGCAGACACTTCAAACATTAATATAATTCTACTAACCTTCATAATTAAATACCTAAAGATCTGTTGTTATGCAGTGTGTATGAAGGAAGCCAAAATGTTAATTTTGATATATGTTCTTTCCACTCTTTCCACACTACATATAGAAATTCTTACTGCCTTCGTCATAATCCAGTTTTTGGATAAATATTTAGTGAAAGGGCACAAATACTCATGGTGTCCCTCTCTATATTATTATTTAAAGATTTACTTATTTTATATTTTATATTTAAGAAAAAATATTTTTATTTTTGAGATGCTTATTTTAATATTCATAATTGGGAGTTAAGGGGAGGGGAAATTATAGGTGTTTACAAATCTTTGTCTCTGTATTTTCCTTTTGATACTGAAATTACAATGTGTAAAAATGATGGTTTTTTTGTTTTATATTGGTCAATTCAGATTTAAGGAAAGAATAATCCAGGGGTTCTTGACATTATTTTCAGTATAATGATTAGCATCACACTTCCCTGTCTAGGTTCAAGTGTGCATTTCTGTGTAGTTATACTTACACAAAGTCATTGCTTTTCATTCTCTGTGAATTAATTTCTCAATTTTTAATTGCAATTGTAAGATTATCCAGACTAATTTTAACATTGTGTATATTGCTTTATCTAGTCTAAATTGTCAGTATCACCTCTGATTTTAATTTTTCTTTGAGTTATGACCCACCTCGTGATTGGCAAACATAATTAGAATACTGTTGGTCTCATAATTTAATTTAGCATAACTAAACTTTCAACTCTGAGAAGAGTGTTTACTCTATCTACCAGTAATCAAAATATGTCTGAGGAAAGAGTTTCTCCATATTGGTTTTTGCCCTGAACTACTACTCTGACCTCCCATAAGTTTTCCTTCTATTTCCTTTATTTCTTGGGAACTTGAGACATGCAGCCCTTTAAAGTCAATGGGAATGTTCTCTCTCATGGATATTGGCAAGCAGCGATGGGGTAACTGCTGTAAGATTGCATTTATTATAGTATTAGCATTCATACTTCCATATTTATCTTGGCTGACCTCACATTCCAATGTAGATTTATTTGTTCTGATGATAGTTCAATATGAAGGATGAACAAAAAGAACATGCATCTTTTCATCATGAAATACTTACAATCGAATTCTAACTTAAATTTCTTAAATGTAATCAAGATTCTTTCCAGAGGAAATCACAAGCACTAAAGAACACATCCATGCATTTCTCATTAATAATAGTTTTGTCAAATAAAGAGAGGCAGGTCCACTTGCAGTGGTCACAGACTATGCCTTTAGAAAGTTCAACCTGTCCAAGTTCAAGTAGAAGTTAAGAAGGCAATTAAAAGCTCTAATGCCTAGATGGTTCTTTTAATCATACTGTACTGTGTCTGGAGATTTGATGGTTGTAGATTGCCTCTATTAAAGAACATCCAAGTTAGTGGTCTGAGTTTTATTCTTAGGTGATTGCAATGCAAAAGAAGTTCAAAAGTGCACTTTTTAAAGGCTTGTGCATGCAGGTAAAATATTTCTTTTTATTCCAACTGTATCAATTTTATTTTTGATTATGTTTGAATTTCTAATAGGTAAAGGGAATTTTCTTAGGTAAGGATCATGCCTTATGGATGACTGTGAATTCCCCTAACTTCTTGTTTTTAATACTTTGATAGTTAGCTGAAGAGACCACTTCTATGAAGTTTTTTTTTCGGAAGAGTAAGCCTACATTAGTGCCTCTCTCTCTCTCTCTCTCTCTCTCTCTCTCTCTCTCTCTCTCTCTCTCTCATTAAAATTATTTCTTAGGGCGCCTGGGTGGCTCAGTCGGTTAAGCGGCTGACTTCGGCTCGGGTCATGATCTCGTGGTCCGTGAGTTCGAGCCCCGCGTCGGGCTCTGTGCTGACAGCTCAGAGCCTGGAGCCTGTTTCAGATTCTGTGTCTCCCTCTCTCTGACCCTCCCCCACTCATGCTCTGTCTCTCTCTGTCTCAAAAATAAATAAACGTTAAAAAAAATTATTTCTTTCAAGTAATCAAAATTTTAATTTTTCCTTCATTGGAACCAGACAGATAGCAAGACAAATTAAGTAGTCTTTTTTCTCCCTTTGAAAGTAGTTGTAGCATTTTGCATTTAGAGATTGTGAATTCATATGACTTCTTACACTGGCAAAGTAGGAAGAAGCTGAAGTGTTTTAAAATGTAGAATTTGTTATTGAGCCTTGGATCTAAAAGTATTTAAATGCAAAGCATTATCATCATCATCATCATCATCATCATTATTATTAATGCTAGCAAACAAACAACAATGAATTTCTGTAAAGTTAAATCTTCCCTCAGTGATTGTATTATTCAACTAGGGTGACCATAACAAAATACCACAGATTGGGTGGCTTAAGCAACAGAAATTTATTTTCTCACAGTTCCCTGGAGCAGGAAGTCCAAGATCAGGAGGCCAGCAGGTTTGGTTTCTGATGAGGTTTCTTTTCTTGTTTTGTAGAGAGCCACCTTCTTATTTGTTCATACGTATAGAGAGAGAAAGAGAGAGAGAGATTGGTTGATTGATTTCTGGTATCTCTTCCTCTTTTTATGAAAAGCCTTCAGTCCTATCATATTAGGGCCCCATCCTTTTGACCTCATTTAATTTTAATTATCTCCTTAAACCCTATAACTAAATGCACTTACATTGGGTGGTAGGGCTTCAACATATGAATTTTGAGGAGACAAAAGTCAGTTCATAATAGCCATCAATTTGCCAACCATAAATTAATGAATAGGTTGTTGTCAAAAAGCTGTTCTAAACCAAGTTAATGTTGGACTACATAGAATATGCCAATACCAAAAAAAAAAAAAAAAAAAAAGAACTGATTTATTAAATTTGTTTCCTTAAGTCAGATAACCTAGCAGGGTCAACAAGAACTCTTATAATTTCTGATATAATTGCATTAAGGAAATGGAGTCCAGTTGTTTTTATAACAAGTGATTGAGGGGAGCCCCATACACAATCTCAGCCCTAGTAGCCTGGCCCTGCAGCATTATTACATCCAATGTTAGAACTGGCCCTGATCCTCTGGCTTATGGCAGGATGTTAGTAAGAGGACTTAGGCAGCCAAGGAAAACCTTTTGTTATTGCCTTTGTAATAAGACACATGCTTGTTGTGCACAAAGGGGTAGGGATAGAGTCCTTTTTTCCCCTTGTCCATGGAAAATAAATCACTCTCCCTTTCTTTTTTTTTAATGTTTTATTTTTATTTTTGAGAGAATGAGAGACAGAGAGTGAGAAGGGGAGGGGCAGAGAGAGGGAGACACAGAATCTGAAGCAGGCTCCAGGCTCTGAGCTGCCAGCACAGAGCCCAAAGCGGGGCTTGAACTCATGAACCGTGAGATCATGACCTGAGCCAGAGTCAGATACTTAATGGACTGAGTCACCCAGACACCCCTCCCTTTCTTTTAGCCACCTGCTATTAAAGAGTGTTTAATGTAACAATATCACTGTTAAAAGGAAGAGAAATAAGTACTCTAAGTCACTTTAAGGTAACCCAGTATGTCATCTGCTACTGTGATCTGGAGACTGGAACAGAGGGAACAGGAGTGGATTTGGGATATGGAGCTCTGAGGCTTGGCTCTGCTGCTCACTGATTTTGGTATCTTAGTTTCACATCTGCAAAAGGAGAATATCAGGTACCAAATTCATGACATCGTTTTGAGGATCAGACATAGTGTCCACAATACAGTAGCTTGCACATAAAAAAGGAAGTAAAGATCACTGTTATCCTTCCTTACTACCATCATTCTGTATCAGAGTGTCATTTTGGATTGTATTCTAGAGTACAAATTTCTCCAGGGGTATGGTTTAAATATGTTGCATTGTACAGTTGACCCTTGAATTACGTGGGAATTAGAGGCGCTTGCCTGCCCCCCACCCACATAGTTGAAAATCCACACATAACTTTTGACTCCCCCAAATCTGGTAATAGCCTACTGTTGATCAGCCTTACTAATAACATAAGTGGTCAATTAACACACACTGTGTATGTTACATGTATTGTATACTGTACTTTTACTGTACTCTTATAATAAAGTAAGCTAGAGAAAAAAGTTATTAAGAGAATCATAAGCTTGAAAAAATACACTTACAGTACTCTACTATATCTAAAAATATTTGCGTAGAAGTGGACCTGCATAGTTGAAACCCATGTAGGTCAAGAGCAACTTTACTATATATACATACAAAAGCAAACAAACATAGCAGCACATGCTTTATTGTTATATTTTAGGCAAAATTATTGCTCATATTTTTATACAATATTTCAGGCCCAAATAATAGTTGCTGAAAGGGTTCTGAGGGAGTGATTAGAAGACAGTCTATTGCAATATTTGGTTTAAAAGGAATCCAAAAGTAATAGCACAGCATAAAATATGAATCACTGTTGAATCTGTCCTATCAATGGAAAATACTTTTTATTTCAGGATCTAGTTTCAGATACCAACTCTATCATTGGAGTTGGTGTGGTCACTGGGTGAAAATCATGCCTCAAAATGTTCATATGCTAATTTACTCTGGAGGTGATACTGAAAAATACATATCAAAATTTGTAAATTAATCCTTCTTAAATGTTTATAGGTTTCTCAGTTTTTCCCTCTAAATCCTTGCCTATCATTTGACATAACATGAAGAAATAACACAAATTGGCTGATGGTTTTAAGTGCTGCATTACTAGCCAAAAGTTTGGGCTATATTAAGAGCTTCTCCTGTACAGATTATAATACACTCATTGTCATTTTCAGGCAGGTAGGCAATTTGAAGAGCTTTGCTGAATCTGAAAATTGTTATATAATCAGTTACATGCCTTTGCGTATTTTTTATTCCATTTCAGTAAGCCCAAAGCAATTGCTAAAAGCAGGTAACCCTGATGAGGAATGTGAAGATGAGTGGAGTATTCTTGGTTACTTACCAACAATCACTTTCTTCTCTCTCTGCCTAGTTATACCATTCCCCCTTGTCCAATATTTTATCTCCTACAGTCTCAGTCCTGAGATCAGTGTTTGGAAGCTGACCAGGTTCTAATCTTCTAGACCTCACTCTGTGCTCTGTATATTAACATAGTGTTTAAAGGCATGAACTTTGGACTGAGACAAATTGGATTTAAATTCCAATGTTAATGCTTACTAGTTATGGGAAAGTGTCAGTTTTTCTATCTATAAAATAAGTGTATTACTGTTATGTCAGAAGAGTTTAATGTACTTATTTACCAACAGACCTTAAAATAGTATCTGAAAAGGGAAAATGCTCAAAAAAATATTGACCCTGTAGAAGTTTGTCAGGAATAGTGGCATGAGGAGCCCTGCAAACCCTCTCCCCATAGAAATAACCATCACTGGTGAATATTAGAAAAATAGCAATGATTTAGAGTCTCTGGAAATTGTCTGAAAAGCATAAAGAAAATGAGGAAACATTTATTTAAAAAATGTATAAATCATCATAAGAGCAGTGAGAGTCTGTGGCAACCTCCTTTCTCTCACCCCTGAGCTCAGCATGATGGGGGCTTTACCCGAGGTAGATGCAGCCTAAAATACAGAGCTTCATCTTCTCTCAGCTCTCACTTGAGTGCTTCAGTGTCTCCTGTCTTCCATGTTGCAGTTTTACTCAAGACAAGAAAGGCTCAGAGGTCTGGAACTGTCTTCATCTACTCATCCCCACTGTTAGGGAAGAAGTTCTATTCAGGTAAGGCAGGCTAATAATGTGAGGGCCCCCAATCACCTTTACCCAAGCTCATGCATGGAGCAGAGATTTTTAAGTCAAGATTTTTACCAGTCCCACAGCTCTGCTTTTAAAGCAGGGATCACTTTGAGAAAAGCAAGCCACTGTCCACACTCACCACTAGGATAGTGGCTCAGAGATTCTACTCGGAATCATGAAAGCATGTGTCTGCATGAAAATTTCATACACAAATATTTATAGCATCATCATTCATAATAGTCCATAAGTGGAAACACCCAAAAGTCTATCAACAGATAAATGGATAAACAAGGAATGTGGTATACCCATATAATGGAATGTTTAAAAATCATTGAAGTATTGATACATGGAGGGGAGATGGGAAATCACTTTTTTTTTCTTTTTAGGGGTGATGAAAATGTTCTAAACTTAGATTGTAGTGATGGGTGCACATTGTGAATATCTTACAACAAAACATTACTTCAAAGGCATGCATTTTACAGTATGTGCATTTTACCTCAGTGAAGATTTTTAAAAATGGTGGCCCTCTCCCCCAATAATAAACTTGATTTTGACTTATTTTTTTGAAGTCTTTGATAACCTTTGTCAATAAGTCGAATCAATCAGGTCTCAATATAATTAAGAAGCTATTCTTGTCACAATGAGAGATATAAAATAATGCAGGAGACCATACCATTTTACTCAATAATTCCAATGAAAATAGGAGGGGGACTATCTCAAGAAGTAAGAAGAAAACAATGCTTTGAAGAAAATGTATATCAATTTTGCTCCTAATAAAATTACTGATATGGTAAAAAATTCAACACCAAAGTTTATGTGAAAATGGATAAGATAATCCATAGATCTAAATATACAGAGGCACTGGGACATCTGGGTGGCTCATTTGGTTAAGCTTCAAACTCTTGGTTTCAGCTAATGTCATGATCTCACAGTTGTGAGATCCATGCTCAGCATGGAACCTGCTTAAGGTTCCCTCTCTCCCGCTTTCTGCCCCTTGCCTATTCCCATGCTCCCTTGCTCTCTCTTTCCCTCTCTCTCTCAAAAAAAAAAAAAGATTCTTTCTCCCTCTGCCCCTCTTCTCATGCCCATGATCTCTCTCTCTCTCTCTAAAACAAAAATAAATAAATAAGACAGAAATAAAGAAATAAAGAGAGAAAGAAAGAAACAGAAACATTAAAAAGCAGAAGATACATAAAAATATTAACTATTTTCAGTTTTCATTGGTGGAATTATATGCAATCATTTTATTCTTTTTATATTTGTATTTCTACAATTACATATTATTTATTTTACTTGCTATTTATTTTTTTAATATGAAATTTATTGTCGGGGCGCCTGGGTGGCGCAGTCGGTTAAGCGTCCGACTTCAGCCAGGTCACGATCTCGCGGTCCGTGAGTTCGAGCCCCGCGTCAGGCTCTGGGCTGATGGCTCGGAGCCTGGAGCCTGCTTCCAGTTCTGTGTCTCCCTCTCTCTCTGCCCCTCCCCCGTTCATGCTCTGTCTCTCTCTGTACCCCAAAAATAAATAAACGTTGAAAAAAAATATGAAATTTATTGTCAAATTGGTTTCCATACAACACCCAGTGCTCATCCCAACAGGTGCCTTCCTCAATGCCCATCACCCACCCTCCCCTGCCTCCAACCCCCCATCAACCCTCAGTTTATTCTCAGTTTTTAAGAGCCTTATCATTTGACTCTCTCCATCTCTAACTTTATTTTTTCCTTCCCCTCCCCCATGGTCTTCTGTTAAGTTTCTCAGGATCCACATAAGAGTGAAAACATATGGTATCTGTCTTTCTCTGTGTGACTTATTTCACTTAGCATAACACTCTCCAGTTCCATCCATGTTGCTACAAAAGGCCATATTTCATTATTTCTCATTGCCATTCTTTCTCATTCCATTGTGTATATAAACCACAATTTCTTTATCCATTCATCAGTTGATGGACATTTAGGCTCTTTCCATATATAATTAAATATTTTTAAAGTCAGAAGCAATATTACCCTTTTAAAAATTACAGAAATATGTAAGTTTTCAAAGAATAAAATAATTACAAAAAGTTCTCATAACTTACCCCTATGCAAAATATGATGCTAGGTTATGTAAAGAATTTAAAGATATATAAAACTCAGGCTGGCCTTCCAAGAGTTTACCATTCAGTAAAGAAGATGAGTTCTATACGTAAATCTCCCACAATCTTTAAACCTAGCATATGACTGATTTATGTGTGCATTAGAAGCCATAAGTGCTAGGACAAATTCTGGGGGAGTATCCTTTCTGATAAGGATTCTTCATGGAAAAGGTGATTTACATTGTGCCTTAAAAATTAAATATGCTACTTAGAAGTTGTGTTATGATAAAGGTCATTCTTACCTAAGAAAATGGTGTGAACAAATATTCTGAAATTGAAATTAATAACAAATGAACAAAGAAGATAAAAATGGAGAGGAAAGCAAAACAAAACAAAAAACAAACTCTTAACTATAGAGAACAAACTGGTAGTTACCAGAGGTGAGGTGAGTGGGGTGATGGGTGAAACAGATGATAGGGATTAAAGAGTGCACTTGTGATGAGCACTGGGTGATGTATGAAAGTGTTGAATCGCTATATTGCACACCTGAAACTAATGCCACATTGCATGTTAACTAACCAGAATTTAAATAAAAACTTAAAAAAAAGAAAAAAAATAACTGAGGCCACAGAATACAAAGTGTGAGGGAGAAGTGACAGAGATAATAAAATAAAATGATGTAGAGCATGGAACATGGAAATAAGAAGACATTTTCTGAATTTATCATGGACCTATTATGATGGGTAGGAAATAAATCAGCAGGGAGAATTTGGGAGATTATTTTTGGGCGGAAGATGAGAAGAGTAAAGGATTTGCAGAATGTATGCAAGGATAGTGACTGAAGTTGGAGTTTACGTAGGATAAAAGAAAGAGGATTTATTTAGGCTTGGCTTATCAGGGTTTCGGAGTATAGTTTGTAGCTAGTGAGACATAATCAAAGTTTTAGAAAAAAATCAAGTAACATGCATACTGTACTTTTCTTATTTCATCCTTTCTATTGTAAGCTTTTGGGGGACAGAGACCATGGCACTCCATAAAAAATTGTTGAATAAATGGATAAATTAAAGAAAGAAGGGAATATGTAATACATGATACAGTTTTAAATCTTTGACTACAAAACTGATGTTAAAGAAAAAATAGTGGAGGACCACCAGAACTTAGGAGCCCATAATTAACTCAGGGTATTTGAGAAGTGATTTCTGCTAGTGCTTAAATACTAGGCAAGAGGTTCACATATTTTAGTGATCATCAGATTTACATTATCAAACCCCAGATTGCTGTGCCTCACTACCAAATTTTATAATTAGGTAAGTCTTGGTGCCATGACTTCATTTCTATTAAATTCCCAGATAATACCAATAATGCTAAGCTAGGAACATACTTTGTGAAAAACTAAATTAGGATTCTTTTCTCTAACATCTTAATCTAGTTGTTTCCATTAGATAATTTTAACAACTAGAAGTATAAAATTTCCTGTATTTATTTCATGAAAACAAATAAACTCACAGATGAGTGAATATTTTCATGTAGTACAGAGTGGTATAATACAGTAAAAAGAGCACAGCTCTAGTAGAACTAACTTTGGCTTCTGGTTTCATATCATATTTGTTCTCGGCCTTGAACATGTCACAGCCCTGAGTAGATGGCACATAGTAGTAGTACTCAGTTAATGGTAACACTATAAAAGAGTGATTAAAGCAAGAGCTGGGGAATCAAACAGTTCTCTGTTTATGTATCACTCCTTACATGTTCTAGCATATGACCTTGGAAAAAATCATTTTTTTCTGATAGACATATTTTTGTTTTTTACTCTTTCAAACTTTCTCTTTCAAAAGAAAAAAAAATTCTTACAAGTAGAAATTTCTCATACTCACTAAGCTTTAATTAAGGAGTATGCACTATTCCCCCCCCCCTTCCTTTCAAGCCCCATGTTAATTGTGAACTGGCTATAACTACCCTTTCAGAATGCAACTTCTACCCTTTATATGGTCCCACATATTTTTGGACCAACAAAAATGGCTCATATGTTTCAACATGTATTTATATAAACAGGGGTATTTTGAGTTCAGCAGAACAGTTTGAAATTACATGAATTTGGATATATAATGTGGAAATAAATGAAGACCAACCAGGTAAGAACAAGTGAAGGATAATTCCTCACAGCTTGCTGTGATAGGGGAGTCAGCCACCATCCCTTTGGCAGACTCAAAACCAGGCAGAGGAGTGGGAAAGCTTTATAATAGAAATGGGCAGGCTGATGTATGCCCTGATTGGAGGTTATTGGTGTGGAGAAGCCAAAGGTGGACTAACTAGAAGTGGGTCATCATATGTGATTGGTTAGGAGTGTGTATTAGTCTTTCCCTGGTTGCCCTAAGTTTAAACTGGGGTCAGAAATTAAGGAAGCTGTCAGTTATTGTCAACTTCTGGTCATTTGTGGTCAATTATTATGAGGGCTATTGTTTGGCTTTCTAGGTCCCTTGCTAGACATAGCAGCCTGACGTTCTAAAAGTCAGACTTATAGAAAGCAGACCCAGCTTCTTGAGTTGGTTGCTATAACAAATAGCTTGGCTTTCCTGGACTGGTTGCTGTAGATTGGGGATTGGGGGATCAGAGTTTTATTTTTATATATGATCTGGCCGTTGTCTATTTGTATATTCTGTATCTCAATAAAAATGTGTCATTTAATAATAAAGTCTTCATGTTTTAAGAAACGCCTAGACTGACATTTTCACATTTGTAAAGATGGTGTTAGAAAAGTGAACAGTCAAAAACAAACCAAAACAAAACATGGACTGCTTAAAGCTTGTAGTGAAGGCAATTTGGTGTAATTTTTAAAAAAGCAAGTTGGTGTTTGTGGTAATTTCTTTATCTTTTTTCCTCTGTGATGGATGTAAAGACAAATTGTACCTGGGGATAGTATAATACAATGTCCAATTATAAAGCATGAATAAAACTCGTTAACAATGTTAAAGCAAACCTTGCAACTATATACAAAGAGGTTTTAAAAAAATTCTCCCAAGGGGCACCTGGGTGGCTCAGTCGGTTAAGCGTCCGACTTCAGCTCAGGTCACGATCTCGTGGTCCGTGAGTTCAAGCCTCACGTCAGGCTCTGGGCTGACAGCTCAGAGCCTGGAGCCTGCTTCTGATTCTGTGTCTCCCTCTCTCTCTGCCCCTCCCCCATTCATGCTCTTTTTCTCTCTCTGTCTCAAAAATAAATAAACGTTAAAAAAATTAAAAAAAATAAATAAAAAATATTCTCCCATTTAGGATATTATTTTAAAAATTTATAGCTAATTAGTTCATTTCCACCCTTTATATTGTGAGCCATGATGATAAGGTGGTATGATTTCAGTGGGCATTAGTAGCAGTGACAAATTTGGTTCATTTTTTTTCCCCTGAAATCTGCAGGAAAACCAGTGATTGATTTTGCTTTTAGAATTAATCTGTTAAAGGTATATTTATACCTAAATTTAACTTGCAAAATTATTTTGAGGTACTAACGCCAAATTTTCTAAATGACTGTGATTTTTCGTTTTACTAATGTTTTATAATTTTAAATGTGATCTTTCATTTATTTGATGTCCTATTTAGGAAACCCAGAAATAAAATGAATTCCTAATATTTTATCATTTTAGAGCCAGACTGCCAAGGTTGGAATTTTGGTTCCAACTCTTACCAACAAGATGGGTTGTTTAATATCCCCATGCTGTAATGTCCTTGTAAATAACATAAGCATAATAGTAATATCTTCTTCATGCTATTATTTGAAGGTTTAATTACTTAATGTATGCAAAAAACTTAGAAAAATACCAGGTACAAAGTAAGTGCTGCAAAATTTCAGCTATTTTTCTTAGTATTATCGATGGTACTAAGAAAGAGGAATTCAATGAATAATTATAATAAATGCCCGGAATTTTATTTTAAGCACAAACTGTTTCCTTGTGCTTTAACTACAAGCAATGCTTAGACTAAAAACAAATCCCAGGCAATGCTTTCAACAGAAGAATGCTTTTAGCAAGTTAGTGAGTTCTAGTGTGCTGTTTTTATTGTTGTGTTAACTTCTGTTTTTATCCTATTTATCAATTTGAGCAAAAATAAGACTTAGAGATAACCAGTGTTACATGATAAATGTAAGACTTTACTGAGGGTTCAGTGGAAAATTTGGATCAGCTCGGGATTAAGAGTATCAAACATGGAACAAGTAAACTGAGAAATTCATCATGGCAGCATAGAAAAAACATTGGATTGGAATTTAAATACCCAGTTTCAAATCTTGCTTATCACAGCTATGGTACATTATGTTACATTTACTTAATTTTATCATCTTTAGTTGTCTGGTGATAGAAGTAATAAAACATATTTCATAAATATTTTGAATATGCAGTGAGTTCATTCCTGAAAAAATAATGTATAAAAGTTGTGTTTTTATGGAAAAGTGATCACTAGGTATTTTTTTACTTAGTGACAAGAACTATATCTCCAGGAGAAATTTTCTCATGGGCAGCCCTACAAAAGAATAACTTTAATCCACTAAAACTGACTGAAAACAACTTAAAGACTAACTCATTTTTCTAATGACACTAGGATAATCACACAAGTAAAAACCAGAATAATGATACATCTTGGCCAAATGCAGTAGAGTTTAGACGAGACTGAAAATTTATAAGAGCATTGCATGCATATATGTGTCACCTTTACAGACTTCTCAAGAAAGTAAAGGAAATGGAAAAACCTTTTGGCAATTTTATTTATTTATTTATTTATTTATTTATTTATTTATTTATTTATTTATTTGAGAGACAGAGCATGAGACGGGGGAGAAGGGCAGAGGGAGAGAGAAGGAATTTCAAGCAAGCTCTATCTTCGGTGCAGAGCCCCGTACAGGGCTTGACCCCATGAACTGTGAAATCATGACCTGCACCAAAATCAAAAGTCAGCCATTCACCAAGTGAGCCATCCAGGCACCCCTGCAATTATTTACTTTGAATTACAATGTTCAAGACTCTGGTGAGAGGCATAGCACCAAAAAGACACTAACTGTAACCAGCAAGGAGATGCGACTTTCAGTTTCTATTACCTAACATCTCAGTTTGAGAAATAGTTCTGAAATGAGACAGGGCAGAGGAAAAGGGAAATGTGACTTCTGACTTCGTAATTGCTGACCAGAGCAGGGGGATCAGAGATTTAAAATAGTAAATGGTAGAGCATCAAATGGACATCATTAAAAGTACCTCATAGAGAACTGAACGGGGAAGAAGGCTGAAAACCAAGGGCAGATGTATGAGCAAGACAAAATTGGTGAGCAAGTATTTTAAACAATTGTCCTCAATTGCTCCTTGGGAATCATGCCCTTTGCCCTCTCCACAACATGCTTCAGCAAATTGCTGAACCACCTAGAACTGATCTCATTCAAAAGTTAACACAGCAGTATAGTAGTGAGGATTCTCCCCAGAAATAGAACCAATAGGATGTAAATATAAAGAGATTTATCTTAAGGAGTTGGCTTAGTCAATTCTGGAGACTTGGTGAATCCAAAATCTGATGGAGTTGGCCAGCAGACTGCAGACTCTGGGATGAATTGTGGTTCAAAGGCCAAAGGCAGTCAGGTGGCAGAACTTCTTGCTTAGGGGGCATCAATCTTTGTTCTAGTTAGGCCTTCAATTGATTGGATACGGTCCGCCCACATTATGGAGGACTTTGGCTTTACTCAAAGTTCAATTTAAATGTTAATCTCATACAAAAAAACACCTTCACAGAAATGCCCAGTATAATGTTTGACCAGGTATCTTGGCACTATGGCCTAGTCAAGTTGTTACATATTAATCACAGGCAATAAGGAAGTAGTCTGGTTCTTAAACCAAATACTAAAATTTAAAAAGTAGTATCAAATATCGAAAACAAAATAAAAATTTAAATGTTCCTCTATAATAGAGAAGTTTTTCAATGGAAAAGAAGAGCAAATATATAATTGTCTATGTTTTTATAAATTCATGTGAGTATGGACATCATGCTTCCGTTCTAACATTCCATTGGCTGTCCGGTTCACTCAGAGGAAAAAAGAAAACTTTTGGAACTACTTATAAAGCCTCACATCTTTTCCGTCCTTATTAATTCTCTGACCCCATCCCCTTGATCACAGCTCTAGCCACATTGGTATCTTATATTCCCTGATATTCCACTATGCCTTCCCTTTGAGACCTTTCACTACATGTTCCTTCTGCCTTTCCTTCTTTCTTTCTTTCTTTCTTTCTTTCTTTCTTTCTTTCTTTCTTTCTTTCCCTTTCTCTTTCTTTCTTTCTTTCTTTCTTTCTTTCTTTCTTTCTTTCTTTCTTTCTTTCTTTCTTTCTTCTTTAACTTATTTATTTTGAGGGAGAGAGAGAAACAGACAGAGAATCCCAAGCAGGCTTCACACTGTCAATACAGAGCCTGATGTGAGGCTTGAACTCACAAACTGTGAGATCATGAGCTGAAGTCAGACATTTAACCTATTGGGGCACCCAGATGCCCCTACCTTCTGCCTTTTCTGACATGGTTGCATGACAACCTCCTTCAGTTTCTCCCCGTTTTTGTTCAATGTCGCCGTCTCAAGGTGACCAACTCTTCCCTCCTATTTAATGCTGCAGACTTCCCTCACACCACTTTCCACATTCTCCTTCCTTTCCTTGCTATATTTCTTTTTTTTCCCCTTAGCAATCATCATATTCAAACATTCTATATTATGTATTTATTATGTTTTTGTCCTCATCCCTCCAACTCCTTAAGTAGAATTTACACTGTGCAAGGACATTTGTATGTTTGGTTTATTGATGTATTTCAAGCACAAATAATAGCATCATAGCAGATGCATAAAAGATTTGTTAAATGAATAGATGGATGAATGAATGAAACAATAATTTGATGAATAAGGATATATAAACTCCAGTGTTTCTCTTCTAGAAAAAAAGTAAGATTGATGTGCCTGGGTGACTCAGTCATTTAAGCGTCTGACTTCGACTCAGGTCATGATCTCTCTGTTCAAGCCCCATGTCAGGCTCTGTGCTGACAGCTCAGCTTCAGATTCTGTGTCTCCCTCTCTCTCTCTGCCCACCCCCCCACTCATGCTCTGTCTCTGTCTCAAAAATAAATAAACATTAAGAAGATTTAAAAAATGAAACTATAAAAAAAGAAAAAAGTAAGATTCAAGAATATTGAAAAATGAGCCATAAAAATTAATAAAGGTATATAGATACAGATAAAATTAAAATAAATGTAAATTATCATGTGCTCAATATTATGCACAGAAACTTGAATGATCTGATGATGATTATTTTTTAGGAACACATAGATTTCCAAACTGTATCTTAAAAAACAAAGGATATTTTTAATTCAAATGTCTGAAAATACTAAGAAATTACAAGGAATGATATTCCTCAAGTTCTGGGACAAGGAATTTTCATCAGTGAATTATTTCAATGAATTATCATTCGAGGAATGAGATAATTCTGGTACAATTTAAAATGCCACAATACACAGTAGAGAAAAGTTCTCCATATTCATTTTTTCTTTTTTTAATTTTTTTTTCAACATTTTTATTTATTTTTGGGACAGAGAGAGACAGAGCATGAATTGGGGAGGGGCAGAGAGAGAGGGAGACACAGAATCGGAAACAGGCTCCAGGCTCTGAGCAATCAGCCCAGAGCCTGACGCGGGGCTCGAACTCCCGGACCGCGAGATCGTGACCTGGCTGAAGTCGGACGCTTAACCGACTGCGCCACCGAGGCGCCCCTCCATATTCATTTTTGATGCTAACCTAAGACTGCTTCACATGACAAAAATAGTTGTAAAAAAAAGCTCCTAACTTCATTAATGAATTTAAATGTAAAAAATTAAATATTGGAAAATAAACATCAAGAAATATATTAATGCATAGCATAATCCAAAACTGTGACGTGGATTTTAAGAATGTAAGAAATACCAAGCTAGAAAATTAACGATTACAATTTGCCATTTTAAATGTTAGCAAATAAAATTAATATTTCTTATAACTTTTGACATAATTGAAGTAAAATAATATAGGTAGCAGGTGTATAGTAAAATATATATAATTTCAGCCACATAATCGGCACTATAGTGTGAATTATTTAGAAAATTAACATTGCCTCAGAGTACTTGTACAAAAGGAAAGAGTTAGATTTATAAATATAAGATAGAAGGGAGACAAAAATAATTTATTGTGTTTCAAGATTGATTACTTAGAAAACAAAATAATAAACTGCAAAAGTACTAGAAACAGGCCATTTATCAAATTCACTAATTTTAAAATAAAATGGCAAAAAATGCTTTTGCTGTATTTCAAAAATAGCAAATAAAATGTCAAATATTTCTCATTAACAGTAATCATGGCAAAACCCTTAGGTGTATATTTAACAAAAATTATTTGTATTTCTAGAGCATGAACTAATATCTGAAATACAAAAATATTTGAGTAAGTGGAAACTCATGCTACTTTTTCTTTCATATGAAGATTCCCTGTGATATAGTTTAATATTTAGCCAATATACATTTACACACAAATGACATATCAGTGGCAATTATAGCCCCTTCCTCTAGGAGCCACTTTTAACAAATAATGCAAGATTCATGTGGAAAAATAATCGTGCAAAGAATTATTTTGAAATATGTGTGAATAGTGTTTATAAAATTTTTGAAAAGTACATCAAAGAGACAAAGTAATCTTTGCTTGTTTAAACACAATGGTACAGCAATTAGCCTGGTTTGAAACTAACATATGAAGACAAAAATATATTAATTAGATATAATGGGAAGATCAAAATAGACCCAAATATGTGTGATAATTCCATAGGTGCACAAAAAAACATCTCAAATAGTTTGGTAGAAAATTAAGTATTCATTATGACAACTGGCTAACAGTTTGTAGAAAATAACTTGGAACTCACTACTTATATCAGAAGTAATCCCAGATGAATCAAATTTTTAAATGTCAAAATGAGCTGAGAAGGTTATTAGAAGAAAAAAATGTGGATTTTAAAATGATAAATTTGGAACAGAAACATCAATTTTAGATATGGCAGCATATCCAGGAAGAGGATACATCTCACAAAAGATTCAGAGATTTGACTATATTTTGTTACATTCTATTAGATAGTAAATTAAAGCACAGAAAAAAATATTAAAATTCAAAAAGTAATGACAAGGTAGAAAATTATTTTAGATCACATACAAAAGGCAAAGAACTAAGTCTCTTAATATGCAAAGAATTTTTTCCCCAAAGTTTATTTATTTATTTTGGGGGTGGGGTGGAGTGGGGTAGGGAGAGAGGGAGAGGCCAAGAGAATCCCAAGCAGGCCCCATGCTGTTAGTGCAGAACCTGATGATGGGCTCCATCTCATGAACCATGAGATCATGACCTGGGCCGAAGTCAAGAGTCTGGACGTTCAACCAACTGAGCCACCGAGATGCCCCAATATATAAAGAATTCCTAAAATCCAAAAGACAAATGACTCTATTGCCAAAAGATAATTCACAGGAGAAAACAAAACAAAACAAAACAAAAATGAGAACTTACAAACATCCAAGTTGATTCATTTTTCATAATAAAAAGAATGCAAATTAAATGAGGAAATGTGTCACATATGATGGCATACAATTGCATAATGTTGATAATAGTTTTTGAGATGAAAATACACCCACAAATTGTTGCTGGGACTGTAAGTTGATGAAATAATATGGAGCATAATTTGGAACATATATGCATATCAAATGCATATATCCTTTGACCCAGCAATCATCATTTGCTTAAAAATAATATAGATGTCATGTATGAGTCATTGATATAATTTAATTTTAAATTATTTCAAATATGAATTATAAAAACCATTAAAAAAGTGATAATTTCCATGCTGAATCCAGGATGAAGGAAGAGGAAACAGTCTGGGGTACTTTCTGTGATTCACAGTGGAACTTTTTTTTTTTTTTAAAGTGAACATATTAAAGTTTTATTTTCATCATTTGTCCTTAATCTGTGTGGGTTAATTTCTGCATGTAGAGTGAAGAACAGATCTACATTATATCTTTTTCCATATGTGTAACCAATTTCAATGATCAATTTTGTTGAATAGTATCTATCTTTCCCATTTGATTGTTTTCCTAATTAAAGATAGCTGCAAAGCGAAATAATAAACACAATCCTAAAGTCTAGGATTAAACCTCATTTTCACTTTGATCATTGTTTTTAAGTTATTTATTTATTTTGGGAGCAAAAGATAGAGATAGGGGCAGAGAGAATCCCAAGCAGGTTCTGCACCGTTACCACAGTCAGAGGCAGGGCTTGAACTCACGAACTGTGAGATCATGACTGAGCCACCCAGGCTCCCCTCATTTTGGACATTTAAAGCAACGTGTTTTCTTCAGAAACCACCCTCAAAATACCTATTAAAATGGGAAAGGTTTGCATGTCCATATGTGCCCTGCGTTATTTTCCAGCTTTTTTGTGCTTCTCGCAAATTGTGCTATGGATGAACTAGGACCATTCAAGATAAAGCACTTGTGTCAAATTGAAAAGCGGTTCCAGGATGCTTAATTCTCAAGTAGAAATATTGACATATAATAACATTATAACTTTTATTGTCTTTTTATTATTTTTAGGCACAATTCAAACAGTTGTGCGTGTATTATCTCATCTTATCCTCATAACAAGCCATAGAAAGGTTTTATTATGGTCCCACTTTTACACATCAGGAGGATTAGAAGGTTTATGTAATTTGCCTATATCAGATACATCAAGTGTCAAGTGGCTTGAACCTAATTCTTTGTTATTCAGGAGCACACACTCTGTGATTATGTAAAATTTCTTTCAGCTATCCTAAAGTATTTTTGCTGTTTCCTCATTCTATACTGTCTATCAGTATATCTATGTTTTACCTCTATGGTTGCTGAACAAATTTATGCTCAGTCCTGCCCCCCTCTACATGGATAGGTCTTTGTTAAGTCCCAGAATGCGTTCTCTTCTCACATGATGCTAAGCACGAACCAGGAAAGTAGAAGTAGGATACTTGAGTGTGAAGTTACAGGAGAAGATCAAATATCAAGCAAAAGATACTGATTTTCATTAGTAAACTCAGATCCCAAAAGTGATTTCTTTTTTATTTTTTTTTAATGTTTATTTTACTTGAGAAGTTGAAGAATGTATAGATCAAGATAGGAGGATCTATATAGCAAATGTGTTGTGTTAGGTAGAAATTACATATATAAGAAACACACCTGACTTTCCTAACACGGAAGTTATTTACTCAGGAAAAAAAATTTCTTTGACAGGGCTATTGATTTTTAAGTAAAATATTCCTTTAGGATTTTTACAGTAGTAACTGAATAATAACCAGACTATGATTTCAACATTAAAATGTGACCACTAAAAATCTTCTCCAGATGCCACCGTATACAACTAGACCATCACAGTGCGACATTGATCCTTTCCCACTGTTAGAGCATCAATGCTCAGCAATTCCTTTGCTTGCAGATTCTGTTTTGTATGGCTCCATATGCTGTTACTGACTCCAAATTCCCTGGCAGCCGCATCACTGCTCTCTGACAGAGGGTTGGCTGAAGCAGGCATCATCTCACAGGGAGTAGCCAGCTACTTACTGAGCTTTAGGTGAAGCTGCCAGACACCTTGTCAGACCTCAGGGCTGACACAGAAGACATATCAAGTGTCTGGACAGTGCTGGTACACAAAGTCATTGCTATCCCTGCTTAGATTTCTTCAGATATCAAAATGGGAAAACTTTCATTGTTTCACATACATACTAATGTTTTTGTGAAAGGGGAAATTATTTATATATGAGCATAATAGCTTTTTTTTCTCCTACAATTTTGCATCCCTACTCAGTGCCTTAAGATTATTTTTTTGCTGAACAGTGGGTTGCTATATAGATTTTGTGCATGTGTGAACAGGGTAAGGAATGAATTTATGCAGACCAATGGAGTTGTTTTTTTTTTTTTTTAACTTGCAGTATGTGATGAATTATATCTGTAAGTTAGTGAGCAACACTTTTGTCATAGTTGTTATTAACATTGAGCAGAGAGGTACCAGGTGATATACCAGCAGATCATCTGTGTTTCAAACATATTACTTCCTGCTCCCATTGAATAACAGCTACCCAGCTTCATCCTGGTGATCAAATTATTTCACTTTCCATTGCCTTTTTGTTTCTTGCCAAGAGAAGCCTAGAAGTTGCTAGGTGATTTGCCATAGTGCAAAGCTGAATGGGACAGTCACTGAATTCCCAGGGGAAATGATCCACTCTGGAAACCAGGATCTCTGTATACAGAGCACCTAAAACTGTGTATAAGAGAAACCAAAGTTTCCAAGTGGGTCACTGTTGGGCCCATTCATACATTCACCTCTTGTATTTTAACTTATATACTCTAAGGGGCCAGCAGCTTTTGTATATTACAGTATGTGATACAAGCCATGGGTCCCATATACAGGTATGCACTGCCTCCTTCCTTTGTGGTAAAGTGGGTTGCCTGTTATAGCGTGATATTATTTGGAATCATGTCCTGATGAGTCAAATATTCTACATCCTCAGACAGTAGTGAGGGGCAAAGTGCTATGAGCAAGAAAGGTATAATCATACCCAAAATATTATCAGTTCAGTTCCAGATGTGTCACTGCCATGCCAAGATGGGAAGGGTCCAATGTAATCAATATCCCACCATATGAATGGTTGCTCTCTACAATGGAAGATTCCGTAGCAGAGCCTCAGCATGGCAATTGCTAGCTAGTAGAATGGACTCTTGTTACAGTAGCTGGTTCAGCTGTGGTGAGCAGCAGCCCATGTTGTTAGGCCCATGAATAGTCACTGACTGTCCCTCCCACCAAGCCCACTATGGTAATACTGTGATGTCTGGTAACAATGACTACATGACATCAGTTGGCTCAGCCATTTTGCATTCTTGTTTAGGTCAGGTAATACTGGATGGCCTCTTCTTGGCATGGTCTGACAAAAAAAGTTCTTTATACTTTGTACCCACTCCCCTAGGCCCATCTACAAGCTTGCTCCAATGACTTCTTTGTTCCCCAGCTTCCTTTTTTATTATTAATTAATTAATTAATTAATTAATTAATGTATTTATTCATTTATTTATTTTTTATTTTCAAGCTGCTGACCAATTCACTAGTTCACTTGATATCACCTCCCTTTGCACAATAAAAGTGCGTAATTTGGTTTCCCACTTGAAGATCTGCCTTTGGGACAATGTCCCCTCATGTCCCACAGCCATGGTGAATTTGGAGCTCTACTGCAGCAGGGACCCACTTTTAGCATGTACCTACATACCAAATTAACTCATCCTTGAAACAAACTCAGCCCTTTTCCTCCTCTGTCAGCTGATCATAAGGGTGGCACAATGCAGTGCTAGGTGTGGACTGAGGGGGTGCATCTGTGTACCCCAGGGTGGCAATCTGACAAGCGACTGAATCTGCTGCCCTTGAATCTGGAGTGAAGCCCCGCAGTAGTGTCCCAGCATGGCCAGTAGTGAACCTTACTGGAGTCTCTCCTGCCATCAGTGGTGTCCCATTTGTCCCCTGCAGTAGTCCAAAGTGAACTGAAGTCCTCCTAGTGAGACTCGCCGCCCTCCAAAGAGCCAACACAACCCTGGGATGCGGTTTAGGGAATGAACCCTTACTCTTCCTTTATGCCAAGGTTGAGTGTTGTCAAAGTGATTCTGTTCGCTGTGCTAAACTTGTCTCATGAGGTAGTTGGGCTGTGAGATAGGATAGAATATAACATGAGTTCAGTCAAGGTCAGAAGGCAGAGAAGTACCACCCAAGGCAGAGACAAGAGCATGATTTGAGGTGACTGAGAATAGAAAATATGTATCCCAGGCTCAAGGTATACAGGCATTTACTTATAAGAGGAGAGACAGTGTACAAGTTCTAGCTCCTCACAATGTGTCAGTGTCTTGTGGTTATCAAATCTGTCCTGCAGCTCAAGCACAGGCATGGTGCCTGCATGTACCCTACCTCATGCTCCAGTAAAAGGAGCCCAACCTTGCTCCTTGGGGTCTGAAATATAGAAAGCTGGAAGCATGCCTGGTAGTCATTGATATAGGCATGGCTAAGCAGTTCCAAGAAAAGTTTACATGTTCCCTATACAGAGGGAACAGTGACATGCTGACTGTGCTCTGAGCTCTTTGCATGCATTGTGATTGCAAGCTTGACAGCATGTCCTGTACTGAGCACAAGGTTCTTCTTGGGAACACTGGGGAGGCATCAGACTTCACTTGCATCTCTCCCACACAAACACTAGAAAGACATTAAAATATGTTGTAATTGTAACAAACATCTCATCTAATCAACAGGAAACTCTGGAGCTGGAGGAGGTGGTCCTTCTGAGTTATTCTGAATAGAATTTAAAGGGTCTTATGAACTGCATGTTTGTGTCTCTACAAATTTCATATTGTAACTCTAACCCCCAATGGAGGAGATGGAGCCTTTGAGAGATAATTAGGTTTAGATACATCATGAGTGCAAAGCCCTAGTGATGGGATTTTGTACTCTTACAAGAACAAAAATAGTTTGCTGTCTCAGTCATGTGAGGATATAGGGAAAAGGATGTTGTCTGCAAGCTAGGAGTCATGCCTTCACCAGATACTGGGTCTACTTGCACCTTGATCTTGGACTTCCAAGCCTCTAAAACTGTTAGAAATAAATATTTGTTGCTTAAGCCACTCAGTTTACTTCTGTTATAGCAGCCTGAACCTCCTGAGATGGGGCAGGCTTTTATATTCTTGCCATGACCAGTCATTAGATGTTGGCTTCACCCAAGTATGAGACATAACCTTGGGCAAGGCAGTTTCTTTTGACAGGTGGCAATTCCCAGAAGAACTTGTCTGAGAGCTGTCAGCAGCCAACACTCTTGGCTCCTGGAGAAATGAGTGCTTCAATCATGAAGAGGTGATCTGATGGTATACCATAGCAACTACTACTCTGAAATGAGGATTTTATGTACTTTTAGATACCTTTGGGTGCCATTTAGATAATTTTTGAGTAGAAGGGAAACTAATATGGGATCTTATAGCAACTTCTTTCTATATAGGTTATATATTTGTTGTCAGTCAAGACAAAAGAAAATCATTTATATCCATTCAATAAGAAACCTTTTAAAAATAAAATATTCTTCTCCAAAGTGATACATATTCGTTAAAATGGTCTTTACATTCAACTTAATGTCTAAATCCATAGTTCATTATATTTGAAAGATAAATAAGTATTATCTAGAGGAAATTTTCAGATTCGAATCTGATTATGTCACTCCCATGGTCAATAAATGTTGCTGGGTTTTCACTGGCAGTACAATAAAGTACATCCTCTGTGGTGTGACATTCAAGGCTCTTCATACTATGTCTCCAGATTTGATCTTTCCCATCTCACCTATACATAGTGTTTTCTGTCCTCTTACCTCAACTTGCATACACAGTCCAACTTCAAGTCAAACTATGGCCATCAAATACTCACAATTTGTTTGCACTTCGCCCCCATTTTACCTACCTCCGATGATGGTTCTGCATTCCCTTTTCTGACCCCATTGTCCTAATCAGTGGCTTTTGATATTTTTCAGGAACCAGATCATTTTAAATACTATCTTTCAATTGACTAATTCCTGGAAATCTTTTCCTTTTTAAAAAACTTTAAAAACATTTTTAAAACATGTTTATTTTTGAGAGAGATTGAGAGCACAAACTCAGGAGGGACAGAGAAAGAAGGGGACAGAGGATCTGAAGCAGGCTCTGTGCTGATAGTAGACAGCCCATCGTGGAGCTCGCACTCACAAACCATGAGATCATGACCTGAGCCAAAGATGGACGCTTAACCGATTGAGCCTTTGCTAGAAATTTTCATGAAGCATGAAATATTTTTTGTATTAATGAATCTATTCAGAAATACAAAGCGATACTATGGAGGAAAATGCAAGAACTGTGAATTTGACTATAACAAATCAAGTAGAATGTATGCCTACACTTACCTGAAAGTATAGTATTTTAGCTAACAGCACTTTTCTTACATACCTCTGACTAAAACTTCTAATATAGTTAAGCATTCTAGTAGAAGTCACTGTGCCCATGGATACTCAAGTATTTCAAAATATTTACATTAATGTTTGAGCTTGTTTATATTTTCATATAAAGAGGTGGTTCCAAAGTTTGATTTTTAGATCTCAGGTGCATAGAACAAGCTTATGCCTAATCATTAGTTCTAATCATTGATCCATATATGCCATCTACCATTGAGTTATATAACGATAACCTTGCCTCAGGATATGATTTATCCACCAATTAACACCTGCCTTCTTTGTCCAGAGTTAACCATCATCCTTGAATAATATTTGTCATTTTTCTTGGTTTCCTTTTTCACATAATTTAATTCCACTTATGTATACTCTTTTTTTTTTTTGATGTTTATTTATTTCTTATATAGAGAGGGATACAGAGTGAGAGCAGGGGAGGGGCAGAGAGAGAGGGAGACACAGAATCCAAAGCAGGCTCCAGCCTCTGAGTTGTCAGCACAGAGGCCAGTGCAGGGCTCGAACTCATGGACTGCAAGATCATGACCTGAGCTGAAGGCAGATGCTTAACCCAATGAGTCATCCAGGCACCCCATTATGTATATTCTTCTAAAGAATAATTTTATATTGCCGAGCTGTTGCAACCTGACCCCAGGTTGCATAATATATTGTTGCATAACAGTAAAATTCATTTATTTTGATTGTTATTCAATAATTATTTTGTAAATATAACATGTGTTTGCATCTAAGGTTGGTAGGTGTTTGTGTTGTTTCCTATTCTTTTGCTAATTGATAAATGTTGGCTGCAACTACTATCATACATGTTATTTCTGGAAAAAGTACAAGAGGTTTTTCTTGGATATATATTTAGGGCAGAAGTTAAGTGTCATAAAAGACATATATGTTCGACTATAAGGAAAATCCCCATCTTTGTCAGTTTAAGCAACTATAAAAAGCACTATAGCTGGTGTGGCTTATAAACAACAGAAATTTATTTCTCACAGCTCTGGAGGCTGGAAGTCCAAGATCAGGGTGCCAGCACAGTCAGGTTCCGGTGAGGGCTTTTTCCCAGGTTTCAGACTGCTGACTTGTCATTATATTCTCATATGACAGAAAGAGGGCAAGCTAGCTCTCTGGTTTCTTCTCTAAGGACACGAGTCCCATTCATGAGGGCTCCATCCATTCTCATGACCTAATTATCTCCCAAGGTCCTATCTCCTAATATCACATGGGCATTAGATTTCAACATATGAATTTGGGGTGACACAAATATTCAGTCCATAATAACGTCTAACAATATTTCAAGGGGATTGTAAACAGTCTGTACTCCTTCCAACAATGTATTCAAGATCCTGAGACTCTAACACCTCCAATGTTGGTATTGTCAGAATAGTGGTAGTAGTAGTATTTGCCAATCACTTGTGTTTAAAATGGCATTTAATTTCGGTCTTGATTTGCATTTCCATGGTCACTATTAAAGTCAAATATTTTTCAAATATATATTGTCCATGTATGTTCTTTTTTTTTTTATTAAATTCGTGTTTGTGTCCCTTGCCCATTTTTCCATTGGGCTGTTTTGTGATACTAATTTGCCAGAGTTCTTTATATATTCTTGCTATAAATGATGTGTCAGTTTTGTATGGTGCCGATATCTTCTTCCAGTTTTTACTGTCTTTTCACTTCTTTTACTGTGACTTTTGATATCCAACTTTCTTAATTGTAATAGTTACATTATTATTTTCTTTAATTTTTTTAAGTTTATTTATTCTGAGAGAGAGAGATAGAGACAGTACAAGTTGGGGAGGGAAGGAGAGAGAGAGAGAGAGAGGGAGGGAGGGAGACAGAATCCCAAGCAGGTCCCACACGGTCAATGCAGATCCTGATTCCAGGCTGGATCTCACGAACCGTGAGATCATGGCCTGAGCCAAAATCAAGAGTCAGATGCTTAATCAGCTTAGCCACCCAGGCACCCCAATAATTGTTTTCTTTTAGAGTCAATATTTTTAGTATTTTACATAGGAAATTTTTCTCTCCTCCAAGAATTAAAGACATTTAGTTGTATTTTCTACAAATGTTTATAGTTCTGTGTTAGGGTAATCTGTTTGGTGTCTGTTTTTAACATGCATTGTAAAACATGATTTCACTTCATCCTCTACTTTATGGAGAACCATTTCTACTTCTTCATTTATTTAGGTTTTTTTTCTTTTTAGCCACTGATCCAACCCATCACACCTGTCATGCATCAAAGTTCCAAACATATATGATTCTATTTTTGGTCACCCTTATACTGTTAATTGGTCATTTGGTTGAGTCCTTCATAGTCATGCATATTATAGGTATAATAAGTTTTGATACCCGGGAGGGCATGTCTTCCCTTATTGTTCCCATTCATTCATGAGCTTTGTGATAATCTCTTCTTGATAATTTAATCTCCTTCACCCTCCACAGACACAAAATAGAATCATTTTATCAATTCCCATAACTTTCTATTGGCATTTTGATTGTAATTCTTTGAGTCCGTAGCTTAATTTGGGGGAAAATGACATGCCATGATTAGTTTTCCTATATTTCATCATGCAATTAATCTCCTTTTATATGTTCCCTTTATACCTCATTAAAAAACTTTAATTTTTTCCTATGGAGATTTTTGAATTATCTTGTGATATATTTATTTTTGGTTACTCTTTGATATTAATATAAAGTGATTTCCCTTTTTATTATCTTTTACAAACATATTGAAATATAAAAATAAAATAACTGTTCAGTAAGAGAAGAAGAAAACATTTTGGAGTTGCAGAGAAAATATAAAATATAAACCTTCCTCTCAAATATTACATAAGATTTTAATGTCATCAGAATCATATTTTAACAGAGAAGCCATAGCCCGCAAACCAAATGTTTGCTACCAATTCAAAATAGTGACCTTATCAGATTATTTCCTAATTTGAATGTGGCATTTATTAATTAAAATACCTTGAAGTTGGGGTGGCTTGTTAAGCATCCAACTCTTGTTTTTGGTTCAGGTCATGATCTTACAGTTCATGAATTCCAACCCCACATTCATCTCTGTGCTGACGGTGCAGAGCTTGCTTGGGATTTTCTCTCTTTCCCTCTGTCTCTTCCCCTCCTGCGTCTCTCTCTCTCAAAATAAATACATGAACGTAAAAAAATAACTTGAAGCTAGTTTAGACTCTCTATCATTAAAAAAAATATTTTTAATCAATGCTTATTTCCTGGTTCCTTGAGCACACACACACACAATTTTTTAAAATTTTTATCTGGATTTCTTCTAAATATCTCACATATACCAGCTGAAAATCTGAGCTTATCATTTCATCTTCTCAGAATTCACATACACTTAAGAATTTCTTCTTTCCCAATGTTCTTTTTTTATTGTTTTGCTAATGGCATAAAACTCCTTTTTTGCCAAAACATCGGACTCTCAAATGTAATATTTATTATTAACATGTTCCTTTTTTAGCCCAGTAGATGACCAATTTCTGTGGTTTCTGCCCTTAGGTATCTTTTCCTCTTTTCCTCTCACTACCCATGTTTCAGGTCAAGCCTGTATTCTCTCTTGTCTAAACAGCTGCAATAGTTTTCACTGTTTTTTAAAGTCCAACACTTGTTTATGCCTAATTCAACTTTCTCAATGTTTCCATTGTCCTTTATATGCATATTGCATGAATCTTGGTGTGTAAAATCATTTGCAAAATGGAGATACTTAGGTATGGATTTAAATTCTGGAAGCAGTAAAATAGTATTAACTGGTGAATAAGAGTTAATTTTATTTGAGGTAAAAAAAGAAAACATACTTAGTTGCAGTATAATTCTGATTTCTCTGTGTGACTTACAAATGTCACTGATATAAATCCACCCTCTTCTCTGTGCCATAATTAACTGAACTATGTAATGATTGAAAACCCTAGTTTTTGCTAAAACTATGAAATTAATGGCCATAGTCCTGGCTTCTGTTTGGTGAGAAGGTGGCTGAAAGAGCTGTTTTGGCCATTACAATGGTTTCATTATAAACACACTGAAATTTCAAACTTTACTGTGAATTCCCCATCTCTAATGGGCATAGATTTTTCAAAGATATAAACGCATTTTCTTAACCAACAAGAATGGGCCCTCTTCTATCCTCCGTTTTTAACTTTATAAGAATCACCTCATAAAGAAACATCATATGAAAAGGTCATGAGCTTTAATATCCAACAGGACAAGATTTAAATTCCCTTTCAACCACTTGCTGGCTAAGTAATGTGGGGCAAATGGTGAAATGTCTATGAGCCTTCTCTTTCCAAATATCCAAACAAATATGGCAATGAATTGGTTACAGTGTCATAGAGAGACTAATTTAAGGTATCTTAGGAGAATCCATTGGTACAAAGCTTTTTTCCAATTACTTACACGTAAGCATCTTAGAGGCCTAGTGTCTAAGATTTGAAATACGACTTAAGAATCTAATAATAAAATTCCATTTTCACAATCTTTTTAATAAATTATTATATGTCAATCTCTTTGATGTGGGAGGCATGTATTTTCCAATACTCGTTTACCAATCGAGGACATTATGTCTAAGCGTTGTTAAGAAACTTGCTAAAAACTGTACAACTCACAGAAGCTTTTATCTAAATGTCAGCCTTCAGATTTCGTCTTTGCATCAGCAATGCAGTGTGCACCAGCCAGGGCAGGGCCTCCTCCTGCACCAGCCACTGTAAACATCCTATTTCACAGTTGTTGACTAATCTGATTGCCAGTAAATTCTGTTAATTTAGAACTGAATCTGCTTCACAGTAATTTCTAACCCATAATCCCTAGTTTGATTCTCCAGGGCCACAATATTTGCTCACACTGAATGATGTTTCAAGAACTGTCGTTTTCCTTGTATCTTCTATTTTCCAGCTATTATCCACTTTTGGAAAAATCTCTATTTGAATGAACATCTGTGGAGGATTACAGGGCAAAATAGTCCACATCCTGCTATCAGATGTGCTGCCAAAGATGGCGGTGAGGTCATTCAACTCTCTCCTTGGACAGATCGTCATTATGAACATTCATATCATGTGTGATCAGCTATTTCAGTGTGAATACACTGTTATAAAAGAATAGGTTGGAAGCTTACTATCATAAAAATAGCCACAAAGTAAGTTTAAACTAGAAGGTAATTTTGAAAATACTATGCCTTTAGCAGATGGAATCATCACGCCCAAAAATGTGTTAAAAGAAAGTTGGATAAAAGCAGATATTCTGTTATCAGTTTCCCTGCAAAGAAGCTAAGGATGACTTTAAATGTGTTCTTCTACTTTTAGTTCCTAGCATATGAGCTTTTGCTTTATATCTTGCATCATGACAGCTTAAAGTCTGCTGCTGAGCATGCTCGTGATGAAACACAGATGATACTGATTACAAAAATTTAGTCCTGGATTAGGACTTTAATATGGGAGAGGTCATCTTAAGTGGCACTCATAAAACTTCATAAATTGTGTGTTTGCATGATGTTTTATTGAAAACAAAATGCCTCTGAGAATAATAATGGCACGTAGCTCAACAGTTTAACTCAGAAAACCTAGTCAGTATTGATACCATTATTTTCATCATTTAAGCCAATTGTTGTGTCTACTTGGAATAAGATAACTTACTCTCTTGGATAAGATAACTTAATTATATAATTTATATAGTTTAAATATAATTAAACTTATATTAAGTTTAATATAATTAAACTTATATTAAGTTTAATATAATTAAACTTATATAATTTAAATAGTTTTAGGTGTGTGATCTTTGCAATTTTTAGCTATTGAGAAAGTTTATATGTGTGTTTGTGAAAGTGTGTGTGTATTTATATACACACATAAATTGTGTGACAGTAATAATTCATAAGTCCTCATCTATATTACTATGGTCTTCATAATTAAGAAATTAATTATTGCTAATAGAATATCTTATATGTAGATAATAAGGCTGAAATTTTATCAATTTTTAAAATTCTAGTAAGGACAGAACTTAGCACCATTGAGACCTATGTACCTCATGTTATGAAACAGCTTATCAAAGCCTTTCAATAAAGTCCTAAATAAGAATAGATGCAATTTATAGAAGACTAGAATGCTCTCTTCCCTAGAAGGGAGTAAACACCATTGGTAATACTTTGCTCCAACTACACAAAATCTGACAGGAAGAAGCAGTTTCCTATGAAGGACATTGTCATCATGGGGTAGCAAGTTAAATAACAGAAATAAATGTAAATGAGAATGTTTTTATTCTCCAAAATTAAAGGATGTCCAATGGCCCATCAACAGTCACTACTTTTCTTTTCAGTTCAACATTTAACCTAAAAATTTTACTTTAGAATTCTTTTTCAAGTTCTCTTTGACTCCACTCCACCATATTGCTGAGTCCTTCATTAATGAGTTTTAAAAAATATTAGGCACATTCTCATTTAAAAAGTACTATTTGGTTAGCTCTGAGCACTCTAAATCATAGTAAAAATAACAAGAGTACCTTAAGGAGTTTGATTTCTCTTAAAGGATGTTTACCAAATATAAAAGACTTTATCATATAGCTGAGTTTGTCATAATTCAGTGTCAAGGGGGTTACTCCAAAACCTTGAACTGATATACAGGCTTAAGTAACCAATCTCTTATTTTCCCTAACATCTTTTCTGTACCTCAACAGAAGTAAAATACCACACCAAATCTCTATAAACTGTTGAGCCTGTTTTTAATCTCTTCTACAATTGAATTTAAAAA
The DNA here is from genome assembly GCF_022079265.1 of Lynx rufus. Classification (NCBI taxonomy): domain Eukaryota; kingdom Metazoa; phylum Chordata; class Mammalia; order Carnivora; family Felidae; genus Lynx; species Lynx rufus. The sequence continues at coordinate 59,163,619 of NW_025814867.1, forward strand.
TACATCTTCCAAGCTTCCATTTTTCTAATTTTATATAAAGTATGATTGTCATTGTGCTGTAACCTGCAGGCATTTTACATAGAATGAATTGAATCTGGAGGATTCTGGCATTTCTTCTACTGGTGGCGATTGTGATCACTATTAATCTGAAGTGTTTGTATTTGCCAACATATTTCTCTGTATCTCCTTGCTTTCCTTTCTCTTAACCCATAATACTCAAGCTTATTATGGACATAAATGTGAGATATATCAGTACTAAACAGACAAAAACGTCAACTGTTAAGTTAAATGCATCTCTCAGCAATTGATAAAACTTGAGGAAAAAAAGTCAGTCATCTTAGATGATCTGAAAAATTCTATCAACCACTTTTACTTAATAGATATTTTAGAACACTTTACCCCAAAACTACAGAAAACACATTCTTTTCAAATCCACATGGTATATTCACCAGGATAGACCATACACTGGATCATAAAAACAAGTCTCAGTATATTTAAAATAATTTACATCATACAAAATAAGACCTCAGAACTGCAGCACATTGAATTAGAACCATAACATCTATCCATTAGAAATCAGTTAGATAGATAGAGCAATAACAATCTTTTATCAAGAAAAATCTCAACTGTCTAGAAATAACAACATACTTCTAAATAAACTAGGAATCAAAGAAGAATCTCAAAAACAATTAGAAAATAGTTTGAACTGAATGTTAATAAGAATACAACACAAAATTTTTGGGATGTAGTTCAAATTTTTAGTACTTTATAATAACCCAAGGGCAAAAGTGAGGTCCATACTATTGGCTCACTTTCAGTGAGGCTCCCTTCCCTCCTCGAGATCTTGACTCCTTAAGAAGTGGTGGGCTTGGAAGCTTGCAGATGCTCTTATAGTGATTTTTTAAAAATATAATATACAGTTTTTCTAGTACACAAAAGTCAATGGTTTGCTAACAGTTACTCTACTATATCCAAAAGCAGAAGTCTGGAACATTCACTTTTAGTATCTAAATTAGCAGACTCAAGTAAAGTATTAACATTTGTAGTAAAAAGACTAGTTGGGGCACATGGGTGGCTCAGTTGGTTAAGCATCGGACTCTTGATTTTGGCTCAGTTCATGATCTCAGAGTTCAGTTTGTGAGATCAAGCCCCTTGCTCCCTCTCTCCCCGCCTCAAAATAAATGAATAGACTTAAAAAAAAAGACTAGCTGAACTAACTACGATCTTATTTAATTATCTCAAATTTTAGCACAAATCAGAATACTGCCAGTATCTGAAAAAGCTAGATCTCTTGATCTTAAGGACTCTGTCTTTGGACTGGTATTTCATTCTCTTGGGAGATAAATAATTTTTTATAAAGCTGCCCCAGGATTATATAATTTTTGAATTTTACTTCAACTTTTCAGGTGTAAGTCTCGGTTTCTGTAGCATACATTATTTACTAATACAAACTTGAATTACAGAAGATTACTAAATTTAAATTCAATACAGTATTTTATAATTACATTAGTTAGTAGAGTTTCTTATAAGTTATTAAATTTACTATACAAATGTTTCAATTTTATTTAATAACAACGTGTTTTCCTAATATTATTGCTGTAATTAACTATAAAAATGAATTAGGAAGGTGAATTGAAAAGTAACTGAAATTCAACTTCCAGATGAACCAATATGGGCAACAAACTTATAAAAATATCAAATAAAATACCTGTTCTAAATGATAAGTCTATCTTCAAATAAAATGAATGCTTGTTAAAATATTAATCTGAATTACTATAATAATTTCTCCATTATATACAGCTTTAATAATAATTTTAAATATTTTCTTGGCAAAATATGTACCAGATGTTTGTATAATTAAAATATTGTAAAAATGTGCTTTTTGTTTTGCTGTTGTTGTTTTTTTAAATGTTTACTTATTTTGAAAGACAGAACAAAACAGAGGGGCAGAGAGAGGGAGAGAGAGAATTCAAAACAGGCTCCTTGCTGTCAGCCTGGAACTTGATGCAGTGCTCGATCTCATGAACCGTGAAATCATGACCTGAGCTGAAATCAAGAATCAGACCCAACCAACTAAGCCACATAGGTGCCCCAAGTTTTATTGTTACTTTAGTTAAAATTCAAATAAAAGCTTCAGGGGCTACACAGAAAAAGTTATTATACAAAACTCATTAATTTCTCTATTTCAGCAATCATTATTCTACAAATAATATATTTAATTCTTAAAATGTGATTGTCTTACCACTTAATCAATTCTTGATTAACTCTCTTGGGAAACTTTAAACCTTGATTAAAAGCTTAACAGAGTAAAGACAAATTTTCTTAACTTTGATTCTAGATTATTTCTTCTCTTTTTTCTGGATAATGCCACCATTTGGAAAATCATTCTTCCATCAAATGTCATAATTTTCTTTAAATTTTATTTCTTGTTTGTAGCCACATAAGTCAGTTCACATTTCTCTTATTGTCTTAGTTTTCTTATGAAAATCCTAGAATAGCTTATACTTTTCTCTTTTGGAAAATTGTAACACTCTATATAAATGCCAAGTGTTCTTATTTTTATAGTTCTGGAGACATAATTATTGGCAATAAAAAGTTGTTAGAACCAAGATTTTTCTTCCTCTGTTCAAAGAAGCTATGAAGCTAATCATTGCTGAATATATTCTAGAGAAAAGATCAGGTAATCTTGTTGGAAAAGAAATATGACTTTGAATTTGCTCTACAGCGTTGGTGGATGTGGCACTGCCTTTATTATTTACTCCACCTCAGAAGGTCATCTTTAAGTTATTTTTTGGAGTACTACCTGTCATGTGTTATCAATTTAATTAAAATAAAGTGTCTTAGGAAAGCTTCCACTCAACAATGGCTAAAATAATTCCTATTTCATACCCTTACTTTCAACAAAATTTCGCTTAAATAAAAAACATAAAGCCAAAAACCTGTATTACTCAGTTTACATCAGAAGTGATTTATATTCCTACCATTTTTGCTATATCAAAACACAAACTCTTCTCTTTATAGATTTAATTCAGATACTAATTAGTGATTAAAATAAAATCTTCAATGATTTTAAACATTAGTTTCTAATTTAATTTATATATATTTAGTTTTCCTATTTATATTTGGCTAATTGCACAGTTTAATGATTCTTAAATATTCATAATACAGAAGCTTCCATATTGCATTGGCATTGGAAAGTGTTATTTAGATACAGGGGATTATGTCACACCATTCACATATGTGAATCTCTGAGAGACAAAATATATTTTGACACTTGTAATTTTTTTCTAATAAAGAGAAAGAGAGAGAGAGAGAGCATGAGCAGGGGATAGGGGCAGAAGGAGAGAGAGAAAGAATCTGAAACAGGCTCCATGCTCAGTGCAGAGCCTGACAGAGGACTTGATTCCAGGACCCTGGGATCGTGACTTGAGCCGAAATCAAGAGTTGGGCGCTCAACCCACTGAGTCACCCAGGAGGCCCTCACTTATAAAGTTTAATGGCAGAACAGTATTACTGCTTGTTGAAGTAAACAGATAATGTGATGCAGTGCTCTAAAGTGACAGCAAAGACTTAGGAGGGAATCATGGTTTTGAGCTTCGTATAGCTCCTTCTGATGACAGTCCATTGTACACTAATATTATGTATCTTGCAGTGAGTAAACATTGCAAGCAGAGAGGGTCAAGACTGTGAACTGAAGAAATCTTAGTGATATTTACTGTGAAAGATCTTTTCATATGAAGATACTTTTTAAGCATCTGCAGACCCCATTGCAAATAGAAGTATATAATTTACCAAATGCTTTCAGAGTAAAGAAGAGATTGTTCTAGGAATTTAATTGACAACTTGAGAAGCAAGATGAACTACAAGAGAATAAATGGAATTGTCTAGGAATGAACAAAATATAGTGACAAAAAGAAAAAAATGTGTAAGACTATTTTAAGTTTCTTTGGTATTATTGTTAAGTTAAGCAAAGAAAGTTTCTAGATAGAGATATGAGAAAACTGATCTTTATTTTGTTAAGCTTAAAGTGAATGTTAATGTAAAATTTTAAATTTTCTCAACAGAATTTTATGAACATTGCTTTATAGAGTAGGAAGACTTATGTTTTAGGAGCTAACTTAATCTAATATTCTTATATATATTAAACATACCTTTTGGTAATATGAACTCTTTTAGTATTCTCTCAAATAGAATCTTTTGGCTATGTTTATATCACACAAATTTGAAGATTGCAAATGTGAAACAATATGTATTACTACAGAGGTGATGCTTATGGATAATTCTGCTCAGTTTATTAACTTTTTCACAAATATTTGTACAACACCTACTATATGCCAAGCTTTTTTCTAAGTGATGCAAATACAACAGTGAACTCCTTGTCCTCAAGGAGCTTATGATAGATATGTGGTGATGGGCAACTGAATGAGATGATTTCAGATGTTAATAAATGTTATAGAGTAAATAAAACCAGCTGTTTGAATACAGAGAGGCTGCAGTAGGGGTATTACCAGTCTATGGAACTTCTCAAGGGAAGGTATTTCTTAGGTGGTGACATTGGAAATGAGAGCTGAATGAAGAGAAGCAAACCAGTGAAGATCTACAGGAAGATCACTCTTGATGGGGTTGAGTAAGTGAGCTGAACGTGTTTGAGGCATTAAAATATACCCAAATGTTAAATAGGTTTAGTCAGTACAATTTGAAAAATGACCTCAATCTACCATCAGAAAAATAATTATGGTGATAACCCACATTTACAATTCTTGTGAACAGTAAACTAGACTTTGCCATAGATACAATCTTTCTTCTATATATACTTTAAGTATAACAACATAACTTGGAAACAGCTGTTGAATTCCATTTTAATAATCTTTTTTTTTTCAAAATAACAGGTAAAAAAGTGATAATACATCTTTTGAGAATCCATACTCTGTGCCTGTGCTCCAATGACTGTCTCCAAAAGTACTTACACACAACAGCTTTGACCCAAGTCAATCAGCTATTAATTTAAGTAGAGTAGTAGCATTTGATAGAAGCTGTGAGGAATGTCAAATACAAGTACATTTTAGATGTCAAGGGGGCACAAAAATGAAGGCTGTCTTATGCCGCCATAATACTGAGGTCACTTCTCTCTAGTTTCTTTGTTTTTAAGATGGTGCATGTGAAGGATAAGTTGGGTGGCAGTACGAAGTTTGGTTTTGCCAGGAGAAGTTCTCATTGATTTTGTTTACAATGGCCAGTATGTGGTGATCATACAATGCAAACCATCTTTGGTTGGTTTTATTATTGCTTTTATATTCTCAACTGATCATACACTCTTTTATTGCCAGCATAAAGGGATTTTTGCTGCTACTATCCTACCATTGGTACACCTAATTGAGTACTTTATTTTAACATCACTAGTTAATATATGGGTGGTTGGCTTAAACTAAGTATTAGCTACTAAGAATATGTTTATATTTATTGCAATTTATTTCAACTAAATTGCTTTTGGCTAAAGTGTGTGTGTGTGTGTGTGTGTGTCTGTGTTTGTTTGCTTGTGTGTGTAAAACTAGGGTCTGTAATGTCTACTAAGGAAGTAGAAATGATCAAAAATTATTAAAATGATATTCTGAAGCAATTTTTTCTTTTTTTTTAATGTTTATTTTTGGGAGAGAGAGCATAATTGGGGGGAGGGGCAGAGAGAAAAGGGGTCAGAGGATCCAAAGGGGGCTCTGCCCTGACAGCAGCCAGCAGCCCGATGCGGGACTTGAACTCATGAACCTTAAGATCATGATTTCAGCCAAAGTCAGGCACTCAACCAACTGAGCCACCTAGGTGGCCCTCTTTTCCTTTTTTTTTGAAAAACAAAATTGTCCTTGAATTTAACTTGCCATGTGGAAGATATGATAAAAGAATCGTGATCTCCTACTATTTGGAAAGAGTCACATACCATTTCTTCCTCCTTCCCCTCTCCCCCTACCTAAAATACTAAGTGAGAATCATGATGGAGCTCAGAAGAAGGAAAAAGAGAGAAAGTCTTACATTTTGTATGAAGCACTGCCTAGTTCATCAAGATAGTGCTTGCGCAAAGATTTGGAACCACTCTTAACTAGAGAAAATACATGTTCAAGATGACAAGCAGTATATTATAAGAGATAAGAGATTTGTCTCTGGGGTCAGATGGGTGAAATCTTGTATTATGGCTCAAGACTTGATTCAAATATTGTGTGTCCTTAGAACATTCACATACGATTTCTGAGCTTGTATCCTTAATTGAAAAAAAAGTCAATATTATATGAAAACAACTTGAAAGCGTAAACATCAAAAAGCCAATATTCAATGTATGCTGTTTTCATTACTACAGATTTTCACATGTCATGGAATTTCTCCTCTGCAAATATTCTTTCCAAATCATTTTGGGTAACTCTCACTATACTTATGAGGTATCAAAAATTAAACAAAAACAATTTTTTAGCAGCCAAAATCATGCACTTCAAGTGTATAACCTTTTGATTGCTCAACTTGATCCAAAGCTAGATAAATAAATACATAACTTCTTTAGACTTAGGACATTCTTTTACAATAAATATCACTTCTGAAGAATGTGTGGAGAGGAAAATTTGAACTCTATTTACTGATTCATATCTAATATGCTGCTGTTCTGAATTGCTTATACAGTATCAATTCAAATACTTTCAAAAATGCCCCTGTATCTTCCTGCAGTTTATTTGTAATGGTGAATGAACTATAAAATTACAATTATCTTCAATTACTTTCACAAAAAAGAAACACAACTGGATGTGATTTGGAGAGACTGAAGAGTTCCGGGTCCATAACACAATCTGTTTGCATCCAGATATGGTCAGTTTAATTTCTAAGATATCATTGCCTCACTCAGATTTCAATATCTTACAGAATGAGAAAAAAAATAGAAAAAAAATCAGTCGTTTCAATTTAGTAACTAAGGTATAATGATTTCTTCATTTATAGCTCTGCTTTTCTCTGTTTCTATAGGGTCTAGATCATGAAGTAAAGCTTTGTGGTCAGAGTTCACTCCCTGTGGAAAGAGTAGTACCAGAATTTGAGCAAAAAAGTATAAACCACAGGTTGCTACATAGGAGTGGACCTTTCCATACATACATAAAGACCTTTACATACGTAAAGAAGTTTTAATTATATTTCAGAAATAGTGCAAAACTATGAATTTTGCCCTGAAGATTTAGATGATTTCTTGATCTCCTGAGAATCTCCAGGGTACTTTTTATTGATGAGATAGAAATGAAAGTGGTCATTAACTTGTGCAACACTGAAAATGGTACATGAATGGGAAGAAGTGAGCACCATGTATCATCCTGTATAATGATGAAAGTTAATATATGGCTTTGAGATGCTGACTTACCAAGGATATCAAGTATTATTTCATAATAAATTTCAAGTCTCTCTGCATTTCTCTACAGACCATATTTAATGCCAAATGATAAATCAGAGTTACTACAATGAGATTTCAGATTCTAGATTGTATTAAAATCTGAAAGCATTCATGCCATATAGCTGAACATTGGGAGGTTACTTGTATAGAAAGGACGCATAACAAGGAGAGCCAAATTTTTGAGCACTACATTTTGAATATTTGAATTTTTTTACCAAGAAACAGATGAGCAAGAGGAACACTAGATACAATTTTTAAAGTAATTTTAAGTGATTTGCTCATAAATGTGAAATATTGAATGTGGTAGATCATATAAAAATTAGAACCAAACACTTCATAACTGAAACCCATTGTAAGAAACACCTACTTCCAGACAATCCTGGCTTTCAGGACAATCTAAGGACAAGAGAAATCTAAGGTTGATAAAATTCAACTTTGCTGCAGGTTTAATGGATTTACAGAGAAGTAGTTGTAAGTAAAGGGGAAAAGGGATAAGGAAGGTTTAATATGAAGCTAAGTAACCACTGATCGATCCAATAATATGATGGAGGAACATATTATTTAGATGTATAACCTAAAGAGATTCATCTTCCCTTTAGCATTACTGAGGATATATTAATAACCCGCATGAAAAAATATCTAATTGACAAGTTCTTGCATACCAAAATATATCATAAATAGGTACATCCATTTACCATATTTCAGTACATGTTTTTATTATTAAAAGGTAAGAAATTGCATTTACTAACTTTTTGTGGTTAAGTACACAGATTTCAGGTCTTAGTTGTTATTTTGGACTTATTTTTTGGAAAAATCCTTAGAAGCCCAGAGATAGCAATTAGAAACAGAGATAAATTATCTTAGTGATGAGTTTCTTAATTGAATCAGTTGAAAATAAAATATAAATTGAGGTAAATTATGTATTATATGGATTCAGAGAAGATATACTATTGGCATTCTCCTTTTAGTATATCAACTTAATTACTAAACATTATATGTGAATTAATGATAACTTTTCTACTTTCCTTTTCTAATATTTTATTTTTAAAATGGAATATTCACACATATATATTCAAGCGACTCATACTATACATCCTTAGCATGTTTATATATTAAAAATTTGATGATTAAAATACATATGTATACATATACATTTTAATTAGTTTATTAAATTTAGATAAGCATGATTAATTTTTTTAATCTTTATTTTTGAGAGAGAGAGAGAGAGCAAGTGGGGAAGGAACAGAGAGAGAGAGGGAAACAGAATCTGAAGCAGGCTCCAGGTTCTGAGCTGTCAGCACAGAGACCCATGGAGGACTGGAACTCAGGAGCCACAAGTTCATGACCTGAGCTGAAGTTGGATGCTCAACTGACTGAGCCACCCAGGTACCCATAAGCATGATAAAAATCTTAAACCATATGTGTTTATGTATTTGACTTCTGTGTTCATGTGTTCCCTTAGTCATAAGCATATATGTGTACACATTTACACCTATAGCTTAGTGACACAAATTAAATTGATATGAATTGCTGCTGTCTTCAGCTTATGGAAATACAGCAAGAATTCTGTGCTGACAGTTGCTCCATTGCCAAATTGGGCATCATGTTGAATGTTTGTCTTCTCATTTCAAATTGAGAGCCAGTTTTCTATCTTTTTCTAAGACAGGAAATATGCTAAAATCCATCTCAGCCTAGTTGCATCAATGACCATTTTCTCTTTGCATGACACCTAATCTTATCATGTGGAGAGATGTCTCTGAGGAGATGAAAGATGGAACATGACCCCCCAAGAAGATTTGATTTAGAAATACAGAGTGAATATATGAGAGTATAGGGAGTGGTTTGGAGCTGGAAAGAGAATGGCTTCAATTATCCTAGAAAAGAAGAAGGAAATCTATTTAGGAGGAATGTAAGACTGAACTGAATTAAATATGTATAGGTAAATTTCACTTTAAAATTTTATCAAGAGTATAAGACATTGTAAAAGCAGTCACAAACAGATTGATACTATTAGACTAATTTGACTGAAATACATAGAAATTAGATCTAGCCTCACGAACAAAGCTAGAATGTGTGAATTATTCACTATAATCTCATCCTAGTTTTCTGACTCCTGGAAATGAGTTTGAACAATTCATTTTGGTAGTGGTGGTCATAGTAGTCATATTTGAGAGAAGAGACATGTACAAGTGAATGTGTAAATAAGGATCAGTAAGATTCAGTGATGAAATACCTGTAGGTTGTTACCTATAGAGACAGGTCAAGTTTAAAAAATGCATTTTATTTAAACTGGTGTTTTTATTTAGTTTAAGCTGGTGAATTAAACTCATTCTACATTAAATTTATATATCCCTTCTGAACCCTGAGTCCTAAATTGTCCAAACTGGAAATTCACTGTCTATAATGATTAATTAATTGCCCGTTTTCCCTTTCTGCTCATCTGCACTTCTTAAACTAGGTACTCATGCAAGGAGTAGAATAAGTATAATGCATTTCCTGGGAACTTGAATAAAAAAAAAAAAAGAGCCATGGTTTTATACTGAATCAGACATAAGTACATTATAGAGTAGGACTTAAAAACACCGTAATACATTTTAAGACAAATCTTGTGATAACAAAAAAATATTACCTTATGCTCCCCAGCTCCCTAAAGTTCTAGTCTGAGAAACAGAATGTTTTCTTATGTATCTGGGGTTTGTCTGTTTAGGGAAGAAGTTTTTATGGCATAACTATGTTCTCTTCCTGTTCCCTATTCTCATCACATTCAGTATTCAACAAATATTTATCGTATGTGCTAGTGTTTACAATATCCTGTTATTCTTTCCTTACTGAGCTAGCAGGAAAATACATTTTGCACCTTCTTTGAAATCAATCAGGATCATGTGACTAGTTCTGGTCAATCAAATATGAAATAAAATGAAAATGCTATTTTTATTCTGTGACCATAAAAATATGCTTTACAATTATACAGGATCCTCTGTTCTTTACTTCAGGAGTGGGGGAGACCATGAGCTTCAGCTGGTACAACTAAAGATCACTGTGTAGAGCAGGGTACCCCATAAACCCGGACGTGAGCACATTTTTAGAAGCTGTTGCATGAGCAAAAGATAAACTTTTATTGTATTGAACCACTAAGATTGGGGTTTCACTGAAAGCATTATATCCTAACAAGTGAAAGCATTTCTGTGTTTCAGGCACAGTTCCATGTCCGTGGCCAATTAAGAAACAAAATGAGACAAAGATCCCCTCCTCTCCACTGCTGGAGTTTAATGCATAAAGGATGACATTTGTAGTAACATATTGGAAATAAGTAAGGGATTGATGAAGGAGGAAAAGAAGAGGATAATGAACATAATGGCTGATAGGTAGAATGATGGCCTCTCAAAGATGACACGCCATAATAACTGAAAATTGTGAATATGTTACTTACCTTTCAAAAGGGGCATTAGAGATGTAACTGAGTGAAGGATCTTGAAATGGAGGGTTTATTCTAGATTATCCAGGTGCATTAAGTGAAATCACAAAAGTCCTTATAAAAGAGTTGCAGGGGAGTCAGAATCAACTAAGGAGATGTATCATGGTGGCAAAGTTTGGAGTGACACAGGGATAAGAGCCAAAGGATGTAGTGGCCTCTAGAAGCCAGAAAAGGCAGGGAAATAGTTTCATCCCTAGAGGATCTAGAGGAATACAACCTTGCCAACCCATTTTAGACTTCTGACCTCCAGGAGAAATAAGATCATATACATCTGTGTTGTGTTAAGCCACTAAGTTTGTGGTAGTTTGTAGCAACAGTAGGAGACAAATACAGTTACCTAAAAAGAAGTGCTACAAGACCAAGTAACCTCACTTTGCTGCCATGTCTTCAGGGCAGGCCACTGCTGTTGATTGACCTTGTAATATATGTGATAACGGGCTTAGACGTTTTGGGAGAAATACTAGTAGCTCTTTCCACTGTTCAGTTCCATTACCCTTTTTCATACTCAGATACATTTGTTTATTTGTTTCTGTTTGTTTGTTAATAGCAAGACCATAAATCCCAGTCTACTTTTCTTTCTTTTTTTCCTTTTTTTAAGTGTTTGTCACTGATCATTTTATGCCTTGAGATTCCTCTCTCTTCTCCAATACCAACCCGAATTTGTGCAAGATGGTGTTTCCCCAACTCTCCAATCCCATGGCAGCTTCCGTAAATAATTAAGAGAAACACCCATTGAGAGGGTTTTACTTTTGGAAATCAGACAAGAGATAACTAAAAAATTACAAATTGTTCAAAATTCTTAGAACCTTCATTGCTGGTCTAATTTTAAGGGTTCTCATTGACATGGTAGTTGAAAGACAACATTCTACTTCTGTCCTTGGCTTCTGAGACTTTCAATCAAAATTGACCCTCTTCTTAAGAAATGAAATTGGGGGGCGCCTGGGTGGCGCAGTCGGTTGAGTGTCCGACTTCAGCTCAGGTCACGATCTCGCGGTCCGTGAGTTCGAGCCCCGCGTCGGGCTCTGGGCTGATGGCTCAGAGCCTGGAGCCTGTTTCCGATTCTGTGTCTCCCTCTCTCTCTGCCCCTCCCCCGTTCATGCTCTGTCTCTCTCTGTCCCAAAAATAAATAAACGTTGAAAAAAAAATGAAATGAAATTGGGTCTAAAGGTATTATAAAATGGAAAATTTGTGCTTCCTAGGCTTATGGCAATTAGCACTACAACTCTGGGTGAAACTGAGCTTACCAGTCTTATATTTAGGGACAAAGTGATTCACTTTCAGTAGTCCTTCACAGATTATTGTTCTGTTTTAGTCATCATATACCAAATATACAATTTTTCCATTTTTATTCAATTAAACACATGTTTCTTAAGTGCACAGCATTCATCTAGATGTTTTATCTAGAGTCCCCTACCATGCTCCCAAAAAGAAAAATAAATGTTGTGATATGTAATTGGGTCACCATAATGATTCTTAATATTTTCCTTAATCCTGCATATATTTTGGATAATGGTATTTGAAGGTCGGGGGTACATGTATACCAAGAATGGCAGTAATCACAGTTTGCCATGAAAACATTCACAGCTTGTTTGAAGAGAATGTGGGGTGTTTGGGTTTTGTTTTAGAATTTACTGATATTACAAGGTATGAAATGTTTAGACCCAAAGACTGAATATCTGAATAACAAAAAAGTGGAATCTTGTAACTTGAACCATCTTGAGAAACATTCAGCTTATAAATATGTAAACAAGATTCAACAACCACAGCATTCTTCCAGCCTTACCAGATGTGCTTTCAAAGGGCTGTTTGGGGCCCTTCTTTTATGCTTTTCCCTTTTTTTATATTCTACTGCCTGAATATCAGGGAAAGGGCAAGTGATTACCTCGCATAGTTTTCTTCTACATATGAAATATGCATGAGATCTGTTCTTACTGAAAGTTTACATTTGCCCAGCTGGCTTAACATCTTTTGGGGGTCTTAGCCTTAGTGGCTTCATTAGACCGCCTGGAAAACAGATTTACATAGGAAATGGAGACTCAATTTAAATAATCTGTATGTCTTATAAGAACCCTTCATAGGAAAATTGTTCTTTCTTAAACAGCATTCAAATAAAAGTGAATTTTAAAATTTTGAGTGAACACTGTCCTTCACTCAGGAAAAAGTCCTTTAATTTGTTAACATATGTTAAGAATGTTTTTCTTTATTCTATAACCTTAAATTGCATGAATCTTTGAAGATCGCTCTTACTCATGTTTATTCTGAATTTAGAAGTTATCTTTCAATTATTCCACACATTGACCTTTAATCTCAAGACATTAACAAGAATGTATTATAATGAAACACTGCAACACCTTTAGATGTAAAGTACAATGTAATAGGTTAAAATAATCAAGAATATTCTAATATGTTACATAACATATTAATAAATAACATATCCCCTATGTCATATGCAATATTAACTTATTATGTGATAATCTTGAGAATGGAGGGACTCTATGGAAATCTTACTTTTTATAAGATGATTTATTTATTTCAATAATTTATTCCACAGCATTTAGGGAGTGCCTACTAAGTTATAGGCTCTATTCTAGTTTCTTGGGATGCATCTGTGAGTAAAAATTACAAAACTTCCACAGAAGTAATTATCTAGTAAGGGAAACAGTCTATAGACAATAAACATAATTCTGAAATGTACTATGTTAGAAGATAATGAATACCAGGAGAAAATCCAATAGGCTGGAGAGTTCCGTCTGGGAGGGAGTTACCTTGCAGATTTCTAGGGAATGTACATTGCGGGGACAACTGTATCAAAGGTCCTAGGGTTGGAATTACCAGGCCTGTTCATGGGGAAAAAAAGAGGACATTGTTTGTAGAGTGAAATGAGAAATGGTGGCAAGAAATGAAGCTGGAGGGATTTGTATTAATGGTGAGATGGGGGAGATGGGAGAAGATCACATAGGGCCAGCAGGCATTTTACTAAATATCAAATTTTTTTTTACTAAAAATATCGATTTAATGGAATTTTTGGAGCAAAGGAATGACTTGTCTGAGTTATTTTTTTTAAATGTTTATTTATTTTGAGAGAGATACAAGGAGACAGAGAGTGTGAGTGGGGGAGGGGCAAAGAGAGAGGGAGAGAGAATCCCAAGCAGGCTCCATGCTCAGCACAGAGACCTACATAGGGCTCAATCTCACAACAGTGAAATCTCCATCTTACCTGATATCAACAGTCGAAACTTAACTGACTGAGTCACCCAGGTGCCAGAGTTGTCTGAGTTATTTTTTTTTAATGTTCATTTATTTAGAAAGAGAGAGACCCCAAGTGGGAAAGGTGCAGAGAGAGAGGGGGATGTGAAAGCAGGCTCTACACTGACAGCAGAGAGCCCCGTGTGGGCTTGAACTCATGAACCATGAGCTTATGACCTGAGCTGAAGTGGGATGCTCAACCAACTGAGTTACCCCCGTCTGAGTTATTTTTAACAAGATTATTTTGGCTGTTAGTTTTGATAACGAACTACACTTAGAATTGCAATAATTCAGGATAGCGGTGATGAAAGCTCAGATCCAGTTGGTAAAGTGCTGCCATTGAGAGGTAGTAGGACTCTTAGTATATGTTTTGAAAGTAGGAACTTCTTTATTAATTGTATGTGAGGTGAAAGAGAAGTCAAGAATGAGTATAAGCATTTTGGTCTGATACAGTGGAAGTATGGACTTGCCATCAATGGAGATGAAGTAAACTTCAGCTAAAACAGATCTGAAAAGGGGGTCAGAAATTTAATTGTGTACATGATTAGTTTAAGATATCTTTTAAATATGTAAGTAGAAAGTCACAAAAACTGGTATCCTAGTCTGGAGTTTGGGTGATACATCTGAGCTGGAGGTATAAATTTGGGAGCCATTTAGATTATCAATGGTGTTTACAACCATAAGAGAGTATACATTTCCCAAATAAATGAGTGCAATGTTAAAGATTTTTAAAAATCTCTATGTGGAAGCAAAACCTAAGCCTTAGAACTCCAACTTTGAAAAGTTAGAGAGATGAAGAACTAACATATGAGATTGAGAGAGTGACCAAGGTAGGAATAAAACAAAGAGAATGGGTATGGTGTCCTGGGAGCCAAGTGAATTATTTTATTTATTGTACTGTATTGTACCGTATTTAGCTTATATTATATTTCCAGTAGAAAGGAGTGGAAAAGGTGTAAAGGTATGCAAACATAAGTGATAGTTTCAGAATGACTGAGAACTGAGTACTTGATTTAGCAACATGGAATATATTGATGACTTTAACAGACTGCTTTGGTGGGTGAGAACCTGCCTGGAATGAGTTTGAGAAAAGATGGTAGAAAAGTATTTGGAGACAGGGGATACCATGCAAGTGGGATTTCATTTTTAATTTTTTAAAAATGTTTATTTATTTTTAAGAGAGTCAGAGCGTGAGCAGGGGAGGGGCAGAGAGAGAGGGAGACACAGAATCTGAAGCAGGCTCCAGGCTCCAAGCCAACTCGGGGCTCGAACTCACGAACCATGAGATCATGACCTGAGCCAAAGTTGGATGCTCGACCTACTGAGCCACCCAGGCACCCCTCATTTTTAATGGGAAAAGCAGTGACATCATATTTGCATGCTGATAGGAAATGTGTGAGAAAAAATGATATAGGACTGCGTAAGATATTCAGACTGGAGATTTCAACAAGATGAGAATCAATGGAATTCAATGCATAAATGAAGGGATGAGTCTCAGGCAAGAGTCCTAGGAGTTTGTTTATAGCAATAGGAGGGAAAGAAGAGCAAAAAAAAAAAAAAAAAAAAGTATGCGTGTTGTATGTGTGTGTATGTTTAAGTAGGCTCCAAGCCTAATGTGGGGCTTGAACTCACAACCCAGAGACCAAGAGTTGTATGCTCTACTGAGTCAGAAAGAAGAGAAATGGTCAACAAATGGGCATAAGTGAAGAGTGATAAAGTGGAAGGGATATGTTGTAGATTTGATATCAGAGGATATAATGTGAAATAGACTAAGAGAGTAGAGGAATGAGTGAGCCCATAAAATGTACTGTAATATACTATACTAATTGCAGGGCAGAACCAAGTATCCACTTAAAGTTTGTGGACATGAATTTAAAGTGACATCAGTTTGCACATTCCCCAAAGTCTAGCGAGATATATGGCACGTAGAAAGTCACTATTAAAGATCTGATGAATAAATGAAAAAAATGCTTGAAATATCCTTAAAAGGTACTGAATATATAGTATAGAAATGACCTTTGCATGTTTGATTTTCTACTTATTTTGTCTTCCTAAGCCCCATATTTGCACTAATCATGGAGAGAAAAAGATCTACTTTAAGTGCCTGGGAAACAGACTCTGAGATCTGCATAAAAGAGGTTTATTGCAAAATATTTCAGAATTGGGAATGGGGGCAGTCAAATTGTGATGTAGTTCCAATAAGGGACTCGATTAATCTTATAGGGAGTTGGAATGTATCTTAAAAATTGTCGTAATTGAGATGAAATTGGTAGGATTTTATACCCCTTTAGTAGACAGTCATTGGATATAGGCCGCCCGAGGAGTGGATGTGTCACCTTGTTCAAGGCACGATATTTCTGCCTAGGATAATTCCTGAAGAAGGAGTTAGGATGTCATAATGTTAGTTATAAAAGATAATTTTAGGAAAGGTCTTAAAGAGATCATTTTCATTTACTAGATTCTCCCCTCCCTTATAAATATTCAAAACACTTTGTAATGTAATTACCTCTTATTCCGCATTGGTGATATTTAATACCAAACATTAACATTTTTCCAAGATGAGAGTCTAAAGTATGGAGAAAAGATAGGTTCAATAAGGCAGGTAGAGATTATAGGACACTTAATCTGGCTATCTGGCTCTTGAAACAATAATCCTTTTGTATCTAGCTTTTCTGACTTTATCAAAATTAATAATAAATAAATAAATAGAAATAGTATCTAATTGTGACCCACTAACTTGATTTTATAATTTCTGGAATGTGTTTCAGCCTGAAGTTGGAAAGTGATTGGCTACAAAACACAAAAAGGATACACCGTTTATTTCATGCACTTACCAGGAATTGGAGAAATATGCTGGGTACAAGTAGGTAAGGTAAGGTGACCATAGGTAAGGTGACCATAGGTAAGGTGACCATAGGATGTATCATCTGATCCCAGATCCTTTGAGAGTAAATGAGGCAGGAACAAGGACTGTCTCACTATCTGTAGCAGGGTTCTTCCATCACCAAGGCATGTTAAGGCTCAAAGTAGAAGTCAGAAGAGCACGACATGGGTCACAGCGGTTGTTTGTCCTTTTGATCCCTGTGTTCAGAAGAATAGGGAAAAAGGGAATCAGAAGACATATGACATTTACAAGAAGTCATTAACCTAGCTAGGATAAAAACGGGGGGGAGGGGACCATTAATCTGTAAGTTAAAATCAAACCCAAAGGAAAAAGTATAAACTACACAAGAACAGAGAAAAGCCATACTTGCCTGTGAAATGACACAGAGGAAGCACTATGTCACTGGATTATGGTGCTCAGGATAAAGTAGTACATGCATATACCTGATATCCAATGGAAACTCTTAGAGTTTGCAAGTCATGTAGAAACTCTCTTCACACATAATTGTGGGGCAAAAGGTGACAAAAGAATTTAATTTTATTTAAACTTTCAAAGTTCTGATGTGACTAGTATAAGTTTTTCTAACTCGTTATACCAGTGCTACATGCTTCTTTGTAAATGTATTTAGTATAAAGTGGGCTTAATTTTTTAAAAGATTTTATATGGTGTAATGGTTAATTTTAGGTGTCAACTTAACTGAGGTTAGGGATGCCCAGATAGCTGGTGAAATATTATTTCTGGGTGTGTCCATGAGGGTGTCTATGAAAGAGTTTCATTTGAATCAGTACTCTGAGTAGAGCTGATTACAATCACCAGTATTAAGTGGGCATCATCCAATCTACTGAGGGCGTGAGTAAAACAAATGGTGAAAGAAGGGTGAATTGACTCTCTATGCTGGAGCTGAGATGTCCATCATCTCCTACCCTCAACATTGGCACTCCTGGTTCTCAGGCTTTTCGTCTCAGACTGGGATTACATCATCACCCTCATGCCCCATTCTTGGAGCTTAGGACTGGAATGTACACAATCAGATTTCCTGGTTCTCTGGCCTCAAAACTTAGACTGAATTATACCACTGGCTTTCCTTCTCCTTTAGCTTTCAGACAACAGATCATGGGACTTTTTGGCCTCTGTAATGGTGTGAGCCAAGTCCTGTAATATGCAAACATACCTTATTTTATTGTGCTTTGTTTTATTGCACTTCACAAATACAGTGTGTTTTACAAACTGGAAAGAGGAAAAATGCCAACATTAACAGGAGTATGGAAGAAGTTGATTCCAATCCTCATGGATGACTTTGAGGGGTTCAAGACTTCAGTGGAGGAAGTAACTGCAGATGTGGTGAAAATAGTGAGAGCTAGAATTAGAAGTGGAGACTGAAGATATGACTGAATGGCTGCAATCTCATGATAAAAGTTTAATGAATACAGAGTTGCTTCTTATGGGTGAGCAAAGAAAGTTCCTGAGTTTCTTAAGATAAAATCTACTCCTGGTGAAGGTGCTGAGAATACTATTGAAATGACAACGAATGATTTAGAATATTGCATACACTTAGGTGATAAAACAATGGCACTTATACCCAATTGAGAGGACTGCAATTTAAATTTTTTTTTTTTTTTTTTTTTTTTTTTTAGAGAGAGAGAGAAAGAGAGCACGTGTAAGCAGGGGAGGGGCAGAGAGAGAGGCAGAGAGAGAATCCCGAGCAGGCCCCTTACTGTCAGTGCAGAGCTTATGAACTGTGAGATCATCACCTGAGGGGAAATCAAGAGTCCAAAGCTTAATCTACTGAGCCACCCTGGCGCCCCTTGACTCCAATTTTGAAATAAATTCTACTTCGGGTAAATTGCTATCAAATGGCATCACATACTACAGAGAAATCACTGGTGAAAAGAAGAGCCAATGGATACAACAAACTTTATTATTATCTTATTTTAGGAAATTGCCACAGCCACCCCAATCTTCAACAACCTGATTAGTCAGCAGACATCAACATCCAGGCAAAACCTTCCACCAGCTGAAAGCTCAAATGATGTTGAGCCTTTTCAGAGCAATAAAGTATTTTCAATTAGATGTGTACTTTTTTCAGACCTAATACTATTGCACACTTAATAGACTACAGTATAGTGTAAAAACACTTTTATATGTGCTGGGACACCAAAAATTAATTGTAATGGCTTTATTGAAATATTCATTTTATTGTTGTGGTCTGGAACTGAACCTGCACTATCTCCGAGGTATATCTGTATATCCTATTGGTTCTGCTTGTCTGAAGAACCCTGACTAATATATTTTGTTATTAAGTATTTCACAGGAAGCAGTTGGAATAAAGACAAAAGAACACATTATCATTTCTTCTCCCAACATATGACTTTATATTTATACCCAAATATTTTTCCAGGAGTACTAAAATGATTAATGTTGGGCTCTTCTAATTTGAATGGGGTTTCAGTGGAATTTAGAGCAAAATAGGAAGTATATTTATTAACTGTAACCAAAACCAAACATACATTTTAGGAAACTATATGGTTTTTGATAGAATAAGCTTTTTTGACTTTCAAATTCAGCATTGTCTTCCAATCAAAAGAAGGAGAGACCTAGAAGGAATTGCAGTAGGAAATTGCAGAAAACTGGAGCTTTAAATATTAAAGCACCCTATGTATAACAATAAGTAGAAAATAATGGAAAGTGGATTCTCGATCATGGCACTTTTTTTTTTTTTTAACTATGAGAGCAAGGTTTTCCTGGCTTCTTTTTCATCTGATGATATTTGATTAAGCTATGAATTTATTATACATACTTCATGGTTACAACTATTTAATTTTTTTTAAACAACAGTGAAAAAACTGGTGAATCAACTCACCTCCATACCGGGATACAGTTCCCCTCCCACGTACTTACATTCTTTCACTAAATATACTTAAAATATAAAGAAGACTGAATAAATATATTTCTACTTACAAATTATTATTATTTTTTTTGCATAACACATCAGAGACTGTTACTAATTCTCTCTGTGTACTCAAGTATTTAAAAACCTAGTATGTTCAGGTTTACATTTAAACATCCATAGTTCATTTCTGCTATCATAGTGTAAGTTGTCATCCTGAATAATATAATGTCTGTCACTTTAGTCTGCACAGTAGCCACTCTTATAAAAACGTATCAGATAATATGATTCTTTTGTAGAACTAGATAAGCCATTGAAAGAAAATAAGAAACATCTGAGTGGTAAAGATAACAGAAAATTACTCTACCTTATTTTTTGGTACCTACTATTCAGTAGAGTAGAATTGAATAATAACTTCTCTCATAATTTTTTTGGAACACCTGATTCCAGAAATGTAACTTTATCTTCATTTTGCATAACATGGTACAATAATTTTGCTTTAATAATTTTTATCATAAATAATTTTTAAAAATCAATGTCTTTTAAGTTATTTTTAATTTTCTCTTAAATATTAGTGATTCATGAAAGTTGAAAGCTAATTACTAAATATTAAAACATACAAATTAAGGCAATTAAATTATAGAAAGGAAACCATAACTAATTCAGGAGATGGGGTTAATTTTGAATATTTAACAATTAATGGAATGATCTTAGAAAATTTGGAAAACTCTCCATTTTTGTACAAAGTTCCCCGTTTTTTTAAAGTAAATTTTCTGTAGTTGCCTTTGTAGTATATAATTATGTTAAATTGAAGGCCAAAAACTTATTTGGAGAAACATAAAGCAACACCAAGTCACAGATAACTTATCTTATAAAGTCTTCTTTTCTACTATGGTTCAATAATGGTACATTTTCATTTTCAAAACTGGGCCATAAAACTGTATGACAGGAAAAATTCAATGACTCTTCTTTACAATAAAGAACCCAATCATGGACCCAATAAAGAGCTACACTTTAAGAATTATTAAGAAAAAAAAAGCTTCATTTTAGCAATTGTTTAGATTAAATACAGAAAGTATAGTATTTCTGAGTACTATATACTAAGCCCAATATTTTGTTATATATTATAAAAATAATATTGAGCAAAAAGAAGTAATATATAATTCAGAATGTATACTGAGACCTCTTGTGAATCTTCCAAAAATGACATTAATCTGAGCAAGTATATTGAAACATTTACATATTCCCTTTGAATTCATACACTTATCCTTAAAATATATTTTCTTCTGTTTCCAATTTTATATAATTGATAATAGTTACATAAAATCAGAGGTGTGAAAATGGTACAATCCTATTAACCAAAAAAAAAAAAAAAGTATTTTGTCTCTTGAAGCTTTTAAAACTACTCCCAGAAAGATTATGTAAGCAATGGCCCCATGATCTTCTCAGCTAATACAGAAAAGTTTAAATGTACCTATGTACTTTATAATTGGAATTACTTTGTAGATTGCTGGTATTATTTATCTATATTTGTTTACCATGTGAAATAGTTCCTTGCTATTTACTTATTATTACTGCTTTTCAGTATTTTGTGTGCTGTTTTTGATTTAGTTCATTGCCAACTTAACCTGACAGAAAAATTACGTGACTTACAAATATAGTCTGTATTAATATTAAAATACTATTTTTATTTTAATACCATGACATAAATATAATTCTAATAGACTCAAATATTTCTTATTCATCCTTTTCTTTATAGTTTTACCGAGTGCAGAACATTTGTTTGTAAAAAGAAAAATCCTGTGGGAGAAATATATAGGTCTGAGATGGCAGCAAACCAACCCTCCCTCCAAAAGCAATTAGAAAAGTTTATAAAAGCTAAAAATCATCAGTTTAAAGACATTAGAGTACTGCTGGAAGATGGACAAGGGAGTCCAAGGTTTTGGAAAGCAGAGATGGGTGCTGACAAGGTAAACCACTTTCCCTCTGAGCATTTGCTGATTCTTAGGACAGGCAAGAGTCCAAGAATATTTGCTTTGCTGCTGCTGCTGGACAGAAACCAGATGCTGCTTCTGCTGGCTCTTGTTCTTGATTTTATCCCTCTCTCCTTCCTCCCCCTCCCCCTTCCTCCTCCTCCTCCTCCTCCTCTTTCTCTTTCCCCTCTTCTTCCTATTCCTCTTCCTCCTCCTTTTAAAATAGGTTTATCTTGCTATAAAATCTGTTGAGGCAAATGAGAAATTTAGGAGTCTAAAGGCCACAGGCATATTTTTCCCTTAAAGAAAGAAATTTGCTCAATTATAAAGCTGTGCAAAGTAGAGGTTGAAAAAAATGAATCAGAAAGTCAATAAAAAGGAGAGGAGACCTTTCTGGCAGCCTTGTGGTGCTGAGAAGATAAGGACCAGGATTCAGGACTCCAAGAGAGATGGAAATTTGTAAGTGTGCCATGCTCCAAACTAGAAACTCTGGAGGGTTGGACCCTGGACTGAGGAGGGGCCGCTACCATCTACTAGTGTCAACAGCAGTAAACCAAAACCAAAATGAAAAAAATGACAATACAGAATACGTTAAAATTAAGAAATTTTTATTTCACAAGACAGAAATGAGGGAGAGAAGCAAGGCACAAAATGGAAGAAGACATCTTTTTATATTTCAAAGGATTTTTTTTGATAAATCAGTAAGAAAAGAAGGCAGGGAAACCACTAACAACAACAAAAGACTGAAAAGCTTTGTACAGAGGATACCTATTACCTACATTGCAGGACACATGTGGAAGGGGCTGAACTCCATACAAACCCACCAGAATGGCTAAAATAAAAAACAGACAAAGCAAAACAAAACACATAAACAAAATGTTGACTACAAACCTGATTTACTGCTGGTGAAAGTATTAATTGTTAAAATCCTTCTGGAAAATTGCTAGGCAGTAGCTGTTAAAGTTGAAAATGTACATTCCCTATTATGTAGCATCACACTTCTGGGTACATACCTTATCAAATTGCATTCATATTATTATCAAAAACTATGAGCGATTATGTCCATAACAGCTCTAGCCAAACATTGGAAACAACTGTGCAACAAAAGAATGCATATATTGTGGCATACTTACATAGGGCAATGGAAGACACACCCAAGAAACCCACAAAACTATTACCAATGCATAATAGGATAAATCTTGCCAAAATGATATCCAGAAACAAACACCAAATGCCAGCAGCCACAAAAAGTACATTTGTGATTATACTTATTTATGTGTGGAAGCAGGTCTACTTCATTGATAGTGTTAAAAGCGTTAGGCAGTTAGGCATGAGAAGAAGAGATAAAGCAGGTGCTGTCCACACCCTGGGTGCCACCCTTGAGGGAGAATTAACAGCCACAACTTCAGAGCCATGTTCAAGGGCTAACAAAACAAGAAAAGCTTAGCCACCAAGTCGCTCAAAAACCACAAGGGGGGTTCCAAGAGCTGAACATGCCCACAAAAGGTGCAACTTGCCCTCAACATACCTCAAACATCATAACAAAGTGCATGAGGCATAAATATACAATGCCTAAATGAATGATTACAGACTGCATCATGGGTAGACACATGTGCAAAAGCCAAAATGTTATACAACCCCCCAGCTCTCAATAAAAAATATCAATCAAAGCCAAATTTACATATGCAGAAAGCAGGCTTAAAGGGGGCTATTACCACTCTTGCTCTGGCAGTGGCCAGCTTATACTCTTGAAAGTGTCCTATATACTGGTCTGCTCAATAAAACTATTTCCCCACTCTGATGCCCAGGCTCTAATACTTCCATGTGTCTGGGACAAGAACCAAGCAACCTGGTAACAGAAGTAAGCATGATTATGACTCTTAGAATGGACGCTGGCGAGAAGGGTCCATAAGGAGTTTTCTGGGGGGTGCTGATAATGTTCTGTTTCTTGATGTGGATGGTGGTTACAATGTGTGTGCTAAATTTATGAAACTTTATCAAGCTGTATACTAGTGATTTTTGCATCGTTCTGTGTGCATGTTATACTTCAAAAGAGTTTATTAAAAAATGCAGTACACCTGACATTATACAATAAGTGGTTAGCAGTATTAAAATTTGCAAGCACTGTTAATAATCTGAAATAATCACAAGTGATGCTCCAAGAAAGTGTTGAACATTCCAACCCAGAAAGAATTGTCTCACCTACTTACTGTTTCAGGGAGTGAACAATGTGATAACTGGGGTGAATACAGGTAACAGAGCTATAAAAGTGAAAAGGAAATGAATAATTTGACAGACAATGTTGCCACTGTATTCCATAAGTGAAAAGTTCATTTAGAATACAGTCATTTATCTAAATTAGTGCTTTTCTAAGTGTGGCTCCTAGGCCAGCAGCATCAGCATCAGGGGGTAATACACCCAGAAAAACTGAATCTTAAACTCTGGGGAAAGGTCCGAGCCAGCTGCATTTTTAAAATCTTTTATTATTTATTTATTTATTTATTTATTTATTTATTTATTTATTTAGCACATATGCAAGCAGAGGAAGGGCAGAGGGAGATACCTGAGCTGAAATCAAGAATCTGAAACTCAAGGGACTGCGTCCCTAACCATCTGTGTTTTAATAAGCCCTCCAAGTAATTCTGATGCATGCTAAATTTTAAGATCCAAGGATATAAAACAAATCTGTATACAAACACCCTACCTGTATTTTTCTTTCTTGTTTTCTTTCTTTTCTCCCTCCCTCCTTCCCTCCCCTCTTCTCTTTTTTTCCTTTCTTCTTTTTCTTTCTTTTTCTTTCTTTCTTTCTTTCTTTCTTTCTTTCTTTCTTTCTTTCTTTCTTTCTTTCTTTCTTTCTTTCTTTCTTTTCTCCCTTTGTCTCTTGCTTGCTTGCTTGCTTGCTTGCTTTCCTTTCTTTCTTTCTCCCTTTCTCCCTTCCCTACTCTTCCTCCTCCTCCTCCTCCTTCTTCTCATTCTTCGTGTGCCATTTAGCAAGTTGGCATGTACATTGCTGCTGATCACTGAATAGATATTGAATGAATCACTGTGTTTTGCATGTTAAATGACATATAATTGTTTATTGAATTACATTTAACTAACTGTATCCCATGGAGAAGAATGGATTCAATGAAATTTAAATTAATTCCATGCTGGGGCACCTGGGTGGCTCAGTCTGTTGGGCGGCCAACTTTGGCTCAGGTCATGATCTCGCGGTCCGTGAGTTCGAGCCCCGCGTCAGGCTCTGTGCTGACAGCTCAGAGCCTGGAGCCTGTTTCAGATTCTGTGTCTCCCTCTCTCTGACCCTCCCCCGTTCATGCTTTGTCTCTCTCTGTCTCAAAAATAAATAAACGTTAAAAAAATTTTTTAGGGGCGCCTGGGTGGCGCAGTCGGTTAAGCGTCCGACTTCAGCCAGGTCACGATCTCGTGGTCCGTGAGTTCGAGCCCCGCGTCAGGCTCTGGGCTGATGGCTCGGAGCCTGGCGCCTGTTTCTGATTCTGTGTCTCCCTCTCTCTCTGCCCCTCCCCTGTTCATGCTCTGTCTCTCTCTGTCCCAAAAATAAATAAACGTTAAAAAAATTTTTTTAGATAAATTAATTCCGTGCTGTTTCTACTTTAGTTCAATAATGATCCATCGATATGAGAAATGTAAGAGAAAGAGGAATCTAGTTTTTGTTGGCGTGTATCACATTTCCATGGAGATCTTGATGTAGTTCCTAAAATTTGAAAAGAACTCCCAACAGGATTTCCTCATCATAGATCATTGATTTGGACACCAGATAAAACAGGCATGGAAAAAAAATCAATCACTCAAACACTGGGTTGTGAGGGAGTAGATCTTTATTTAAGAAGGAATGGGGGAAAAGATCTCTTGAATAAAAGGGTAAACACACACACACACACACACACACACACACACACACACACCACAGAGTATCATACTACCAACTGTCCTGAGTTAAAATGAAGTACCCAAAGTTATAGTCAGAAATCAAGCTAGCACAGAGACAAATGATCAGTTTACTGAATATGAATGCCTAGCACTATGTACACTTTCTGAATAAGCCTCAGATGTAGCATCAATCTCAAAGAATAGAAGAATAAGCAAAGTTTGATTTAAGGTGTTGTAATTCATGAATTCATGAAAATTTCATGAATATCAAGAAGTCAGATACCACTGAAATGTTTTCTGTTTTCAAGCCAGGGTCACAGATCATTAAGCAGCTATTTAAGTATAAACCTTGCAATTAAAAGCATCAGAATTGATGTGCAGCTGGAGTCCCTTGCTTAGCTGAGTAGTTGGATGTTTATAAGAATTTGGTATACTGTTACTAACTATACATCCTTGTGAAAAGATTTCAATTTCCTTTCACAAAACCTGGATCATGATTTGAATTCTACATAAAATAGAAATTAAAATATTCAATGGCATCTGAAGAAGAGAAAAAAAATTAATAAAGTCACTCTATTTTATAACTTGTATTTATTAAAACAAAGAAGACACCCATTAAGTTGTGTTTAATTCTCTCTGTTATACCAATAACTTTACTTATGAGTTAATGCTATAGAGATTAAGAAAGAAAGATGCCATTATATATGGAGATTTTAGTTTTAGTGCCTGTATTATTTAACATTTTTGGAATAAAAGATCCATTATGTTATCTGTCGATTGGTTTATTGGTCAATTGATCTATCTACACAAAGTTTAATGTACACTGTGTGTGTGTGTGTGTGTGTGTGTGTGTGTGTGTGTGTGTATAATTTAACTTCTGGTCAGATCTTGACTTCTTTGAGTAATCTATTCATAGCCTACACCAAGAAATTCCCCTCTAAGGAGTATCAATATTAGCAGAGTGTTAGAAGTTCAAGATTGTGTTGGAAGGATTAATTTGTAATATTCCAAACTGTAATATAGCCTTAGAGCTTATATTTTCATCCTCAGACACTCTTCCAGTATTAACTCACTATTATCATCAGTTCTCCCTGTCTTCATTGTAATAGAACTTGAAGTAATTGCCTTGGAAACTAAAGCAACTTTTAGAAAGAGATAATATTCTCTTAATAATAGGATGATTCATATAAATTTGCCATTAAGTAGATCAGTTATTAAACACGATAATTTCTTATGGTTCAACCTAATAATAAACATGGAATTTATCAGTTAAACTGATATCAGTTTGATTTTTTTAGCTTTATTTTTAAAAATTTTTTATTGTTTATTTTTGAGAGACAGATGGAGTGAGAGTGGGGGAGGGGCAGAGGGAGACACAGCATCTGAAGCAGGCTCGAGGCTCTTAGCTGTCAGCAAAGAGCCTGACTAGGGGCTTGAACTCATGAACCATGAGATCATGACCTGAGCCAAAGTCGGACAGTTAACTGACTGAGCCACCCAGGTGCCCCAGTTTAACAGATTTGTAAAAGCATGTAGTGTGTGTAAAGAATTATGTTAGATATTAAGAGTATCTAAAACATACATCTAAAAACACATCTGACAAGCACGGTCAGATAAGAGAACATGGTCATATAAACAAAGTTACAATGCAAAAAAGTTTTAAGTTTATTTTTATCTTTAGTATCTTTATAACCATCTACACATTCAGATCTAGCACCAAAAAGGAAATGGATGTAATTGAATCAGAGGATTCTGCAAGTAGGGCTCAGAGGAGAAGAAATCTAATGTGCTTGTCTGGTTCTTACCTCAGCAATCCACTTGGATGAACCCAGGAAACTCTCACTAAGAACCTATAAAAACATCTTTTGTTATTTTATCTTTCTGTTGGCTCTTTTATTTTAAGACAAGTCTCTTTAAACTCCATTTTCCAACTTTTCACATTTTACCTTTCTCCTTCCCATCGCAGCCAAGGTATTTGGAGGATATTCTACATTGTTTTCTACTTCAACATCTTCCAAATATAATATCAAATATATATGCATATATAAATGTATGAAACATGTGAGATATAAACATAATGTAAAATGGACAAATGTAAACTGAAATCATAACTCATGAACTAGGACATTACTCATATTTTCTATCTACCATGGAATCCTTTTACATTCTATATCCCTACCTCTGTTGCAAGAACAGCCTCCCTCTAGTTTTGGTGTTTATCAGTAGCTTACAGTTTTGAAAATTAATTACATTGCATTCTTGTATAATCCTAAATATAATAGTGTTTAGTTGTTACTGTTTGAAGGTTTGTTAAAAGGTTTGTTTTATTATGCTTTGTTATACTTCTGGAGCTTTTTTTTTAAATCAACTTTTGATTTCTAAAATTATTCTACTTTGTTGTGGGTGATTGTAGTTCATTTGTTCCTCACTGATGTATAACATTCTACTGTGTTAATAACTACAATTTATTTACTTGTTGACTTGTTGATCAATAGTTACCATATTTTCTATCTTTCTTTATCTTCTTTTTTAAACAAATAATGTAGGGGCGCCTGGGTGGCTCAGTCGGTTAAGCGTCCGACTTCAGCCAGGTCACGATCTCACGGTCCGTGGGTTCGAGCCCCGCGTCGAGCTCTGGGCTGATGGCTCAGAGCCTGGAGCCTGTTTCCGATTCTGTGTCTCCCTCTCTCTCTGCCCCTCCCCCGTTCATGCTCTGTCTCTCTCTGTCCCAAAAATAAATAAACGTTGAAAAAAAAAATTAAACAAATGTAGATCTGGGCATTCTTTTTTTTTTTTTTTAAATTTTTCAACGTTTTTTATTTATTTTTGGGACAGAGCGAGACAGAGCATGAACGGGGGAGGGGCAGAGAGAGAGGGAGACACAGAATCGGAAACAGGCTCCAGGCTCCGAGCCATCAGCCCAGAGCCTGATGCGGGGCTCGAACTCACGGACCGTGAGATCGTGACCTGGCTGAAGTCGGACGCTTAACCGACTGCGCCACCCAGGCACCCCAGATCTGGGCTCTTGTAAATGTCTTCATTGCACAGGTACAAGAATTTCTCTGAGATGCATATGTAGGAACAGAAGTAATGTATCATATTTGAACCTTCAACTTCATTGTATGATTTCACTTTGTGATCTAAAGTGGTTATAACAGGGGCACCTGGGTGGCACAGTGGGTTAAGCGTCTGACTCTTGATTTCAGCTCAGTTCATGATCTCACTGTTTGTGAGATCGAGCCCCGTGTTGGGCTCCATGCTAACAGCACAGAACCTACTTGGGATTCTCTCTCCCTCTCTCTCTCTGCCCCTCCCTTGCATGCTCTCACTCTCTCTTTCTCTCTCTCTAAATAAATAAATAAACTTAAAAAAATACAAGCCCAAGAAAAAAGGTATTTTTTAAATGAAGTGATTATAATAATTTACCTTCCCAGCAGCAACATATATAAAATGACAGATGAACATTTTCCTTAAGATTCTGAACATTGTAGCCAGACTGCCTGGGATTGTTTTTCCTTTGAATTAAAGTGCATAATTGAAGTGCATTCAGAAAAGTGTGCAGATCATAAGTGTACAGCTTGATGAATTCTCATAAATTGAACCTACCTTTGTATCCAGTACCTAGATTGAGAAACTGAAAATCACTGGCAACTACAGGGGTTTTCTCTTCTTTTCCAGTATTACATCACCATACCTCCAGAGCAACTGTTATCTTTATTTCTAATCTCATAGATTAGTCTTGCCTGTTTATAAATTTTATAATATTGGAATCATAGGACATATATTTGTGCTTGGATTTGATGTTCAGTCCATATTGTTGAGTATAATGGTATTCCATTCTTTCTCATAGACAAATAGTGTGTCCTTGTGCACATACACCATGAATAATTACGCATCCATTCTGTTTATTAGCAACTGGATAGGTTTCAGTTTGGGTCCATTTTTAATAATGCTGCCTGTAAACATTCTTGTACTGTTTTGGTGAACATACCTGCATTTCTGTTGGGTTATACAAAAATGGAAGTGCTGAGTTTTCTACATCTGTCTTCAGTAGATACTGCTGAATAATTTGCCCAAGCATCTGCACTAATTTCCACTCTCTCCCAGCAGTGGATGAGACTTGCACTTGCTCCACATCCTTACCACAATTTATTTGTTTTATTTCTGCATTTCTGCTTTTTCTTTTAGTTGTTTTTTTTCCTTTTTAATCCTTGGAAAGGGAGCATCTTAGGGTATAGCTTTTCAGACCGGTTTTATTTTGCATTTTCTGATTCCTATGAAGGTGGAAACATTTTCAGATGTTTATAGACCATTTGGATATCCTTTTTGTGAAGATCCTGTTCAAATCTTTGACAGTTTTCAAAAATCGATATCTCAGTATTTTTCTGACCAGTATTCTGCATGCAAAGACTTTGTTCAGCTATTAGGCCCCAACCTGTGGCTTGTCTTGTCAATCTCTCTTTCTTCTGATGATTTTTACATAATATAGACCAAATTATCAAGTATTTCCTTCGGATTATTGCTTTAGCATCATGTGTTTAAAAATATTGCAATACATCAAGTGCATTAAGTTGTTTCCCTATAGAGTAAATCCTTGGATTTCAAGTAATTTGTTCTGTGAGCATTCCCCAAGATGAGTGAATATTTTTAATAAATTTTAACTTGATAAATGAGAGATGTCTTGAAATACCAATAGTATTTCACCCAATGTCGCATGATCATAACTTAGCCAGTGGTTCTTCTTTTTTATTTGCCTGTATCTTTTTGTTTATTTATTTTTTATTTTTAAAATTTGCATCCATGTTAGTTAGCACATAGTGCAACAGTGATTTCAGGAGTAGATTCCTTAGTGCCCCTTACCCATTTAGCCGATCCCCCCTCCCACAACCCCTCCAGTAACCTTCTGTTGTTCTCCAATTTAAAAGTCTCTTAGGTTTTGTCCACTCCCCTGTTTTTATGTGATTTTTGCTTGTGTTCCCTTATGTTCATCTGTTTTGAATCTTAAAGTCCTCATATGAGTGAAGTCATACGATATTTGTCTTTCTCTGACTGACTAATTTCACTTACATAATACCCTCCAGTTCCATCTACCTAGTTGCAAATGGCAGGATTTCATTCTTTTTGATTGCTGAGTAATACTCCATTGTGTATATATACAACATCCCCTTTATCCATTCATCCATTGATGAACATTTGGGCTGTTTCCATACTTTGGCTCTTGTTGATAGTGCTGCTATAAACATTGGGGTGCATGTACCCCTTTGATACAGCATACCTGTATCTCTTGGATAAATACCTAGTAGTGTAATTGCTGGGTCGTAAGGTAGTTCTATTTTTAATTTTTTAGGAACCTCCATAGTGCTTTCCAGAGTGGCTGCACCAGTTTGCATTCCCACCAGGAGTGCAAAAGAAATACTCTTTTTCTGAATCCTTGCCAACATCTGTTGTTTCCTGAGTTGTTAATGTTAGCCATTTGACAGGTGTGAAATGGTATCTCAGTGTGGTTTTGATTTGTATTTCTCTGATGATGAGTGATGTTGACCATTTTTTCATGAGTTGATTGGCCATCTGGATGTCTTTTTGGAAAAGTGTCTATTCATGTCTTTTGCCTATTTCTTCACTGGATTATTTGTTTTTTGGGTGTTGAGTTTGGTAAATTCTTTATAGATTTTGGATAATTTTTATCTGATATGTAGTTTGCAAATTTCTTCTTTCATTCTATCGGTTGCCTTTTACTTTTGCTGATTGTTTCCTTCACTGTGCAGAAGCTATTTATTTTGATGAGGTTTCAATAGTTCATTTTTGCTTGGTTTCCCTTGCCTCTGGAGATGTGTTGAGTAAGAACTTGCTGCGGCCAAGGTCAAAGAGGTTTTAGCCTGATTTCTCCTCGAGGATTTTGATGGCTTCCTGTCTTACATTTAGGTCTTTTATCCATTTTGAGTTTATTTTTGTGTATGGTGTAAGAAACTGGTCCAGATTCATTCTTCTCCATGTCACTGTCCAGTTTTCCCAGCACCACTTGCTGAAGAGATGTATTTTTTCCATTGGATATTCTTTCCTGCTTTGTCAACGATTAGTTTGCCATACATTTGTAGGTCCATTTCTGGGTTCTCTATTCTGTTCCATTGATCTGAGAGTCTGTTCTTGTGCCAGTACCATACTATCTTGATGATTACAGCTTTGTAATACAGCTGAAGTCCAGGATTATGATGTCTCCAGCTTTGTTTTTCTTTTTCAAGATTGCTTTGGCTATTCGGGGTCTTTTCTGGTTCCATACAAATTTTAGGATTGTTTGTCCTAGCTCTGTGAAGAATGCTGGTGTTATTTTGATAGGGATTGCACTGAATATGTAGATTGCTTTGGGTAGTATTCACATTTTAACAATATTTGTTCTTCCTACCCAGGATAATGGAATATGTTTCTATTTTTTTGTGTGTGTGTTTTCTTCAATTTGTTTCATAAGGTTTCTATACTTTTCAGTGTATAGATTTTTCACCTCTTTGGTTAGATTTATTCCTAGGGATTTTATGGTTTGTGGTGCAATTATAAATGGGATCAATTCCTTGATTTCTCTTTCTGTTGCTTCATTGTTGGTGTGTAGGAATGCAACTGATTTCTGCGCATTGATTTTATATCTTGCAATTTTGCTGAATTCATTGATCAGTTGTAGACATTTTTTGGTGTGATCTTTTGGGTTTTCTATAAAGAGTTTCATGTTATCTGTGAAGAGTGATAGTTTGACCTCCTCTTGGCCAATATGGATAACTTCCTTTGTGTTGTCTGATTGCTGAGGCTCAGACTTCCAATACTATGTTGAATAACAGTGGTGAGAGTGGACACCCCTGTCTTGTTTCTCACCTTAGGGGGAAAGCTCTCAGTTTTTTCCCCATTGAGGATGATATTAGCATTGGGTTTTTCATATATGGCTTTTATGATCTCAAGGTATGATCCTTCTATACCTATTTTTTGAGGGTTTTTATCAAGAAAGGATCCTGTATTTTGTCAAATGCTTTCTCTACATCTATTGAGAGGATGATGTGGTTCTTGTCCTTTCTTTTATTGATGTGATGAATCACGTTAATTGTTTTGTGGATATTGAACCAGCCCTGCATCCCAGGTATAAATCCTACCTTGGCCGTGGTGAAGAATTTTTTTTAATGCATTGTTGGATCTGGTTTGGCTAATATCTTGTTGAGGATTTTTGCATCCTTGTTCATCAGGGGAATTGATCTATATCTCCTTTTTAGTGGGGTCTCTGTTTGGTTTTGGAATTAAGGTAATGCTGGCTTCATAGAAAGAGTTTGGAAGTTTTCTTTCCATTTCTATTTTTTTGGAATAGCTTCAAGAGAATAGGTGTTACCTCTTTCTTAAATGTTTGGTAGAATTCCCCTGGAAAGCCATCTGGCCCTGGACTCTGGTTTTTTGGCAAATTTTTGATTACTAATTCAATTTCTTTTCTGGTTTTGGGTCTGTTCAAATTTTCTGTTTCTTTCTGTTTCAGTTTTGGTAGTTTATATGTTTCTAGGAATTTGTTAATTCCTTCCAGATTGCCGATTTTATTGGCATATAATTGTTCATAATATTTTCTTATTATTGTTTTTATTTCTGCTTTGTTGGTTGTGATCTCTCCTCTTTCATTCTTGATTTTATTTTATGGGGTCCTTTCTTTTTTCTTTTTCATCAAAATGGCTAGGGATTTATCAGTTTTGTTAATTCTTTCAAAGAACCACTTCTGGTATCATTGATCTGTTCTACTGTTGTTTTGGTTTGGATAGCATTGATTTCTGCTCTAATCTTTATTATTTCCTGTCTTCTGGTTTGGGGTTTTATTTGTTGTTCCTTTTCCAGCTCTTTAAGGTGTTAGGTAGGGTTGTGTGTCTGTGACCTTTCTTCCTTCTTTAGGAAGGCCCGGATTGCTATATACTTCCTTCTTATAACCACCTTTGCTGTGTCCCAAAGGTTTTGGCCTGTGGTGTTATCATTTTCATTGGCTTCTATGTACTTTTAATTTCCTCTTTAACTTCTTGGTTATCCCATTCATTCTTTACTAGGATGGTCTTTAGTCTCTAAGTATTTATTATCTTTCCACATTTTTTCTTGTGGTTGATTTCGAGTTTCATAGTGTTGTGGTCTGAAAATATGCACGGTATGATCTCAATCTTTTGTACTTGTTGAGGACTGATTTGTGTCCCAGTATGTGATCTATTCTGGAGAATTAACCGTGTGCTCTGGAGAAGAATGTGTATTCCACTGCTTTAGGATGAAATGCTCTGAATGTATCTGTTAAGTCCATACGGTCCAGTGTATTATTTAAAGCCAATGTTTCCTTGTTGATTTTCTTTTTAGATGATCTGTTGATTGCTGTAAATGTGGTGTTGCAATCCGCTACTATTATGGTAGTATTAGCAATGAGTTTCTTTATGTATGTGATTAATTTATTTATATATTTGGATACTACCACATTTGGAGCATAAATATTTACAGTTGTTAGATCTTCTTGGTGGATAGCCCCCTTAATTATGATATGAGCCCTTCTTCATCTCTAGTTACAACCTTTATTTTAAACTCTAGATTGTCTAATATAAGTATGGCTATTCTGGCTTTCTTTTGTTGACCATTGGCATGATAGATGGTTCTCCATCCCCTTTCTTTCAATATGAAGGTGTTTTTAGGTCTAAAGTGGATCTCTTGTAAACAGCATATAGATGGATCTTCTTTTTTTATCTATTCTGGTACCTTGTCTTTTGATTGGAGCATTTAATCCACTGACGTTTAGAGTGAGTACTGAAAGATATGACTTTGTTGCCATTATGTTGCCTGTAGAGTTGGAGTTTCCGGTGTTCTCTGGTCCTTTCTAGTCTTTGTTACCTTTGTTTTTGTTTTGTTTTGTTTTGTTTTTGTTTTTTTCTTTCTCCCCTCAGAGAGTCTCCCTTAGAATTTCTTGCAGGGCTGCTTTAATTTTTGTTTGTCTAGGAGACTTTTTATCTCTCCTTCTATTTTGAATGACAGCCTTGCTGGATAAAGAATTCTTGGCTGCATATTTTTCTGATTCAGCACATTTTATATATCCTGCCACTCCTTTCTGGCCTGCCAAGTTTCTGTGGATAGGTCTGCTGCAAACCTGATCTGTCTTCCCTTGTAGGTTTAGAACTCTTTTCCTTTGCTGCTTTCATGATTCTCTACTTACCTGAGTAATTTGTGAATTTGACTGTGATGTGCCTTGTTGATTGTTGTTTTTTGTTGAATCTAATGGGAGTCCTCTGTGCTTCCTGGATTTTGATGTCTGTGTCTTTCCCCAGGTTAGGAAAATTTTCTGCTATGATTTGCTTAGATAACCTCTACGTATTTTTCTCTCTCTTCATCTCCTGGGATCCCTATGATTCTGATGTTGTTCCTTTTTAATAAGTCACTGATTTCTCTAATTCTTAAATCGTGCTCTTTTTCCTTAGTCTCTGTGTTTTTTTCTGCTTCGTTATTCTCCACAAGTTTGTCCTCTGTATCCCTGAGTCCCTTCTTGCCTCATCCATCTTTGCCACCATGGCATCCATCCGTGATTGCTGCTCAGTTATAGAATTTGTTATTTCATTCAACTAGCTTTTACTTCTTTTATCTCCACAGAAAGGGATTCTGATCTATTTTTGACCCCAGCTAGTATTCTTATTATCGTGATTTTAAATTCTGGTTCAGACATCTCGCTTCTATCTGTGTTGATTAAATCCCTGGCTATCATTTCTTCCTGCTCTTTCTTTTGGAGTGAATTCCTTCATTTTGTCATTTTCAAGGAAGAAAAGGAATTAATAAGGTAAAAAAATTAAATTAAAAATTTAAAAACAACACACACACACACACACACACACACACATACACACACAAATCAAATAAATGATTCTAGATCCTAGGTGTGTTTGGTCTGGGTGTTGAAAAGACTTGGATAGATTAGAGAAAAATGGGGGGAAAAAGGACAACATTTGTAAATTTGAAAGAGTGAATACAATGAAATAGAATAAAATGAAGTGATGGAAGGAAAATAGAATTTGAAAAATTTACAAAAAAGTAAAATACAGTAGAAAAAACTTAAAGGAAAATATTTTTAATAAAAATTGAAAATAAAATCTTTTTTCTCTTTCTGTATTCAAGAAAAAGAATCAAAAAAAGAAACAAAAAGGTAAACTAAATAGATGGACCAGCAAACAGACTGAAATATGATTGAAATTACAGTTTTTTCCCTTATAAGTCAAACTATGAAGTACTTTATCGTCTATAAACTAAGAAGTCAGAGAGAGTTGTGGTGTTCCTGTAGAGTGAGGTTGGCTTGGTTGGACTGGGCTCAGTGTTGCCTCCATTCTCCACTGGATGGCACTGCTTAGCTTACTGGGTTGGATTGTTGTGGGACTTGTAGGTGTGTATGCACATGCATGGGAGGAATGAAAATGGCGTCACCAGCTACCCAGTCTTTAGTATCAGAGCTCTCTTCTTGCTGACCAGCAATCATGCACCCCTCCTTTGTCTCTGGCGTCTGTCCACTCCCTGCTTTTACACTTTCCATGACCCAGCCCCAGGCAGCACCTCCCTCCTGAGTTTTATCTCAGATGCAGCTGTGTTTCATGACCTCTCACTCTGAGGGACTGTGGCTTTACAGGCTCAGATCCTCTGGGAGAGGGTCTCACTGAGCAATGGCTGGGTGCTGACTGCACCCAGGAACGTTCGCAGAACCATGATGCTGCTGATGCCCAGAGACTGTGGCTAGGTGCCAGCCCGCCCCAGAAAAAGTTCACACGATCGTGTAGCAGCAGTGTTTCAGGGATTATGGAAAATCACAACACATATCAGGCACCAGGCTTCACCCTTAATGATCTTGTTCTAGCACCAGTGAATGCAATTGTTCTCTGGGGTCTGCTGGGACCAGGTCATCTCACAGCCTCTACCAGATGTTGTCCTAGCAGGGGAACTACCTCTCCCCGTGTGGCCCGAGAACCATCCCCAGACTTCACTCTGCTCCTCGGGATTCGTCCTTCTCACCAGAGAACCACCATGTAGCAAGCTGCAGAGTTTCAGACTCTGTGCTCCCCCTGTTTTATAGAGTCTTAATGGAATTTCAACCCTCACCTTTCTCCCCCTTTTTTCAGTCCCTGTGGCTGTTTTCATTTGCCACTTTCTCTCCAGGTGCTTTTGGGGGAGGTGCTTTTCTGTACTTTTCCCTTGTCTCTGTCATCTCTCTGCAAGTAAAAAACAGCTCTTTGCCCTCTGCAGCTTTCTCCCACAGTTCACCTCTCCACGCTGTGTACCTGCTGAGTTCTGTGGTTCAGGTTGTGTAGATTGTTTTGCTAATCCTCAAATCAGTTTTCTAGGTGTGCAGCATAGTTTAGTGTTGATCTGGGTGTACTTCATGGATGCCAGACGCAAAAAACAAACAAACAAACAAACAAAAAAAACTTCTATGCTGTTCTGCCATCTTGGCTCCTCCCCCCAATGGTTATTGAAATTCACTTTGATGTACAGGTACTTTGGATTACAAGCATGTTTCCAGAATGAATCATGCTTGCAAACCAAGGTTTTACTGTATGTTATTTTAAAACATGGTTTTACATTTTGTATTTACCTCTAATACATTGGAACTGATTTGGTGTATGTTGTGAAGTAGAGGACCAGACTCCGTGGTTTTAATCCTTAAACCAATAAATTTGCTGTATAAACAGGGTGAATTACTCAGCACACTTGGCCCTCAGGTTCTTTACCTGTGAAGTTGGGATAATAATACTATCTAACACTTATTCTATCAACTGCTGAGGCCATTGTCAACAGATTGCTTCATCTGTCAGCCTGTTCAGGGAGGGGTTCAGCTTTAGAGAGCTGCTTCACTCGATCCCCCTCCCCTGAGGAGTCTGGCATCCCATGGTTGATTAGCACAAGGGAATTAAGTCCCTTGTCTCTGTCACCTCTACTCAGACAGTTCTCACAGTTGTCCTAGTTTCAGAACTCCCCATATGGTAGGCTAAGGGGTCTCTTGGGATTACCTCACAGCTTGATTTCTCCCTCTGCCTAATCTCACTTCCTTCTTTTCCTTCCACAGATGCGTTCACAGGAGTAAACATTAATAAATCTTCTCCATCCTAATCTGCACCTCAAAGTCGGCTTCCTTGTAGATGAAAGCAACCCGCCACACTCCCTCACTGGGAATTTCATTTAGGAAGATCAAGTAAGTTAATATATGTAAAGTACTGGCATGCTGCTAATTACCATCCAGTATAATCAAAGAAAAACCAGAGGAAGTTCTTGGTAGAAAATGACCCCCACAGTAAGACATGAATGGTGAGCAGTTCTTGACAAGATTAAGTTGCAGTGGGTAGAAGGGCGAATGTTCCAGACACTGGAAATATCACTTGCAAAAACTCTGAAAGAAGAGCTAGAAACTTTAAGGCATTAAGTGTGGCCTGAGTGTATTATGGGAAGTTGTAGGATGTTCCAAAACAATGCTGGACAGGTAAGGAGTCAGCTCTTGCAGTGGCTCATCGTCTGAGCCAAGAAATTTATATCTTTTATTAAGAGGATTGAAAGGGCCAAAAAGAAGCCATTCCTGGAATTCATAAAGATCAGTGTTATATATTTTCAAGATTGTTGTAGCTCCAGAGAAGTGAATAAATTAGAGAGAAGTATTAGTTGGAAGCTAGAGTATTAGTCTATTTTAGTGATGATAGTGACAGAGAGTAAGTGCCAGTGGATCCAGAACCAAGTAGTTAGGATTGTCACAACTTAGTAAATTCTTCGTTAAGAGGAGTGTTGGACGTGGATGGAACTTGAGAGTGTGATGCTAAGTGAAATAAGCCATACAGAGAAAGACAGATACCATATGGTTTCACTCTTATGTGGATCCTGAGAAACTTAACAGGAACCCATGGGGGAGGGGAAGGAAAAAAAAAAAAAAGAGAGGTTAGAGTGGGAGAGAGCCAAAGCATAAGAGACTGTTAAAAACTGAGAACAAACTGAGGGTTGATGGGGGGTGGGAGGGAGGGGCGGGTGGGTGATGGGTATTGAGGAGGGCACCTTTTGGGATGAGCACTGGGTGTTGTATGGAAACCAATTTGTCAATAAACTTCATATAAAAAAAAAAAAAAAAGAGGAGTGTTGGACACAGAGGTCATGATTGAAACTCTTGCCTGTGATTTCGATTACTGCATATATGATATACTCTGCTTGAGCTAGGAAATTGAGAGGAAGAGGTCTGACACAGAGTGGAAAACTTTTAATTAATTTTTAGGTATGTATTAAACTACTATTTGAAAATCCACTTGGATTTATTTTTAAATCTTAAGATTGTAAAAAAAAAGAGGTTTTGGTAGCAGGTGCACATATTAGCGATGTATACATTTTGGTGTTATGAGCATATTTTTATCAGTTTTAATTAGTGAATGAACAAAAAGTAGATAGGAAAGATACTATCAATTGGATAAAAAGGTGTTTTATGACTGTGGCATATCAGACAATGGAATATTATTTAGTACTAAAAATAAGTGAGCTATCATACCATGAAAAGCCATGAAAAGAATTTAAATGCATATTACTAAGTAGAAGAAGTCAATCTGAAAACGTTACATACTGTATGTTTCTAACTATACAACATCCTGGAAAAAGCAAAACTGTAGTCGCAGTAAAAAGATTAGTGGTTCCCAGGCTTTAAGGGAGAGCGGGATGGATAGGCAGAGCACAGAGGACTTTTAAGGCAGTGAGACTACTCTGTATGACACTATAAGGCTGAATACATTAAATATGTCATTATACGTTTGTCCAAACCCATAGACCAGGAGTGAACCCTAATGTAAATTGTGGATTTTAGGTAATAATGATGTGTCAGTGTAGGTTCATCAATTGTAACAAATGTACCACTGTGGTGAGGGATTTTGATAATGAGGAAGGCTATGCATGTGTGGAAGCAAGGGGTATGTGGGAAATCACTGTACCTTCTGCTTGATATTACTATGAACCTGAAACTGATCTAAAAAAGAAGTCTATTAAAAAAGTTATTTATATACTCTAAGGTTCAGTACAGATTATTGCTTATATGGTATATAGCAAGGGGATAATAACACAAGTTCTTTGCCAGGTATCTTTCTATTTAAAATCCATTCAAAAACGAACAAACAAACAAAGAAACATTGTCTACTAAGTGGCAATTACAACTTTAACTGCAATGTAAACATCCATCAGCAAATTTACAAAGAATTTCTGCCATATGGTTCTTATGTCTTGATGGCAAGAATCACACCCTAAATGATTACCATTAATAGCGAACTATACATTTGGTTACAGGGGATAGATTTTAAAGATAATAAATTGAACAGATCATGGTGAAGGGAATTGAGAGTGTAGGAGATGCTGTTCGGTTGGAATTTCAAAGAGGGTGCTACTAAGCCTCATTGGAAAATAACATGTGAGCAGAGGTTAGGAAAAGGTTTAGCTTCATTTTTTCCAGCCAAAGTAACAATGAAATAAGCACGGCAGATGTATCTGAGGATCAGCAAGGAGGCCAGTGGACTGAGTAAAGTAAGATGAAAGGTGAGATTCATGACATGCTTGGTCCTACAGCAATCATCTTTTTGTTTGTGTGTTTTAAATACTTACTGATTTAGGGGCGTCTGGGTGGCTCAGTGGGTTGAGCACCCGACTCTTGATTTTGGCTCAGGTCATGATCTCAAGGTTTTTGGGCATGGCATCGAGCCCAGAGTCAGGCTTGGCGCTGAACGTAGAGCCTGCTTAAGGTTCTATCTTCCACTGTCCCTCTCCTCCACTCACACATGCACACACATTCTCTCTCTCTGAAATAAAGGAGAAAAGGAAAAGGAAAAAAAAAACTTACTGTTTTATGTTATTAATTCAGTATTTTTTGTGTGTGTTTTTTGTTTTTTGGGGTTTTTTTTTTTTAGTTTTTTACTCTCACTTAAGTTTTCTTATCTTCTTTGCTCAAGTGAGCTGGAATTCATTTATTCAATTAAAAAAACTCTACTATTTTCAAGATTTGGTCTCACAGTGGGTATATTTTGCATTCTATCTAGTGGTATATACTCTTAATTTTAAAAGTCGATATTTGTTGAAACAAATTGGATACAAAATTATAAAGTGATATGCTAGATTGTGATTTAAAATTTTTGTTAATTTTATTTATTTTTGAAAGAGAGAGAGAATGTGGGGGAGGGGCAGAGAGAGAGAAGGAGACACAGAATCCAAAGCAGGCTCCAGGCTCCAAGCTGTCATCACAGAGCCCAACACGGGTCTTGAACCCATGAACTGTGAGATCATGACCTGAGTTGAAGTCAGACACTTAACTGACCGAGCCACCCAGGCACCCTGAGACTGTGATTTTAAAAGTAGTGGTGCACCTATATAAATGATCCCCTAGCCCTCACCCTATTCACATTGGGATTCTACCAACTGACCCACCCAGGCGCCCCCTACAGTATATTTTATAGCCTTACTATATATAATACTTGTGTAGACTTGACTCTACATTTAGTTTGTTTTATTGCCAACACTAAGCTTTTTGCATTGTCTTTCTCTTTCTTAAGTTTGTATTTTCTTTTATTTTGTATTAAAAGACAAATTATTCTTGTATAATTTATTCAGGAAGGTACATTAGTGATGTAATTACTGAAGCCTTGCTCCAATGACTTTAATTGAAGAATAATTTGTAAGCACCTACTATAGATCAGAGAAGACCATTTATTTGCTTAGTGCATAAAAAGTATGGCAGTGTCGAAAATTCTTGAATTGTTAGCGTTCTTTGTGTAACTCTCTACCTACCATCCCCCAGAAAGTTAGTTGGTTGTAGCTTTATTATCAAAGTCCTTTAATGTTTCCAGCCCGTTTTTTTTTTCCCCTGTGTTTTTCCCTCATTTCCTTTCTGTATAACTTGTATGCTTATGGAATTTTTGAATACTTGAAATTAAAATATTTCAATGAAATAACAGTTGATATTAGAATAGTTTGGGTTTGCTCATAGATTCGTCAGTCTTCTATTTTTTTTTAAGTTTATTTATTTTGAGAGAGAGAGAAAGAGAGAGAGCAGGGGAGAGGCAGAAAGAGAGGAAGATAGAGATTCCCAAGCAGACTCACACTGTCAGCTCAGAGCCCAATAAAGGGTTCAATCTCACAAACCATGAGATCATGACCTGAGATGAAATTAAGAGTCAGATGTTCAACCCACTGAGCCACCCAGGCACACCTCGTATTAGTCTTCTATTAATTTGAGTAATAAATAATTTTAATTTTCTGTTGCATCTTGTTCATAGATTGGATTTTTTTCATCTTTCAAATTTTCACATTTTCCTGTAATTATCTTTTTTCATTATTTATCAATTATCATGAATTTATTTTTCCACAATTTCCAATAAGTTGTTTGATACTTCCCTGATAAGATCATGTTTATCAAATTTTTTAAAAAAGAAAAGTTCTCATATTTTTACACTATTTTCTCTTTATGACTACTTGGTCTAGCTTTTTGGGCAACATATATTCTCTTGAACCTGGGGGACAAAATAAAAAATGTTCTGAAGTTTTACTCTTGTTATGCCAGCAAAATGTTTTCATGGTAGTATCTTTGATTAACAGTAGAAGAATCTGACTTTTCACCTATTATGTATTTACATAATTGTGATAGTTTTCATTTTTGTAGTCATTTAGTAAAAGCCCTATAAATTATTCTTTGCTTGTAGTAACTGCTGACTCTGGATAAAGACCTCCACTGATGTTCTCCATGTTTATAACAGCCAAAGATCAAGGAGCTTTCAATTTGTTGTGGCTACTTAGTCTAAGAGGAATTCCTACTACCCAAATGTTCTGTGTGTTAGGGTCACATCTTTCATTCCTTGAAGATTTAGTGATGTCCTGTATCATGTGAGAAACATAACTATAGCTAGAAAATAGTGTTTGGAAGGAGATGTTCTCAGCCCTCCTGGAGCTAAGAACATGAACATACACAGTCCTCCTCCTTTGGGCTTATCAGGATTACTTCATGAGTGCATAGCCTTCTTTTTCAAATAAAGCATTCTGTGTTTGAATAGAACATTCAAAATGAAATCAGGTGTCTTCTTCTCTGACAGATGTCTGTCACCTGTTAAGTGCACTTAACAGAAATCCCTGGTGATGTCTGTTAAGATACCCTTCCAAGTTTGAAGTAGTAATGTGGGTTTCACCATATTTTTATTTATATTGTTCATAAATCTCGGATTCATTGAAGTAAGAAAGAAGGTGAATACCCATCATTATGTTGCTGTGAGTCAGATGTCACTGTTGTCCAGTTTCTAAAACAGTTCGGATTTTATTTGTTGGCAGACCTCTCTACCGTGCTATCTCTTTATCTCTTAGAAATTAAAGTACCTGATATGGAGGCACATGGGTGACTCAGTTGGTTA
This sequence comes from Lynx rufus, assembly GCF_022079265.1. Taxonomy (NCBI): domain Eukaryota; kingdom Metazoa; phylum Chordata; class Mammalia; order Carnivora; family Felidae; genus Lynx; species Lynx rufus. The sequence continues at coordinate 59,206,782 of NW_025814867.1, forward strand.
AGCACCTGACTTCAGCTCATGTCATGACCATGCAGTTTGTGAGTTTGATCCCTGCATCGGGCTTTCTGCTGTTAGAGCAGAGCCTGATTTAGATCTTCTGTCTCTCTCTCTCCCTCTCTCTGCCCCTCTCCTGCTCATTCTCTCTCTCTCTCTTTCTTTCTCTCTCAAAAATAAATAAACATAAAAAAGTAATTAATGTACATAGTTTTTATTTGAATTCTTTATTAATTGAGAAGGAATTCTAGATATGTGAATATCAACAAATGTAAGATATTACATGATTTCCTTCAATTTCAAGTGTAAATACTTTTCACATGTATTGCCAAGCATTATGAATTTGATAAACCTATCCAGAGGATGCAGTGCTAGCCCAATCTGGTATATGTTCAAGAGATTGTTTTGTTCATAGCAGATGGAGGAGTTACCATTTCATTTAAAGGGAATCTGTTCAGGTATAAAGAGATATGATACTATCTATGCAGAGATTCAATTATTTGTATAGACTATATCAAGAAGTTGTTATATGTAGAAATGATAATATAGCATAATATATAAAAAAAAATATGTATTTATATATTTTATAAATATATAATTATATAAACATAAATAAAAGATATAAACTATTTTTAAAATATTGATGTTTTAATAAATAATTTCCATAAATTTTTATATATAACTAATAATTATATATAATTTATTCAAAAGCATAGACTTTTTGAAAAAATACACTGATGATTTTCTTATATTTATTTTAATTTATATACACATATTTGTATATATATCTTAAAATGTTATGAGATTTTTTGAATAGATCTAATTTATAGATTTGTGTATATGCTTCCTCTAAAATCTTTTATGCCAATTTTGTAGAGGAAAACCAATCATATTCATTTAACTATTGAATCCATGAACTAGATTTTATTGTAGCAGTTACTACCAGGAAAATAAATAAGTTAACAGTTCCTCATACCCTTTCAGAATTGAGAAACTTTATGAAAAATCTTGAAGAATGCCATGAGGTGTGGTAGGACATAGAGAAACAAAGACAGTGTTAGCATGGCAGAGTAAGATAATTAGCTAAGGGAAGTGCAAATGTCATCAAGATTTAGAAGGCCCCATGAGTACTTCAAATATAAAAATATTTCTTTTGTTTTTATAGCATGATTTTCTTCTGTCATGGGCATTATTTATATTAGTTATAAAAATGAGTAAGACTAAGGAAATTACATTTCAAACTTATTTTTTTCCAGAACCACATTCAGGAGACTTTATAATTATTTACTGGAGTTAATTAATATAGCCAATCATTTTTTTCTAATTAAAATGTTATCTATATGCTTTCCGTGTAAGGGGGAAAACAAAAGACACTTGTGCAGTTTTACTGGAAGGCACATATTTTGAATATGAATATTTATGACAGTAGCTCAGGAACTTATATTTGATTGGGAAAGAGTGATTATAGTTATGTTGATAACAGTTTTTAGTGGTAACACGTGAATTTGAATCTATATACATATATTTCACATTTCAAAATTGATATGTACTTGTTTTAAACATAAAGTTTACAAAATAAAAGAGCATTCCTCCCAAAATTTTTGTTAATTCCAATAGAGATAATCACTTTTATCAGTATTGTATAAAATTCTCTGTTTTAAAATGATAATAAATCCAGATTTTAAGAATTTATATTATACCATATATATTTGCAGTGTATTAACATTTATTCTTATTAATTTTAACATTATAAAAGCCACACACACACCCCTGGTTCAAAATTAAATACATAAATATAATAAAAGCAGTTTTATTTCTGAAAGCACATCTCCTAGGCTTCCTAACAATTTCTTTCTGATTAATGATTATGTAATAGCTCATTAAGTATTCCTTGTCTATAAGGATTTCTCTACCTCTGAATATTTTTTTTATCTACTTTTCTTTTGGGTTTTTCTTTTATTTTTTATTGATCTTTAGAAAGTCTTTCTATATAAATAAAATAAGTTATTGGTAAACTATTGATAATATTTTTCCAATTAAAAATTTTAATGTTTCTTTTTTTTCTTTTTCTAATTAATCATTTTATTTTTTAAACTTACATCCAAGTTAGTTAACGTGTAGTGTAATAATGATTTCAGGAGTGGAATTTACTGATTCATCACTTACATATAACACCTAGTGCTCATCCCAACAAGTGTTCTCCTTAATGCCCCTTGACCATTTAGCCCATTCCCCCTACCCATAACCCTTCCCGAAACCCTCAGTTCTCTGTATTTAAGAGTCTCTATGGTTTGTCCCCCTTTCTTTTTTATATATTATTTTTGTTTCCCTTCCCTAATGTTCACCTGTTTTGTATCTTAAATTCCACATATGAGTGAAGTCATATATTTGTCTTTCTTTGACTGATTTTGCTTAGTATAATAATTCCAGTTCCATCCACGTTGTTGCAAATGGCAAGATTTCATTCTTTTTGATTGCCAGATAATATTCCATTATGTATCCATATATATATGTATATACACCATATCTTCTTTATCCATTCATCAGTCGATGGACATTTGGTTTCTTTCCATACTTTGGCTATTGTTGATAATGCTGCTGTAAACATTGGGGTGCATGTGCCCCTTCAAAATAGCACTCCTGTATCCTTTAGATAAGTACCTAGTAGTACAATTGCTGGGTCACAGGGTAGGTCTATTTTTAATTTTTTGAGGAACTTCCACACTGTTTTCCAGAGTGGTTGGACAGGTTTGCATTCCCACCAGCAGTGAAAAAAGATTCCTCTTTCTCCTCATTCTTGCCAACATCTGTTGTTGTCTGAGTGGTTAATTTTAGCCATTCTGAGAGGTGTGAGGTGGTATCTCATTGTTGTTTTGATTTTATTTTCCTGATGATGAGTGATGTTGAGCATTTTTTCACATGTCTGTTACCCATCTAGATGTCTTCTTTGGAAAAGTGTCTATTCATGTCTTTTGCCCATTTCTTCACTGGATTATTTGATTTTTGGGTTTTGAGTTTGACAAGATCTTTATAGATCTTGGATACGAACCCTTTATCTGATTACGTCATATTGGGAGAATATCTTCTCCCAATCCATTGGTTGCCTTTTAGTTTTGGTGATTGTTTCCTTCACTGTGCAGAAGATTTTGATCTCTCAATAGATTTGACAAAATACAACATTTTTCTTGATAAAAACCCTCAAGAAAGTAGTGACAAAAGGATCATACCTCAAGATCTTAAAAGCAATATATGAAAGAAAAACTGAGAGCTTTCCCCATAAGGTCAGGAACACAACTAGGATGTCCACTCTCACCACTGTTATTCATAATAGTGTTGGAAGTCCTAGTCTCAGCTATCAGACAACACAAATAAATAAGAGGCATCCAAATCAGTAAGGAGGAAGTCAAATTCTCACTCTTTGCAGATGACATGATACTCTATGTGGAAAACCCAAAAGACCACCAAGAAACTTCTAGAACTGATACAGGAATTCAGCAAAGTCACAGGATATAAAATTTATGTACAGAAATCAGGTGCATTTCTATACACCAATAATGAAGCAACAAAAAGAGAAATCAAGGAACCGATCCCGTTTACAATTACACCAAAAACTATAAAATACCTAGGAATAAACCTAACCAAGGAGGTGAAAAATCTATACACTGAAAATGGTAGAAAGCTTATGATAGAAATTTTAAAAGGCACACACAAAAATGGAAAAAAAAAACATTCAATGTTCATGAATTGGAAGAACAAATAATGTTAAAATGTCAATACTACCCAAAGCAATGTACATATTCAGTGCAATCCCTATCAAAATAACACCAGCATTTTTCACAGAGCTAGAACAAACAATCCTAAAATTTGTATGGAAGCAGAAAAGTCCCTGAAAAGCCAAAACAATCCTGAAAAAGAAAATCAAAGCTGGAGGCATTACAATTCCAACTTCAATCTGTATTACAAAGCTGTAATCATTAAGACTGTGTGGTACTGGCACAAAAACAAATACATAGATCAATGGAACAGAATGGAAAACCCAGAAATGTACCCACAAACGTATGGCCAACTAACCTTTGACAAAGCAGGAAAGAATATCCAATGGAAAAAAGTCTCTTCAGCAAATGGTGTTGGGAAAACTGGACAGAAACATGCAGAAGAATGAACCTGGACCACTTTCTTAACCATACACAGAAATAAACTCAAAATGGATGAAAGACCTCAATGTAACACAGGAAGCCATTAAAATCCTAGAGGAGAAAATAGGCAACAACCTCTTCGACCTTGGCTGCAGCAACTTCTTACTTGACATGTCTCCAGAGGCAAGCAAAAATGAACTATTGGGATCCCATCAAAAGAATGTTTATTTATTTTTAAAGAGAGAGAGAGAGAGAGAGAGAGAGATCGAGAGTGTCAAGTGGGGGAGCAGCAGAGACAGAGGGAGACACGGAATCCAAAGCAGGCTTCAGGCTCGGAGCTGTCAGCGCAGAGCCTGATGCAGGACTCAAACCCATGAACCATGAGATCATAACCTGAGCCGATGCTTAACCAACTAAGTTGGATGCTTAACCAACTGAGCCACCCATGTGCCCCATATTTTTACAATTTTTATTTTATCTTTAGACTTGATTTATTTTTTCTTAGATTTTAACAAAAGTTGACAAATCCTATGTAGTCATATATCAATCTTTACCTTTGTGGCTTTTTAATATTATTTCAAATTCCACCAAACATTTCCTGTGTTTATTTTTTTTTAATTTTTTTTAACGTTTATTTATTTTTGAGACAGAGAGAGACAGAGCATGAATGGGGGAGGGGCAGAGAGAGAGGGAGACACAGAATCGGAAGCTGGCTCCAGGCTCTGAGCCATCAGCCCAGAGCCCCACGCAGGGCTCGAAATCACGGACCGTGAGATCATGACCTGAGCCGAAGTCGCACGCTCAACCGACTGAGCCACCCAGGTGCCCCCATTTCCTGTGTTTAGAATTTAAAAATATTCATGCATATATTTTTTGTCACTTGTATATTTATATATTAAAATTTTACATACAAATATTGTGTTCATCTAAATTTTTTCTGTAATAAAGAGATGAAAGTTTTGCTTCATTTTTTCCAAATAGTTATAACATGAGAGGCATTGATGGCTCTCGAATCCTTTACAAAGAGAACCTCCCAAATAAAAGCATTTCAACAACTGTGAATTCATATAAACAATACAGATAATCCTTAACTTAAGTTATAACTTAATTTGTAAGTTATAAATATTGTGTCAAGGGGCACCTAGGTGGTTCAGTCCGTTAAGTGTCCAACTTTGGCTCGGGTCATGATCTCCTGGTCCGGGCGTTTGAGCTCCGTGTAGGACTCTGCGCTGACAGTTCAGAGCCTGGAGCCTGCTTCCAATTCTTTGTCTCCCTCTCTCCCTGCCCTTCTGCCACTCATGCTCTCTCTCTCTCCCTCAAAAAATAAACATTTAAAAAAAATATATCGGGTCAAAAATGCATTTAATACACCTACCTCACCAAACATCACAGCTTAGCCTAGCGTACTTTAACTGTACTCAGAACAGTTTTGTTAGCAAAATCACCTAACGCAAAGCCTATTTTATAGCAAAGTGTTGAATAGCTAATGCGATTTGTTGAATACTGTACAGAAAGTGAAAAACACAAAGGATCTGTGAATACAGAATGGTTGCAAGTGTATCACTTGTTTACCTCTGTGACTGTGTGGCTGACTGGGAGCTGTATGTTGCCACTGCCCAGCATCACGAGAGAATATTACACCACATATTGCTAGCCTGAGAAAAGATCACTGAAAGTATTATTTCTACTGAATGAGTGTCACTTTCACACCATAATAAAATGGAATCATCGTAAGTGTGGGACCATCTGTATATCATGTCTTTACTTGAAAATTTGAGCTATTTTTGAAAATAATTTTGCAATTTATGTTGTAAATTTAGTTGTCCATACTACAAAATTTAGACTCCAGCTAGGAGTGCTAGAAGCTTTTAAAAGTTAGTTATTTCTGGGGGACCTGGGTGGCTCATCAGTTAAGTGTTCAACTTTGGCTGAGGTCATGATCTTACAATTCATGAGTTCAAGCCCTGGGTCAGGATCTGTGCTGACAGCTCTGAGCCTGGAGCCTACTTTGGATTCTGTCTTCCTCTCTCTCTGCCCCTCCCCTGATTGCACTCTGTCTCTCTCTCTCTCAAAAATAAATAAACATTAAAAAGGAATTTTAAAAAATAAAAGCTATTTATTTCTACTGTGATATTTCTATTTGATAGAAAAATCACTTTCATAAAATCCCAGACATATGATCACACACTCTTTTGAAATTGGTAAATAGGAGGGAATTTAAAGTGTCATTAAAAATTGGGCTGGGATTTTCTTTTTTTCTTTTTTTTTAAGTTTTTATTTAAATTCCAGTTAGTTAATATGTAGTATAGTATTAGTTTCAGTAATAGAATTTTGTGATTCATCACCTGCATACAAAACCCGTGGCTCATCACAATAAGTACCCTTCTTAATACCCCTCACCCATTGAACCTATCCCTCACCCCACCTTCCCTCCAGCTCAGTTTGTTCTCTATAGTTAAGAGTCTGTTTTATGGTTTCTCATCTCTTTTTTTCCCCATGTTCATCTGTTTCATTTCTGAAATCTCACATATGAATGAAATTATATGGTATTTGTCTTTCTCTGACTTATTTTGTTTGGTATAATACATTCTGGCTTAATCATGTCATTGCAAATGGCAAGATATACTATTCCACTGTATGCATGTGTGTGTGTGTGTGTGTGTGTGTGTGTGTGTGTATTTCCAGAGTGGCTGTACCAGTTTGCATTCCCACCAACAGTACAAGATAAATAAGGCCTTTTAAGAATCTTTCTTTTTTTTTTTATTTTTTAAATTTTTTTTTCAACGTTTATTTATTTTTGGGACAGAGAGAGACAGAGCATGAACGGGGGAGGGGCAGAGAGAGAGGGAGACACAGAATGGGAAACAGGCTCCAGGCTCTGAGCCATCTGCCCAGAGCCTGACGCGGGGCTCGAACTCACGGACCGCGAGATCGTGACCTGGCTGAAGTCGGCCGCTTAACCGACTGCGCCACCCAGGCGCCCCAAGAATCTTTCTTATTTAGATTTCCTCATTGTATTATATAACTAAGACAACTTTGAAGCTTCTGGACTATGAGGCAATGGGAATTCAAACCAAATCTCAAATGAAGCACAGGGTCTGATTACGTTTAGTTCTGAGACAAACATTTTCAACCTACAGCTCAAACAGAGATCAGTAATGATTTTAAATTGTCTCTTTACAATGATAAGGAATATTTTGCTTAGTTTAATGTTTCACCCTGGGTATAGTCTTTCAAGTGTTCAGTTTTCAGTAGAATTTCATTCCAAAGCACTGCCTCACAAGAGCCCAGGGATTTGATCTACTACCTTCATATAGATACTAAAACTGAAGTTATGGGGTTACCAGGATGATAACTATCACTAAAGGACATATATATGTATATGTATGTATGTATATATATGTATGTATATATGTATATATGTGTGTACATATGTATATATGTGTGTGTGTATCCATCAATAGGAACTTTCCCTTAACTTATTTTAGTTTTAAAACATTGACCCTATACAGATATCACAAAATGCAAATCCTAGAAATGACCCTAGATCCCTGGATATTATGTAGCCCAGTTTATCACTGTGTGATGGAATTCTTCTTATAATATTTCTGACAAATGGTCATCCCTCTGCTTCTGTTAGGCAGCAAACTATACATATTAACTGCTCATTTCATTCCCAATTTGCTCTAGTTGCTAAGATAGTATATCAAATTCATTGATTTTTATTATTATCTTTATTTTGTCTTTGTTTCTGAAATCAATATCTTCAGGAAAATGGTGTAGTCAGTGACTTGAAACTATAAATGGATACAGATAAAAATATACTTCTAAAGATAACAATTCACTAGAAAGTTTTCGAATAGAACAATTCAACTTCAATAGGTCACTTTTCTTTCTTAGAAGAAGAAACAAAATTTTATTTCTGAGTTAGTAGCTAAGTATAGGTTTCTTTTTAATTCCACTCTAATATGTATAAAAGAAGTAACATATTCTAGCATATGGTAGTGTATCAACTAAGAGTGTGAGCTTTGAAAAAACAAACACACAAACAAACAAAAAGAATATTATTCATACACTGCGGATATTCAAATAAATGTAGTTTTTAAAATATTTTTTTTAAATTTATGCTTATTTATTTTTAAGAGAGAGAGACAAAGAGAAACTCAAGAGAGTGAGTGGGGGAGGGGCAGGGGGAGAGAGAGAGACAGAGACAGAGAGACAGAGACAGAGGCAGAGACAGAGACACAGAATCTGAAGCAGGCTCCCGGCTCTGAGCTGTCAGCACAGAGCCCGATGCGGGGCTCAAACCCACGGACCGTGAGATCATCACCTGAGCCGAAGTCAGACTCTCAACTGACTGAGTCACCCAGGCACCCCTTGAATACTCATTTTAAAGCACAGTGCTTTTTATGTTAATTAAATGTAATTTGATTGAATCTTTCAATGAAAAGCATGTCAATAAGTGATTCACAAGAACTCTATCTAAAATGTAATATTGAAGAAAGTTTGGAAGTAAACAAACCATGAATATTAAAAATTTGTTAGAGAGATATTAACAAGTCAGTATTTAAGGCAAAAATTATATATATATATATGTATATATAATATATGTATATATATATATTATATATATACACACCTGCCTCTTATGGCAAATGATACATATTTGAAAATGTGGTTTATATCTAAATATTATCAGAGAGAAATATCTACCTTCAAAAGCATATTTTAGGGTAAAATAATGAGCTTAACATCTACCCAATGAAGATGCATGAAATGCAGTGTAGTAAATTTGAAGGGAGAAGAAGAAAGGAACACAAGTATGAATCAAAATTAATATAATAAGAAGAGATCAAGTACTAGAAGGATGAACAAAACCCAAAGAGTTTTAAAAATACTAGTATGTTGTTGACAAACCTCTGGGAAGAATGATAAAGGAAAAAGAAAAGAAAAAGGACAAGAATAACTAATTCGAGGATTAGATATATATTAGAAAAATATGTTACAAAACATACCAAATTATACAACAATGATAAAAATTCATCTCACATAGAAAATTACAGAAACATATAATTTCACAAATGAATTCAACCAAACATTCAAAGAAAATTAATACCAATGTAACACAGTTCCTTAAATAAAATACTAATGAGGGAAAACTTCCCATTTAATCAGGGTAGGAAAATTTTGATACCAACATCTTGGACAGCTTGAGAAAGGGAAATTATAGACCATTCTTGCTTATGAGCAAAGGAACAAAAATTCTCAACAAATATTATCAAATCTCAGCAATATGTAAAGAGGATAATATATTATCAACTAATAGGATTCGGCCATAGGATTCAAGATTGAATCACATTAAAAGAATATCAATTTATCTAAACTACCATATAGCTCAAAAGAGGGAAAAATGTATATATCTATTGTAATAGATGTAGAAAATATGTATAATAAAAGTCATAATCTCATCTTGATTTAAAACATGTCTCCAAGCAAAGTATTGATATGGAGAAGCTCCTTTATTTTACAAAAGTACCTTCGAAAAAGTAAAGAAATCATGCTGATAAGCATGGAAAAGATCATTCCAATCTTACCTTTTCATAACAAGAGCAAGATATTAATGCTCACTAACACAACTTCTGTGTATGATGTGGCAATTCTAGCTCACAGTCTAAAAAAAGGGAAAAATAATATATAGTGTCAGCATTAAAAGTATGAAAAAGGTACGCTTGGTAGGCTCAGTCAGTTGAGTGTCATGATCTCAAGGTCATGAGATAGAGCTCCAGGTGGGCTCCTCACAGACACAGAGCCTGCTTAAGATTCTCCCTCTGCTCCTCCTTCTGCTCCTCTCCCCCAGTCATGCTCCCTCTCTCTCTCTCTCTTTCTCTCTCTCAAAAAGTTTCAAAGTTCTTACTGTTGGCTATGATTATATATAATATATATTATATATTAAGTAAGATATATTATATGATAAATAAAATAGATATTATAGTATATAATTTTAAATATATAAAAAATGTGTAAGTACAGCATATTTTAATATATACAATACAATTTTGTTTATATTATATAATGATTATATATTATATGACAAATATTATAAATATATTTATGATTTTACATACATACATATAATTTAAAATTATACATATATAAAATTACATACAGATTATGTAAAATATGCAATATTCAAACATCTGTGTATAAATTATCATAATTAATAAAGGGGGTTAGTAAGGCTTCAATTATCATTTTAATCCTAACGTAATTTTTTTTATTTCAAGATTCCAGAAACAACCAAGAAACAGCTAAAGCTGTCAAATAACTAGTAATAAATCTAACATATAATGTAGGATTTTCTATTAAGAGAATTGTACAACTTTATTCAGAGACATTAAAGAAGACTAACTGACAAGATACACCGCCATATTCATAGGTTGCAATTATAACAGAGATGTCCAATATTTCCAATTTATCTTTGAGCACAGTTCAAATAAAAGGCTCACCAGATGGGGGCGCCTGGGTGGCGCAGTCGGTTAAGCGTCTGACTTCAGCCAGGTCACGATCTCGCGGTCCGTGAGTTCGAGCCCCGCTTCAGGCTCTGGGCTGATGGCTCAGAGCCTGGAGCCTGTTTCCGATTCTGTGTCTCCCTCTCTCTCAGCCCCTCCCCCGTTCATGCTCTGTCTCTCTCTGTCCCAAAAATAAATAAACGTTGAAAACAAACAAACAAACAAACAAACAAACAAAAGGCTCACCAGATGTATGTGTGTATGTGTCTTGGGATGAAAAGAAGACAAAAAAAAAAAAAGGTTGGGCTTGCATTGCAAGCATCAACATACAGATAATTTGACAAAATAAAAACCCCAGAAGGCCTTATTATGTCAATTTGATATAGAACAGATACTGTATTTTTCAGATAAGTGAATTAAAAGGCTTTATTTTAATAACAGGGCTGGGAAAACTAAGCATCCATATAGAAAAATGTAAAATAGTACTACTACTTCCCATAATACAAAAGATGCAAGTAGATTAAGGAATGTGAAAGACAAATTACTAAATTTTCAGACAAAATGTATGTATTTTTTTAATCTTGAGAGAGAGAACAATACATTAAACAAGACACTAAACACATAAATATTAAAATAGACTCATAAATTCCACTGTATTTAAAAAACAAGTTCTGTTGATCAAATGACACTACAATGAAAATGAAAAGACAAACCACAGAATGGGAGACTATATTGGCAGGAAACAACTATCAAAAACACATATGGCAATGCTAAGCAGGGGAGTGGAGTGTGGCATAAGCACGTTAACATACTGTCTGGGAGTGTGATTAGTCCAAGGTCTTTAAAAAACTATTAGGCATTGTCTAGTAAAATGACAAGTACACAAACTCTACAGATCAGTGATTCCACTATTAGATACACACCTAGATAAATTCTTTTTTTTAAACAATTTTTTTTTAATGTTCATTTACTCTGGAGAGAGTACAAGTCAGGGGGGGTCAGTGAGAAGAGGACATAGGATCCAAAGCTGGGTCTGTGCAGACAGCAGCGAGCCCTTTGTGGGGCTCAAACTCACAAACCCCGAGATCATTACCTGACCCGAAGTCAGATGCTCCAGCTAAAGTCAGATGCTGAAACGGACTGAGCTACCCACACATGTGTGCCAGTATTATATACAAAAATGTTCACAAACACATTGTTTATTATTGTCCAAATCTGACACAAATTATAAAAAAACATTGATAAATAGATCATGGTAGAGTACATAAAAATAAAATATAACAATTAAAAGAGATACAACTGTAGACAATATACATGAAGCTCAAATAATATTTAGTGAAAATATATGCACTATGATTACATTTATACAAAGTTTGAAAAGAAACAATAGTATGCTTACATACTTTATAAATGTATACACCTAGAATTGAAAGCATGGCATGGGTTGCAATAGAAATCAGCAGAATAGTTCCTTTGGGAAATGTGGGGATTCACATTCAGAAAGGGATCCTTGTGAGGCTCCTGCTATAATGGCAATAATTTATTACTTGAAGTTAACGATCAATACACTGGTGCTTGTTTTTCATTACCCTAGAAACACTACATATATATTTTATGCAGATCACATTAAAATTTGTGATGAACCAAAATAAATTGAGAAAAACATCTTAATTACTGATACTCTAAGCCCTGTAGGCACACTACCCATTATTTGTGGGAAAAAAATTATATTACCTTCGTTCTACTTTAGGTAACACCTCTCTCTGGATAAGATTTATGGTGGCACAAACGTATAATGATTCCTTTTTATACTTCTTATCTAATTAAGCAAGTAAAGCAAAGTAAAAACAAAAAAAAATTGCAGTGTAGTTTCTTGAGAAGAAAATTAAAACAATATATAAAAAGGACTATGCTTGTTTGAGAAGACAAAGCTTAGTTGTTTTTTTTTGTACTTATTGAGATTGACATAAACATTATCTCTAGCAAGAGTTTTCCTGTTTTATTGATTAGTAAATTACTACTCCCAGATCAAAATGGTAATGCCCATGATTTAAAACTAGTTGTAAATTTTGCTGGGGTTGTCAAAAGGGTTTTTTAATACCACACCACTTTAAGTCTGACCAAAATCAGGATAATACCTTTATGTTTCTAACATGAAGAATATTCTAATATATGAGAAAATTATAGACATCTACATACATTATAACTTCCAAAATTAATTTTAGGGGTACCTGGGTGGCTTGGTTGGTTGAGCATCTGACTCTTGATTTCAGCTCATGTCATGATCTCATGGTTCATGAGTTCAAGCCCCGCGTCAGGCTCTGTACTGATAGAGCGGAGCCTGCTTGGGATTCTCTTTCCTTCTCTCTACCCCTAGCTACCCCCCTCTCAAAATAAATGTATAAACTTTATAAAAATAATATAAAATAAAATTAGTTTCAGCAGGACTATATTTGCTGGCATTTTATCTCTAAATTTATAATTGTTATTAGTACTTTTATATATCTACTAAATTTATAGGATAAGTATATATAAAATATAACTATAAAAATGTATCATATATAACTATGTGGGGGCAAGAAATCTGAAATCAGTTTCATTGGGCTGAGGTCAAGGTATAGGCAGAGCCACAGTATCTCTAAAGGCCCTAAGAAGAATGAGTCCCTTGCCTCACCAGCTCCTGGTGACTGCCTGTATACCTTGGCTTGTGGACACATTAACTTCAGTCTTCATGTCTGTGGTCCCACTGCCTCTCCCTTTCTATGTGTGCATTTAAGGTGCACCCAGGTAATCCAGAATGATCTTTTATCTCAAGATCTTACATCTAATCACACCACGAAGCCCTTTTTTGTTGTTGTTGTCAAAGATAACACAGGGTCCAGAAGAAATCAAGACATGACTTTCTTTGGGGCGGGGGGAGTCATTATTCAGTCTACCACGTATTTTCATTTATTATATTCTTAATTAGGATATCAGAATATTCAAACATATTATGCCTTGTAGATACAAATAAGCATACTTATATTATAATATATGAATTCACGGAGGTGACACAAAAGAAAAATTACCCCATTTAGTTAGGATTTTTTTGAAGCCTCTGTAATAGAATCTATAAGCAAAGAATCATTTGCCTGATTTTCTTATCGGAATATTATCCTTATAATCTATATGCTATAGTGAAAAACAAGAATTTACATTTATTTAAGCAAAGTTTATTTACCTGCTAACTGAGGCTGAACATCTAACCTTTTCTTTGCAAGATGAAAATGACAGTTTTTGCTGTAATTACACCCCATCTTCTACGAAATTACTTCACAAGCTGTTGTATGGATGTACGACATGTCAGCAAAATACCAAGAAATTTATAATATTTGTTTTTATCCAAGTGTGTGCAAAATACTATATTAGTTAAGGTGAAGGCTAAACTGATTTAACAGAGATTCCAAATTTAATGTCTTAAAGAAAACATATATTTATTTACCATGTAACATGTAACTTATCATGTTATTGGTGAATGGTTGGTGAATGGCTTTGTTCCACCTGGTCATTTGGGAATGTGTTTTCTTCCGGTTGTTCTGTATTTTCCTAAGTTGTTGACCTCATATGAATGACACATAAGCATATTCACTTTCCTGTGTAAGGGAGGAAGAAGGAGAACATGGGGGAGGGCATTGCAATGTTTTAAGGCCCTGGACAGAAGTGGTACCTGCCATGTTCCTTTATTCTGCTAGCAAGGCCTCATCCCATGGCCACATTTAATGGTAAAAGTTGCTGAAAATGTCCCTACTTGAGCAGCTATGTGTTCAGCTGCAATTGTCTTACTGTGAAAGACAATATATTTTGTTTTCAATTTTCTTTTCCACAATCTCTACAACACACGGTAAAATATGCATTATGTTGGACCATGTGGATGCCTACATGTTAATTAGTAAAAATGGACAAAGAATTTGAAAGTAATTGGTTGTCTGCCTTTAAGACAGAGGTTTAAATCAAAAGTTGCCTAGAGATATTATATTGGGAAAAACATTAAAAATAACATTCATTAACGTTTTAATTTGTTCATTTGTTCAATTATATTTACACCAACTATAGGTTCTCAGGACATAAAGATCAGTAAGACCTTTCATGAACACAGGAAACTCACAGACTGATCATCAAGATAGTCCAAAATGAAATAAAATTCACTTAAAGTAGATGATGCAATCACATCAGAGTCATAATCCCAAAGACAAATTGAAAACATTTTCAAATGGAAGAGAATGTGTTTTTTAATGCTGTTCTGAGACATTTCACTGATATTGCATAAAGGCTTCTTTGTAGTAAGACTTGACCAATTAATCTCAATTTCTGGATAAAATTATTAAGAAATACTGGACTTACAGTTATAATGAGCTAGCTTGTTCTAAACCAGCATTTGAGTCACAATGATTAAAAGTGTAGCTCTTAAAATATTACTTACATGGATTCAATGAAGATGAAGAGTATGGGAATAGTGAGACAGATGTTTCCCAAACACTCAGCTGAGACAATGAAACAACATCAACCCAAGCAAATTTCTTGTATAATATTCCCATAATTCCAGAAACATAACTTATTATCATGCCTTGGTGTATGCTGCTTTTCCAAGCTGAAGTTCCTCTTTTGACGCATTTAATATCCTTCAGGACCTTACAATGTTCTGGATGCATACTAATTTCTCCTAAGAGAAGTTCTCCAATGGTTGACTTCTTTGCTATGTACCTAGGAACAGAGTCTTTATAAAATATTTTACATAGGTGTCTATAAAAAAATAATTGCTAGTAGGGTTTGAGCGTCTTAGCTATTGACCTGCACAAACATAATATCCCATATCTTGTTTTATTTAACCCTCTATACAGTCTTATGACCTGGGGATAATTATCCTAATACTGCAAAGAGGAAACCCAGCTCTAGACCAGTTGTTAGTTGATTTACCAGATAGCCAGTCACTAGCAAACCATGACTGGCACCAGGCCTGCTAGCTCCAAAGCCTGCCAACATTAGTTTGTCAGTGTTTGATCAAGCTATATTTAAATGTTTTTATTTATTTAGTTTGAGAGAGAGAGAAAGAGAGAGAGAGAGAGAGAGAGAGAGAGGCAGAGACGGAGGGAGAGAGGGGATCCTAAGCAGGCTCCGCAGTACAGTGTTCAATGTCATGAACCGTGAGATCATGATCTGGGCCAAAATTAAGAGTCTGACGTTTAACTGACTGAGCCACCCAGGCACCCCTGATGAAGTCACATTAAGTGTGCAAATATTTATTAATGTTTTTAAGGTGGTCTGTGTATGCTATGTGTATATGTGACTCTTCTGCTATAATGTAAGCTACTTGAAGCTCACATTCTTTTATTATTTTTTAAGTTTATTTATTTTTGAGAGAGAGAGCATGGGTAGGGGAAGGACAGAGAGAGAGGGAGAGAGAGAGAGAATCCCAAGCAGGATCCGTGCCTCCAGCACAGAGCCTGATGCAGGGCTCAAACACCTGAAACCGTGAGATCATGACCTGAGCACAAACCAAGAGTTGAATGCTTAAAGACTGAGCCACCCAAATGCCCTCTTTTATTTGTAAATGTCTCTGCAGTTGCTAATGCAGGATTCTGCATATTCAATAAATGTTCATTAATTGTACATTGTTTAATCTCATTGAAATATGTTCAATTTATATAATTCTCTAGTTCTCATGCGATTGAGATTTATTTTTACAAAATCAATGACTGAGATTTTTAAAAAATCTTTCACTATAAACACATTCATTATCTGTTCCTTAGTAAGAGGATATCTAAATTTCGATATCATGATACATTATATTTTAGTCATCTTATTTAAATGCTACCATATTTTAATTTAGATATTTAATTATAATCCCAGGCTTTACTCTTTCTGATCATAACTTCTTAACTGCTTTATGATATGTGTTCATAGCAAGCCTTTAAAAAAACCAATATGGGTATCTTTAATTAAAAAAAAATAATGCCTGTTAAAATATGATTTCTTAGCAGTGGACATAGCATTTTTATCTCAAACACTTAAAAAATACATCATTAGTGACAATTTATACTGATTTTTAAAATCTATCAGGCTCAGGGCGCCTGGGTGGCGCAGTCGGTTGGGCGTCCGACTTCAGCCAGGTCACGATCTCGCGGTCTGTGAGTTCGAGCCCCGCATCAGGCTCTGGGCTGATGGCTCGGAGCCTGGAGCCTGTTTCCGATTCTGTGTCTCCCTCTCTCTCTGCCCCTCCCCCGTTCATGCTCTGTCTCTCTCTGTCCCAAAAATAAATAAAAAAAAACGTTGAAAAAAAAAATTTTAAAATCTATCAGGCTCTATAAATTCACCTGCAAAATTTGCAGCAATTATTCTATTTTTATTCCAAAGTAGTCTCTCAGTAATATGGGGTATTCTTAAGTGTTAAATTGATGAAAATTAGGGCTCAGGAAGTGGGTGAGGTGCTGCTCACCTCAGATATAAAAGTTGGGGGATAGTAAATGAGACCTTTAATCTCCAAATTTACTTTAGATAGGTGAATTTGCTAACTTAATGTTTCTTACTTGCCAGGTGGGCATGTGCACATTTTAAGAAAATAAAATTTTTTCACAGTGTTGTTTTTAAGTTTTCTATTTCAACATGAAATATGATCAGGTGGTAATAGAGCAAAGATTTAGACCAATAAGTAGTACACAGAGTTATTTAACTGTTTACAGATTACCAAGACCTGTTATTTAAGGGCTAATTCAAACAAAACTTGGAACCACATTTTAGATTTACAAGGATCATTTTGGATTTCCTGAGGCTTAGAAGTTTGCACTCAGGATTCATGATTATGAATTGATGGGATTTAAAAAGAAATTCTGATGGTTAGCATGTGTTCATGTTTTTAAAGCAGTAGTTAATTTTTCTTAAATATTATAATAACCACTACAATATAAAAGGTCCAAAAGACTAAACATAGTATATAATACATGAAGATAACAACAAGACTACTGTAATAAGGGAGAATTATCAGATTTGATTTTGCAACCAAGGTTCTCTCCAACTGTTATCATTAATTTTTTTTAACATCATTGTGTTAAAAAAATCCTATAAAGGAGGAGTGGGTGGCTCAGTCCCTTAAGTGTCGACTCTTAATTTCAGCTCAAGTCATGATCCACGGTCATGATCTCAGGGTTATGAGGTCCAGCCCATTGTTGGGCTCTGAGCTGAATGTGGAGTTGGCTTGGGACTGTCTCTCTTCCTCTCTGCCCCTCCCCAGCTCACGAGTGCCCTCTCTCTCACCCTCTCCCTCTCAAAATGAATAAACATTTTTTCAAAATTCTACAAAGGAGATTATTCTAATATCTATTCACATTCCAAGTTAACTGTTTGAATTTTAAGTAATAATTCTATTTGGAATTTTAGTTAATTAGAACCATGTAAATTATCATTTTAATATTTCAAAGTAAAAAATTAACCATTCCTAATTTCTACATTAATAACTAATGAGAGGATCTAGGAGAGTAAGATAAAAGGAAGAGAAGACATGATTCTAACTATAACGTTAGTATTTTCAATTACTTGAGGTAAGGGAGATGTTTTCCTGTCCTTCCTTCCATCTGCATCACCTAAACAAAATCCGGAAGATGGTAGATATTCAAATATTCCTGAATTATTAAATTAATGGGTGAACTAAAAATATTCTTCTTATCTCTCAGCCCCAAGTCTCATGTTCACGTAATAAAATCCCAAAATGAATAAAAAATTAAAATAGTGCAAAATTCCATGCTTCTGAGACCTCAGAAAAATTTCTTTTGAGCCTAATTATTGAATGTTTAAAGTACCAATGACCAAAGAGAGGTGGATTACTTTTTTCATTAAAAAACTACGTTTATTTGGGGGTGCCTGGGAGGCTCAGTTGGTTGTGTCCGACTTCAGCTCAGGTCATGATCTCGCGATCTGTGAGTTCAAGCCCCATTTTGGGCTCTGTCCTGACAGCTCAGAGCCTGGAGCCTTCTCCAGATTCTGTGTCTCTGTCTCTGTCTCTCTGTCTTTCTCTTTCTCCCCCTGCCCCTCCCCCACTCACTCTCTGGAGTTTCTCTTTGTCTCTCTCTCTTAAAAATAAATAAGCATAAATTTAAAAAGATATTTAAAAAACTACATTTATTTGAATATCCGCAGTGTATGAATAATATAAAAGGCTTCTTCTACATATAAGCATCTAGAAGTAAGTCTCATTTCTTATCACCTCAAGAATCTGAGTTGTTTTTCAACATTCAATAGAAGCTTAAATTGCTGTAGCTCCTTCTGTTAAAAATAATTTTCACATGCATCAATCAAATCAAACAAGCTGAAAACCAGAAAGACAAATTGAATGTAGACTTTGCATTATAGGAGTATATGGGAAAGAGTGTTTGTTAAGCATTAAGGCAGATTTTTTTGTCAGGCTCTCTCACACATATGAGGTATGGGGCAGTGTGTCAGTGAATAAAAAGGTGGAGTGTAGAAATTATCAGTGGTGTGACTTTGGAGTTATTTAAAGATTCTCACTCTCTGGCCCTTTATCTGTAAAATGGAGAAAATGATGTGTCCTAAAAACATATATTTGGGAAATGTTGGATACATAGTAGCCTCCACTACTTAAATGTTGCAATTATTATTTCCTACATTGTCTAGCTATCATTTTTATCCCATAGAAATAAAGTAATGATATTATATAGATCTAAAATTAAATACTTATCTATAATTACTACATTAAATCAATATATTTTCTTGCTCCAGACCATGTTCACCCAGAGCACAAACCAGCAAGAGCAACACACACGCTTCCCATGTCATTCATGTCCTAATGCCTGACTCTCTCTCAGAGAGACTCTCAGAGAGCCACTGCTTTTGTTTCCAACTCTAAGCCTTTTCTGAGTCAGGCAGCTGTTGGAATGAATGGTGACAATAGGCTTCTGGCTCTGTGGATGGCCTTTACTCCTTTCCCCCACGTGCCTGCAATACATGAAGATGAACTGACCCAAGCAGGGCAGCAGGGCAATGGCAGAGTCCCAGGAGAACCTGACACTCTCTCAGTGACCTGAGGGGAACTTCAGTATCAATGCCACATAAGTGTGTATGTTTCCAGACATTTAAAGTTCAGGAAAGAATTGAATGTATGGGCTGAATCTTCTCAACCTTTGAGTCTGGAATAGTGAGGAAGATAAATAAGCAGATAGGCATTTTCTATGCACCTCCAGAGAGTACTGTGCGAAGACCTCACTTGCATTACACCCATCTACCACAGGAATTCACCATCACAAATATTTAGATAATTGGATTGGAGATCACAAAAATAGCTCACAAAAAGAGACAATAGCCTACCAGACAGGGAAGTATTACAACCAAAATGCAAGCCAAATGAAATGCAACAGGAGAAAGAGGGAATGAATGGATCTGTCTCTCTGTCTCTCTCTATCTCTGTCTTTCTCTGCTTTTCTCTGTCTCTGTCTCTCTCTCTCTGTTTCTCCCCCACCCTCGACACACACACACACACACACACACACACACACACACACAGAACTATCTACAACAAAAATAATATTCCTCAGAGCTTAAATAATTTTTAAGCTAAAATTAAATAGATGAAATAAATGATTAGTAGGTCCTTTCTGAGGCTAAAATAAATGCTCTGGAAAATCAAGGGCAAGAAGATCTCAAAGCACAAAGCAAAACATTAAAGTGAAGTAATCATGAAGGAAATGATTTTTTAAAAAAAGACTTCGAAAGATAGATCTGAAAAGAAGAAATAGAACAGATGTGGGAGAAGCAATAATTAAACAATTTATGGAATAAAATTTCCCTTTAGTAGGAAAGATCTGAGTCTACAGATTGAAAGGTGTCACCATTACTCAGGGTAAATTAATGAGAAAACACACAGAGAGGGCAAATTATGTTAATATTGCTAAACTCTAAATAAGAAGATAAAAATATTACAAGTTCACAGAGAAAAAGAACAAAGATGTCCAACTGGCATCAGACTTCTGATATGTAGCACTGGAGCCTGAATGCAGTGGGATCCTCTATCCACCCACATTGTCATTCAGGGTAAAACAAAGATATTTGAAAATATACAAAAACTCCAAAACCACATTTGAGAGATGGGAGAAATGGATAGAGAGTAATAGTTAAAAGCAGATTGTATGAGAATATGTAATGATTTCCAAATAGGATTTTTTTTTTTAGAGAGAGAGAGCGAGAGCGCACAAGTTGAGCAGAGGGGCAGAGGAAGAGGGAGAGAGAATCTTAAGCTAAGCATGAAGCCCAACCCTGGGATCATGACCTGAGCCAAAATCAAGAGTCAGCCACTCGACTGACTAAGCCACCTAAACAAGATTTCTAAATAGGATTTTGAAAGTTGAGCCAAAGAAAATATATTGTAGGGGGGATTATAGTTAATAAAATAGCCATAACATTTAGGACTTTGGGAATTGGGAACTTGAGGAATGGCATGTGGTAGGGAAGATTAAAAAGTATTATACTACCGAGAGAAAAGTGCAGAGAAATGTGGAAAAATTGGGGTATTATGGTAAGATAAATAATGTGTCAGTGGAAAAAAATCCATTTTTCTATTTATAAATAATATATGTGCCTGATTAGGGTTAATGGGGAAATGGAATTATAGTAATTTGGTAAACAAAAAAATAAAGGGAAAGGGAAAAGTATAATAATGATATTAAAATTTATAATCATTTAACAGTGTCTGGCAGTTTCTTAGAAAGGTAAACAAACTCTTACCGTATGATATAGCAAGTGAGCTTTTGAGATTTTTGGGATTTACTCAAACAAATTGAAAACAGGTCCACACAAAACACAGCACATGAATATTTGTAGCAGTTCTACTCATAATTGTCAAAAATTTGGAAGCAACCAAGATGTCCTTCAGCACAGGTAAATGCATGAAGAAACTGTGCTACATCCACACATCTATTTACTCAGTGATACCAGAAAAAAGAAAAAGAAATGTTCAGCCACAAAGAGACACTGAAGGACTTTAAAGGCATATTACTAACAACACAATCTAAAAAAAACTACATACTGTATTATGCTAACTATATGACATTCTAGAGAAGTCTATAGAGATAGTAAAAAGATTAGTGGTTTTCAAGGGTCCAAGGGGGAAGGACAGAGGGGATAAATAGGTGGGATTCTTAGAACAGTAAAATTTTTCTGTACAATACTATAATGGGAGTTACATGTTATTACACATTTGTCAAAATCCATGGTATGTACAATACAAAGAGCTAACCCTAATGTAGACCATGGACTTTAGTTATCAATATGTGTTCATCAACTGTAACAACTATCAACTTTTTTTCATATCACAAGTAGTTTTATTCTACACATTAATGTAATATTTATTTAAATTTTCATGTGTTACATTTTCTTTCCTGTTGAGGTAAATAATTTGTTTTCTTCAGATATGGCATTCCTGGAAATAAATTTGGTGTATAGTTGGAAAATTATATGATGAATCCCATAACGCCTACCTTTAGAAGTCAGAAGGTACATTTTTTGTCTCTGCCATTAATTAGATTAGTTTGGAATATTCACATACATATATATTTTTTTCTTAGAATATTATATCTTTTAAGGGGACTAATAATGCATTATCTTTGCTTTGCAGGGTGTTTGGAAAGACAAAACAACCTTTTAAATATGTGGAAAGAGAAAAAAATGTTCTATCAATATAAGCATTATTTAACCATAAATTTAGTAGTATTAGAAAATAGTATTTCTTACAGGACAAGAATTGCATAATGCTTACCTGAAAATAAATATTATAGCGGTAATTACATATACACACATATATACAATATATATGTATTTTTATATATACATACATATGTGATACAAATCTGAAATATAACTTTTTCAGTATCAGATAATGCTTAAGAGTAAAAATATTATATTTTAATTAGACACTATTTGACATCAACATAATATGTTATGTATTCACATAGGAAAAATACCATACAAAGTAATTCTACAGGTTAAAAAATATTACTTAGAATATATAGTGGTGCTTGGGTGGCACAGTCAGGTTAATGCCAGACCCTTGATTTTGGCTCAGGTCATGATCTCAGGGTTTGTGAGTTTGAGCCCTGCATCAGGTTTCACACTGACAGTGCGGAGCCTGCTTGGGATTCTCTCTCTCCCTCACTTTCTACCCCTCCCCCACTCACATGTGTGCACTCTCTCTTTCAAAATAAATAAACTTTAAAAAATTTAAAAAATAAATAAAATATAGAAAAAATATACAGTATTATTATTATTTATATTTTATTTATTATTTTATATTTTCTATTTTATTTATTAAATTATATTTAATTTATTATATATTATTACCATAGAAGATAGCATAAAATATAAGTACTATCACACTTATATTTACAAATGTATTGTATTTCCAGAGTCACATTGTTAAGTAACTCATGAATCGTCTAATGATTCCACTAAAATGCAAGATGCTATATTTTACTTAAAATTGCTTCAGAAACAATCATTGAAAAATGAGAAATGTTTTTAAACATATTCCTTTTATTTCTTATGTATTAATTGATGACTTTTATCTACAATGTTAAGCTGGGAAAGGATTTGACACGTTCTTTTTTATTCATATTATAGTGATATATGAACAATCATGTATGGGTAAGGCAATGATTCTTTTTAATAATGAGCTAACCATATAAAGTGTACTTCAACAAAAGTAAAAAAAAAAAAAGAAGATTCAGTGATTTCCAGTAAATCTCTGGCATGAAGGAGTATTGTTTCTAACCAAGAAAGCAAGAAACCCAGGGGATATATCATTATGATCACTTATGCTAATAAGAGTGAAACAACAATGTTCAATCTATTTTTTCATCATCAAGTCAGGCAGCAGAAAAAGCTGAAGCTTTACCGTTTTAAGAGGATTTACCATTTCATTTTTTTTCAATATATGAAGTTTATTGTCAAATTGGTGTCCATACAACACCCAATGCTCATCCCAAAAGGTGCCCTCCTCAATACCCATCACCCACCCTCCCCTCCCTCCCACCCCCCATCAACCCTCAGTTTGTTCTCAGTTTTTAAGAGTCTCTTATGCTTTGGCTCTCTCCCTCTCTAACCTCTTTTTTTTTTTTTTTCTTCCCCTCCCCCATGGGTTTCTGTTAAGTTTCTCAGGATCCACCTAAGAGTGAAACTATATGGTATCTGTCTTTCTCTGTATGGCTTATTTCACTTAGCATCACACTCTCCAGTTCCATCCATGTTGCTACAAAGGACCATATTTCATTCTTTCTCATTTTTATCTCAATGAGTTTTTGTTTTTAACTAACATAAACACACACTAAAAACACTCTTTTCTGCTGGTTGCTATGACACTTTGCATTCGAACTCAGAGTTCACTCTGTTGGCTTCATTTTGGTTAATTAGAACATTATCTCTGGGAGCACAGCTTTTGATTGGGGAAGGGTGAAAGAAGCAGGCTTGGAGACCAGGCTGTTGTATGTGTACCGTATGTCAATTTTAAGATTTTTAAGATTTTTTTCTAATTATAATGTAGAATGTATTTATCATTGGTATGCTTGATATTTAAGTATTGTAACAAAAAATAAACAAGGCATGTCCAAATAATTTCAATAATGTTTAACATTTTACCTGTGTGTTCTTTTACATGTTACATATAATAATTCATGTATATTAGATTATGATCTCATTGTTTTAAAGAAAAACAAATTTTACTGCTGACCTCTAATAGCCTTTTTGTGAGCTTCTATTTTAAAAGAGCATTTAGTTTTCTATAAGAAAAAACATTCTAAGGAAAAGAAAATCACATTGAAACTTATGATCTTACATTTTATTTTATTTTATTTATATTAAAATTTTTTAAGTTTATTTTTTTAAAATTTTTTTTTTCAACGTTTATGTATTTTTTTTTTTGGGACAGAGAGAGACAGATTATGAACGGGGAGGGGCAGAGAGAGAGGGAGACACAGAATCGGGAACGGGCTCCAGGCTCTGAGCCATCAGCCCAGAGCCTGATGCGGGGCTCGAACTCACGGACCGCGAGATCGTGACCTGGTTGAAGTCGGACGCTTAACCGACTGCGCCACCCAGGCGCCCCTTTAAGTTTATTTTTGAGAGAAAGAGAGAGAGAGAGAGAGAGAGAGAGAGAGCGAGCTCGAGAGAGCATGAGCAGGCGAGGGTCAGAGAGAAAGGGAGACACAGAATTTGAGGCAAGCTCCAGGATCTGACTTGTCAGCATAGCACCTGACTTGGGCTTGAACTCATCAACGGTGAGATCATGACCTGAGCCAAAGTGGAATGCTTAACTCACTGAGCCACCAGGCACCCTGATCTTACATTTTAAATGAAATGCACATGATCCCAATACATAAAATAAAATTAGAATAAATCTGTCATTCATTATGAAATATTTTTCATTATGTATAATGTGTATTTATAATATGTGAATTTTGTGTAATGTGGTGAAATTCCAAAAGGAATGGAAAAATCACATCAAAACTGAGCAAAATGCATTTATCTGAAAACTTATGATTCTTTTTTTCTCTCTACTCAACAAAATGTTCCTTAGAGGACAGTATGATGACTATTGCTCAAGTACTATTTCCAGCAGCTTTGTAGAAGCTATTTTTACCATAAGGGTTTTAATTTACTTGTTGTGAACAGATTAAGTGCTCACTTTGCATGTAGCCCTGCCTGAGGCCTGCAGGGGATTCCTTTTCCAAACCTCAATGAGTCTTTGTGGTAAAGATATATTATTTTTACATTTAAACCTTTTATATCAAGGCTTAAAATAAATTCCACACAGAAAAAGTAGTGAGATAAACTGTTATCAGAATACTAAGGAGCAAAAAGTCTCTTTCAACAGAGGGTAAATAAAGTGGAGGTATCAGAAAACTTCAAATAGGAAGTTTCATTAATGTATATCTTTCCTGGTGCTTTGAAAGGCTGTTGTCAGTTTTATCTCCTATTCCTTTGCTGGTCAATTTTTTAGAAAATAAAACATTTGGGGGTGCCTGGGTGGCTCGGTCGGTTAAGCGTCCGACTTCGGCTCAGGTCATGATTTCACGGTCTGTGAGTTCGAGCCCCGCGTCGGGCTCTGTGCTGACAGCTCAGAGCCTGGAGCCTGTTTCAGATTCTGTGTCTCCCTCTCTCTCTGCCCCTCCCCTGTTCATGCTCTGTCTCTCTATGTCTCAAAAATAAATAAACGTTAAAAAAAAAAAAAAGAAAATAAAACATTTGTCAGGGAATTTTAAAAATTGAATTTAAAAAATGCCTTAGTATACCAGATGTCATGCAAATTAGTTTCTGTTGTCAGTGTTACCCAATTCAAATGAATGAAGATGCATTTACCTAAATGGATTGATGAAGTTAAATTCCTATTTTGCCAACATAAGATATGGCCCAAAGGATAAGTTGGGTCTGCAAACATTTCTGGGATAACTATTTTTAATATATCACATATCAACTGGTCATATTTGATATCATTTAAATTAGCTAATTTAATAGCTAATTTTAAGATGTTCTTGTCACCTCTTTTTTAGTTCTTTCAGAGCATTAGGCAGCTGTGTTTCTCAAGATCTAAAGGTATGTTGTTGTGTTTTGATTGACTTTCGGAGAAAAAAATTCCAGTTTTCATGTGTCTCAGTGAAAGTTTGATGAAAGAATAAGATTAATCAATGGTATTTTTAAAATGAATAATTTTATTTAAATATTGGATGTCAAACTGCTTTGGGCAATGATTCTTTACCATGAAATCTACAAGCTAAGTATATGGATATGAGAATATTATGACCTGTTTTCCACTGAGTGCGTGGGCTATGACCCTATGCATCCCTGCTTTAGATTTTTTCCATTTATTTATCAAACACCATATAGTGTTCTGTGCCAAGCACTACTTTAAGTGTGTGATCAAATAGCAACACAAAATGCTGGTTTTGTGAGTAAAGTATAGTTATTGTTGTGGCTATATTACAGGTGAGAAAAATGAAGACAGAGAAGTTACATACCTTGCCCAAGGTCACACAACTAGTAACTTATGGGTCAGGATTTGAATGCAGGGAGTGTATCCCGAGAAGCCTACTGACTGGATTTTTTCTCTTTTCATCAGTATTCACCCATTCAGTGAGCCAATCCTCAGAACACTCTAAGGGCTCCATGAGGTCAAATAATTTTTAAATTATACTGTTATTCATCATTTTTTACTTTTATTCTTCAAAAATGTACTATGGAGTTTTCTAAGGGTGGCATGACATCTGATATAATAGGAGATTGATAGCAGAAGGGGAGGATTCAGTTGTGGTCTATGAAGCCAACATTAAAAAGTTTTGGCAAAATGTAAAAAAATGGCACTCATTATCAGATTTTTTGTGTGTTTTGGAAGTAAAGTTATTTTTATAAAATATATTACATGACAGATAATGGATTTATTACTATTACTTTACTAATGATTATTAATACATATTTCCAAAATTTATCATTTTTAATATCTAATGTGCAAATATATAACAATTATATATTTAACAATTATGTATATATCTATATCTATATCTGTAATCTCACACAAACAAAACCTCTTTGTGGTTCTCAAGTTTTAAGAGTATTAAGGAGTCCTGAAATAAAAATACTTAAGAATCTCTGCCTTTTAAACTTGTTTAAGCACTAAGTCATCTCATAAATTAATTATGACTTAGGAGTTATTTTAACTCCATAATTAACATTTAATTTTAACATGAAACTTTAGAGCTTTAAGATTTAAAAAATTAAAATAAATAAATAAAATAAATAAATAAAATGTAAATTGGAAAAAAACATGAAATACAATTGATGGGGCTCCTGGGTGGCTCAGTCAGTTGGGCATCTGGCTTTGGCTCAGGTCATGATCTCATGGTTCATGGGTTTGAGCCCTGCGTTGGGCTCTGGGCTGACAGCTCAGAGCCTGGAGCCTGCTACGGATTCTGTTGTCTCCCTCTCTCTCTGCCCCTCCCCCACTTGCACATGACATCTTGTCTCTCTCTCTCTCTCTCTCTCCAAAATAAACGTTAAAAAAAATTAAGAAAAAATGAAATACAGTTGAAAGTGCACACACAAAAACTCAGCTGAGATTTCAAAATCTTTTATTTCCTATGCACAATTATTGTGTGACTTAAATTTCTTCCCAGCAAAGGTGGCTTTTTATCACAGATGATTCTCTTAGAGACCTCACTCATCATGCTCATTTTCACTTATGCTGAATTACTTACATATGATATATGTAGCATAACATAATAGAAAAAGGGCAAGATATTGTATTGAGTAAAGTCTAAAGTAAATTTTGGCTCCACTACCTACCAGGCATGTGTCTTTGGCCAATGTGTTTGACCTTTCTGACCAATAGCAGTCTTTCTAAAGATCTGGTGTGATGATTGTATGAAATATGAGTCATTTTATCCTAGCTAAGTATCAATCTCCTTATCAGTAAAATTATAATAAAGATTGTTTTCAAGCTTACTGCAGCTCTTCCATAAAGAGTGTTTTGAACAACTTTATTACTGAGAACGCATGAAATAATTGTTAGTGATTAAATTAGTTAACTACCATGTTGTAGACATTAATAAATAAGAGTTTCTTCCCTTCTCTCTCTCTTTTTTTTTACTACAACCAGATCTAAGTTTCATGACCTAAATTAAGTTCAATGTCTTCACTAAAGTCTACATTCTGCTTTGCCTTTCCTTCGCTAACTTTCAATATTGAAACACATTTATACTTATGAGCACATGTATATGTGCATAAAAGTGTAGCATTATTTATATACTTTTATGTTTACTTTGCCAAGCTTTTATGTTTACTTTGCCGTAATGCAGTAACAAGTATATTTTAGAAGTATATTGTTAAATTTATAACAAACCAGGGTTTTTATATCTTCCTGGTAAATATTAAGCAACAAAATTCTTTATCCCCAATAATTGTTTTTTATCTTGAAGTCTAATTTGCATCTTATTAATTTTGACTCATACATTTTTTTGGACAGTGAATACATTTTAATATAACTGTCTTCTCTCTTGTAATCCTTGTGTTGTTGGTTAAATTTATTGTTTCAGAAGCCTACTTTAGTAAAATTCTTATTTCATATTACGTACTAAGGTCTTCTATTGTTTAAATTCAAGTAATGATTCAGTGGAAAAATATTTTGTGTATCCAATTTTCCTAGCTGTATTTGTTTCACAAGTTATAAGGGAAATAATAATATGGATGTAGTCATCATAATCTCCGGAAACTGTTCTTCATTTCTCTAGCGAAGGGAGGGACATAAATGCCAGAACAATCAAGGAAGAACTGATCCCAGCTTTCAGTTTCCACCTTTTATATGTCTTTGTCCTGCATTCCCAATAGTCCCAGACTTCGTATAAATTGTGCTTTACTCAATGAGTGATTTGCAAAGTACTTGATTTATCTAATAACATGTGTTACAATATATATTAATTATTTACTCAACATCTATCCTATTAATTTTTTCTAGTTTTATTTTGTATTTTAGTAACAGTTGGCCAAAATAATATTTCATATTATGGTATCATTTCTGTTCCCTGCGGATTTAAATCACATTATTTTTTATCTTTTAAATATCTTTCAACTATAGAGTTATATCTAGCTGATTGAGAAAATGGATTAAAATGTTGTAAGTAGTGATACCAAATAGATGAACATAAGGGAAGGGAAGCGAAAATAATATAAAAACAGGGAGGGGGACAAAACCTAAGAGACTCTTAAATATGGAGAACAAACAGGGTTGGTGGAGGGGTTGTGGGAGGGAGGGAATGGGCTAAATGGATAAGGGGCATTAAGGAATCTACTCCTGAAATCATTGTTGCACTATATGCTAACTAACTTGGATGTAAATTTTAAAAATTTTAAAAATAGAAAAAAAAATAATAAAAATAAAATAAAATAATTTTAAATAAAAAATGTTATAAGTAGTGAATATAGAAACTTAATCCACTAAAATTGAATTCATAAAGGACTTTATATTCAACATTTTCCATGATGAATGCTACATCACTTAAAAAAAATAAACAGGCTAGTATATGTAATTATCTTTTCAAGTAAACTTTGAATCGTAAAACAAAGGGAATCTCCGATATAAATGATGAGTCACAATGTTTACATTTTGAAGCTCCTAGAATATTTCCACAATGTAACCACTTTCACTGTTCTCCTTTCAAAAACTATTTTTGAATAAAAAAAAAAAATAAAGCAGGCATAGAAGCACATATTTGTTTCAATATCAATAATGATGAAATAAGGTAAAGTATGTATGTGAAGGTAGACAGGAGACCAAGGGCAAACGGATCTTATAAACAGAGGTATAATTATTAATAAAATATTAATTAAAATGTATAAATATTTATAAGATCTATGAGTATTAATATAAATTAGTTTGTATACACTTAATGTTACAAGTTATAAAGATGTTTGCTCAAAATAAAGCACAAAATCCTTTAATGTGTACATATTGGAGAATAGCATAAATGCAATAGTGCTACCAAGGAGGTATTTTCTTTTACGTTATACAGTTTTCTAAACACATTTTTCTTCTTTTGAATTTTACATAGAGATTTTTAAAAAGCTATAATTGTAAAATATACATGATAAATTAAATACTTCCCCTCAAAAATTATGAATTTACCAACATTGTAATATACTGATAGTCATAGAATTAATATGTGCTGTAAAAATGATTCAAGATGAAATAAAAATCATTTCAAATTTATCTGCAGAGGTTAAAGATACTTCTTGCAGATTTTTCAATTATTACAATTAAATAATTAGACTTTCAAAATACGTGTACTATTACCTGGGTTGTATTAATCTATTTCCCTGATACTTGTATATTTGTCTGATTAAAAATGAAATTTCTAGGGGCGCCTGGGTGGCTCAGTTGGTTGAGCATCTGACTTCGGCTCAAGTCATGATCTCGTGGTTAATGAGTTCACGCCCTGCATCAGGCTCTGTGCTGACAGCTCAGAGGCTGGAGCTTGCTTCAGATTCTGTGTCTCCCTCTCTCTGCCTCTCCCCCACTCACTCTCTGTCTCTCTCTGTCTCTGTCTCTGTCTCTCTCTAAAAAAATAAATAACCATTAAAAAATATTTAAAAAATGAAATTTCTGGATCCAGATAGGAAATCAAATGGGATTTTACATAAGACCCAGGCTTTCAAGGCCTGGGCAAAACACCAACAGTTTATAATTATGTAGTTTTTCTGAAACCCAACGACAAAGAAGGAGGTCTCAAGCCAATGCCTAGTGTTAAGGATCAATGTTTGTTTTTTTTTTGCCATTTTACACAGAAGCCTGTACTCTAACGTCAAAAACAACAACATGATCAGCTTCTTTGACAGCTTGTGAGTACCTGTTAAATATAATTATATTTCTTCTTTTTTAAAGATTCTGACTTGTTAATATGCATTACACTCAGTGAATATTCATTAATTATGTCATTGCTATTATTTTACAAGCATCAAGCAGTTGTAGTCATGAAATATGACTAAATGGTAGATGGTAGATAGTTCACTCCTCAATGGAAGGCAAAGTTTGGAGTCAGGCCAATCTAACTCAGTAAAAGTCAGTACGAGTAAGTCTTACTCTCAGTAAGCATCTCTCCAGTTCTTAGATTCTTCATTTTTAAATATGTTACCTTCTTTACAATAAGCTGCTATTTTAGATGGTTAGGAACAACAATTTTTAATAGTTGTCATTCACTTATCAAGTAATTCACATATTATGTTTGCATACTGTCAAACAAGTAGTCAATTTCACATACTTTTGATGGTGATATAAAAATCACCCTAGGGAATATTGCAGGAATTGCAGAGCCGTCTCTTCCGTCTTCATGTTACTCTGAGATTTGGATGAGTCTATTTTCTCTAGTTAAAATTTGAAGAGTCTAATTTGTATGGTTAGAGTATAATATGTATAATTTGATCCTTTGACCATTGTTGAGACCAAATTATCTAGGCCTGTGGTTCTCAAATAGGGTGTGGATATAGCTAGGAGTGCCCAGACTCTTCAGGAGGTTTGCAAGGTCAAATTATTTTCATAATGCTACCCAGATGTCCAAAATTTCACTTTTGTTTTCTCATGAGTGTACAGTCATCTTCTCCAGGGACTACATGATATGTGAGATCTTAGCAGATAAAACACAGACACTGATATGAGATCCCAGCTCTTGTTTATAAAGTCAACACAAAGGAGTTTTGCAGAAATGTTGAACACAACTCTTCTGTTTTTCTTTTAAAACATAATTATTTTTTATAAACTATCTTATGTATATCAACATGTATTACCTTTAAATGAACATATCAAAGTTCTGTTATATTTACATATAACATTTACATTTAAATGTAACATATTACATTTAAATGAACATATCAAAGTTCTGTTATATTTACATATAGCATTTACATTTAAATGTAACATATTACATTTAAATGAACATATCAAAGTTCTGTTATAATTTCTAATATATTAAGTATCAAATGACAACTCAAACCAAGAAAATTGTGCATTGTTCTCAATCATTTTTTAAGAGCCTAAATGGGTTTAAAAATAAAATTAAATAGTTGTATCCAAGAGTCAAGGCTGACCATTAAAGAATAAAATCTTGGGGCCAAGTATAGTAATGACCATCAAGAAAAAAAAGAGAAAAGAAAGACATTTCTCACAAGTTATGGACACAAGAGAAAAGAGCAAGCAGAGACAGGTGGTAGAAAGAGCTATTCTGATATCTGCTACAGCCTTTTTATCCTGGCAGGTGTTATTGCACGACAACCTGGCCTTCTGTCCTCATATGCTGCCACATTAACACAAATGATTATTGTTGGAGAAAACATGGAATGCCATTGTTAAACACAAAGCCAATTGATGGTTGTGAAGAAGGGTGTTTCTTCGCATTCAGTATTGATTTACTTTAACAAAATTCTATTAATATATTTAGGAATTAATGTTTTGCATTCTTTATGTATTGATGTATTTCTCAATATTTAAAAAGTTTTGTATTTATGAAGTACACATTTATATATTTATAAAATGTATATACTTTATAGTGATAATAGACCTTATGTCAATAGCTTTTATACATTTAAAAGTCAGTATTTTAAGTTAAAATAATTTATTTTATTATAAAGGAATTAGACATTTTTGTTCTTTTTTATTTATTACTAGTAGGTGGTTTTATTTTATTTTATTTTTTATTTTGTTTTATTTTTTTATTTTATTTTATTTTTTTAGAGAGAGAGAGAAACAGAGTGCAAGCAGGGGAGAGGGAAAGAGGGAGAGAGAGAATCGCAAGCAGGCTGCAGACTCAAACGCAGAGCCCAACATGGGACTCAATCCCACCACCCTGGAATCATGGCCTGAGCTGAAGTCAAGAGTTGGATGCTCAACCAATGGAGCCGTCCAAGCGCCCCTAGAAAGTTTTATTCTATTTATTCACCCTGAACCATAATATAATTAAATATATTGTTATTTATGAATAGTAAAGTTATTTTATTTTAGAATAAAGTTTTAAGTTAAACCCAATCACTTGTAAAAAGGAAATCAAACATTTTGTCTTGAAAATGATGAGTCAGTGATGAAGAAAAAGCTTCTATTGAATCTTATTATTAACAAGGATATATTTTTATTCCATTATAGCAACCTATAAAAGCAAAGGAACAGATAGAACAGTTAACATCCCAACTGTTCTTTTGGTTTCTGACTTTGGTGGCAAGATTGCTTTTAGAAGTTAAGAAAATTCTATTTAGTTATTTTAGTTATTATTTTTTATTAATAAAAAGTAGAAGAGTTTAGATTAATTACATTATTATGAACATGTGAGATTTAATTTTAACTAACTTCTAAAATCAAAAATGAAGCAAGTACTGCTACTGCCTTTTCAGGTGATAAAATTTGATTAAGCAATTATACATAGAGATGTTTCAATGTATGGTACATAAAGATAAAATTAAGAAATAATGTTTATTTCATATGATTACTTGATGAATATATACTCAGTGTGAAAATTCACAAAATACAGACATTTCTAATGAAACAAAATCACCCATAAGCTATCACATCAAGATTATCAGCATAGGTAGTATGTTCTGGCCAGTTAATTTATGGGACATTTGATCCTTAACCAAGTGTAAATCAGATTTCCTCAGGCCAGTGTTCAACTGGATGAGAATATAGGATGCAGGATTCACTATACAGTTGTAAACTATTAACTTCATTTGCTATTTTCATATAAATCCATCAGAGTTAATTTGATTGCCTCCAGCCTTAATTGTAATAGTATTCTGAGCAAATCTTGGAACAATAAAAAATAAATTTCTAGAAATCCTAATTCTTGCTTAACACAGGTTGTGTGTTAAAAATTCTTTAGTTTATGCCTTTTTGAACTATTTATTGATTTATTTTTAGGAATTGGAGATATATGGCCATATGATAGGAACTATGAAAACTGTAGCTTTAATTAATGTGTACACATTTGTCCTGAAAATATGTTATGCTAAACTAGAGCAAAGATTAGAATTTAAATTTAGATGGTTTGTAATGTGCAAAACGATCTGAGTGTGAGAGACCTGGTGGTGTGGTGGTTATGAGTAGGGTGGGTGTGACTCATCTAAAAAGCCATTACCAGGCA
The DNA here is from genome assembly GCF_022079265.1 of Lynx rufus. Taxonomy (NCBI): domain Eukaryota; kingdom Metazoa; phylum Chordata; class Mammalia; order Carnivora; family Felidae; genus Lynx; species Lynx rufus. The sequence goes on from NW_025814867.1 coordinate 59,241,114, forward strand.
ACTCAAACAGATGGCTGTCTTGTGGCAATGCAGGTCCAGTATTGACATTGCCAGAGACTCTTATTTTTCAAGAGAGATGGAAAATCTGGATCTTAAATGAAATCCCCTGCTTTTATATTTTGACCAAGAAACAAACACACTAGTGTGAGCTGCAGCAGACATGCACCTTCCTTCAAGGCACCCAGTAGGGACATGTAGTTTAATGAACTGTTTACCATTGAGAGAACGTTAGCCAACATTACAAAGCTTGTAAGTGAAATATTAGAATATAGTTTTGCAACCTATATTTGGAATTTATGTGTCCAAAATTGTTTTATGACCTCTTTCCTCTTACAAACAAACAACAGCAACAAAAACCTACTTGCAAACTAGATTAAGCACTTATTATTTTTAGACTTTCTCAGTCCTAAACTTTCAAACTCCTAAACCTTCCTTTGAGACTTCGGTTCTTGAGCTATAAAAGAAATATCATTTTGTTTCCTACTGAGGTCATAAAAGAGAGTTTTTTAATAGTGTAAGAATCTTTTTTTTTCCTAACCACTTCAGGGTGCTCCACTATTTATATTCTTTGGATATAGATCTTATTGATATAGAAATTCAGAGAGAGATAAGAGGAAGAAAGTTTTTTTTCACCCATAGGCTAGTATTATTTTTGTTTGTTTTAAAACTTAGTATTTCCACCAAGATGAATTCCATCCAAACTTTACATTTGTAGCCAAATATGCCTTGAAGATTTCTTGCCCATATTTATGGTTTATGTGGGTACAGAAGAATTTTTCTTTGTGAATAAGAGTTGAAAGGTGGCTGCCAGAGGATGTCCTCATGCATTTTCCAGTGTCTGGTATATGACTCACTAGTGGAACTATGCTGGACTGAAATCGGGTTTTCTCAAACTTTGTCTCCTGCCTAGTATCTGGCTAAGGGTAATTTTTGCTCCAATTGTTCTTGAGTAGGTGAAATTTCTTCTTTTATTGAATATAGGGCTAGACTCTGTTTCAGGGGCTCTTCTTGTCTTTTATATTAGGGAACTGCACATTCTACTGAGCTGTACTGTGTTATCTTTGATCACACGTAGAGGTAGAGCCATTCATGTTTGACAGAATGGACAGCACGTAACTCTGGAGCCTTATAAAGCTCAGGGGTTGATTCTTCTAGTCAGTGGAGCTTATGCCTCAAGAGACTGAGCAAATGGGGGTGAAGGGTGGTGTGGATAAGCCAATAAACAGACATCTCCATATATTTCCTAGTAATCCAAACTGCGGTCCACCAGAATGAAGAATGCGTGTGTCAGCAATTATGTTTTTATTTTTTAATTTTTTTTAACATTTATTTATTTTTGAGACAGAGAGAGACAGAGCATGAACGGGGGAGGGGCAGAGAGAGAGGGAGACACAGAATATGAAACAGACTCCAGGCTCTGAGCTGTCAGCACAGAGCCCGACGCGGGGCTCGAACTCACGGACCACGAGATCATGACCTGAGCTGAAGTCGGCCACTTAACCGACTGAGCCACCCAGGCGCCCCTTGCAATTATGTTTTTTGAATCGCAGTATTTCTGGTTGCAGTAGTTACCAGAAGCCCTACAATATTTCTGTATTGACTAAATATTGACTATTTTCTTTATACTAAAGTTATAAAATTTTTAAAAATCACTTATCAGTGTTTTGACAGAAAATAGTTAGGGTATTGTAAAGGAGTAGTAGTCTGGTACCATCTTTATACAGAACTTAAATTATTATATTTCGAAATTTACAGTGTGATACCTTTTTCTAAGAGAAAATTACACTTATACACAGTGATAAAAATTATTAACAACCAATACACTTTGGGATAGAGGGAACATGCATAGCTGAAATTCATGAAAACCATAATGATTATAGTATAGTTGTAAAAAAAAAATTTAGCTTTCCTCTCACTAAGCCATTACCAAAGGGAAAATTGCTATAATCTGTATGCTATGGACTCCCAGCAGGTCCTTGCTGACTCAGTGACTGACTAACAAGTAGACTAATTTAACTATAATATCTTCTGTTCATCCTTCATTAGTGGTGTGAAAGATCATTGAAAAGGCCAACAGTCAGGCAAAAAGAGAGAGAAATAACAATATCTTGATAGTCTATTGAACTGGAGAATTTTGAATACCTAGAGTTTGGGTTTTAACCTAACTAGTAATCTAAGTGGTTATATCCAAGTCCAATTAAGTAAGTAAATCTGGGCAAATAAACAAAAGAACTATACCATTTCAGGACACATTTCTTCAATCTTTATCTACTTAGAACTCCAGAGAAATAATATTGCAACAGTGCACATGGAGGTATTACAAATCTATTGGCAGACTAACTAATTGTCAAATTATCATCATTTCTAATTGTGCCATGATATATGGATGGGGGACCAAAGTATACTTGGTAAATTTATAGAAAAAGATAAATTTTTATAGGAAATTTTATATTCATAGACAATTTTATAGGAAATGATTTTAATTTCCTCTTTGAAACAAAAAACATGTTGTGAAATATTAAATGAAATGACAAAGAGAATTTTAAATCTTGCAGTGTGAAAAAAGAAATTGTTCCTAAGGCTTTTTAGTCTAAAGATGGAAACCAGACTTGTTTACACTTCTTGGATGTGAAATTCTAATGAGTAATGACAACAGCTTCTAGGCAGATGACTCAAGTCTGTTAAGAATGCTTGTGTCATACAGATAAAGAGGAAAGAGGACAACCATAATTAGGAAGGCCATTCTGATCACTGGTTTGAAGATCAGCAGTACTTATTCCTTGGTCTTGGGATCAATGATTCCAAGACAAGTTGACTACTGAGACTACATGTGTTGTCAGACTAATTGGAGAATTTGGCACTGATGCAGTAAATGCAATTGAACTAGAGCAGCTTTAAAATGTCAACACTTCTGTGAAAGAGAGTTTGGGTTAAAAGGGAAAAAAAGTACCTCACAGTAGATAAATCAGAAATATAACAATTCTACGGGTGATGCACTATACATTACAGTTAATGGATGAATGAGCAGTGTACAGGTTGGAGGATCCTGATTACATTACCGAATTTTTCTGAGATTATTGTCTCACCTATAAAAAAGAGAAAGAGTGTTTTTCTCCCGAGGTTTAGAACAGGGATCATTTTCTTGAAGGTTAGCAAAATTATAAATTGCTATTCCAATGAGATTTTTTATAGGTTACATAGGCTTTTTGCCTATGAAGTGCTGTATGAGACGTTCTGACTTCACTCCAAAAGATTTTCTTAGTTCTTTTATAGAGTAGAATGCTCCCATGTGTACTCGTGGCCTTTGTGGCTAATTTTTCAGAAATTTAGTGGATAGGATTCTAGGAGTTTATTAAATAAGGTTTGGGAAATGTAGAGATAGACATATGTAAAAGGGTTTCTTTATTTCAGGACTTCTCAGAGACTTCAATATGCCAATGTGCTTTGTGACTTCCCAAGAACTTGTGGGAAAAAGAATCTGTTGGATCTCAAATATGTCATTCTATTGAAAATTTTTCTGTGTGCAGAGATTTTTAGTTTAATGTCCTCCCACTTGCCTGTTTTTTACTTTTGTTGCTTATGTTTTTGGTGTCTATACAAGAAATCATTTCCTTGACCAATGTCATGAAGCTTTCCCCCATATCTTCTTGGAGTTTTGTGGTTTGGGGTCTTATGTTTACATTTATAATCTATTTTAAGTTGATGTTTATGTATGGTATAATGTAAAGATCCAATTTCATTCTTTATTATATGAATATGCATTTTATCCAACACGATTTTTTTGAAGATACTATACTTTCCCCATTGTTTATTTCTGACACACTTGTTGAATATTGGTTGACAGCACAAATGTGGGTTTACTTCAAAAAACAAAAGATAATAAGAATTTGTGAGGAGGTGAAGAAATTGAAACTTTTGTGTACCTTTGGTAGGAATGCTGAATGATGTAGCTACTACGGAAAATATATGGAGGTTTCTCCAAAAAAAAAAAAAAAAAAAGGCTGCCATGTAATCCAACAATTCCATTTCTGAGTATATATCCAAAATAACTGAAATCAGGATCTCAAAGGGATAGCTGCATTTTCATGTTCAATACAGTATTACTCACAATAGCCAAGATATAGGAGCAACATACATGTGTCCATCAATAGGTGAATGGATTTAATAATGTGGTATATACACACAATGGAATGTCATTCAGTCTTTAAAAAGGAGAAAATTCTGCCATATATGACAACATGAAGGAACCTGGAGAACATTATGCTAAATGAAATAAGCCAATTACAGAAAAGTAAATGCAGCATGATTCCACTTATATGACACATCTAAAATAATCAAATTCATAGAAACAGAGAATAGAATGGTAGTTTTAGGAGTGGGGAAAGGGAAATAGGGAGTTGCTATTCATTGGGCATAAAGTATCATTTATACAAGATTGATACATTCTATAGATCTCCTGTACAACCTTGTGTGTATAGATCACAATACTTTTATGTGCATTTAAAATTTAAGAGAGTAGATTCCATGTTAAGTGTTCTTTCCACAATAAAAAAGTTACTATTTTTGTTAATTTTTAGAAACAAGACTATGGCAAAATTGTGGAGAAAATAGTTTGCCTGAATTTTCTTTACTAGATACATAACTTTAACAACACGTTAGCCAATGAGTGAGTCTTAATACCAACACTATGACTGAACTTGCTTTCCTTAGGTAATACTTCCTATGCTAGAACCCTCAAATTTAACTTCCTTGGGGCCCAGTTTCTGCCAGATGATGAATTAACCTATGTATAATGAGTTCATGTGCTTCTCTTTCTGAATGAAATAGGTACTGTATTATTATTGTTTCAGGAGTTTCTTATTCAAAATGGTGCTATTGGTAAAAATTCTAGGATTGTAGATTAATTTTAAGGTATGAAGTTTCTTTTTTCATCTCTAATTCAACAAAGTGATACATCGATAGTAAATACTATGTGCCAGATATTAGTAATATAGAGGAGAATAATAACACTCTAGCAGTAGCTGCCTGCTGAATGGGGTACAGATGAAACAGAAAATAAAGACACGTAAGAGTCAGTTTTTATCAAAAAGTCTATTATTGTGATTATTTGATATGCAATATTTCAATGAAACTGAAAAACTGAAAAATGTTTTGTTTTTTTTTCTTACCAAATTACAATCTAGATTTGAAATGGACACTAATTGTGCCTAGTGAGACTACTTTCCCCTTAAAACAAGAATCTACAGGGGTGCCTGGTGGGCTCAGTTGGTTAAGCATCTGACATAAGCTCAGGTCATGATCTCACAGTTAGTGGGTTTAAGCCCTGCATTGAGCTCTGTGCTGACAACTCCAAGCCTGCAGCCTGCTTCGAATTCTGTGTCTTCCTCTCTCTCTCTCTCTCAAACATAAATAAATAAATAAATAAATAAATAAATAAACAAATAAATAAATTTTTTGAAAAGAATCTACTTTATCTCATACAATTAAAAACAGTTATGTATGTTGCCTTTACTTAAATATTACTGAGAAGAGGCAGAATTGTTAGAGAATTGTTAAGTACATGGGGATAAATATCTATCTCCTTGATTTATCTATACATTTATTCTACTTTTGCACTCTGGAGTAAAAAGAGAAGTCTACTTCTTTCACATGACAGCCCTTCAAATCCATCTACACTTTGATGTTGGGATCAATGACTCTAAGACAACTTGAACAACAAGACTACATGTGTTGTCAAGTAATCAGAGAAATAGTTATTGGTTCACTGCATGCTAATAAACTTGAGTAATGTATGAAAATTAAGACTGAGATTATGTCTCTCCCTCACCCGAATGGTTCTCTTCTCTTTGCTAAATGATTCTAATTCCAACAACCTTTATTTATAGGACACAGCTGACAGTCCTGTCATCATTCTTTATTACCTTCCTGATTCCAGTACTTAGTACAATTTTTAGCAATCTTATTAAAGTGTGCTACCCAGACTCACAGGTATGGTCAGTTGTAGACAAACAAGAATGATCCAGATTGCCTCCATCAAGGTCATGTGAGTCTTATTGTCATGTAGTGAGATAAAAACCATGATAACTTTTTTACATAAACTATTTATCAACCCAGTTAATGTATTTTGAAATTAGCCAACTCACTCATCTTGGATGGAAGATACTATATTTGTTCAGGTTTATACATATGATTTCATTGTTCATTTCATATTAGTTTTCTATTTGATAAAGATATTAACATTAATCATTTCATTGACTAAGATAACCAACTCAATTTCACCTGCAAATTTTAATCATGTTTTGTGTGTAATAATCTAAGTTAAACATATAGTGAATATCATATGGCCCTTTGAGTCTTCTCTTGCATCTTTACTAGATACTGTCTCTAGTAGCTTTTCTCTAGCTTGACTTCACTATAATAATAAACTTTAAAAACTTTAATCACACATATAGTTTGAACTATTTGTCATCAAGATTTTGTTATTCAATCAGTCCCTTGAAGATATTATGAGAAATTGTGTCTAGTGGCTTCCTGAAATCAAGATAGAATAAAACTATGTCATTTTCCTTAAATCTGAAACAAACTGTTGAAACTAATCTGCCTTAAGGCCGACAAAAAAGCAAAAAAGGATAAAATACTCAGGGCTAAACAAACAAAAACAAACAAGCAAACAAACTCACAGACAAAACAAAACAAAACAAAACAAAACAAAAAAGACGTTATGTTGGCATAAACTGATTTCTTCAAATTTGTCTCTGGGCCTCACCCTCACCCTGTTATTTAATGCACCTTGTTCTTGATACTTGGCTTTATTAACCACATCTGATCAGTTCTTCATTTTACCCCCAGTAACATCCCATTTCATTTTCTTCCTACTTGTCTTCTTCTGGTTTTCCAATATGTGAACAGATTGAGTTCTAAGATTAGAACTGGTTCTAAGGTCTCCCATGATGACCTTCCAGTAAAATATTATCTTTTGGCTGACTTCAACTACAAAATATTTGATTCTGATTACCATTTCCCAAACTTCTTCTTGCTGAATTCTAAACTTCAATGGTTATGATTATATATGGTGTACTTAAATTTTTATTTTGATATACTTTTATTTTTTATTTTCTATAATTAATTTATTTTCTGTATTTTATATTCAAGTTAGTTATCACATGGTGCAACAATGATTTCAGGAGTAGAATGCTTAATGCTCCTTACCCATTTAGTCCATCCCCCCTCCCGCAGCCCCTCCAGTAACCCTGTGTTTGTTGTCTGTATATGAGTTTCTTATGTTTTGTGCCCCTCCCTGATTTTATATGATTTTTTGTTTCCCTTGCCTTATTTTCAGCTATTTTGTATCTTAAAGTCCTCATATGAGTGAAGTCATAATGTATCCATCTTTCTCTGACTGACTAATTTCACTTAGCATAATACCCTCCAGTTCCAACCACATAGTTGCAAATGGCAAGATTTCATTCTTTTTGATTGCTGAGTAACACTCCATTGTATATATATGCCACATTTTCTTTATCCATTCATCCATCGATGGACGTTTGGGCTCTTTCCATACTTTGGCTATTGTTGATAGTGCTGCTATAAACATGGGGGTGCATGTGTCTCTTCAAAACAGCACGCCTGTATCCCGTGGATAAATGCCTAGTAGTGCAATTGCTGGGTCATAGGATAGTTCTATTTTTAGTTTTTTTGAGGAGACTCCATACTGTTTTCCAGAGTGGCTGTACCAGTTTGCATTTACAACAGCAGTGCAAAAGAGGTCCTCTTTCTCCTCAGTCTTGCCAGTATCTATTGTTGCCTGAGTTGTTCATGTTAGCCATTCTGACAGGTGTGAGGTGGTATCTCATTGTGGTTTTGATTTATATTTCCGGGATGATGAGGGCTGTTGAGCATTTTTTCACATGTCGGTTGGCCATCTGGATGTCTCCTTTGGAGAAGTGTCTATTCATGTCTTTTGCCCATTTCTAAACCAGATTATTTTTTTGGGGGGGGGTGTTGAGTTTGATAATTTCTTTATAATTTTGGATATTAACCCTTTATGTGTAATGTCATTTGCAAATATCTTTTCCCATTCTGTCAGTTGCCTTTTAGTTTTGCTGATTGTTTCCCTCAGTGTGCAGAAGATTTTTATTTTGATGAGTTCCCAATAGTTCATTTTTTCTTTTGCTTCCCTTGCCTACGGAGACATGTTGAGTAAGAAGTTGCTGCGGCCGAGGTCAAAGAGGTTTTTGCCTGCTTTCTCCTCAAGGATTTTGATGGCTTCCTGTCTTATGTTTAGGTCTTTCATCCATTTTGAGTTTATTTTTGTGTTTGGTGTAAGAAAGTGGTCCAGATTCATTTTTCTGCATGTCGCTGTCCAGTTTTCCCAGCACCACTTGCTGAAGAGACTGTATTTTTTCCACTGGATATTCTTTCTTGCTTTGTCAAAGATTAGTTGGCCATACTTATTTTTGAGACACAGAGAGAGAGAGAGCATGGGAGGAAGAAGGATAGAGAGAGAGGGAGACACAGAATCCGAAGCAGGTTCCAGGCTCTGAGCTATCAACACAGAGTCTGATGTGGGGCTTGAACCCATCAAATGTGAGATCATAACCTAGGCTGAAGTCAGACGTCCAACCAACTGAGCCACTCAGGAACCCCTCCCCCTTTTAAAAATAATTTCTTTAACATTTTTATTTATTTTTGAGAGACAGAGAGGGACAGAGTATGAACAGAGGAGGGGCAGAAAGAGAGGGAAACACAGAATTAATTTTGTAAGCCACGTTTAGAAATAGAAAATGAATTAGGAGAAATTCAACATTTTCTACAAATATTGCTTAGTAAGTTATAAAAATTTATAATGTTCCTTCACATAATCCCTTCAAGTGGGTTTTCAGGATTTTCCCTGATGATAAGTTTAAAGGCATGAAGTTCATAAGTTTAAGCAAAAGCCTTCATAGATATTACATAGATAATGTAATAAAAAGAGATATTAGGCTAAGCAGAAAACTATAGATTGCTAGGTCATTTATAAAGGAGAGAAAATACAATGGCAAACTCGAATGTTTTCATATATGCAGACATTTTACATGTATTCACTACTCATGTATTCACTACTCAGGTCCATGTTTTAACTACTAAAAAATGGCAAATCACCCACTACCTGCAGAAGAGCAAATGCAGGAAAATAAATATTTAATGAAAGGTGTGTCCATTTTCTATTTTTGAAAATCAAAAGCATTTTCAATATATCCATATTGAAAAAGCACTGATTGCATTTAACTGTACTAAAATTACAAAGTCTGAATCTTCATTTATTCAAAGAGAACAAATTAAGTTGAAGACGTCCACTTGGTAGCAGATATTTGTTATTAGCAGTAGACTTTTCCACTCATGTTATGCTTATGAAACTGTCCACCCATATTCACCTTCTGATAGGGGCCCAGATGCAGCCATTTGTTTTTCTACGTTTTTTTCTTTTTCTTTCTCTACTTCCTTAGCCTGAATATCCAAAATATCACAACATGCAGCCTCCTTCTGTCTTCTCTCTGCAGCTTCTGCAAACTTTGCTCTTTTTTCTTTCAGATCTGACCAGGGAGGTGCAGACTCCCCACGACAGGGAAAACACAGCCCCATCTGAAAAGTGGCTCGGGATCCCATACTAGGCCCATGCCTGACCATAATAAAACTTGGGGAAGTTTTATTAAAACTCATTACATTCCATTGTCAATACTTTGCATATTAAAGGAGAAAAAAAACCTTAAAAATGGTTTGAACATAAAATATACTAAAATTAAATCAGTTAAAAAACAATTTTTGGAATAATAGTTTTCTTACATGGTAAAGATTATATGAGGAAAAAGGAATCTGAATTTGAATTTCAAGTCAATATTGGGTGACATTTCACTTTTTAATTTTTTTATTGTGTATAATAACCTTGATTATCAAGAATATATTAGCAAATCAGTTTGACTTTTCCTCTACAGAAAAAAGCATTTAATGATAATGCCAGTATTAAAGTCTATGAGCATTTTGAGACTTAATCAAAATGTCATGAAATATATTTTCATTACTCTACATGTACTTACACAAGGGATTTTAAAGTTTGATTGAATTCATTAATGCTATTTTAGAGAGTTCCAACATACTAACTACTTAAAATAATGTTAACATGTTAAATATTTCTTTCTAATATGTGTTTATAGTAATTATGAGCATTATAGGACATTCTAGAATAAAATTATGGTATGAAAGTGTTACAGACAGACAACACTAATTGCACATAGTGTGGATATAAAGTAAGCTTTATTGGGGAAAAACTGACATGAAGTTTAAGTACAAGGACATCATAACCTCAAAAGATTAACCCTGAGCCCACAGTTTAGGCTTAATATAGATGGACTGTATCCACCATGGCCAACTGTTCAGTAGAGATGCACCTTTATTAATTACTTATAATTAATTAGTTATATTTATTGGGCCAACTTGTAAGAAACAGTTGTATAAAGATGTAAAATTAGAAGTTCTCTGGTTGAAAAGGAGGCCTGGTAGAAATTAGAAATGTCCAACAGCAGTTTCTAGTATTAAACCATTCTAGTGCCAACTCAAACCTACCAAGTCAGCTCTTTACTGATCTACAAAAAGAAGGGAAGAAATTAGCCACCAGCATAATCCAGATCCATCTCTTCCTAGTGTAGCCCTCATGGGAACTCACTTATGGAACTATTTCATTTTCTCCCTTTTATCTCTGTTTCACTTCGGATCATAGAGATAATTGAGATATTTTCTGGGATGTGAGAGTAAATAAGGTGTTATATAATGGCATCAGAAGGGAAGTGACATAGCCAACATTATGAGGAAGTTACTTTATGAGCTACTACCTGGGAAAATCATGGGAGGTTGATTGGAGCTTTCTGTCCCTGTCTGTTAAAAGGGAGAGACAGATTTACCACACTCCCCTGGTCTCCTAACTCTTTCCAAGATTGACTGCCATGGCTTCTCATGGGTAAGACAGACTGTTCCTATTCTCTTTTTTGGAGTGATAAGTTTCATAGAAACCCAATAATTATCTTTTTGTCACTATGAATAACAGCTGGAGGCAGAGTACAGTGGCTGTGGAATCATCTGAAAAATCCTGTGTCCTTGTTCATGTTCATCAGGTGTCTGTCATCTGAGCAACGTTATCTACCTGTTTGCTGAGGTCAAAAAAGGTAGTATAAAAGTGCAAGAATCACTTTAATTAATTGTTTCCACTCACAGTCTTTTTATCCCTGACTCTTGGATGCATAAAAAGGCTGCCATGTATGTATGTTCATGTCCACTTAAAATTTTTTTTAATGTTTATTTTATTTATTTTGAGAGAGAGAGAGAGAGAGAGAGATTGAGAGAGAGAGAGAAAGAGAGAGAGAGAGAGAGAGAGAGAGTGTAAGCAGGGGAGGAGCAGAGACAGAGGGAGATAGAGAGTCCTAAGCAGGCTCCTTGCCTTCAGTGCAGAGCCTGGTGCTGGGCTCAAACTCATGAGTCATGAGACCATGAACTGAGCCAAAATCAAGAGTCAGACACTTAACCGATTAAGCCATCCAGGCACCCCCCCACGTGTCACTTTACTAGAATGGGACTAGCTGGTCCTATAGAAGTTATCGTTGAGAAGGCTGTCACAGTGGCAATTACATAAGTCAGAAAAATTTCACACTGGTCATTCTAATCCTTTCTGGTGGTTCCATTATTATGATGGGTCACAACATGGGTTTAGTGGGCTGTAGAATAGATGATGGCTAACATGCTTAGTTGGCTTTGTAAGTCCAGATGGTTTCTCTAGATTGTCATTCACATAGGCATTTATAAGTGTTATGTGAAGATCAAATTTATGTATAAGCTGTTGTATATGTTTCTAGAAGGTAGCAACGCTTTAACTAATTCAGTTCTGAATACAGGCCAATACTCCTACTCAAATAGGCCATTAGTGACTCCTCCCTTCCCTCGTTCTCCCAAAAATCCTGAATAAAGACTTACTTTAAGGGAGGTATGCTCTATAGCAGTAGTTCTCAACTGGAGGTTATTTTCCCTGCAGGACATGTGTGACAATGTCTGGAGACATTTTTAATTGTCACATCTGGCAGTGGTAGGGGATGCTATTGGTACCTGGTAACTAGAGGCCAGAGAAGCTACTAATCATACTACAATGTCCATAATAGCTCCCAAAGAAACAATGATCTGATCTAAAATTTGAATAGTGCCCATGTTGAATAACTCTACACTATCTTTAGGAAGGTAATTAGAAGAAAATGCACTTAATAGATTGGGGTATCAACAATTTATCATCATTAGGATGATTGCTTATAGTATTCTACTGGTTTTATCACAACTTTAGAGGTGGGCTATTATATCAGTTAACCATGATACCAATTTAGGTGCTGAGTATCATAAGCAATATCTTCGTGAATCAATTTTTTTTAAATTATCACTATATTACAAAGGCCTTCCCAGTGTATAATTGGAAATGGCTGTTTATAGTCTTGGGACTATAAGGTTTGCACTTCATTGGAGTTATAGCTTCCATTTCATAATGGAACTATATGAAACTTGTCTCACTATGGGCATTTATTTCTGAAAAGACCTGTGGCAGAATGAGAATGTTTGAGTAACGACTTTTCTTTCTGTGAGATGATCTCTATCAAGTAGGTCCAAGCTAGCAGTAATTGCTCAGAAACAGTTCACAGATTTAGGAAGCTCAGAAAACACAAAAGAGATTAATTAAAAAGAAAATCATACCAAATCACACTTTGTTCCAATTGCTAAAAACTATATGTTAAAAGAAATCTCAAAAGTAACCCAAGATAAAAAGATTATCACATACAGAAGAAAAAGAAAAAAAGAAAAGAAAAAGAATAGGTGACTTAGGAACAAAGGACAAAAGGAAATGGACAGAAAACTTAAATTGCTAAAAGATAAAATAAAAACAAAAACTATTAATAAAGAATTCTCTAACCAGTGAATATATACTTCAAAGTGAAGATGGGGGAAAAAAACACACTTTAGGATAAGTCAAAATTTATATTATTTATTTATTTATTTATTTATTTATTATTTATTTATTTATTTATTATTTTGAGAGAGGGAGAGAGAGTAAACGCAAATAGGGGAGGGGCAGACAGAGAGATGGAGAGAGAGAGAGAATCCTAAGTAGGCCCCATGCTGTCAGGGCAGAGTCTCATGTAGGGCTCAATCCCACAATACCTGAGATCATGACCTGAGCCAAAATCAAGAGTTGGATGCTTAACCTACTGAGCCACTCAGTTTCCCCTAAGATAAGTGAAATGCTATGCTAATTACAAAAGATGAATTTGAAATTTAGGGACATAAGTGGGTTGAAAATGAGAAGATGGAAAAGATATAATCCACAGCACAATTTCTACAAAATCTGAATGCTATCAATCCATTTAACCTAATTGACATTTATAAAGTCCTCCCTCAACAAACATTAAATGATTGAAGTCATACAGAGTATGATCTGTAACCACACTGGTTGAAATTAGTAAACAGTAACAATGAGGTATCTAGAAAATCCCCAAAGGATTTAAACTGAGTGACAGACCTCAAATTAACTCCTGGATTAAAGATGGAAACACCAAGGAAATTATGAAATATTCAGAACTGAATGCTTATGAAAGTAAAACTGAATTTTGTCGAACAGCTAATGAAGGACCTTCACATTTCTTTTTGTTTCTATTAGAAAAAAAAGCATCAGTGTATTCCAAAGTGTAGATATCACTGTAGCAGATTGTCTGAACATTGGCCAGCACTACATACTGCACTTAGGTTTATCAACTGTTTTGGTGATGTATCACTAATGAGTTCAGGAGCGTAAAGTCATACAACAGGGCTTGTTAGATGAAGGGAAGCTGGTTTTGGTTTTCCTCACCGAGTAAGTGATACAAGACATAGAGCATTAGCGATGTCCAAGGCTACATAGCAAGTTCCAGCCATTGCAGGCAAACGGTCCTAATTCTCAGTTATATAGGAGCAATGGTGGCCATATTCCTACTGAAGCCCTGTTAGTCCTCAGTAGGAATTCCACTGGCCAGACTGGGCTCTGAAGCTGGAGATAGCATTGCACAAACTTTTTCCTATTCTGAATTTTGTGGATGAAGACCTAAATTAGTTACTAGAGCTGCCATACCAAAATACCACACACTGGTTGGTTTAAACAACAAACATTTATTTTCTCACAGTTCTAGAAGCTAGAAATACATGATCCAGGTGTTGGAAGGGTTAGTTTCTTTTGAAGAAAGGCTCCATGACTTTCCTCTAGCTTTTGGTGAGTTGGTGAAAATTTTTGATGTTCCCTGACTTGCAAAAGCATTATGCATTCATCTTCACATGGTGTTCTCCCTGTGTGCCTATGTCCAAATTTCCTCCTTTTAAAATGACACCAGTCATATTGAGTTTGGGTCTCACTAATTATCTCATTTTAACTTGATTACCTTTGAAATACTCCATCTGCAGGTCGGATTTCATTCTGAGGTACTGGAAGTTAGAACTTCAATATATAAATTTGTGTGAGAATTCAAATTTGTGTGGTAAATTCAACCCAAAATGAGACCATTACATTTTCTTCTGGAATGAGACATTGTTATAACTGTCAATATTAGCAAACTTTATGAACACAAACCACTTAGTTTCATAAATTTTCCAACTTCCATAGCTGCCAAAAACAGAACCTATAAGGCTTGTAGCAAAGCAACATGTCCATGCAATCTTGCACCTAGACTATTTATATGATTTCAGTACTTAACAAAAGAAAGACAAAGACAATCCTCACACAAGAGTAAACTAGGAACCATGTAAGTCCCAACATCAAGTTACTTTAGGAATATTTCGAACATCCCCCTCTCCCCTGAAAGGAAGAACAGAGATCTATCCCCTGACCTGGTTCTTGTCTCTGCCTCATTTATCCTGTTAATTCTCCAGAATCGAGGGGAAGGGTTGACTTACGTAATTGTTGCTCCATAATATGATAGGGAAAGATAGGGTAGAGTAGGCAGAAAGGGAGAGGCTAGGGCTTCAAAGTCCCTGGGAGCAAAACCACATATTTTAAAACATTGCTGGGAACTTCTGAGTAAAACTCCCTCAGGTCTGGCCATGGAGAAAACTCCCTCAGGTCTGGCCATGGAGAAAACTCCCTCAGGTCTGACCATGAGATAAGCTTCCTCAGAAATAAAGCTTTTCTTAAGAATGTAACAAGCGTTATCTACTGCTCCCTCATGTTTCCCACAGAAATAAATAACCCAGCACCTACAGTTATCAGGCCCACAAAGGGGGAAAAAGAGGGAACAGACCAAAACCCTATAAAATAAAGTCCCTTGCCCATAGTTGGGGTTATTCATTTTCAAATACACCCTCTCTGTAAAGAGAGCTTTCCTACTATTCTTACTTTCTAATCTTATACTCTAATAAACTTTTTCTTGCTGCTCATTTTATTTTGTGTCCACCTCTTCATTCTTCTAAACGGCGAGACAACGAACCCCAGGTATTGAGGTAAAAAATCCTTCAACCAAATCCATTCTGAATTTTTGCATCAGATCATCAGCTTGGTTGTGCATTGAATCCTCATATCTGTGAGTCTGTTGGTCCCTTTGATCTTATCCTTCCCTCAGACTTATGTCATAACGTGCATGTGTTTTGCAGGGTTTTTCTGAGCTCTAAATTATCCAGCCTCCTTTTTCTCTGTTACTCATTTTACTACCCAAGGTTTTCCTTTAGTAGCAAATCAACCTTTCTTTTAAGATCTGAGTGTTTTAGGGACATTATTTGCTTTACATTTTTTATGCTCTTTCAAATTGCCTATTGTTTGGGGGTTTTGGTGAGGGACAGACTGCTGCTGCTTTGTCACCCTTAGGTTCTGGAGCAAACCTTTCTGAAGGTCTGATGGCCCTATGTTAGCACATCCTATTGCTTCCATACTTGCTCTGGGGCTGGGAGCCACCACACCTATGCTCTCTGTATAGGGTTTGGAACAATTTTCTCAGTGGCCCTTTTGGAAGATGCTGAGCTGGGCCACTTCATAACCATCCTTGGATGGTATCCACATGGATACTTGCAGAACTTGGCCACCAGCATTCCATATGACCTGCAAATGCCCCTAGAAGGGGTGTTTCCCACTATGGTGTAATCTGTGGGGGCTGGACAGATACTATTTTAAAATCCAAAAGCATTGATACCACTGGAGTGCATCCTTTTATGGCCAATACCCACCCTATACGGTAGTTACAGATACCCAGATGTTACCGACTGAATGTTGTGTTCCCTCAAAGTCCTTGAGCTGAAATTCTAACCTCTAGCATGATGGTATTAGGGGTCTCGGGGGAGTGATTAGGTCATGAGGATGGAGCCCTCATGAATGAGATTAATGCCCTTATGAAAGAACTCCAGGGAGTTCTCTCGTTTTTCCATGGGAGGATACAGCAGGAAGGTGGCTTCTCTCATAGCAGTTTCCTCACCAGACACTGACTCTTTTAGTACCGTGATCTTGGATTTTCCAGCCTCCAGAACTGTGAGAAATAAATATTTATTATTTAAGCCACTTAGTCTATGGTGTTTTAGTTATGGCAGCCCAAACGAACCAACACTCACCACTAAAGCCATCTGTGCAAATAAGATTTGATGTAAGTAAGCAAATAAGCCAGATGTAAAATAAGATTTACTGGGAAAAATTTTACTAGCACAGAGGTAATGAAGCACCTAATTTAGCAAACTTATACTTTAACACAGCTTATTCCAGAGATTGACGGACTATCTGCATTAAAGTCAAACTTTTCAGCTAAGAGGAATCCTTCTCCATAATTCTCACCATATTTATAGGAACAGTGGATGAGAAACTTCTACGTGACTACATAACAATAGAGGCTCCCTGGTAGAGGAGGGAGCCTTTTCGACAAAGAACCTCTAAAATTAGCAGCTAGATTCAGGCTGTGCTACTGAGCTAACTGGGACCAGCTGAACCAACTTTCTACTAAGTACTGAAAAGTTTTAGTGTGTGTGGAGGAGGAGGAGGCAGGGAATGAGGGTTCATTACATTCAGATCTGTCTTTTCTCAAAAAGCTACAGAACTAAAATACATTAAGAGGAATAACAATTTTTTTGCAATGTATATATGTTAAACATCTTTAAAAAAGAAATATCGGTATCAGCACTAATATGGTATTTGTTGATCAGTTTCTTCGTCAGGTACAATCAAGCAATTTTACTTGACTGTCAAGCAGTTCTGCTTTCAGAACAATGGAATATCATAGTTGAATTCAATTTAATCAGATACTGACACCTTTTCTGTTATAAGGGTCTAATTGTTTAAAGAGCAGCATCAGAAAAGACATGTGGGTTTATGGAAATATAGAATAATAGTTTTTAAAGGTCCGCTTGTCATTTTAAATTGCCCTGAAGAATCAGGGTAAGAAATTAAAAATAAAGTATTTTGATGCCAGTAGGAGAATTTAGAACATTTTGGAAATGTCCATTCCCTTAGAGTAATTCATGGTCCTCCAAGTTATATGAGCATATTCATCAATTATCCAAGGCACATATTCTATATTAATCCACTAGTCAGATTCTCCAGGAGATCCTTTCATATTTCCAAAATACAATGTTATCAGTTGAAGTATGTTTAGGTCTTATTTATTCACCTACTAAAAAAGTCAAGTTAAAACATTCTATCTTAAGCCATTTAGTGGTAACAGCAGTGCTTCTTTATTTTTGAAAAATTGTCACATATTATACCAAATACAGAAGCATTTGTATTTGCAGAACTAAAACTATTCCCTGGAAAACTGCTCACAGTTAGAGTAAGGCTAGATAATGTCAAAGCTCTAAATTAAACATGACATCTTGCTATTGACTTACCTGTCTCTTCCTCTAATTACAGATATTTATATACTGATGACCATAAAACGAAATCTGAAGCTATTCACCAGCAGTGCCTTCTTGGGAGTCTTTTTCCTCCTAACATGAATAGCTATTTTCTACATGTCTTAACTTCTGTTTTAAAGTTCTACTGTTCTATCTAAAGAAAATTCTGTATTGCATTTCCATTAAATTATAACTGGTGATACATAATGAAAGGCGTACTTCCATTCACCCTCATCTATTTTCACATTCAGGACGATTTCGCACCTGCTCATATATTTATGTTCCAGTGTATTTTGTATCTCCCTGAGGCTCCATAAATCATCTATGCTAGTTCCTCTGTGGATACTGTGTTATGTAACATTTCTTTAGAGCAGTCAGGACTCTCCCCAGGTGAGGCTATTTTTTTTTTCCTCCTGGGAAAACTTGAATATATTTTACTTGTTCGGTGACATTTTTATTTTACCTCTGTGCATAGCTCTAGCCCTGACTCAGAATTTTTAGTTACTTTCTTGAATCACATCTAGAAGATGTGGTTAGAATTAACTTGAACTCGCTCTTTAGAACCGAGTAATATTTCTGCCTCAGATACCATGGTACATATTTAGGAGACTTCGATGTTCCTTATCTCACTAACATGTAGAAGAGTTTTCATTTCATGTATAATTTGATACTCCAAAATAAATAAATTATACATACTGTTTTATGCACACTTCCTACATTTGTTTGATCTTATTGTATTTTCCAAGTTTATTTTCAGCTGACCTCTGATTCATTTGTACATAAATATTTTTGTCTTGGCTACTCAAGCCACCCAGTAGATTATAAAAGCATTTACACAAAATAATATGACTTTATGACACCAGATCAAAGCATCCCAGTAATTACTTTTATATAATAGTTGAATTGAGAGAATGTTTACTGTGCTAATTCCACATGCACTTTCCCTTGTTACCTATTGCTGTTTGTTGTTATTCTTCACGTTGATTTTTTCCAACCATGTGTTGGAAGTTCAAGAAGGTCAGTTAAAAAGACATATATTTATCATTATAGTAATTATACTGTATATCTTAGACTACTATAACACTGTGTATTAATTATACTTTAACAAAAAATAAAATATGTATATTTTTTCTTGGTTTTTTCAAGTTGGAATTGGTATCAGATAATGGTGAAAATGGAATATTAGGTTTAGTGTATATAATTCAGGAGTTCAGGTTCACTGAGGATATGGCGTCAGACATAGAAAATCTTGAATTTTGTCATATAGAAGAGATAGTTTTAGGAGTAAACTCAGAACTTAATACCCCAACTTATAGAGATAAAACTTGCCTCATATCCTGCTGAGTAAAATGATAGGTTTCTAAGCCTTGCTGTCAGTCTTGGGGTTGATATGGTCATTATTTGATAAATCACACAGGCTTTCTCTTCCTGGAGAAATTTTGCTGGGAAGGTTAAAGAGATTATTTTCAATGTATCTTGAAAATGTTGCCATCCCAACCCAGGAAAGTATCAGTAATTATGGGGTTTTATTTTTTTTTTTCTTAACTTGTTTTATTTTTTAAAATTTACATCCAAATTAGTTAGCATATAGTGAAACAATGATTTCAGGAGTAGATTCCTTCGTGCCCTTTACCCATTTAGTCAATCCCCCATCCCACAACCCCTCCAGCAACCCTCAGTTTGTTCTCCATATTTATGAGTCTCTTCTGTTTTGTCCCCCTCCCTGTTTTTATATTATTTTTGTTTCCCTTATGTTCATCTGTTTTGTCTCTTAAAGTCCTCATATGAGTGAAGTCATATGATTTTTGTCTTTCTCTGACTGACTAATTTCACTTAGCATAATACCCTCCAGTTCCATCCATGTAGTTGCAAATGGCAAGATTTCATTCTTTTTGATTGACGAGTAATACTCCATTGTATATACATACCACATATTCTTTCTCCATTCATCCATCGATAGACATTTGGGCTCTTTCCATACTTTGGCTATTGTTGATAGTGCTGCTCTAAACATGGGGGTGCATGTATCCCTTCGAAACAGCACACCTGTATCCTGTGGAAAAATGCCTAGTAGTGCCATTGCTGGGTCATAGGGTAGTTCTATTTTTAGTTTTTTTGAGGAACCTCCATACTGTTTTCCAGAGTGACTGCACCAGTTTGCATTCCCACCAACAATGCATAAGAGATCCTCTTTCTCTGCATCCTTGTCAACATCTGTTGTTGCCTGAGTTGTTCATGTTAGCCATTCTGACAGGTATAAGGTAGCATCTCATTGTGGTTTTGATTTGTATTTCCATGATGATGAGTGATATTGAGCATTTTTTCATGTGTCAGTTGGCCATCTGTATGTCTTCTTTGGAGAAGTGTCTATTCATGTCTTTTGCCCATTTCTTCACTGGATTATTTGTTTTTTGGGTGTTGAGTTTGGTAAGTTCTTTGTAGATTTTGGATACTAACCCTTTATCTGATATGTCATTTGCAAATATCTTTTCCCATTCTGTCAGTTGCCTTTTAGTTTTGCTGACTGTTTCCTTTGCTGTGCAGAAGATTTTTATTTTGATGAGTTCCCAGTAGTTCATTTTTGCCTGTTTCCCTTGCCTCTGGAGATGTGTTGAGTAAGAAGTTGCTGCGGCCAAGATCAAAGAGGTTTTTGTCTGCTTTCTCCTCAAGGATTTTGATGGCTTCCTGTCTTACATTTAGGTCTTTCATCCATTTTGAGTTTATTTTTGTGTCTGCTGTAAGAAAGTGGTCCAGGTTCATTCTTCTGCATGTCGCTGTCCAGTTATCCCAGCACCACTTGCTGAAGAGACTGCATTTTTTCCACTGGATATTCTTTCCTGCTTTGTCAAAGATTAGTTGCCCATATGTTTGTGGGTCCATTTCTGGGTTCTCTATTCTATTCCATTGATCTGAGTGTCTGTTCTTCTGCCAGTACCATACTGTCTTGATGATTATAGCTTTGTAGTATAGCTTGAAGCCTGGGATTGTGATGCCACCTGCTTTGGTTTTCTTTTTCAAGATCGCTTTGGCTATTTGCGGTTTTTGTGGTTCCACACAAATTTTAGGATTATTTGTTCTAGCTCTGTGAAGAATGCTGGTGTTATTTTGATAGGGATTGCATTAAATATGTAGATTGCTTTGGGTAGCATCAACATTTTAACAATATTTGTTGTTCCTATCTAGGAGCATGGAATCTTTTTCCATTTTTGTGTGTGTCTTCTTTAATTTCTTTCATAAGCTTTCTATAGTTTTCAGTGTATAGATTTTTCACCTCTTTGGTTAGATTTATTTCTAGGTATTTTATGGCTTTTTGTGCAAGTGTAAATGGGAATGATTCCTTGATTTCTGTTTCTGTCACTTCACTGCTGGTGTATAGGAATGCAACTGATTTCTGTGCATTGATTTTATATCCTGCAACTTTGCTGAATTCATGAATAAATTCTAGCAGTTTTTTGGTGGAATCTTTTGGGTTTTCCATACAGAGTATCATGTCATCTGTGAGAGTGAAAGTTTGACCTCCTCCTGGCCGATTTGGATGCCTTTTATTTCTTTGTGTTGTCTGATTGCAGAGACTAAGACTTCCAATACTATGTTGAATAACAGTGGCGAGAGTGGACATCACTGTCTCGTTCCTGACAGGGGGAAAGCTCCCAAGTTTTCCCCATTGAGGATGATATTAGTGTTGGGTCAGTCTATATGGCTTTTATGATCTTGAGATATGCTCCTTCTATCCCTACTTTCTTGAGGGTTTTTATCAAGAAAGATGCTTTATTTTGTCAAATTCTTTCTCTGCATCTTTTGAGAAGATCATATGGTTCTTGTCTTTCATTTATTGATGTGATGAATCACGTAAATTGTTTTGCAGATATTGAACCAGCCCTGCATCCCAGGTATAAATCCTGCTTGGTCGTGGTGAATAATTTTAATGTATTGTTGGGTCCAGTTGGCTAATATCTTTTGCATCCATGTTCATCAGAGAAATTAGTCTAAAGTTCTCCCTTTTAGTGGGGTCTTTGTCTGGTTTTGGAATCAAGGTAATGCTGGCTTCATAGAAAGAGTTTGGAAGTTTTCCTTCCATTTCTATTTTTTGGAATAGCTTCAAGAGAATAGGTGTTACCTCTTCCTTAAATGTTTGGTAGAATTCCCCTAGAAAGCTGTCTGGTCCTGGACTCGTTTTTTGGCAGATTTTTGATTACTAATTTGATTTCCTTACTACTTATGGGTCTGTTCAAATTTTCTATTTCTTCCTGTTTCAGTTTTGGTAGTGTATATGTCTCTAGGAATTTGTCCATTTCTTCCAGATCGCCCATTTTATCGTCATACAATTGCTCATAATATTCTCTTATTATTGTTTTTATTTCTGTTGTGTTGGTTGTGATCTCTCCTCTTTCATTCTTGATTTTATTTATTTGGGTCCTTTCCTTTTTCTTTTTGATCAAACTGCCTAGTGGTTTATCAATGTTGTTAATTCTTTCAAAGAACCATCTTTTGGTTTCATTAATCTGTTCTACCATTTGTTTGGTCTCAGTAGCATTAATTTCTGCTCTTATTATTTCCTGTCTTCTGCTGGTTTTGGGTTTTATTTCCTGTTCTTTTTCCAGATCCTTAAGACCTGAGGTTAGGTTGTGTGTCTGAGATCTTTCTTCCCTCTTTAGGAAGGCCTGGATTGCTATATACTTTCCTCTTATGACTGGCTTTGCTGTGTCCCAGAGGTTTTGGGTTGTGGTGTTATCATTTTCATTGACTTCCATATACTTTTTAATTTCCTCTTTAACTTCTTGGTTAGCCCATTCATTCTTTGGTAGGATGTTCTTCAGTCTCCAAGTATTTTTTACCTTTCCAAATTTTTTTTTGTGGTTGATTTCGAGTTTCATAGTGTTGTGGTCTGAAAATATGCATGGTATGATCTCGATCTTTTTGTACTTACTTAGGGCTGATCTGTGTCCTAGTATATGGTCTATTCTGGAGAACATTCCATGTGCACTGGAGAAGAATGTATATTCTGCTGCTTTAGGATGAAATGTTCTGAATATCTGTTAAGTCCATCTGGTCCAGGGTGTCATTCAAAGCCATTGTTTCCTTGTTGATTTTTTGATTAGATGATCTGTCCATTGCTGTGAGTGAGGTGTTGAAGTCTCCTACTATTATGGTATTGCTATCGATGAGTTTCTTTATGTTTGTGATTAATTGATTTATATATTTGGGTGCCATCATATTTGGCACAGAAATGTTTACAATTGTTCGGTCTTCTTGGTCTATAGACCCCTTGATTATGGTATAATGCCCTCTGCATCTCTTGATACAGTCTTTATTTTAAAGTCTAGATTGTCTGATATAAGTATGACTACTCTGGCTTTCTTTTGTTGACCATTAGCATGATAGATGGTTCTCCATCCCCTTATTTTCAATCTGAAGGTGTATTTAGGTATCAAGTGAGTCTCTTGTTAACAGCATATCGATGGATCTTGTTTTCTTATCCATCTGGTACCCTATGTCTTTTTATTGGAGCATTGAGTCCATTGACGTTTAGAGTGAGTACTGAAAGATATGAATTTTTTACCATTATAATGCTTGTACAGTTGGAGTTTCTGGTGGTGTTCTCTGGTCCTTTCTAATCTTTGTTGCTTTTGATATATACAAACTTTCATCTTTTCTCCCCTCAGAGAGTCCCCTTACAATTTCTTGCAGGGCTGGTTTAGTGGTCACAAACTCCTTTAATTTTTTTGTCTGGGAAACTTTTTAGCTCTCCTTCTATTTTCAATGACAGCCTTGCTGGATAAATAATTCTTGGCTGCATGTTTTTCTGATTCAGCACACTGAGTATATCCCACCACTCCTTTCTGGCCTGCCAAGTTTCTGTGGATAGGTCTGCTGCAAACCTGATCTGTCTTCCCTTGTAGGTTAGGGACTATTTTCCCTTGCTGCTTTCATGATTCTCTCCTTGCCTGAGTCTTTTTTGAATTTGTTGATGGCTGGTTTTTGTTGAATCTAATGGAGGTCCTCTGTGCTTCCTGGATTTTGATGTCTGTGTCTTTCCCCAGGTTAGGAAAGTTTTCTGCTATGATTTGCTCACATAACCCTTCTACCCCTATTTCTCTCTCTTCCTCTTCTGGGACCCCTATATTTCTGATGTTGTTCCATTTTAATGAGTCACTACTTTCTCTAATTCTTAAATCATACTTTTTGCCTTAATCTCCCTCTTTTTTTCTGCCTCATTATTCTCTATAGGTTTGTCCTCTATATCACTGATTCTCTGTTCTGCCTCATCCATCCTTGCCACCGCTGCATCCATCTGTGATTGCAGCTCAGTTACAGCATTTTTATTTTTTTTTTAAAGTTTTTTTTTCAACGTTTTTTACTTATTTTTGGGACAGAGAGAGACAGAGCATGAACGGGGGAGGGGCAGAGAGAGAGGGAGACACAGAATCGGAAACAGGCTCCAGGCTCCGAGCCATCAGCCCAGAGCCTGACGCGGGGCTCGAACTCACGGACCGCAAGATCCTGACCTGGCTGAAGTCGGATGCTTAACCGACTGCGCCACCCAGGCGCCCCAGTTACAGCATTTTTAATTTCATTCTGAATATTTCTTACTTCTTTTATCTCTGCAGAAAGGGATTCTAATCTATTTTCAGCTCCAGCTAGTATTCTTGTTATTGTGATTCTAAATTCTGGTTCAGACATCTTGCTTGTATCTGTGTTGGTTAAATCCCTGGCTGTCGTTTCTTCGTGCTCTTTCTTTTGGGGTGAATTCCTTTGTTGTTTCATTTTAAAGGGACAAAAGGAATTAGAGGTAGAAAAATTAAAATTAAATAAAATTAAAATTAAAAAATTAAAATTGAAAAACTACACACACACACACACACAAATCGAATAAATGATGCTAGATCCCAGGTGTGTTTCGGTCTGGGTGTTGAAAGTGGTTTGACAGATTAGAGAAGAAAAAGGGGGGTGGGGAGAAAAGGAAATCATTTGAGAATTTGAAAAACTGAATACTCTGAAGTAGACTAAAATGAGATGATAGGAGTAAAATAGAATTTGAAAAAATTTACACAAAAGTAAAGAATATAGTAAAAAAATTAAAGAAAAATATTTTTAATAAATTTAAAAATAAAAATGAATTTTTCTATTTCTGTATTCAAGAAAAAGGAAAGAAATGAAAAAGAAGAAATAGAAAAAAAATCGTTTGAAAATTTGAAAAATTGAATACACTGTTGTAGCCTAAAATAAAATGATGGAAGTAAAATAGAATTTGAAAAATAATTTACATAAAAGTAAAAATTATAGTAAAAAAAGTAAAGCAAAATATTTTTAATAGGAATTGAAAGTAAAAATGAAGTTTTTCTGCATTAAAGAAAAAGTAGTGTAAAAGAGAAAAAAAAAAAAGAAAGAAAATTGAATAGATGGACCTGCCAACAGATTGAAGTAGAACTGAAGTTACTTCGTTTTTCCCTAGAAGTCAGTCTATGTAGCGCTTTATAGTCCATAAACTAAGCAGGCGGTGAGACTTGTGTTCTTGAAGAGTGAAGTTGGCCCAGTCGGGTGGGCTCAGTGTAATAGCTCCGTTCTCCACTAGATGGCGCTGCTTAGCCTACTGGAGTAGATTGTTGTGGCGCTCATAGGTGCGTGCATACACGCATGCGTGGGAGGGGTGAAAATGGTGTTGCCCTGCTGCCCAGTCTGTTCTCCGGGATCAGCAATCGTGCACCTGTCCTCTGTCTTCAGCTTTCGTCCACTACCCGCTTTTTCACTCTCGGTGACCAGGCCCCAGGCAGTACCTCTCTCCCGAGTTTTGTCTGAGATGTGGCTGTTTTCCACGGCCCCTTACTTCTGAAGGACTGCGGCTTTGACCCGTTCTGCCCCTCTGCGGGAGGGTCTCACCAAGCAATGGCTGAATGCTGGCTGCACCCAGGAATGCTTGCTGGACCCTGCTGCTGCCGGTGCCCTGAGACTGCGGCCAGGTGCCAGCCCGCCCCAGAAAAAGTTCGTGAGGTAGTGTAGCAGCAGCATTTCAGGGATTATGGAAAATCATAACACCTGGCACCAGGCTTCACCCTTAATGACCTTGTTCCAGCACCAGCAAATGTGGCCGTTTTCTGGGGTCTGCTGGGACCAGGTGGCTTCAACAGTCTCTACCAAATGTCCTTCCAGCAGTGGAACCGCTTTTCCCCATGTAGCCCGAGAACCTCCTGGACCCCACTCTGTTCCTGGGGATTCGCCCTTCCCACCAGAGCACCGCCAGGTATGGAGCTGCGGAGTTGCAGCCTTTGTGCTCCCCTTGTTTACAGTCTTAATGGAATTTAAACCCTCTCCTTTCTCCTTTCTCCCTTTTTAGTTTAGTCCCTGTGGCTGTTTCCAATTTTCCACTTTCTCTCCAGCTGCTTTTGGGGAGGGGTGCTTTTCCCTTATGCTCACCCCGTCCCCAGTCTCTGTCCTCTCTCCACCCGCAAAAGCGGTTCCCTGCCGGCTGCCGGCTTCTCTCTCCCCAAGTTCAACTCTCCGCACCCTATACCTGCTGAATTCTGTGGTTCAGGTTGTGCAGATTGTTGTGTTAATCCTCCAATCAGTTTTCTAGGTGTGTAGGATGGTTTAGTGTTCACCTGGCTGTTTTTCATGGACTTGAGACACACAAAAAACTTCTATGCTGTTCTGCCATCTTCAGTAATTATGGTTCTTCAAAATATATTCATTGTAGGAAGTCAACATATTTCTACAAATGCCCCCGTTTTTATTTATTTATTTATTTATTTATTTATTTATTTATTTATTTAAATTTTTATTTAAAAAAAATTAATGTTTATTTTTGAGTGGGGGCAGGGGGGCAGAGAGAGACACACAGAATCTGAAACAGGCTCTAGGTTCCCAACTGTCAGCACAGAGCCAGATGTAGGGCTTGAACCCACAAATCCTGAGATCATGACCAGAGCAGAAGTCGGATGCTTAACTGACTGACTCACCCAGGCGCCCTGCAAATGCCCCATTTTTAAAACAATGGGAAATTATTTGACTAAAAGAAAGTGAATATAAGTTATTTAGCATCACATCTCTTTATTAACAGCCTGTATCCTCCTAGTCTGAACCTTGGTGGAAAATTAAAATGACACAACATCAGTTTGAAGCTGCAGATATGGCCTTTGTCCAGAATAACCCCAGATGGTTGACTTCTGGTCACTTCAGTGACACCAAATCTTTGGAAATAGATGAGATGGCATTTCTTAGCTGAGTATGCTTACTGTAAAGGGAATTATAATCCAATAGTTACTCCAAAGAAACCAGTTTCCTGAGGAATGAACTATAGTGTTTATACTTCTAGAGTGCTCCCTGGAATGACGTTTGACCTAAGATTGTAGAACCACAGGAGAATGCAACTTTCTGTGTTGAGCCATACCTTATTTTATTTATACTATTATTTTTATTTCATTATGTGCTGCAAAGAATAGGGATAGAATTTTAAACATAGTAATGTGTTTAAACACATTAGCAGATACGTATTAGGAAATAATGATAACTGAAAATATCATGCTGCTTCATGATGGTTATGGACCATGCTTTTCGTTTCATAAAGGTCTTATTTACTAAAAGACTCAAAAACTTCTACTCTGTCATATAACCCATCCATAGTAATTGGAAGATCTTTATTCTGTAGGATTGAATTATATATAAAATATTAACAACATTTTAAACATGAATGCCATGGGGAAAACAAATTCTTGATTAGTAGGGGTTTGTAGAGTTTGGGGAATTCCTAGACTCAAAGCTCTCGTCCTATTACCTTCTGTGGTACTTTGACAGTCTCAATTGCTTGTTACTATTCTCAACAGAGGAAAGAGAGAAATGAGACAACCTTCAAATTCATCAATTTTTTGTTTTCCTATATAAGTTAAAAATATTTTTAAAGAAATAGGCTGAGCTGATTCATGGCTGGGATAAGCAGCAGTGCTGTACTTACCTTGAATACAGGCAACCTTGTAGAAGGACGCTGGCCAGATACATAGGAAAGATGATGAGAACCCAAGAAAGTGGTTGACAGTAGACACGGAAAGGAGAAATCTATTCAAGGTACATCTAAGGAGCCAATATGAAGATTGCTTGGTTGTTTCAAGTAAGAAAGGGGGTCAAACTCTTGACTTCTAACATTGGTTAACGTATAAACAAAAATGTCATTAACAGAGATCAAGGCCAGAGATGAGAACTCTGGGTTGCATAGTGAGAGAGAGTTAGGATTAATTCATTTAATTTTGGATTTGAGTTCGGAATACCCCTGAGATGTCCCAATACATAGTTTCCCTTTCCCAAATTATTCTCAATAGCCAGGGATTGAAGGCAAAGTCATTGAATACTATTCAATTGATCTTTTGACCTAAACGTTGCCTCCAGGTTGCATTAAAAATATTGCCAGAAAATGGGCCATCAAAATAACACAATTAATGTTTTTCTTGACTACAGTTATAATGGCTTCTGGCATCACTCCACTCACAAGAAAATGCTAAAATCATTATTCCTTTGCCTACTAGTTGAAGGTCCTTTCCAGATAGGTTGTTACTAGAAATAAAAGCTTTTGTATAAAATTATACAACTCAGAACCAGAAGGAAGATAGAAAAACATACATAGAAAGTAGACACTCTCTCTCTCCTGAATCCACTTCAACCTCTCTTTTTCAACATATACAAAGACACAACGTTTTCCCCTTTTCAGATAATTATGACTTAGGCTTTCATATACTGAATCTACAATTAGTAAAAAGAAATGAAGTAACAGTAAATTACAATCAGCAGGTTTCAAAAATTCCTGGTCTCAAATATTTCCATTGTTTTTGACCATAACTACATGTGATAGAACAGAGGTTGTTGGCCAGAGATTGCAAGCATTGGTTTTGAATATAGTATTACATAATTGGTTGGCTTTTGTTTTTTATTGTTTGCTTATGTTTGCATGAATGCTTACATACGTGTGTGTGAGCATGCATGGTTGTATGTGTGCATTGTAGGACATTTGTTTTCCATGACTAAAAAATGATTGAAATATTATTTCAAATAAAATCTCTGAGGGTTTTTATTGTCACATCTGAAAACCTGGCACTATTATGTTCCTAGAAAATCTCTGGAAACCCTCAACTGGTCTCTACAGTTTAGTAGTGGAGCATGATCTGACCCAAGGAAGTTCTCATCCACATTCCACCCTTAGGAGAGCTAGTGTGTCAGCATTACTTTAAGCTTATTATATATGCAGAATTCCTAGCCCCACCCCAAAACATCTGGATCAGAGACTGTATTTTAATGAAATTCCCAAATGATATTTGGGCACAGCAAAACTTGAGACTTTTGCTCTAGACCAAGGTGCTCCATATATCAGAGACACTTCTGTAAGACAAATTCTGTGAGACGCTAAACACTGATAGCTACGGTGTTAATTTTTGTGTGCACCTGTCCAAATGAGATTAAAAAAAGAGACCCAAGCATCAGAAAGAGCTAATGCATTTTAATTTATAGTTGAAATTGAGACAAGTGCTCATCCATTCACTGCTGCATTCAATTCCAACTGTATTTCATGGGTTAGTAGTTTCCTTTCCATCAGTATAGAGAATGAACAATCTTGATTTTTTTATGATAAATAAAATAAAAGCATAATGAAAGGATATACAGTGCATTGTATTTCTTAATCTATTCATACTGAGGTTTTGAAGATTTGAAGTCACTGTCCAAGACTTTGTAAATTCCTTGACTTTCTTAGTGCTATATGAATGTGTAGCAATGAGCTTTAGACTTAGGGATTTGTACTCAAAGAAAAAGAAGGAAATTGACAATTTCAAAGTATTATATGTTTGTGTGCATGTGTAATCTTTAGAAAGAAACTTATATTTTAGTATTTTACTAAAGAAACCTGCTTAGTGCTAATTTAAATACATGATAGATTCATTGTGGTATAAATATTTTAAAAACTTGATCATCATTGGGGCACCTGGATGGCTCAGTCAAACATCTGACTTCAGCTGAGGTCATGATCTCACCGTTCATGAGTTCAAGCCTTGTGTTGAGCTCTGTGCTGACAGCTCAGAGCCTGGAATCTGCTTTGGATTCGGTGTCTCCCTCTCTCTCTTTGCTCACACTCTATTTGTGTGTCTCCCTCTCAAAAATAAACAAACATTAAAAAATGTTTTTAAAACTTATTCATTACAGTAATCAGAATACATTATGTAATCTGTTCAGTAGAAATACAAGAGTCAAAATCATCAATACAGTTTACCCACTAACTTCTACAAATCCATTAATTTCACATTTTATTACTTATTCATTAACAACTGACCGTATGTTCTGAGTGATTTACTTTTTTTCAGTAAATTTTCTCTGTGTTGAGTCCAAATCTTTAAAAAATATATTTATCACGAGTATGTAACAAGCAAGGGTCATCAGGCATTTTAAATTAAAGGAGTGAATTGGTCATACAGTTAATTCTGGTTTACTTAATGGAGATTTACTCTATTTGTGGATGAAAACTGTGGCGTTATTTTTTATTTCCCTTCTCTTTTTCTTTCCTCCATGCCTCCTGCTTGCCTCCTCATGGCCCTTCATCACTGTCCCCCTCTTTCTTAGACACAAACACCGATAATGTACATAATGAAAAATGTTTCTAGTACTTGTTCAATTGGTGACTAGAAATGAGAAAAGGAATCCTAATTAGATGGGTATATTATGTAAGAATGTGTGTCTCTTTAATGTATGGGTAAGAAAGGAATATTAAATTGTGCATGTTATTAGAAAAAGTATTGTGTTTGTGCTATTTATAGATTCTAAAGAAGTAACATTGATTCAAGAAGGAGAAAAATACTGGATTAGCTTTATTATTACAAATATACTACTTTGTACTCATGCCTAAACAGCATATATTACAATAATTATTAAGCATACCAATATGTCAGATTATTTTGGGTGCAAGTGTTACCTATTTAACAACATTAAACTCTGTTTACTGCCTAGGTAAGGTTGCCTCTATTCACATATTTAGAAGACAAGGAATTCTTCCTCAGACTAAATACTTTGCTCTCTATTGAATTGTTGCTTCCATTATTTATGATATATCATTTTCTCATAACAAATTTCCTTTCCTTTTTGGTTATAAATCTAGTAAGGAGAACAGAGTATTTAAAGCACTGTCAGTGAAAAGATATTACTATTAAGAAGAGATGTTTTGTTTTGTTTTGTTTTGTTTTGTTTTTGAAAAGTCATCCTAGAATTCAGAAGTACCAAGACAAACACCCCAGAGGCAATTGTGAATGAAGGAAAGGTAGTAGAAATAACAGGGTAGTGAAAAATCTGAGTAAAGGGGCGTGCCTGGAATGAATGAATGAAGCAGAATAAACTTGCCATAAACATGTGTCATGTTATGGCATTGATCAACTCTAATGTAAGTGCAGTTTGTAGGCTAGTCACATAACTCTGGCTTGCCCACTACACATGTAGAATCCTGGGCCTCATTTTCAAATTTGCTGAAAGAGAATCTCTGAGGGTAGGATCCAGGAATCTATGTTTTAACAAACTTTACAGGTTATAGATATTAAATTTCTAGAAGTGTTGTACTAGATTCTAAACATTTCAATGTTATTCAGCATTTGTCTCCAAAACCTAGGAGAGTTCCTGCCACATAGTAGACAAGCAGTGAATATTTCCTGAAAGAAATAATTACAGGGAAAGAATGCCATATACTATGTTTCAATCACTGTGAGGAAAACAAAACATTGATAGTAAACAAGACACAGAAATTTTATTCTGGGCTACTATAGCCATATATTATATGTTCATATAATGTATGTTCCATATAGTATCTTGCACTAAGAATTTATTTATACAGGGTGTCCATAAAGTCTGGGAAAAGGTATTATTATTATTATTATTTTATATTGATCTCCTTCTTGATAGCATTGTGGAGATTAATCCATATTTCCCCACATTAGGGACATCCTGTATACTCTCTACCCAGATATATATACCTGAGACAGAGCTTGTACTGTGTGGCTCAGTTTAACACAATGTAACAGTGTCTCTACCAGCATGAGAGTAGTGCTTTCTCTGTCATTCAGCCTATGCTCCTCCATCCAGTCCATTCCATGAATACTCTCATGCATTTTCAAGTGTTGTTCTCAATGTGACATTTTTATAGCAGTTAACTATGTCAAAGACTCTAGTAAAGAAAATGACAATAATGATTAAAATTATTATTATGATTGTCTTAATTGTTTTCAAGTACTATTTCAGTTATTATTTTTAATCCGTGCTTCACATAAAGAAGATATAGTGATTATCCATACCCTGGGAGAAAGGGAGACTGTGAATAATTGAGATGCATGAATAATTGTTTTCCACTGATGTTGTTACATTCTATACAACCATGTGTTAGATTGTTACTAGTCAGAAAACAGTGACAGAATATTCTAAGTTTTAGTTCTTGCATCTGTCCATATCTGAATATGGATATTGCCACAAATGAAATAATTCAAATTTGGGTAATGAAGAAGAAGAAATGGTATCAAAGGAAAAGAACACTTTTCACAAATTCTATAGCCAGCCTCTAAGTTCAGGGCTTGCTTCATAAAGCACACAGGCATCCATCCATTTCGAAGAACTATGCGGTATGAAATTGTTATTAGTGGTGTATCCTCTACTGAAGAGCAAGTAGAATTAAGGACCTTTACTTCGACTGTGCATTCTCAACAGAAGCGATATTGCACCCACAGGAGCACAAACCAGTTCTTGAGGGAATGTTTACTCGTTTTATTTTCAGGTATAAAGCACAGGAATATATACAGTACATAAACAGATATACAAATATGATCTGTGACATTAAAATTTCACGTGAGATGATTAGACAAAACAAATGCCTAAAAAGGATCCATCAGAGTGATAATGAAAAAAGAGAAAAGAAGGTTGAGAAATGCTGACTTGAAGGAAAGCTAAACACAGTAGTAGCAGTTGCAACTCCAGAATTTCTATATTATGGGGAAAGGGAATTTCAAAATAATAATCTTATTGGAAATAAGACAGAGTTAGGAGGTGATTGCAGAAAAAGAGTTAGGAGACTTTGCTTGGACTTTTATTCTACTGTACACTGTGGTAGCTGGAATCCTAAGATGACTCCCAAGATTCCTAACTGCTAGTGTATGTGGCCTCTATAACTCAATCACTTTGACTGTAAGCAGGATCTGTGGAGCTGATGGATGTTAGTCCCATGATTATATTACACGGCAAGGGTGAACTCATTTACATATGAATTTAAGGCCTCAAATCAGTTGACTTTGAGTCAATAAAAAGAAAGATTATGCTCAGTGGGCCTGCCCTAATCAGGTGCAGTTCTGATGCTGAAGCATCAGAGACATCATCCTAGTCACCTGGAAGACAGCAAATGACCGTTTTGTGAATGTCCTGTGAAAAGAGATGACCACAGGATCTGAGAATCTCAGTTTCACAATGGTACGGAAATGAATTCTATCAACAACCACAGAAGCTTGGAAGAGGATTGTGACCTTCCAATAAGAGCTGAAGTCTCAGTTTATGCTTAGATTGCAATTTCCTAAGACCAGAGAAGAACCAGCTAAACTGTACTTGGACTCCTGTCCCAGGGAAATTGATAAAAAATAAATGGGTGTATTTTTTTAAGCTGGTAAATATGAAACAATTTGTCACACAGCTATAGAAAACTAATACATATTGCAAGTATTCATTTTTTAATTTAAATATGTGTTATCTGATACAGATTTGGAGGCTGATATGATAGTAAAACCTACCTACTACATCTGTGCTCCCACTGAAAGGAAAGGAATTTTAGAGAAAAAATACTTGGTTAGAAGCAAAGTGTTCAACATCTTTTCTGAGTATCATCTAGGATGAACATTCTTCTAATCGTGATTTCAAATGGACTTTTTAATTGTGAGAATTCATATAGTACCTAAAACTTTAAAATACGTTTTTGTATACTTCAATTGATTTGTCTTTCAACCTAAGGAAATATCATTAAGTACACTTGAGAATGGGGAATAGTAGCATTTATACAACCAAGTTGTTGAACCCAAGAAGAGTTGATGCTTCAGTAGTGGACTAAAACCTAGAAGCCTGGTCTTCTGAGGGATTAGATGTCTTTCTCATACCCTTTCTTGATTCTGCCCCATCCTAGTGGCGGTTTCCTTATTCATTAGAATCCAGCTTTCATCTGACTCATGATATTGCTTACCAGAAAATTGTACTTTAGGGGAAGTGAACAATTTTTTTTTTTTTTTTTTTATCGCTTAAAGGTAGTGTTGTATGTGTGTCTGGAATAAACATATATAGCTATCTTTAGTACTTTTAAGTATTGCTAATTCTTTTAAAATGTCCCTAGCCATCATATCTTTTATTCAATCTTCAACTGAAAACTGACATATCCTGCAGTAGTGACTCCTTCCCAGCTGATAAATTCTCTATTCAGTTTCATATCTGTAAGTAAATTATTGATTAAGAAGCTCTATTCCGGGGAGTTTCTCTTTCCCTAAAAGTTATGAAGAAACAGGAAAATGTTTGCATCCGTCTCTGACATGGAGAGAATACCCATTTTCTGTGAACTGAGGGAATCCATTTACTTGTCAATATTTAATAAATTATTTTACCAAATATTATAATACTTATTCTCAAAAGTTATATCTGTGTCTACATATCCTCAATTCCTGAATTTTGCATTATACTTCGTATAGTTTACACTCACTGTTCAAGTTTGATAAATGCTTCTATTTCTGCTGTGAAGTTAGTTCTGAAAAATTGAAAAAGATCCCCACATTAAGCTATTTATAACTTACACATAGCAATGTCACTTTTAGCCCCCCCTCGAAATCTCTCCTGTACAGACGCTTGGGGAATATTGAGCTCCTACAGTACATACTGTGTCCCTTTGAAAGATTTTGTGAGTCAACCAGGATAAGCAGATTCTATATTCACAACTTTGATAAGTGCCTCTATAGAGGCATTTGAGGGCAAAAAGATCTTGTTCTAGCGCATCTCCAAGTGGGATTACAGAATGTGAAACTACAGGACTACAGACGGTGGAAAATTACTACAAACATCACATATGTTAGGCAAAAGCTCTTTGAGAATTTTAATTTACATTAAGAAACACATGAGCTTTTCTATATGGCAACTTCAGCCTCACAGAAGTTTTAGATACTTCATTCTTCTTCCCTTTAACATTATTCCACCTACCTTTCTCAAAAATATATATATGAAGAGTAATATTGTATCACAGGCATACCTTGTTTCATTGTGCTTGGCAAATAATGTTTTCTACAAATGAAAGTTTGTGGCAAACGCTGAGTCAAACCAGTCTACAGGTACCATTTTTTCCAATAGCAGTTGCTCACTTTGTATCTCTGTGTCACATTTTCATAATTCTCACAGTATTGCAAACATTTTCATTGTTATTATATATCATATGGTCATCTGTGATCAATGATTATGAAATCTCAGATGATGGTTACCGTCTTAAAATGAAATATTTTTAATTAAGGTATATACATCATTTTTTAAAACATAATGCTATTGCACACTTAATACAGAACAGTAGAGTGTAAACATAAGTTTAACATGTACTAAGAAACCAAAAAATTCATTTGACTTGCTTTATTACAATATTCCTTTTATTGTGGTTGTCTGAGATTGAACCCACAGCATCTCTGAGGTATGCCTGTAGTTTCCACTGGCTGATGTACCAAATTTCCACAAACTTTGTGACTTAAAACAAGAAAAATGATTCTTTTTTACAATTTTGTAGATCAGTTGTCTGACATGGACCTGACCAGGCCAGAATCAAAGTTTCATCAATTATGATGCTTTCTTGTTTCTTAGATTCTAAAGAATACTCCTTGGCTCCTGGCAATACCATTTAATCTCTGCTTCCATTATCATATCATCTTTTTTCTTTCTCTGATCTCCTACTTGTCTCTTATAAGCACATCTGTGATAAATTGGGTCCACCTAGATATCTTCTCACCTCAAAATCTTTTTTCTTTTCTTCTTTTTTTCCCCCCAAATGTTTATTTATTTATTTATTTTGAGGGAGAAAGAGCACAAGCTGGGGAGGGGCAGAGAGAGGGAGAGAGAGAGTCTTAAACAGGTTCTGCTGTCAGCATGGAGACTAATACAGGCCAATCTCACGGATGTGAGATCTTGACCTGAGCCAAAATCAAGAGTTGATGCTTAACCAACTGAGGCACCCAGACGCCTCTCAAAATCTTTTTCTTAATCCCAACTGCAAAGTTCCCTTTGCTATGAAAAGCAACATTCACAGGTTCTGGGGGTTAGGATATGGAAATCTTTGGGGTAGTTATTCAGCTAACCACAGGTACTGAAGGTCACGTTCATGACAATAGTTTGGGAGTCACCATTTTATGACCAGCAAAAAAAGAGCCCCCCAAAATAATAATACTTGGAGGGATTATGCTTGGAAATTCCCTGGGGAGCTTGCTGTATGGGTAAACTGAAGGGGGAAACACAAGACAACGTCGTGAGTTCGAGACCATGAGTGGCAGAGCTATTAATGTGATTGCTCTCAGGAACCTCTGAAAAACATTGTTTTGGTTTGTTTTGTTTTGTTTTGTTTGTTTTTTAAGCAGCATTTATAAAGATTAGAAACTACCTAGGCTCATTTTTGTTGTTGTTGTTTATTCAACTGTGATAGTATAGGCTGTATGATATATAAGGTGAAGTGTTGATGTGGCTTGGATGGATACATCAATAAAACATGGTCATGGAGTTTTGAAGAGCCCACTGGCTATCTAGCACTCTTTGGTGATGCTAAGAGTTCTTTGCCTGAGGATTCAGAGGGCTTCAACATCCATAGAGTTGTCAAGAACATGAAATAACAAGACCAGAAAGACATTTGAACCCAGGCAATGTGGCTTCAGGCCTGATATTCTTAAGTTAACAACTGGCACTATAGTGTCTATATGAAACTTTACCAAACTTCGTCAAACTGTACTTCTAAAATCCTGACAGGAATTATATTTAAAAATCAGCTATACATTAGTGAGAAGTGCTAACATGCCCAATGAATGAAGTCATGAAGATGACACAATTTGACAAGGAATATAAAACAGGTAAATATGGCCTACTGCGAGATAAAGCAAACAGCTTTATGGATCACTTAACTTTCCGTAAGGCAGCACTGATAGTACCCGAGGACTGAGAGCTTCATTCTCTGGTTCTGTACTCTTCTTTCATGGGGGCCCCCTTGTAGACTTCTTGACTCTATGCAGATTCATTAGTCAACATTTGCTCTACAAATTTTTTACTGAACAGTCAAAGTGATAGAAGTAGTATCATCATGGAGTCAGAATGTCTAATAGTAAACATGTATTCTCCTAAATATTTTTTTTATTACGATTGTAGCAAGGGCTACAACTATTACCCCCAAATATCATTCTTGTATCCTGACTGATGTGACACTTGCAGAAATTATTGGATGTACAAAGGTAGGCTTAAATACTTAGAATTTATATTTGTCCTATGCACATGTATTGACATCTATATACACTTTCAGCATATCTTGAGACATGCTCAACTTATTACAAATATAATTTGTCTCAAATACAGAGGCACTCGACAAAGTTACCCCTGCTTTCAGATGTTATCACAAGTCCGTGGAAAGGTGAGAAGTGAATCTTGAGGTTAAGAAAATATTAGCTTTAAAATATTAGGTTAAAAATAGTACCATGGAATCCCCCCAAAAAGGTCTGTTATTATTACCATAGCTCTCTTTTCATATCTACAGTTTAACTATGAAAAGCCCTGACATTTTCTTGCTGGCTCCCCTTCTCCCAGCTATCCATCCGAATGTGAAAATTCCATACCTGCTTTTCCCATACTCTGATCCATACAAAAGGGTTTGGTTCTCGGGCATTTTGTCTGTAGTATTAGAATGTCAACGCATAAACCTTCGACTATGCCTGAAATCCCAAGCTATCTGTGTTATTTTCTAAAGGCTTCTGGTTCCCAACTCACCACCTTATCATTTCTGCTGGTGCTACTTACTGTTAATGACCTAGTCTTAGTATTTATTTCTGTCCCTATTATACATCATTTAGCTGAGAAAATACCAGTAAAATGTGATAAGTCCTAAATGACGGTGGAGTATGATTTCATAGGCCTTTTGAAATTTATGGCAGTGTTAAAATTTCCTGGCTGCATGCTGTCCCAAAGATTATCTTTATTGATCAAGAGCATTTTCTTCTATAGCTGGTTATTGTTACTCAATTGTCCTCTAACCATAATATCAGGCTTTAAAGGCATGACTGTTCTTGCTAGAAGATGCCTGCTTTCGTTTGGGTTTATACAATTTGAGAGCTTGTGTTTTTGTTTACTAAAATTATAAGTTTTAGTTTCAATACATGTTCTTATTACCATGCTATTAAAATTTTCAGGCAACATCCTTTTTAATTGATTTTTATTCCCTCCAATTTATTTTCTCCTATTTTGCAAGAGATCCCTGTGTCCCTAGTAAAGTATTAAAAGTGGGTTTTGCTATATTTATCATGATTACAGAAACAGAAAATACCATAATGACCATAAAAAAGTTAAAGCCAGTCTGTGGTGACTAATATTATGGGCCCTGGTTATAAATACCAAAACAAAATTCAATTTAGCAGAAAGAGAACATCTTGAATTTAAAGCAAGCTGCCTCTATGGGCTGTCTCCCAATTACAATAGCTCAGTGCATCTTCAAAAGAAAATAGTTAAGGGAGTATGGATTAAGGAAAAAACATAAATGCTCCAGATACCTTTTGTAAAAATAAATTTAATTTCTTCTTTGTTAGCTAACACCCTTTGTTATCTCAGATATCTCAAACAGCAGACCTAAGTGAATATTTTAATTTATTAACATTCCCTGGAAATTATTTTTGCAGTTAAGAACTTGACTTCAGGGGTGCCTGGGTGACTCTGTTGGTTGAGCATCTGACTTCCACTCAGGTCATGAGCTCATGGTTCATGGGTTCAAACCCTGCATCGGGCTCTGTGCTGACAGCTTGGAGCCTGGAGCCTGCTTCAGGTTCTGTGTCTCCCTCTCTCTCTCCCCAACCCCTTTCCCCAACCTGTGCTCTCTCTCTCTCAAAAAATAAATAAACATTTAAAAAAAGCGAACTTGATTTCAAATTATTTTCTGACTAGTAAGTAAAACACTGTCATCTTTTTAAAGTAAAAATTTATATTAGATTGGCCATGTAAGTTATCATAGGCTTATAGTGCCACAGATTGCTTTCTAGAGAGTGATTTTTCAGATGCTGTGGAATTCCTACACTGAATGGTACCATCTGAAAGTAACACTACAGAAGAAAACAGATTTATAAAGATGTGAGATATTATCTTATATACCTAAAAGACAAAAACATGATAAACTTTAAGTGGCAAATAAATTATATGTGGAACTTTAAGTTAATAAGATACATTTGTCACGATATGTAAGATTTGGGGCAGTTTCTCTCTCTCTCTCTCTGTCTGTCTTTAATGTATATTTTTGCATATAGATAGTTGTATGAATAAATTCTGAAAAGGGACCATATTTGCTCCCTGATTTTTTTTTTAAGTAATACTGTTTCTCTTCTATAATTTATGTATTGTTCATTTTTGGATTTGGGATTTGAGTCTATTCTACATACAACTCAATAAGTGGACCTTAATTGTTACGTATGCTAGAAGACAAGAAAGTGCTGGGTCAGAGCCATAGCACAGCAAGCAGTGTGCCCATCAGCATATTTGTGCCATTTCTCTGTGCCCCCAAGGCTCATGAAGGCAATGTGAAGTGGCCAGGGGCCCATGAATGAAGCATTCATGTGGCATACACAGTGGGTTTCTTCATAGTTGAGGACTGAGCTTGGGGAATCTACTGCTTTTGTAGCAAGCAGTAAGCAAACCTAATATTTGTTTCCTAATTCCTCACCTCCCAAGGTTGCTCACTGCAAACATGAACCTAGAAAATGGCATAAGCTAAGAGCTGTCAGAGCTTTGTATTCTTGGTGTACTCAGTAAGATGCAGGAAAACAAGGACTGCAAAGTGGATTTCCAGTACTCACATGGCCCTTTCCCAAAAATGATAAAAACAATTTCAACTAGCTTGTTTACACAGTCATAGTAGACTTCAGAAGAAAGTTTACAGAACTAGTGATGTCATAGTGATGTCTGACTGTGTATTTTTAAGTGAATTTGTCATGTTTTAGAAAAGATGGACTACCTGAATAAAATTTAGACAATCAAAATTCCTGCTTTGCTCAAATTCTGGAAATGTAAAATTCTAATTATTGTGATTTTTTAATGAAGTGAATTTTTTAACAAAAGTAAAAAAATCATTTTTTAAAATGATATAATATGGTCTCATAGTAGTCCAAGATTTTTAAAATTTTTTAATGTTTATTTTTGAAAGGGACAGAGACAGAGCATGAGTGGGGGAGAGGCAAAGAGAGAGGGGACACAGAATCTGAAGCAGGCTCCAGGCTTTGAGCTGTCAGCACAGAGCCTGACGCAGAGGTTGAACTCATGAACCGCGAGATCATGATCTGACTGAAGTTAGATGTTTAACCAACTGAGCCACCAAGGCACCCCAGCTGCCCAAAGTTTACAGGTAATTGAAAAATGTATTATTATGAAACCAGAGCAACTATATGACTACTTCTCTCTTAATTTCTCAAAAATAAAAATATTCCCTGGATGAATTTAAGGAGAAAATATGTAATCAACTGTCATACTTAACAACATTTGCTTATCTGAATACAAGAGAGCTAGATGAAATTATATGAGATATAGATGCTTTATTATTTTATAATAAAAATATGCTAGCTTTATAAATTTAAATAAAATTTAAAAAGACATTCAGAGAGATATAGCATATTGTAAGAAACAAAATATAACTTTGTAAATTAGTTTATTTTCCATGCAATTTTAGGTAAAATGTGGAAAAGTAGATTTTATCCATTTTAATTTTGAAGAAGTTGAAGTTCAAATTATTTAAATGGCCTGTCTAATTTCTAGGACAGTACAGCTGCTTGCAGAAACAACAATCTTAAAATTGAATCATTGAAGGGCTCCAAAACATGGCAAATCACATGATTTCTTCCTTCTGGCTTGAAATAAAGAGCATATAAAATCAGTATTATCCACATTTTTTTGCTGATCTGCCACGTACTATATCAAATGGCATATAAAATCTATAGACTTTCTGCAATGGAATAGTAATTGCTATTTTACATGTGTATGTCTTAACTTCATGTTAGATTTATTAACTCCTTGAGAGTAAAAAACTTTTGGGTTACAATTATTTATTGAACTATTATTATATGTTTTCTCCCTCATGTAATTCTCCTTTAGTTTAAACTGGGTACTGGGGATTATAATTCCTTGCTTTGTGGATTGGGGATGGGTTTAAACCAGAAGCAGTTATTAGCCAAGCCTCTATAGATTCTTTCTAATGCTTAAATATATGCAAGGGATTCTGGTTAGTAAAGATAGGGGGAGAGAGTGAAAGAATATTTGGATATTGAGATGAGAGTAGATTCTCCAAAAACCTTTGAAGGTAATGATAGTCTAAGGTCTCATTTTTATTTCTTAATGAGGTCTTTCCTGACCGTTTTATTCAAATTGCTCACATGGTTTCCCTCCCCAACCTCTTCTGTGTTTTACCATATCAATTATTACTTTCTAATGTACTGTATAATTTACTCATTTGCTGTGTCTATTGTAATAGTCTGCCTTTCTCCACTAAAAAGCAAGTTCCGTGAAGACAAGCTTTTATTTTGTTCACGACTGTTTCCTATTTTACCTAACTTCAAAAGTAAAAGGCTATTACGCTTTTCAAAGTGATGGCTAGCATGGCAAAATAAGGAATAAGAATATTTAAAAAACCTGGAATTTTCTGACTCGAGGGTGGGAAAGTGAAAGATAAATGTAGCTCACATGCACACATTTCATTCAGCATATTTTATGGAGGTATCTGAACTGTATCCACTTATTTTATGAATCAATAAATAACTTGGAGTTTTTAATTAATTGGACTAATGGATGACATAGATGCAGTGTATGAATATTGTAACAGGTGACATTTACACTGATTAACAGGATAATTAAAGAATGTTAATAGTCACAGTGCATGAAAATGATTAACAATACACTACTTCATCCTTTTATGTAAAAAGGAGGAAAGTAGCAAGGCTGCTTTATTCAAAACATCAAAAAAGAGAAAGGTCTATTTTTGTCAGACAGATTTTAAATTTTTTTTTTTTTTTTTTTTAACGTTTATTTATTTTTGGGACAGAGAGAGACAGAGCATGAATGGGGGAGGGGCAGAGAGAGAGGGAGACACAGAATCGGAAACAGGCTCCAGGCTCTGAGCCATCAGCCCAGAGCCCGACGCGGGGCTCGAACTCACGGACCGCGAGATCGTGACCTGGCTGAAGACGGACGCTTAACCGACTGCGCCACCCAGGCGCCCCTGTCAGACAGATTTT
The DNA here is from genome assembly GCF_022079265.1 of Lynx rufus. NCBI lineage: Eukaryota > Metazoa > Chordata > Mammalia > Carnivora > Felidae > Lynx > Lynx rufus. The sequence continues at coordinate 59,283,500 of NW_025814867.1, forward strand.
AAAAACCCATTTTGTAAGTAGTTTCCTTTTCTTTTTCTATGAATATGCATTTTGTTAAAATAGGGAAAGAATTTGAATTTCTTTAAAATTATGCCCGATCAAGGTCTTAAAAACCGATAAATGCCCAGTCTAAATATCTTGCAGTCACAAGAAATAACACATAAAAATTAAAGCGATTGTTTATTGAAACACATTTTCAGTGTTTCCCTGTTAAAATATACCTGAAAGTTAAATAAAATGGTGATAACCTGCTTTTCACTGTTCTGTTTCAAATTAGTCCAAAGAACATTAAAAACACCTCAACCTGTCAGAATCTAAGGTGTATCTTTATATCTTCATTTATCTCTAGTTATTGTTTTCTTTTAAAATTCCCGTCTAACACAACCACAGAGAACAATATTCTAAATCTTGTCTTTGTACTTCCTCTTCTACATTTTCATCTCCCTTACCTCAAGAAGGGCTTTCAGAATCGTGAAAAAGAACACAGGATTTTAAGGAGCTATGAATTCTAGTTCTATATAGTAAGAAGGGCAAATTGCCAAACATTTTCTGAGTACCATGTTTTTCTTTTGGAAAAAGATGGATATAGAAATTTTTAACATTAAAAAACACCTATAAAGCTGCAATTACATATTATGCATTCCATGAATGTTCATTCAAGTCTCATTTCCCCAAACCCAATCCCAATACCTAATGGCGAGGGAGTGTGGGGCAGCTGAGGGCAAAGCGCAAGCTGCTGCCTCCCCCACCCAGGTGGAATATGTGTGATATTCCTTGGACACTCCTGGCTACTCAAGAACAAAGGAAAAGGGTTTAAGTACTTGCTATGGTGTTGTGGGAAACTAGGGCAAATGAAAAACTAAATTCCCTTACTGTCTACAGCCCACTGACAAGTCCTTGCAACTGGCAGAGTAACCTCTCTCTAGGAGCTCATCTGCCTTCATGATGACACTTTGCTAGGGGCAAAAGAGAATCTTAGCTTAACATTATACTGACCCCCCAGGATCCTGTAAGTCTATTTTAACATACAAAAATTCCTTTGGAAAGTCCCTTTATCTCAACTGCCCAAAGATATATGCTGGCAGTCATATTCCAAGCTTATGGCCCCCTAATATACATCTGAAGGGTCTCATGACTAATGTTTTACTAGACAGTAATAATGGTATTTCCCTAACATCAGCCAGCCCCTCAAGGTCCTAGAAACATTGCTTCCAAAATTTCTTAGAGACTTACTCTATCCCTGACCCCATCCCAACCTGAGGGTTTATAATGAGTTACCCGGCACAACCCCAATGCAGCTTTTCCTGCCATGGGTCATGTCCCCGTGCTTTAATAAAATCATCTGTTTGCATCAAAGACATCTTCAAGAATTCTTTCCTGGTCGTCGGCTCCAGACCACCCCACCATCACCCCAAAACTTCATCATCTAACAATACTCTCACATGGCCCTTGCCTTTTTTCTACTGAATAAACCCAATTAGTGTAACCTAGATTTTAATGATTCATCCTCATCTAGGGGTATTTTTGTTTTTGTTTTAATAAGTCCAGAGGGACATATTAAAACAAAGAAATTAATGTCCGTTTATGGAATAGAGATGTTAACAGATGATTTAAGAATAGGGGCATTAGTACTTAATTTAATCACATATGCAGACAATTGCCTTATTCTGCTCATAACTGAGACAATTATATCCATTATATGTTTTCCTTTTTCATTTTAACTTAGTTTAGTTTATTCACAGAATTCCATAAAGTTTTGTTTTGGGGGGTTAGATTGATGAGTAAGCATATTTGGTACAATTAAACATTCATTAAGTAAATGTTAATTGAATACCTACTATGTGTATGGAGTATTTCCAGGCACTGGGAATACAAATATAGGAAAAAAATAGACATAGACACATTTTATATAGAAACATCTATCTGTGACATGGAAAACATGGAAAGAACACTGAACTTGGGTAACTACAGCTAGACTTATATTTTAGAGTTAAGTCAGTTTATCATTCAGAGATTCAAAGCTCTCATTTATCAAATAACGAGGTGGAACTAGATAATTTTAAGTGTATTCTAGCCATAAGAAAGTACGTATAAGCTATTTATACCAGATGTCAATAAAGCTGGTTAGAAGAATTCAGCTAAAATGTTTAACCAATTGCTAAAGACAGAATCTGGGCTAGTATGTGAGTATAGAACTTCATGAGCTGCATACTCAAGAGGAATTCATACCTGTACTCAGGCCCTTCTCTACAAAACTCTTGAGGAAATACACCAAAAAGATGAGGGTCAAAGCCAGAGACTGAAGAAAGTTACCTTTGTGGTTCGAGTCAGGTTGGAGAAGAGCAACTGCTATGGAAAAAGCATGAAGTCATGTACACCTCTTCTCCTTTACCCCCTTTCTGGAGAAAGACCTTAAACTTGAGCAGGAAGGGTGCTGAACCTCACTACCAACAGGACACAGGTAACCCACTGCAGGCAGAAGTAGGACATAGACCACTAAGAACCACCTTCTGCTAGGAGAGGAAGGACAAAATCACTGAGGAAGTCCCATCCATGAGACAAAGGGACCCAGCACCTACCCAAGACTGATGATGAACAATAGCTATAGAGCAGCACTCCCAATGAAAAGCGAGCAAGAATTAAGTGAAAAAGAACTGCAATTGAATGTGAAGGAGGGGGAACAGCAAGGAGAGACATAAACTGAGTTTGGAGAAAACACTGAGAAAAATCCTATAGGAAATCAGCCTCAATGTACCCATAAAGTAACACTAGAGGAATTTAAAGTCATGGTTCTCTGAGAGTAACTATAGTGACAGCACATGCCAAATCCAACTCAGGATGTCAATGATTCAAAACCCACAGTAGAAAGAAAATGAATGCTTATTTCCAGGAATGAATAATATTTACAACATTTTCTACTGTCATACAAAAGATGTCTGACATTCAACCAATAATAATGAGACCTGTATAGGAACAAGAATAAATCCTTATACTGTCAAGAAACAAAGCAATCGACAGAATTAGTTTCCAGAATGAACCAGATGTCAGCATTTTCAGACAAGGGATTCAAAACAAGTATGATTAATATGTTATGAGTTATAGTGGAGAAAATAAACAGTATGCTTGGAGAAATGGTTAATTTCAGCTGAGAGATGAGAAAAGTAATGAGGAAATGGATATGCTATCAGTGAAAACACAGTAAAAGAGATGCATGGCTTTCAATTCACTCTCAAGTTAAAACAATTGAGAAACAATATGGGCCAATACAAAGTAATCAAGCTGAAACAAAGTTAAATAAAGTTAAATAAAGAGTGAAAAAAAACCAACAATGATGGGACAATATCAAATGGTCTAACTTAGTTTGAATCTCAGAAGAAGAGAGAAAGAATAAATATTTGGAGATTATGTTTGAGAATTTTAAAAAATAATAAAAGGCATCAAAACAAAGATCTGAGAACTCAGAGACATCAAAAGGGATAAAACGAATAAACAAAATGGCCCTAGACTCATTATATTTAAGTAGCTGAAAATTAATGAGAAAGTCTTGAAGTTATCAAGAAAAAGAGATTCATTACACATAGGTCAAAGATGAGAATTATAGCACATTTCTCACCAGAACCATACAATCCAGAGGGTAAACACTAACATTCTTAAAGTTATCTAATCACACAAAATGGATTAACCCAGAACCCTTTACTTACTAAATATATCTTTCAGAAATGAAGGGTAAGTACTGATTTCCTCAGAAATACAAAAGCTGGGAGAACTTATTAAGTGGAGTTATCCTAAAGGTATAGTGAAGTGAATTCTGTAGATCAGAGGAGTAATGGCATAGGAAACAAACCTGGGTCTACACAAAGAAATTAAAACTTGAGAAATGGTATTAGTGAAGGAAAATTGATTTTTCTTTTATATTTTAATTGCTTTAAAATAATTGATTAAAGCACAAACAGTAGCAATGAATTTTGTGTTTATAATCTGTAAAAGTAAAGTATGTGATAAGATAGCCAAAAAGATAGAGAATCAATTGGAAATACAGTTTTGAGGTCCTTACACAATATGTAAAGTGAGCATAACATTTGAAATTAGATTGGGACTAATTAAAAAAAATGTATATATATATATATATATATATATATATATATATATATATATATATATATATTATATGGGGTGCCTGGGTGATTCAGTTGGTTAAGCGTCCAACTTTTGCTCAGGTCATGATCTCATGGTTCATTAGTTCAAGCCCTGCATGGGGCTCTTGTGCTGACAGCTCAAAGGCTGGAGCCTGCTTCACATTCTGTGTCTCCTCTCTCTGCTCCTTCCCCACTCATGCTCTGTCTCTCACTCTCTCAAAAATAAATAAATATTAAAAAACTTAATATGTATATATTATATATTCACACCTTTTTTAAAAAGGGTATAAAAATTAAGCCAAAAGTGGAGGTAAAATCAAATGGTAAGAATTTTTCAATTATTCCAAAAGGACAGAAAAAGAGGAAAAACAAGAAACAAAGAACAAATGAAACAGATAGAAAAATAACTACCTAGATGGCAAACTGTGATACAATTATATCAATAGTTAAATATAAGGAATCTAAGCATACCTGTTGAACAGCAGAGATTATCAGAATGAATCAAAAAGCAAAATCCAATAATTAGCTATCTATAAAAACTAACTTTAAATATAAGAATATAGTTAGGTTAAAAGTAAAAAGATGTAGAATAATAAAATATATAAACATGAATCAATAGAAATGTGGGGTGACTATATTAACATCAGACAGAGTGTATTCAAAAATAATATTTCCAGGAATAAAGGCAAATATTATATAATGATAAAAGGATTAATTCACCAAGAAACATAATAAACCTAAATGCATATACACATAAGAACAGAGCTTCAAAATATATTAAACATAAATGGTAGAATAGAAAGAACAAATACACAAAAACACAATCACAGTTGTAGACTATCATAACCAATGGGTTAAAGAGGAAACCCCAGGAAATTAGAGAATACTTTGAGTTAAATTAAAATAAAACACAACTTAAATTCTTTTTAGATTCAAAGAAGTAGATGGCAACTATAGTATTACATGTTTATAGGATATGAAAGGACTCTAATCAATTACCTAAGTATATACCATAACATATCAGAAAAAAAGGCACATCAATTAAGCACAAAGCAAGACAAAAAGGAAATAATAAAAATAAAAGCAGAAAAAATATTGAGAATGGGAAAAAATAGAGAAATACAATAAAAGCCAAAGTTAGTTCTTAGAAAAATCAATAAAACTGATAAAGCACTAGCCAGACTGACCAAGGCATGATATACAAGTATTAGAAATGAAACAGGTACCTTACTATAGAAGCTACACATGTTAAAATGTTACTAAATGAATGCTACAAATAATTCTATGCCAACATATTTGACTGCCTAGGCTAAATGGTCAAATTTGTTGAAAGACAAAAATGTCCAAAGCTCATCAGGAAGAATTAAACAGCACAAATGGCCCTATATATGTTAAATAAATTGAATTTATAATTAAAAACATATCAAGAAAGATAATTTTCGGTTGCAATGTGTTCGTCTGAAAATACTAGCAAACATTAGGAAGTAATACTGATTCTACACAAATTCTCCATAATATAGAAGGGACAAACCTTGCCATCCCATTTTATAGAAATAGCAATCACCTTGATTCACAAAGAAAAAACGTGCCAATTCAATATAATTAGAGACCAATATGCTCCAGGAACAAAAATGCACAAATATGCAACACAGCGCTAGATATTAAATCCAACCACGTCTAAAATATAATGCATCGTGAACAAATGGAAATTATTACAGGTATTCACTTCAATCCAAGTAATTCCCCACATCAGCATATTAAAGATGAAGAATCATATGATAATCTCAATAGATGAGGCAAAAACATTTTACAAAATTTAATATCCATTTATGATAAGCACATTCAAAATGCTAGGACTATAAGGAAAAATCACGTACCAGATAAGGGTATGAACAATATCCTAATTTTGCAACAAGTCTGAAGTTGAAAGGCTGAACATTTTCCTCCTAGTGTCAGAAACATGGTATAGATACCCCCTCTCAATGCTGTTATTCTGTATTGTGCTGGAAGTCCAACCTACTGCAAAAGGGCAGGAAAAAATAAAACTGCAACTATATGCAAACAACATGTTTGCCACGTAGAAAATCCCAAATAATCAAAGGCATTAGAACTAATAAATGTGTTTAGGAAGGTTGATGGATATCAGGTCAATATTTGAAAATTAATCATATTTTTTTACTATTTTTCATGGTCAATTAAAAATTAAAATTTTATAAAACACAGCACTTAGAATACAATCAAGGGTATAAAGTTCTGTATACCAGAAATTGCAAAACACTAATGAAAAATTAAGGAAAATGTACATAATTGAAGGGTTATCCATGCTTATAGTTTGAGAAACTCAAATGTTAATTTTCCCAAACACACGTGCAATGCAATCTCTATCAAAGTCTTAGTAGTGATTTTGTAGAAATTAATAAGCTAATCTTAAAATTTATATGGATAGACAAAGGAACTATAATAGCAAAAAAATTTTTGGAAAAAAATAAAGTTGGATATTTCAAACAACTCAACTCCAAGATTTAGCTACATTAATCAAAGATAGACACACTGAAATTGAATTAAGATTCCAGATTTAAATTTAAAAGTATAGGTTTTCCAATGGATTGCAATTAATTTGCAACAACTACAGAAAGGTAATTCAATGAAGAAAGAATAGCATTTTCGATATCATGCTAAGTGAATGGTATTCACCTATAAAAAAAGAGCCTCAATCCTTATATCTCACCATTTATAAACATTAACATTATCACTTATCTAAATGTGAAATATAAAATATCTAGGTATCTAGAACAAAACATAGAATAAAAGTGTTTGTTTTTTCTTCAGATGGGCAAAGATTTCTTAGACAACAGAAAGTTCATTCCATAAAATTAAAAATTGAAAAATTAACTAGAGTTAAGGATTTCTGTTCTTTGAAAGGCACTGTTAATTGAATGCACTGTTAATACAAGCTACACACTGAGAAAAATAATTGCAAAATATATATCTTGTAGAAATATTTTATCCCTAATATATTAATATTGTATATAAACATGTCTCAAAGGTAAGAAAAGAGAATCCCCACTAAAAGACAGGCAAATTATTTGAACACTTTATTAAAGAAGATGTATGAATGGACATTAAAACCAGTTGGAGTTATCACTACAGAGTAATACTTTATAAATAATAATAATAATAATAATATCAAATGCTGCTGAGTAAGTTGACTAACTTTGTGTAATAAAGGTACAGCAGCATTGAAAAACACTGAAAAAATGTTTGGAGGTTTTATAAAGTAAAACACATATTTATGCAACACAGCAATCCCAGTTTTAGGCATTTACCCAAATTAAATGAAAAAAGTATTCTCACCTCAAAAAACTTGAAGTGTTTATAGAAATTTTATTCACAATCTTCCAAACTAAAAACAACCCAGGTATCCTTCAACTGATGAATAGATAAACTACATTACTTCTATATAACAAAATAAAAGGAAGTGGACAACTAAGGCATGCAATAACATCAATCACTATCAGATGAATGATGTTAAATGAAAGCAGCCATAATCAAAAGGTTATATGCTGTATGATTCCATTTACATGACATTCTGGAAAAGACAAGAAAATAAGGTCAGAAAACAGATCACTGGCTTCTAGGGGCTAGGATGTTAACAAAAGGCATTGGGAATTGTTGGGGGTGATAATATTGGTGTTTTTTAAGTAATTAATTAATTAATTTAGATTCAAGTTAGTTAACATATAGTGTACTCCTGGTTTCAGGAGTAGAATTTAGTAATTTATCACTTAACATAAAAGACACAGTGCTCATCCCAAACAAGTGCCCTCTTCAATGCCCTTCACCGATTTAGCCCATCCTCACATCTACCTCGCCTTCATCAACCCTCAGGTTGGTCTCTATATTTAAGAGTCTTTCCAGGCACCTGGGTGACTCTGTCAGTTGACTGACTCTTGATTTTAACTCAGGTCATGATCATGTGGTTTGTGAAATTGAGCACCAACTCGGGCTCTGCTGGGACAGTGCAGAGTCGGCTTGGGATTCCCTTTCACCCTTTATCTCTGTTCCCCCTCCTTCTCTCTCCCAAAAATTAATAAATAGGGGTGCCTGGTTTGCTCAGTTGGTTAAGCTTCCGACTCTTGATTTCAGTTCAGGTCATGATCTCATGGTTCGTGAGTTTGAGCTCTGAGTCGGGCTCTGCACAGACCGTGCAAAGCCTGCATGGAATTCTCTCTCTCCCTCTCTGTCTGCACCTCTCCCACTCGTGCTCTCTTAAATAAATAAGTAAGTAAGTAAGTAAGTACTGTTTTTAAAGAGTCTTATAGTTTGCCTCCCTCTCTGTTTTCATCTTATTTTATTTTCCCTTCTCTGTCCCTATGTTCATCTGTTTTGGTTCTTAAATTCCACATATGAGTGCAATCATATGGTACTTTCCTTTCTCTGACTGATTTATTTCGCTTAGCATAATATATTCTAGCTCCATCCATATTGTTGCAAATGACAAGCTTTCATTCTTTTTGATTGCCGAGTAATATTCTTTTTGATTGCTGAGTAATTCTCTCTCTCTCTCTCTCTCTCTCTCTATATATATATATGCACATACACCACCTCTTCTTTATCCATTAATCAGTCAATGGATATTGAGCTCTTTCCATACTTTGGTTATTGTTGATAGCACTGCTATAAACATTGGGGTGCATGTGTCCCTTAGAATTAGCATTTTGGGGTCCTTTGGAGAAATACCTAGTAGTGTAACTGCTGGATTGTAGGGTAGTTGTATTTTTAATGTTTTAAGGAAACTCCAAACTGTTTTCCAGGGTGGCTTCACCAGTTGCATTCCCACCAACAATACAAGAGGGTTCCCCTTTCTCTACATCCTCACTAACACTGGTTGTTTCTTATGATTTTAATTTTAGCCAGTCTGACAGGTGTGAAGGAGTATCTCATAGTGTTTTTGGTTTGTATTTCCCTGATGATGAGTGATGTTGAGCACATTTTCATATTGTTTAATTTTGATTGTTGTGGTTATAACTGCATAAGTGGCTAAAACTCTCTCTCTCTCCCTCTCTCTCTCTCTCTCTCAATTTTATAAGCTTATTCCTAAAGATGGAAACCTTTCAGAAGAATCAGATTTATAAAACATCATGTGTGCCTTTGGTTGCTTCTTTGTAATGAGTCATGTTAGTAAAACTAACATCTCTGTTCTAATTAAAATTAACTCTCAAGTCAAGTTTTAACATTACAGAATAAGCTCAAACAGATCACTTAGCAATTCTGGCTCAATATAAAATGTTAGAATAAATAGAACAAATTCTATAGATTTACTAATTGACAGACATGTTTTGTTTATGTACTTCTGAAACAGAGAAAGAATAAAAAAGCAAGCTAAAATAGACACATATATGGAAACAGTTAAACAGCAAGTAGCACAGAAAATGATAAACCTACTTTTAAATGGAAAATAGATTTTCCAAGTTAGAACCCTGTCAGTGATCTTGTTTGTATCTCTACACTATATCCATGGTTCATTTTTCTAAACTATTTAAAAGTCTCTCTCTCTTTTTTTTCCTAATAGTTTATTTGAGGTATAACTGATATACTAAAAAAAAGCTGCACAATTTTAATGTATACAATTTTATGAGTTTGGACAAATGCATACGTACATTCACGACACTTGACACTATCACCACAATGAAGGTAATAAACATATCCATCACCTTCACAAATTTCCTTGTGTGGTAAGAATGCTTAATATGAGATTTATCCTTTGAGCATATAGAAGCACACAATACTATGTTGTTAAGTACAGGCACCATGGTGTATCGTGGATCTCTAGAACTCATTCGTCTTACATAACTGAAACTAGAGACAACATGCATGAGCCTGAGACACTGTACTAAATAAAACAAGCCTCTCAAAGGACAAATTTGTATGATTCCATTTATAGGAGGGATCTAAAATAACCATAATTGCAAAATAAAATGGAGGTTTCTAGGGACTGGTGGGAGGGAGAATGGAATACTTAACAATCTCTGATTGATTTTCCTAATTCCTTTTTTGTCACTTTCAAATATGTCCTATAAATGATTAAAGGTTTTCAAAGTGTTTCATTTTATTTTGTAGGTAGAAACATATGAAAATTCTAAGAGCAAACCATTTTCTGACCTACAGAACAAGCTATTTCTTTAATTTAATTGAGAAATGCTTAAATTCTTTATGGGACCTATTTGATTAAATGGGCCCTGCTTACCTCTCCCACTCAATTTTGCCATTCACATCTCTCTCTCCACTGTCCAAATTCGCCATCTCTCAGTTTCTTTAATATTTCCTTCTCCTTCACAGTTAGGTTATAGTACTCCTTTACCCTCTATCTAGAAGTAACTCCACTTAATTAAACACTGTTTACCTAATTGTTCATTAGTTCTTGGCTCAGAAAATCCAACATATTATTGTCAAGTACACCCTCTGTGACCTTTCTGGACTAGATTGACTGCACTTTTACCCATCTCATAATCTTTTGTCACTTCACACTTATTAAAAGTGAAATTGAATAATTAACAGTAAAATCATTTCCTTAGCACCATTTCCATGAGATTATAAGGTTTATCGGATCAGGGGCTCTGGCTTGTTTATCACCGTATCCCCAGAACTGAATACAGACCATAGTAAATAGACTGTACTCACTATACATTTTTCAAAATAAATCTGAAAATAATTCTGAAAATAATTAATTTATTGGTAAATATTCATCAACCATGGTGGGAAAGACTTGACTGTCAAATGAGGGAGGGAATTTGTTTTTAATTTATATTAAGTTCTAGTAGAAAGTTCTGTAGCATTTTGCTTAGGAGAATGAAATCTCAATTTCTATTAATTTAATCCTAGACCTATTGTTTACTATTGGCACTCTAGGTAAAAATTCCTTGACTATTCCAGGTCACAGTTTCTACAACTGTAAAATTTCAATAAAAATGGTATCATTAAATGTTTTATGAGCCTTAAATGAGATTATAAATATAAAGCACTTAGTACAGTATCTGGTATTCAACTAATTTAGTCTATCATTGTTATCTTACTTATTCAAGACCAAAAAAACTATACAAATGCATCATTTCTAACTATAAATTTACCATTAATAGAAATATGTTTCTCTTATTTTTTTCAAAATCCTAAATTCCAAGAATAGTTTTGTAAAATGTGACATTTTTTTAGAATAATTTTCTTGGCATATGAAACAATAATTTTGTCATTTCTTGAGTGCTTCTAAGCACTATGCAGCTATCTTTTTAATACATTTAATTATCTTAAAAGCAGATATTAACTCAAGTTTGACGAATAAAGAGAGGTAAATAGGTGAATAACACATCTAATGATATAATTTGGGTATGTGCTAGAGCTATTGTTTGAATATGTGTCTGCAAGATTCTAGGTCTATGCTGTTTTACTAAACCGGGATTTCACTCCATGCAAATACAGATAGATCAGATGTTTATTATTCATGACTATTTGTTTGATTATGTAAAACAAACAATGCCTCAATAATAAATAAAACTGCATACAGGGGTGCCTGGGTGACTCAATCGGTTAAGCATCTGACTTTGGCTCAGGTCATGATCTCGTGATTTGTGAGTTCGGGTCCCACGTCGGGCTCTGTGCTGACAACTCAGAGCCTGGAGCCTGCTTCGAATTCTGTGTCTCCCTTTCTCTCTGCTCCTCCCCTGCTCATACTCTGCCTCTCTCTGTCCCTCAAAAATAAATACATCTTAAAAAAAATTGAAAAAAAAACTGCACATAGAAATTCCAACATAGTGTCTCACCTAGTTCTAGTTATTTTGATTATCTTGATAGACACATGAGCTTATTATTCCCTGGGGTTAGCAACTGAATAGTGATTAGAACAAATATTTTTGAAAATAATCAATTCAGAAATACAAAAATATATTGTTTTTAAATACTTATCTATTTTCTTATATTCCTTTTAATGTACTTTGATGTTCTTACTTTTCTGTGTACATAAGTGTTATATGAAAATGAATGTACTAAGATTAATTATTATACCTAACACCTATTTGACCTATATTACTGTGTCTCAAAATATTTAATTACAAAAATGTTAGATGTGTAAGTTCATATTAAAATAAAACACATCCATGTCCAATAGTCCATGAATATTTAAAATTGATCAGTGTTATATAAATATATTACATTCACATTTATGTCAGGAGACACAATTTTCACCACTAAAATACAGTTATCTAAGAATTAAGAAACCAAAAAAAATGAGCAAAGGGGTTAAAAGAGAGAGAGAGAGAGAGAGGCAAACCAAGAAATAGACTCTTAACTGTAGAGGGGAAACTAATGGTTACCAGAGGGGAGGTGGGTGGGGGGATGGGTGACCTATGTGATGGGGATTAAGGATGAGCACTGGGTGTTGTAGAGAAGTGTTGAATCACTAAATTGTACACCTGAAACTAATATTACACTGTATGTCAACTAACTGGGATTTAAACAAAAACCTAAAAACTAATGTTATCTAAATACAAATGATGTGACAAAAAAAAAGTTAAATGGAAATTTTAATAGAGTTTATAAGTTACCAATGTTTAATATTTAAAGCTTTTGGGAATTTATTTAGAAAGAACCTTAAAATGTGTTTAGTGTTTGACAATGGAATTATAGTTTTGGAAATAGGGCCTCCAATAATAATCTACAAAGTTGAATAGCTTTTATGAACGATGGTTTTTTTTTTTTTTTTAATTTTTTTTTCAACGTTTATTTATTTTTGGGACAGAGAGAGACAGAGCATGAACGGGGGAGGGGCAGAGAGAGAGGGAGACACAGAATCGGAAACAGGCTCCAGGCTCTGAGCCATCAACCCAGAGCCTGACGCGGGGCTGGAACTCACGGACCGCGAGATCCTGACCTGGCTGAAGTCGGACGCTTAACCGACTGCGCCACCCAGGCGCCCCGAACGATGGTTTTTCAGGACATGATTTTTTGGTGCCAGCTATGTCTCACCCTTCCCCCCACAAATTATTTCAGGGCTGTCTCTCTAACTCAGATTGTGAATCTCAGTGGCCATGCTTGTACCTCAGGAATTTACACCCCAAAACAAAAAAATAATCCAGGTTGAAATACTTGCCCTAACTAAAGAACTATTAACTTTGGACAAATTATATAACCCGTTGATAATTAGTTTTCTAATACATGCACTAGAGATGGTAATACTTCGTGATTTTGTGAGGAGTATGAGGCATTTATAAAGTTTAGTGTTTAGCTTGTAAGTACTCAGTAAAGTTAATATCCTTGAATTATTATAATTGACAAAACAGGAGTCATTGGCAAATGATGGATTAAAGCACAGATCTTAAAATTTTATATAACACATTTATTTAATGGATGATATTTAAAATATAATTATCTTGTTCTTAGTGATCCATTAAGCTCCTCGAAATTATAATATATTTAGAAATAGAAAATTATCTCCTTGGAGTTTATCGTAGATACAACATGCTTGGTAACGTGCTTAGTTACCTCTGAAAGATTATGTAAATCCTCATAGTTAACAGGATTTTGAATATTGTTAAAAAGAGTTATCGAAAATATAAACAATAATTAATAAATACTAAATAAATATTTTGATGTTATATATATTCTTTTCTTTTAAAATTTATTTTTAATAAAATTATACATATTTAAGTTGTACAATATGATGTTTTGATATACATATACAAAGTGAAATGATTACTGCAGTCAGGTAATTAACATACCCATCTACTCACATAATTACTATCGTGGGTGTGTGTATGTGGTGAGAACATCTGAGATCTATTCTAAAAAATTTCCAATATACAATATATTATTATTAACTATAGTAACCATGCTATATGTTAGATCTCTAGAATTTATTAATTTTACATTATTGCAACTTTGTACCCTTTGATCAACATCTTCCCATTTTCCCCACCTACTTGTATCTGGTAACCATCAACAAAATGAAAAAGCAACATACACAATGGGAGAAAATATTTGTCATACAAATATCTGATAAGGGATTAATATAAGGAACTATAACTCAACAGCAAAACAAATAATCCAACTAAAAAATGGTCAGAAAACCTGAATAGACATTTACCCCCCAAGAAAGACATACAAATGGCCAACAGGTAGATGAAAAAGAGCTCAACATCACTAATCATCAGAAAAATGCAAATCAAAATCATAGTGACATCACCCTACAACTGTTAGGAAAAGTTTTGTCAGACAAAAAGTGCCAAGTGTTGGAGAGGATGTACATTAAAGGGAATTTATATTCTTTTCTAAAAATAAACAACAATAATGGAAGGATAATAACAACGTTTACTTTATTTTATACGTTTATGAATGTAATTCCTTCTTAGGTTTAATTCTTATTTTTAGATTAATAAAATGCTTTTCTTTAAGAAAATTATTCTAAATTATTACAGAATTATTGTCCTTTGTAGCTATATATTTGTAGACTATCTTATAGAGTACCTATCCTATTATCAAAAACAGTGTTTGATAGTATATATGTATGTTTATCATGTAATTTCAGTTTTCCTATGTTATTTTATAAATCTAAAAGGAGAGCGTATTATTTATGAGGATTTGTTATTGCGTTCATTGTGAATAGGTCAAATACCCTCCTGTGAATTAGTCTGGGCATCAGCAACTGATGTTTACACATAAAACATAAAGTGCAAAACAGAACTTAGCTTAGCAGAGCATTGATTACAAACGATGCAAAGATCATAAAGAAAAAATATATATACATTTATGAGAGTTTACTTTCAAATCTGAATCTGAGATTTTTCTCTCTCTTCAAATTGATCATTTTTTATTTATAATACTATTAGTTATTTCTAAAGTAATATTATAATTTAATAGATAAGGAAACTTAACCTCTCTGGAAGGATAAGGCCAGGCATTCCCCTTATTACATTAATTAAGCCTGAGTATGGAACAAGCACTCCATCCAAATCTTTGCATCCTCATTCCGTACCTAAGTTCCCACAATTAGTCTTTTTGTTTGTTTGTTTGTTTAGGATCAAGATACAGAGGTTGCCACTTAATACAAAATTTGGGACCAGTTATCCATTATACAATTACAAGCATTATAATTTGAACACTCTCTCTCAAAAATCTGGAGGCATTAGGAAGATTTTGATAAAATCAGAAAGGGGATTCTATTCCAAATTAGCTAAATTTTCTTCAATGATAAATTGGGAAATTTTTGTGAAGCTGAGGGACAGTAGTTTACTAGAAATCAGAATGAGCTTACTAACTTGTACAAGGTTATCTGCATTTCATGAAAGTTCAGAAACTTTTGACTTATTTCATATTTGCTGTATTGACACAGGGCACAAAAATTTCACACACTGTAGATGTAATGGCAAGTATAAGCAATTCAGTTTTTTGTTTTGATGAAAAAAACAAAATTTTTTCTGCCTGGATCATTGAAAATGTTACAACAATGGTAATTTCAACCTTCATATCCACAGGAAAATTTATTCATTCTTTCTTTTCTATTCCCTATTTTTTTTTCTCCATTTGTTAGTCAGTGATGGTTCTCTTTAAAAGCAGAGTAGAGGGCCACTGGGGTGGCTCATTGGTTAAGCATCCAACTCTTGATTTTGATTAGGTCTTGATTTCAGGGTTCATAGAGATAGCTGCTTTGGGCTCTGCGCTGAGGAAGACTGCTTTGCATTCTCTCTTCCTCTCTCTCTGTCTCTACCCAACTGATTCTCTCTCTCTCTCTTTCTCTCTCTCTCTCTCTCTCTCTCTCTTTAAATAAATAAATAAATAAATAAATAAATAAATAAATAAACATTAAAACATTTTTTTTTAATGTTTATTTTTGAGAGACAGACACAGTGTGGCCAGGGGAGGTTCAGAGAGAGAGGGAGACACAGAATCCAAAGTAGGCTCCAGGCTCTAAGCTGCCAGCACAGAATCCGATGTGGGGCTGGAACTCACAAACTGTGAGATCATGAACCAAGCCGAAGTTGGATGCTTAACTGACGGAGCCACTCAGGTGCCCCTAAATAAATAAACATTTGAAAAAATAAAAGCAGAGTAGAGACTTATTGGTACAGACATTAAATTTAATGCTAAAAATTCTAGAATACAGAAAGCTGCTTTCCTTTAGAAATATGATAGAACAATGCAGGCACATAATATACAAAATGTCTGCTGATTTGTCTAAATATTTAGCAATGTATAAAATATATATAAAGCTGTTTGGCAATAATATTGTAAATTTTCTGCTCCAAGCAATATTTCACAACCAGATTAAACAAACAATATATACCAAAAGTTTTTACAAAAAAATACTGAAATATTTTTAATTTTGCTGCTACTAAAATATTCATACTTAAGCACCAAATGATATGACCAGGTCATTAGCAGTTTATTGAGTTTTCCAAAGTCATGATTGGTTCATTTCCTACTTTTTAGCAGTTCTTTCTATTAAAATTTGCCATTTTCTCTCCATGGGTTTAATACAGTTTGCAAATTTTACTTATTTTATTTTATTTCATTTTATTTTATTTTATTTTTTATCTAGGATTCATTTAACATTGGCAACATTGCGCAGAAAACTTGGTATCAAGTGTTATTATACATTAAAAACTAACTGCCTTTTAATCTGTTATAGCTGTAAGATACTTATGAAACCAGTTCATACATACAATTACTTACAAAAGTTTAAAAGATGGCCAGGCAAGGGGTGCCTGGGTGGGTCAGTGGGTTGAGCATTCGACTTTGGCTCAGGTCATGATCTCACGGTTCATGGGTTCGAGTCCCATGTCGGGCTCTGTGCTGATCGGAGCCAGGAACCTGCTTTGGATTTTGTGTTTCGTTCTCTCTCTCCCCCTTTCCTGCTTATGCTCTATCTCATTCTGTCTCTCAAAAATAAAGAAATGTAAAAAAAAAAAAAAAACCTAAAAGATGGCCAAGTGAGTTGAGAAAATAGATATATCTTTCTAACTCTGTCATTAGCACCATAACGAGGAATAAATATAAACTAGCCTTAGATTTATATTGAGACCATTTAATAGTTTTGCTTACTGTTATTTTTTCTATATGAACACTAGTATCATAAAAGAAAAGTGCTGCAAAAGTGTTTTTCTAATAATTTCTATGATAACAATAAACATTAAAATAGGCAATAATCAAGCCAGGCAAAAAGAAATGCAGACATATATTTGCTGGATGATTGATAAGTACTGAGTGAATAATAAGTATCTACAGCTTTGGACACGAGCACATTTATTTAGAGTGAAGTGTGGCCAAAGGCTACATGTAGAATAGCAAAACTGTTGGCCAGTTAATCCAGTCCATGTAAATATAGGTGGGTCCGAATCAGTGTATAGTTTTCTGTTATAGCTGTAAATACCACCAAAAACTTAGTGTTTTGAAAACACACGATAATTTATTATCTTACTGTGGTAAAGACCAGAAGTCTTAAATGGGTCTCATTGGGCTAAAATCAAGGTGTCAGCAAAACTGCATTCTCTTTGAAGCCACTGCAAGTCTCCCCATTTGCTTCCCTGTTCACTTACCTAAAGGACCCTTGTGATAATATTTGCCCCTCACCCACCATAATCTGAGACAATCATTTATTTCATAGTCAATTGATTAGCAGCCTTTGGATTAGGGACTATGAGCATGTAGGAAGCCCAAGTGCTTTGGGGGAAGGGTGGGCAGTTTTATAGGCAGAGGAAGCAAATGTTCTAAGTGCTGATTAGCTGTGTATTTCAGGCAAATCCTCTAAAATGGAAAGGGAGGCACTCTTTCTTCCCAACTTCTGTCTGTCTTATGTTTCTCAGGAAAAACATGAAATCTTCCAGGGTCCTCCATGTGCTTCTAGCAGGGGTACACACCTTAGTTCTGATTAAACAGCTAATGCTATTGACAGCGGAGCCAGGAAGGATTAGAGCCCACTACAAAAAATCTTGGCTGCACAATGCAGTGTTTCTTAACTTCCTATTTTTCCTGAGAAAAAAATAATAAGTATTTTATTCAAATGAAAACAATAGCAGCAGCTTTAGTTCTCCTTTGCCACGTAACACCACATTTTCCCAAATTTAAAGAGTAGGTCGTGGCTATCTTTTGGGGGGAAGGGAGCATTACTCTTTCTACCATAAGAGGTCATCATAGTATAAAATGAGATACAGGTTGGTGTTATGATATGATGGAGGAAATCGGAATTACTATGTGTGAGGGGAAGGGATAAGAACAAACATTGTAATATGAAGAAGAGTTGAAGGATAATTAAAATGGGTAAGGAAATGACAATACTGTGTGTTGATGCAGTGTTTTTAACCATAATATAATTGGGAAAATTATTCTTTATTAACTTTTATTTGGGCTCAATGAAAGTCAAATTGAAGTCAAATTCATTTTGTTTAATATATCTTCTTTGTTTTCCAGCATCTAACATTCTTTACCTTTCCATTATGTTATATATTTAATAGGAGGGTTTATTTGCACTCCAAAAAAGAAAAAAAAAAGTTCTCCTTGGTTCTGTCATCCATTTAATATCTAATAATTAAGGAATGTTTTATTAATTTGATCTAGTGAGCAGATGTTTGACATGAAGAAAAATATAAAATATATCCTTGGTGTCATAAACAAATAAAGTCCAGACCCATCTGAAAACACTTCAGTATCTGTTTGAAAATATTTTGGTGAGGGGCGCGTGGGTGGCTCAGTCGGTTGAGCGTCCGACTTCAGCTCAGGTGACGATCTCGCGGTCTGCGAGTTCGAGCCCCGCATCGGGCTCTGGGCTGATGGCTCAGAGCCTGGAGCCTGCTTCCAATTCTGTGTCTCCCTCTCTCTCTGACCCGCCCCCGTTCATGCTGTGTCTCTCTCTGTCTCAAAAATAAATAAACGTTAAAAAAAAAAATTAAAAAAAAAAAAAAAAGAAAATATTTTGGTAATCATAGGTAAAGATAAAATATCCTAAGATGCTGAGACTCATGAGCAAAGCCCAAGATCCCATGTCTCTGAATGATTTAAGGTTCAGATTAAAGCCACTCCTCAATTTTTCTGATAATATTCCTGATTTTGGAGTTACTGAGGCATTGATGTCTATCACCTTGGGAGGAGGGAGAGGAGATGAAGTGAGAGAGGAGTGTGCAACACTGCAAGGACACGACTTGCCTGTCCTTTTTAAGTTTATTTATTTATCTATTTTGAAAGAGAGAGTGAGGTGGGAGGGGAAGAGAGAGAAGGAGAAAGAGAATCCCAAGCAGGCCCTGAGCTGTCAGTGAGGACCCCAACGTGGCATTCGAACTCATGAACTGTGAGATCATGACCTGAGCTAAAACCAAGAGTTGGATGCTTCTTGGACTGAGCCACCCAGGTGCCCCCATTTTGTAACTTTTATAAACCTGATCTAAGCTTGACATAGGAAAATAAAGTGCTCAGATGTGACTAGTTGGCCTTATACCATGAATAAAATTTAAAATTGTTATTCTTTTCTGTTCATTCTGTATTTCTAAGAGATTCATGTTAGTAATATCCTGTTACTTGTAAAATATCGACCTTTGCAAGTCCCAGTTGATCTACATAGAATAGAGTTGTTAATTAGGCAACTGTCCAACTGAGAATAAGAAATAGGCATGAGGTGAAGCTGATTGGGAAATTTATTGGCTGAAAATGTTATGACATGAAGCTCCAGGCAAACTTTATTAATTACTAATATAGTTATTTTTAAGATTATGTATTCTATCTCTTGTAGTTTCTTTTTTTTTTTCACCTGAGTTATTCACTTTTATTTATTTATTTTTTATATATATATGAAATTTATTGACAAATTGGTTTCCATACAACACCCAGTGCTCGTCCCAAAAGGTGCCCTCCTCAATACCCATCACCCACCCTCCCCTCCCTCCCACCCCCCATCAACCCTCAGTTTGTTCTCAGTTTTTAACAGTCTCTTATGCTTTGGCTCTCTCCCACTCTAACCTCTTTTTTTTTTTTTCCTTCCCCTCCCCCATGGGTTCCTGTTAAGTTTCTCAGGATCCACATAAGAGTGAAACCATATGGTATCTGTCTTTCTCTGTATGGCTTATTTCACTTAGCATCACACTCTCCAGTTCCATCCACGTTGCTACAAAAGGCCATATTTCATTTTTTCTCATTGCCACGTAGTATTCCATTGTGTATATATACCACAATTTCTTTATCCATTCATCAGTTGATGGACATTTAGGCTCTTTCCATAATTTGGCTATTGTTGAGAGTGCTGCTATGAACATTGGGGTACAAGTGCCCCTATGCATCAGTACTCCTGTATCCCTTGGGTAAATTCCTAACAGTGCTATTGCTGGGTCATAGGGTAGGTCTATTTTTAATTTTCTGAGGAACCTCCACACTGCTTTCCAGAGCGGCTGCACCAATTTGCATTCCCACCAACAGTGCAAGAGGGTTCCCGTTTCTCCACATCCTCTCCAGCATCTATAGTCTCCTGATTTGTTCATTTTGGCCACTCTGACTGGCGTGAGGTGATACCTGAGTGTGGTTTTGATTTGTATTTCCCTGATAAGGAGCGACGCTGAACATCTTTTCATGTGCCTGTTGGCCATCTGGATGTCTTCTTTTTTTTTTTTCTTTTTTTTTTTTTTTTAATTTTTTTTTTTCAACGTTTATTTCTTTTTGGGACAGAGAGAGGCAGAGCATGAACGGGGGAGGGGCAGAGAGAGAGGGAGACACAGAATCGGAAACAGGCTCCAGGCTCCGAGCCATCAGCCCAGAGCCCGACGCGGGGCTCGAACTCACGGACCGCGAGATCGTGACCTGGCTGAAGTCGGATGCTTAACCGACTGCGCCAACCAGGCGCCCCCTGGATGTCTTCTTTAGAGAAGTGTCTATTCATGTTTTCTGCCCATTTCTTCACTGGGTTATTTGTTTTTCGGGTGTGGAGTTTGGTGAGCTCTTTATAGATTTTAGATACTAGCCCTTTGTCCGATATGTCATTTGCAAATATCTTTTCCCATTGCGTTGGTTGCCTTTTAGTTTTGTTGGTTGTTTCCTTTGCTGTGCAGAAGCTTTTTATCTTCATAAGGTCCCAGTAGTTCACTTTTGCTTTTAATTCCCTTGCCTTTGGGGATGTGTCGAGTAAGAGATTGCTACGGCTGAGGTCAGAGAGGTCTTTTCCTGCTTTCTCCTCTAAGGTTCTGATGGTTTCCTATCTCTTGTAGTTTCTTAAGGAATAGTGCAAATAGTGCAAATATCTTTGTCATATTGCATAACTAGCTTCTGATAGTTAAAAAAAAGTGGTTTTATTCAGGTCAGAATTTTTTTAAAGAACATGAACGAGAAAATGTCTTTTTTTTAATGTTTATTTTTTATTTTTGAGAGACATAGTGCAGGTAGGGGAGGAGCAGAGAGAGAGGGAGACAGAGGATCTGAAGCAGGCTCCATTCTGACAGCAGAGCATAATGTAGGGCTCGAACTGTGAGATCATGACCTGAGCTGAAGTCAGCCGCTCAGCCCACTGAGCCACCCAGGTGCCCCTCAGGTCAGAGTTTTTTAAATTCAGTGAGTGTAATAGGCTAGTTTTGTGTTGGGGTTTTCTTCAATGAATATCAGTAAACTTACTTTTTAAAAATTTTTAAAAATGTTTATTTTTGAGAGAGAGAGAGAGAGACAAAGCATGAGCAAGGAAGGGGCAGAGGGAGAGAGAGACACAGAATCTGAAGCAGGTTCAGGCTCTGAGCTGTCAGCACAGAGCCCGACATGGATCAAACTCACAAACCATGAGATCATGACCTGAGCCGAAGTCAGATGCTTAACCAACTGAGCCACCCAGGCACCCCAATATCAATAATGTATTTTTTACTGGAATATATTTCTAACACATATACTCACAAATATTATCAAAGATAATATTATCTATGATTTGCCAATACTGATACAGCTTTTTTTTTCCATTTTGTTCTGAAATTCTTATTGTCACATGTATAAATTTCATATTATAACAATGACATTGTACACATCATTATGTTTTCTATAAACCTTAATGTAAGACATGTTTTACTGTTTGCTTTATTATATCTGTATAAAAAAAGAATTGTCCTGTGGTATTTTATATACCTTAACTCAATTAATATTTATTATCAACTAATATTTGACAAGTAGACCAAGAATACTTAATGGAGAAAAGATAGTCTCCTCAGTAAGTGGTGCTGGGAAAATTGGATATTCACATGTAAAAGAATAATATTAGACCTCTATCTTATGTCACTCACAAAAATTAACTCAAAAAGGATTAAAGACTTCAATGTGAGACTTGAAATCACAATGCTCTTAAAAGAAAACAAAGGGAAAAAGCTTCTGTATATTAGTCTTGGCAATGTATTTTTGGATATGACACTTAATGCACAAGAGACAAAATTAAAATTCAACAAGTGGGATTACACCAAATTAAAGAGCTTCTGCACAGAAAAAAAAATGATCAACAAAATTAAAAACCAACCTATAGAATGGGAGCAAATGTTTGCAAATCATATATGCAAAATGTATAAATAACGCATATAACTCAACAGTAAAAATAATAATAATAATAATTCAATTAAAAATTGGTAAAGGAAATGAATAACACTTTTTTTTTAAAGTTTATTTATTTATTTTGAGAGAGAGAGTATGAGTGAGGGAGAGGCAGAGAGAGAGAGAGAGAGAGAGAGAGGGAGAGAGGGAGAGAGAGAATCCAAATCAGGCTCCATGCTCACCATGCAGCCTGATGTGGGGCTCGATCTCAAGAACCATGAGATCATGACCTGAGCTGAAATCAACAGTCAGATGCTTAACTGAGTCACCCAGGCACCCTGAATAAACATTTTTCCAAAGTAGGTACCAAATGGTCAACAGGAACATGAAAAGGTGCTCAATGTCACTAATCATTAGGGAAATACAAATCAAAACTACAATGAGGTATCACCTCAAGCCTCTTAGAATGGTTATCAAGAAAAGATAAGAGGTAACAAATTCTGGTAAGGATGTGAAGAAATACTTGTGAACTCTTGGTAGGAATGTAAATTGGCACAGGCACTATTGAAAACACCATGGCAGTTTCTCAAAAAGTTAAAAAACCTAGCAATATGATCTAGAAATTTCACTTCTGGGTATGTATCTGAAGGAGAAGAAATTACTGTGTCAAAGAAATAGCTGGCTCCCATGCTAAGTGCAGCTTATTTACAATAGCCAAAACACAGACACAACCTAAGAGTCTATCAATGGATGAATGGATAAAGAAGAGTGTTGCACACAATGGAATACTGTTCAACCATAAAAAAGAATGAAATCTTATCATTGGCAACAACACGGATGAAATTTGAGGGCGTTATGCTAAGTGAAATAAGTCAGACAGATAGACAAATATTGTATTATGCTCTCACTTACCTGTAGAAACCAAAACGACAACAACTGACTGAAAAAGAAAAAACATCAGATTTGTGGGTATGGTGGGGCAGAGTGGGGAGAAGAAATGGATGAAGGTGGTCAAAAGGTACACACTTCAATTACAAGTTAAATAAGTATTGAAGATGTAAGGTGCAACATGATGACTACAGGTAGGTGGCATACTTGGAAGTTGCTAAGATGGTAAATCCTTGACATTCTCATCACAAGAAAAAAACGGTTTTCTCTCTCTCTCTTTTTAAAGATAATATGTGAGTTAATGGAAGTTAACTAAAATCATTGTGGTACTCATTCTCAATATACATAAATCAAGTCATTATGCCGTACACTTACACAGTGCTATATGTCAATTATATCTCAATAAAACTGAAAGAAAAAATTAACTAAAAATAAATAAATATTTATTTATTTATTTAATACTCTTGGACAAATACTTTCAAGGAAGTATTTAATAAATGAAAATAAATTTAAGTACTTATTCATAATTCTTCATTCAAATTGGTTCTACAAAATTCCATGGAAAGCATTTCATCTTATTTGCTAAAATATATCAAAGATCATATTACTGGGCACTTTTCTCCATCTGCTTTTACCTTAGTATCTGAGATGTTTTGAACAAATGAAATGTAATCTAAAAAACATATAGTGAATATGTGCTTTACATTTTAAGACTGAAAATTTTAAAACTCAATTTTAAAGGAAAAAAGCCCATTTTAATTGGGCTTTATAACACTTCTGTAGACAGAAAAGGATATGTAGGAAGATTCTAGGCTTAGGAAACAGTAGGAAAATTCAAGGTATATTTGGGACTCTGAGTTTTTAATCAAGTAGGAAATCATGATGAGTTCATACTAGTTATAAAAGCACTTTTGTCCCTTGCTGAATGCTTTGTCTCAAATGCAAACATTTCCTGTTTACCGTTCAAGGGTTAAGTCAAAATACAAAAAGGGAAAATAAATAAATGAAATAAACCTATCAAAATAAGGTAAAATCTTAAGAGATATGAAAAAGTGAGGGGCTCCCTTGTGACTCTGTCAGTTGATGTCTGACTCTTGATTTCAGCTCAGGTCATCTCATGGTTCATGGGATTGAGCCCCACGTTGGGGTAGAGCTTGACACAGTGGAACTTGCTAAGGATTCTTTCTCTACCCCTCCCCCACTGTCTCTCTCTAAATAAAATAATTAATTAATTAATTGATTAATTAATTTCAAAAAGGAAAAGTGAAACAAGCCAGACACAGAAAGATAAATACTGTATGATCTCACTTATATGAGGCATATAATTAGTCAAACTCATAAAAGCAGACATTAGAATGGTAGTTGCCAGGAGCTGGGGAAGGGGAACATGGGGAGGTGATGGTCAAAGGGTACAAATCTTCAGTTATGCAAGATCATTAAGTTCTGAGACCTATTACACAGCTAGTGCCTATAGCAAACACTACTGTATCATATACTGAAAATTTGCTGAGAGGATAGCTCTTACTTTCATTGTTCTTAACACAGACTCTGCTGCTGCTGCTGCTGCTGCTACTACTACTACTGATAACAATAGTGAGGATAGGGTAACACTTTAGGAGGTGATGGATATGTTTATGACATTGATAGTGGTGATGGTTTCATGGGCATATTGTTATCCCCAAACTCATCAAGTTGTATGTATTAAATACATGTAGCTTTTGCATGTCTCATACCTAAATTAAGTGTAAAAAAAGTGCATAAAATAATATTTTTAAGTGAAAAGAAAATATCGATAAAGAATACAATAATACCATCATCTGAGTTAAGGTGTCATAGCAGTTAACAAATATTCTATTCCATTGAGAAGATCAGATTTCTGGTAGGAATTACTGTAGCCCTAGGAAAGGCCTTAGAGGAATTTAAGCCAACTGAGGTGGAAGGTGATAAAGGAGAGAGTTTTCTCGCAAAACAATTAGAGCAAGTAAAGTTATGAGACAGGAGAGTAGGATATCACTGGGAAGGAGTGAGTCAGTTGATCTGACTTGATCAGGACAATTCTGTAAGGAAACAGTGGGAGTCACAGTTTGAAAAGTGGATTTTAGACATCAGTCCAATAATACCAGAATAAGAAGTTTACATTTGCTGAGTAGAGAGTGAGGATCCTCTAGGATTTGTGTGTTTATTTTATTAGTCCAATAATACCAGAATAAGAAGTTTACATTTGTTGAGTAGAGAGTGAGGATCCTCTAGGATTTGTTTATTTTATCTAATGTGTGTTGTGGTTAATTTTATGTCTACTTAGCTGGCCTAAGAGATGTCCAGACAGCTGGTGAAACATTATTTTTGGGTGTGACTGTGAGGGGTTTCTGGAAGAGATTAGCATTTGGTTCAGTAGACAGAGTAGAGAGATTGCCCTCAGGAATATGGGTGAGTATCATCCATTTGTTAAGGGCTCAAATAGAACAAAAAGGCTGAGGAGGGACACATTCTTTCTCTTCTTGAACTGGGGCATCCATCTTCTCCTCCTGTTGACATCAGAGCTCCTGGTTCTGAGGGCTTCTGACTTGGAAGGGTTTGTGCCACTTGACTTTCTGGTTCTCCAACTGGAAGGTGGCAGACTGTAGGACTTCTTAGCCTCCACAACCAATTCCTGTAATAAATCTCCTCTTCTATATGTCCAAATAGACTCTTGGTTCTGTTTCTCTGCAGGACCCTGACTAACATGGTGTGTATTATTTTTTACAATCCTTCTTGTTTCAAGGAGGAAAATTCAGCTTATAGAGATACATAAAATTGCAAGAAGAACGTCAAAATTATGTAACAAATAAGTATTAATTTAGTTAAATAAAAAAGTATTAATAATACAAAATATTTAAGTTCATTATGAAAATGAAAGTACAATAGCAAAGTGTAATTTCTGCCACTTTCAGGTGTTTGTTATTTGCATATTTGAAACTCATTTGTTTTGATGGTCTCAAAAATTATACATATAGGTTTGTAGTATATTACAACTTCCTTTTCCCTCTACAATATATTATAGAATCCTTTTGTATCAATATATACAGAACTGACTCCTTTTTTCACTTTTTAAAAAGTGCGTTTAAGTATAATATGCATACAGAAAGTGCATATATAAATAAATGCACAGCTAGCTGAATGCTTACAAAGCAAACTTTTCAGTGTAAGCAGATCCCTAATCAAGAAACAGAAAATTAACAGCTCTTTGGAAACTCCACCTTCTCATGCTTCTTTATAGTATAAGTTCCTGTTTTTGAAATTTCAAGTCTTTAGTGTCAGACTTCTTTTGCTCAATTATATGTTTGTGAAATTAATTTATATTATTATGAATGATTGTAGAATATTCTGATTACTATCTTAGTATTCCTTTGTGTGATTGCACCATAATTTACTTATACAATCTACTGTTAGTAGCAGTTGAATAGGTTCTAGTTTGGAAATAATAGTAACTGCTACTATGAATATATTTGTGTCTGAGACATAAATACACACACACACAAATATACATATGTACATATACGCATTTATATTTCTGTTAGGGTAGAATTAGTGGGTTTTGGAATATTTATTTGTTTAGCTTCAGTGGATAATGCCAAATTATTTTCTAAGTGTTTAAGCAAATGAATCATCCTGCTGGCATTATATGAAGACCCTGGTTGTTTTACCTCCTCTCAAACACTTCATTTCTTTGGTGTCTTTTATTTGATATATTTCTGTGGGATTGTGATAGTATTGTGGATTTATTCTGCATTTACTTGTTGGCTCATAAGATTGAGCACTATTTCTTATGTTATTGCCATTTGGTTTATTCGAACATGTCTCTTGCCTTTAAAAAAAAAATAGGCCATTTGTCCTTTTCTTACCCTTTTGTAATAATGCTTTAAATATCTTGTACATACGGCCTATGTTGGATGGATGTATAGCAGATATTTTCTTCCACTCTGTATCTTACCTTTTCACTTTTAAGGTGTATTGTGTGCATGTTTGTGTGTTTTATAGACAATTTTCTAGAACAGTTTTAGATTCATTTTATTTTATTATTTTCTTTCATTTTTTTAATGTTTAATTTTGAGAGAAGAAAGAGAGCGAGAGAGAGAGAGCAAACACACAAACAGGGGAGGGACAGAGAGAGAGAGAGGGAACACAGAATCCAAAGCAGGCTCCAGGCTCCAAGGGGTACACACAGAGCCTGACATGTAACCATGTAACCATGTAACCAGTAACCATGAGATCTTGACCTGAGCCAAAGATGGATGTTTAACTCACTAAGCCACCCAGGCACCCCAAACAGTTTTAGATTTAGAGAAAAATTTAAAGGATAGCACAGAGAGTTCTCCTATAGCCTGCACCTGGTTTCCCTATATTTTATCTTATGTTGGTGCATACATTTTTACAAGTAATATACCAAATATTGATACATTATTATTAGCCAAAGCCCATAGTTTATTCAATTCATGGTAGAGTTTACTCAGTGTCTTGTTTCTCATCCAATATTCCATTCAGTATACATGTTACATTTATTAATTATATCTCATTAGGCTTTTCTTGATTCTTGATTATGACTGTTTCTTAGACATCACTGAGGGGAGGTGGCAGTGGTCTCATTACTCAAGTGGAGGCAAAAATCCCTATACTACACTGTGTCCCTTCTGACACCACCCCCAAGGAGAAGGAGTAGCACCTCCCTAGTGCTGGGTAATGGTGTAAGTCCAGGCTTCTTAGTGGTCTCCACTAATACTGATACAGAGAGTGGAACTTTTTACTCCCATTTCAGAGGGGATGAAAGTCCTGACTTTCTACTTCCTACTTGACCCTTTTGGGACCACTGTTGTGATTCCTGGTTGCAATCTGTGAAGGGCAAAAGTCTAGAAACCCCTGTTGACCTGTGATGGTATGGACAGAAGTGGGGCCACAGGTGTTGAACAGTGTGTGTGTGTGTGTGTGTGTGTGTGTGACTAGAATAGTTGCTTAAAATGTTTCTGACTTGCTAGAATGTCTTTTTCCCTAATACTTTTGCTAGACAGATTAAAGTTTGTTGGGTCTCAATATGTCTGTGCCTACTGGTATTTTGGGGATAGAGGAGGAAAAAGTAAAACCCATGGGATACATAGCCATGTTGTTCCTTGCATCCTGAGGTCCCTAAACAACCCACCTTCTTCTCATCACCTGTCAGAGATATCTTAGGTTTGCTTAATAATGTAGACATTTGCTAGTTGTATTAAAAATGGAAAGAATACAGAAATGTGTATCTACTCCATCAACCACAAGGGGAAACCCAATGTGCTTATCTACTTTTAAATTAGAAAATTTTTCAAGGATTTTATTATTGCTATCTCCTTTATCTCTTTTATTTTATTTTTAAAAAATATGTTTGTTTGTTTGTTTTGATAATGACTGGTCTTTTTTAAGAAACTTCAACCACTTTATATCACATCCTCACTCTGGAGACTACAGGCTTTGTAGAATGATTTCTAGCAAATATATGCTGTTATTTATCCATCTGTAGCAGCTTAACAAATCCAAGGAAAGATTTCCCACAGCCATAAGTCTGCAGGGATGCCATGGGAGTTTTTATTAATATTGTCTGCTCCAAAGCACTTTGACCATTGAAAATATTTGCTTATGAAGATTTCGCATATTTATTAATTTGATCTCACATGTCCTCAAATGTAAACATTTCCCTAGTTTTAAATGGTATAATTATCTATCTCATTTTATAATATATTTTAGGGTTATGGCTACACATATTCAAGCTGGATGTATTTCCAGTCTCACAATTTAAGTTGCTATTGACAAAAGCTCTGTGTTTTCCCAAATTGAAATCTTTAGATAGAGAAGATAAAATTGAATCATCTTTTGAACTGCTAACAATGAATATTGTCATCCTCTTTTATAACATGCTAGATTTTGTTTAGCAGTGTCTTGTATATAGTTGCTACTTACAGATTTGTGGATTTTTCTAAAAATGAAATATTTCAGTCATGTTTTATTAATATGCCTTTGTTTTGTTGTTAAATTGTGCTGTATTTTCAGTAGTACTTTATTTTGTTACTTTATTTTATAAAAACAGATTCTTTAAAGTATTTTAAATGTAAAGTATGTGACAATTCCATATGTGAGTCTTCAGCAAATGACTGGGTATATAACTATTTTTATATGAAACAGAAACACATTTCTATAAACAGTTTTCTTTAGATGCTGGTTATTTTCTAAAAGATCAAATATATACATACATATATATATATATATATATATATACATATACACTGCTCATATACACAAACTTTATGTAATTATATGTTTTATTAAGATAGGTAGGGACAACGTAATGACAATAAGTATTTACATAGTTGGGAAGAAACCCATGTACCTCTTCTACAGATACAGAATTTTGGGTGCCAGTCTTTTGCAACTGAGTGTAGCTATTTGACTAAGTCCTCTGTGAGGAACAAGCTTAGAAGTTCCCTGAGCCTTCACTGATGGGTTAACAAGGCATGAAGAATTAGAAAGCCACAGGATGTACACACCCAAGTTTGGGTAAACAAGATTAGGTAAAAGGGGCAAGGCCCCCAGTATAGGACAAAGGTATAGGAATAATGAATCTCAGGATGAAAACATCCTAGATGAGGTAAACAAGATTAGATATTCAGAAATGCCCCCCCCCCCAATTTAGTACAATAGCAGAAAGCTGCTTTCACAGAAAGGAAGGACCAAATTAGGTAAAAAGGTAAACAGGGCTATAGACCACAGCAGGGAGAAGTTGCCCAGAGCAGAGCTAATTAACAAAACAAAAGTGCCTTGTTGACCCTGAAGTTACAGGCTTGTCTTTCTTGTCCCCTATGCCAGTTTAGGTAAACAAAGGTGGGGCCTCATGTTTGCTGCAGACAGAATCTTGTTTTGTATTGACCCCAAACCTCTAACAGCACGTATCTCCAAAATCCCCTTTTCCCCATGCCCATGAGTTCCTAGGTTCTTTGTCTCTCTGTGCACGCCCATCATGCTTGTAAGCCTTTTGATCCTAATAAAAACAGAGCAAGGACCCTTACTCAGGTCTTTTGTCTCCTAGCAGATATTACGTGTCTACATTTTTAATCCTGTGTCCCGCTTTCTTGCTGGACAAGAGAGAACTCCAGACCCAGAGTCTACAACAGTTCTCAAACTGGAATGTGAGTGAAAGTGACATGGGCCAGTTTCAGGTCTGCTCAAAACACTTTGCTTCTGTTCTTCTCTATTCTTTTTTTCTTTCCTGGGTATGCAATGATGATAACCCAGAACCTTATTAAGTCATGCATTGGAGTTGCAGAGCTATATTTTTTCCAGATCCTTTGATATCTGTATGGAACTTATCACTCTTTTTTGGGTCTACTTTGTTGGAAAACCTATCTAGGATGTCACATCAGAGAAAATTAAACTTTTATTGAGTTTAAACAATTATGGTCTAATTGGTACAACAGATTTAGTCTAATCTTACACATATATATTTAATTCAAAATCGTATTGGGTTCTCAATAAAAGAGAGGATCATTAGTTGTATATAAATATAGTATTTTTAGTTTTAATGTTGTTATATTAATATAATAAACAAAACTGGAAATTCTTGAGACCCTACCATAATGTAGTGTAACAATTCCCTTCATTTATTCAGCTTTACAAACTTTGCTTAAAGTGGTAGATGGTGTTGAAACATAAGGGCAAGTCCTAGATAGATGCCCCTAGCCTGGTCCATGATTTTTTTTTTTTTTTCATTGTAGTAAGACTTTTTCAAGTTTAATACAATGGACATGTTATATTTTTATAAACAAAAATATAAACAAACTTATTTTTAACATTATTTTATCATGTGTCTGTTGGCCATCTGGATGTCTTTTTGGAAAAGTGTCTATTCATGTCTTCTGCCCATGTCTTCACTGGGTTATTTGTTTTTCGGGTGTCCAAAAACCAAGAGCACACTTTACAAACTGTATGTTAGCCAATCTGACAGTAAATTATGTTACAAAAATAAGTATTTTAGTCACACCATAAAGAGAAAGCTATTGCCTTTCCTTGTATGTATTTATTGATGTCCTCCAGTCAAGGACAAGTAAGTAGTTGAACAACACCTGTAGTTGAAAAAAGTCAGATTAATTGGCATTTTGCTCTGAGTGAAACCACATATAATGCTTAACTATGGGGTTTTTCAGTAAGAGGGTATCCACAAAATGTTTTATAGGATTTATGCTTCTATTAAGTAATTTGGAGAAAGATTAAATGAAGCTAGATTTTGCTCTGGATTGGATGCTTTCAGAAAGTGGGGGTGATTTTATTTTTGAGGATCCTAATTTTAATCCAGAAGATATGAATAACAAATTGGGGTTAAAGCTATAATTTCTTTTTTTCATTTTTTAAATATTTTAGTTAATATACAGTGCCATATTGCTGTCAGAAGTAGAATTCAGTGATTCATCACTTATATAAAATAAAGCTATAATTAATAAAAATGCAGCAGTCACATATTAGTCAGAAAATGAGTGTTTAACCATTATTTTAGTTTATACAATGCTTTTGCTTTTGTCTGTGCTTAGACATGATTATTAAGTTGTTACACTTTTGTTCTTTTTGTATCATGATCACAAGTGGCCTTGCTTATGTTTGTGGTTACAGGAATTTTTATGTTCAATGTGAGATCATCAGAGCTTAGTTGCAAGTATCAGACTAACTCCAGCAACACCAAGTCTTAATTCTCAAGGCCACCAAATTTCAGGTGTTACTTTTCTCTTAGTTCCTGCTTTTTTCCATGGGTAGATGAAGTGAGGACTTAGGGTATTAATCTAAGATCTTCACTGTTGCCAAGGTTTTGCTCATCAGGAGGTTGCTTCCAGAATGTTGTCTGTTGTTGGAATAGAATTAGTCTTTCCCATTCCTTTTGTTGCATTTGAAATGACAGGAGCATTTAAGATACTGAACAGGATACTTCAACAAAATGGTTTAGTCTTTGCAATAGATTTTGAAGATAGAAGCCTGAATTACCAAACTCAGACAGCAAAACCTGTCCTAAATCCAGCTGTGCTAGTTCCAAATATCCTGTAAGCTTTTCTTTTAGCCTAATCACAGACTATTCTATGCAACATACAGTATTTACATATAATCAGCAAGAAATGTTGCTATAGTACAACTTCCTCCCTGGCTAGATGAACAGAAATCAAGGGTTATGTACTTGTTCATAACAACTTTGGCTAATAGTTTAAACTGGTCTGTTGGCCTCCCAGAGTAGAAGTTATGCTCTCATAAGGAAAAATAATTTTGGGAATATAATATTTATCAGGAGATAATCAATTATTCATTCCTTAAGGTGGGAAAAGATGGATTAAGCAGTTTTAGCAAAATGGGTTGGAATATCTCTAAAGAGAACAAACTGACTATTGCAGCAAGAATGAACCCAATATTTTTCCATTCCTGGCTGTGGGCTATGTTTTGCTGATAGGGTTTTAATTCTTCAGCAAAAATATCTGCTGATATGGGCTCAAAGTTCAATAATAACAAGATTGAAGTTTAGAATTAATTACATGAGGAAAACTAGTATCAGAAAAAAACTTTAAAAGATGTTTATCTCCTGAAAAGTTTAAAAGGACAGCTATTAAAGTTTTTGTCAGCAGGATTTGGTAGGCAGTGACACATACATTAATTGGTTAAATTCAGAGAAATCACAAATCATCATGTTTAAAAGTAACAAGATGAGGGGCACCTGTGTGGCTTAGTAAGTTCAGCGTCCAACTCTTGATTTGGGCTCAGATCATGCTCTCATGGTTCATGAGATTGAGTCCCGTGCCTGGCTCTGCGCTGACGGCAGGGAGCCTGCTTGGGATTCTCTCTCTCCCACTCTCTCTGCCCCTCACCTAGTCACACTCTCTTTCTCACACACAAATAAATAAACTTAAAAAAAAAAAAGTAACAAGAAGGGCTGCCTGGGTAGGTCAGTCTTTTGAGCATCTGACTCTTGGTTTCAGTTCAGGTTATGATCTCACAGTTCAGTTCCTCAGTTAGAGCCCCACATCACACTCCACACAGAGCCTGACTGGGCAGAGCCTTTGCTCGCTGCTCCTCCCCTGCTCTCTTGCTCTCTCTCTCTCTCAAAATAAATAAATAAGCTTTTTTTAAAAAAGGTAACAAGATGAAGGTAAAAAAGAGCACATTAAGAAAATCTTTTGTTAATTGAAAGAACATGTCAGGGTGATGTCAGGGCACCTAGGTGATTCAGTCAGTTGAATGTCTGACTCTTGGTTTCAGCTCATGTCATGACCTCATGGTTTGTGGGATCGAGCCCTGCATAGGGCTCCATACTGACAACGTGGAGCTTGCGTGGGATTCTCTCTCTCCGCCTCTCTCTCTGTCCCTTCACTGCTTGCATGTTCCCTCTCTCTCTCTCACTCTCAATCAAAATAAATAAGTATTTTAAAAAAGAGCATGTCAAAATGTAATAATATGGAGGATTAATGACAGAATAAAAGAAGAAAGAGGCTACTGCAGAATTAGAAATTTCATCTTGTTCTCTCATCTTGCAGAAGTTGTCTACTTTTGGAGTCATTAACCTAATTCTGTGTCTTGGGTAAAAACAGCCTACTTCCATAGTTAGTTTCTGGTGAATTTCAAACAATCCTAAATTTATGGTTTCTTAATAGCAAAGACAAGGTAGTCAAGAAAGAGTTATTTATGTCTTTTTAACTGGAAATTATAAATCAAAGGATAAACAGTGCAGGGTTTTACTGTTTGTCAATTATTAATAACAACTGATAAGGTCTTTTCCATTGCATGAAAGATCAGTTTTCCTGATAGCTTTTTTTTTTTCCAGAAGACCAAATGTCCTTTTTTCAGATCATGTTAAGGCTATTGAGGTGCAAATTTTGGATATGCAAATTAAATATGATTTTACTATAGCTGTAGGTTTCATAGGGATCTCTGACCATGTTTAGCCATATTACTAGTAATAGAATGAAGTCTCAAAATTATCAGATTCTTGGGATAACATATTCTTTTTTTAATTTTTTTCATATTTATTTATTTTTGAGAAACAGAGCAAGACAGAGTGTGAGTGGGAGAGGGGCAGAGAGATGGGGGACAGGGCAGAGAGAAGCAGACTTCAGGCTCTGAGCTGTCAGCACAGAGTCCAAAGTGGGGCTTGAACTCATGGACTGTAAGATCATGACCTGGGCTAGTTGGATGCTTAACCAGCTGAGCCACCCAGGAGCCCCTTGGGACAACATATTCTTAACTCAGGAAAATTTGTGAGGCCTATATGTAGTTGATATTACCATCAAGGATACTGTCAGTACTTTGGGGCTTATAAGTATTAGGCCTTCTAAAACTTATGATTTCTATAATTATAGAATTCCATTACTTACCTTTACAATTGCTGAACTTTGTGAATAATAAGGAAAGCAAGCTTTCTAAGTAAATGGTAAAGATTTATGGAGTTTTTGATAACAATGCCACTTGAAAGTGTCTCTCTTACTGTAGTGATACAGAATGGGATACTCAACACAAAGAATACATTGCTCTCCTGCAGGGAAAATCCTCAAACCATCCTGACAAGAATCAACAATAGACAGTTATAATCTGTTGGGAGGTCTTCAAATGAGCCTTAAGAGTTGGGTTCTTATTTATGCCCTATCTTGAATTCTTAACAAAATTATGTAATTGCTAAATCGGATATTCATTGAAAAATACCCTTAATATTATTCCATCAAGTTTGGTTCAATATTATTGCCAATTTGTGTCTGCTATTGTGGATATTTTCAAGCATTTTTCTCAACTTCAATTTTCTTATGGCTATTTCCTTAAGCCATAGCCAACTGTATAAAATTTCTTCAATTTGTTGTGATCTCTGTAGGTGGTTTCTACAGACAGCAAGAAATATCTGCTTCCAGAGTATCTTAATATCATCATCTAACTCATAATCATACCTCCTATTAGAATAAATATATTCTCTTCTGTCATTTGTCAGCTGGAAGATCTTGGTGAGGGCAATGAATTCAACGACAAAATTAGTTAATTTCTAGAGTGATTTTATGTTTTAACAGTAAACTCATGACAGTGACAGCATAGCTTGCTTGGTAAGTTTTAGTTTTGTTGTTTTTGTTTTAAGTTACAAATTTTTTAATTGTATTTATTTATTTTTGAGAGAGAGCAAGCATGAGTAGGGGAGAGGCAGAGAGAGAGGGAGAGAGAGAATCCCAAGTAGGCCCTGTGATGTCAGTGCAGAGCCAGATGCAAGGCTCCATCTCACCAGCTGTGAGATCATTACCTGAGCTGAAATCAAGAGTTAGACGCTTAACCAACTGAGACACCAAGTCACCCCAAGTTTAAAATTTTAAATAATGCTTTTCTATGGGATTTTTTAGAGAGGTTGTATATCATGTGGATAGTAGTCAAACATAGTCAAGCAATTATTGGCTTATCTTCTTCATTATCAGGGAAGGAAGGTGGCTTTATTTAGAATGTTGCACCAATGGATAGTTAAGTTATGTGTGAAGGAGAAACAATACTATAGGAGGAAGCATAATTAATGAAGAATGTGTTTTCTGTCAATAGAAGGGTGTATAGAGTATCATTAAGTTTAGTGGAGATTATGAAATGAAAACAACTGAAGCTTTCATCAGTTTTGTTGCTACTGCTTTTATACAAGCTGGATAGCCCTAGGCTCTTGGATTTAATGAAAAATTGAAACAACAGCTCTTTAATGATTTCCATGTAATAGTCAGGGGTCTTAGTAGTGCCTGCCCAAACATTTCATGAACAAAAACGTAAAGAAACTGATTGAACACAGAATCTGGAAACAAGTCTGTTTGTAGACTTTATTTACCAGTTTTTGGATTCAATTATAAGTATGCCTTTTTTAACTTGAAAAGTGCCTGAGCACTGCTATTCTGTGAAAGACAATGTCAAGAGAATAAGAGAACAGGCTATAGACTGAAAGGAAAATATTTGCAAAGGACACATCTGATAAAAGACTGTTATCCAAAATACACAAAAAATTCTTAAAAATCAAGATGAAAAAGAGCAACCCAATTAAAAATTGAGCTGAAGATCTGAACAGAGCTTCACAAAAGGAGATACAGATGGCATAAAGTATATGAAAAAATGGCTCACATTATATGTCATCAGGGAAATACATGTTAAAGCAATAATGAAATACTGCTATATTCCTATTAGAATGTTCCAGATTTTTCTGGAACAATGTGGAAATCTTTGTGTTTCCTAGTGACCAATTTAGGAAAACCATAGTAGGTATAGGCATATATGATGTGTATTATTCATAATTTGGGGTCTGAATATGAGAAAGGCAAAGTTAATAATAGGTTTTAGACAAGACAAGCACAAAAATTTTAAGGGAAAAGCTTTTATAGACACCATTATAAAGTAATGGTAACAATATAAAGTAATAAACAACAGTGGTTGTTAGGAATTTAACATTTTAAAAAGTAAGAAATGTTTCGCAGTTCTGTTTAACAATATGTTAAAAGAAAGATTTAACAGAACATTTTGATGACAAAAATGAAGCTCTACATGTGGGCAGAAAATAACATTTTACAGGAAATAAAAGACACATACTTTATTCATTACTTATGAAACAATTTCTATTAGGTTAATTGTTAATATGTTTATATATCTCTGTATTGAGACATACAGAAATATATAAACATACAAATAGACCATAAATTGAAAGCTCTTAGCTAACCACCAATATATTAAATGAAATAATATATGTATTATTAAATTTGTCCTCTTGATCAACTGTGAAAACTTTCCCAATAAACAGAGGAAAATCATATCCATTTTCTTTTCTACATATTCATACCTCTCTGTAATTTTTTTTCCTAGTAGAATCATTGATTTATACTACCATCAACTCTATATAATAATTTAAATCAAACAGTGATCAGCCAAATGTAATGATTTTCCTTTTTTTTAGCACAAGAAAAAAAAACACACACAAAAAACAAAAATGAAACAATGAAAACTGTTTAGCTACTAATTTTCTTCATGAGAACTCATTTTATATTACTTTAGCAGATTTTGAGGTGACAAAATATATATATAAATATATAATATAAAATATTATATATATATATATATATATATATATATATATATAATACAATGAGAGGCTTTTTCATGTTTTTTTAATTTTAGCCATTCAGGTAAATAAGGTAAATTACAATTATGTTAGTGATCATTGTTTATAGTATCTATTTCTACTAAGAAATCATCCTATTACACAATCCTTACATATTAATAAACATAATAATTTTGGTTAAGAATAGTATGAAATAAAGTCTTATAAATATATTAGTCATTACTATTCCATTTAGCTACATATATTAATTTGTATATTTTGCACATACAATGTATTTATTATATGTTATATATTATTTTCAATCATATGTATAATTTTGAACTAGTTATAGAAACCTGATAATTTACTTAACTCATAAATTCAATGCAGGAAATTCAAGAAGTTTAATCTTAAATCCTGAGATAGGTAATACTGATCTTGTATAAGCTAAATATTGTGCTGACATTTTTAAATGGTAAACTAAATTTTAAAGACCTTGAAAAATCATTCCAAAAGTTCTTTTTCTGTCTTAGGATCTTTTCTTTGTATCTAGCAACCATATGACTGAAGGCTATTATGCAAATACATTTTGCAATGTCATAAAAAAAAAAGAAAGAAAAAAATTTAATTACTAATCTTTCAAATTTCCTTTAGACATTTTTGACTGCCCTTTCAATCAGATATTCCTAGAGTATGCACATACCAATACAATTATTTTTCTCTCATCAATCTTTAAAATTTCAAAAGTGAGCAGAAAGAGGACAAGAAGAAGTAAAACAAAGAAAGGAAGGGGGATGGAGACAACTTCAGACATGTATGAAATTATCACTATGAAAAACCTAATGTTCTTTCCTCTACTAAGAGAAAGCAGAAAGTTTAGAAGCAGTAAAAGGCCTTTTGACATGTATAAAAGAAAGAAAGACTGAATGAAATTAAGAAAGAGAGAAAGGAAGGAAAGGAAAGGAAAAAGTATGATTGAAATAATAGCTTGGTCCCTTGAAAATTTTAACAAGCTGTATACTTTTTGTAATGCTTATTAATCTCCAAAGTAGAAACATGAGTGGAACATTTCATCTGTAAGCAAAATGGTTTTTTTTCCTGCTTCAAAGCTATTCATCTCTTGTTTGTTCTAAGCACTTCTCAGTAGATTAATTCTACTCATCTCAAATTTCAAAATGTAATCCCTATTTCAAATTGTCTTGATGAAATTGTGCCAATTCGAGAAATAAACATAAAGTTTAACAATATAATAAATAGACATGAATAAAGAGGATATTTGGCCTCAGAGAGTTACACTTTATATTAAAAAGGAAACATAAAATTTGCAATGATCTGTAAGGATGATGCTTTTATAAACTTGTGTCTCTGGAACTTGACCGAAGACCAATTGGCAAGCCTTCTGATTTTGAGCAGATAAACCTAAACAAAGAATTTCTCAGAGACATACAGACAAGACTGAGAAAGTTCTTTGTAAGGTGTCAAATGGTGAGTGGATGACAAATATCTCCAAACTCTGGTGTGAGGAGAAATTAAGAACTTCTCAATCCCAGAGCTGGTTCAAGGAAGTTGATCAAACCTCCATCCATTCTCCCATTTTTATTTTCTTTAAAAGTTGCAACACAAAACAAAACAAAAAGCACTCAAGAAAAAAGGCAAGTTTAAAAAACATAATAACAGAAGTTAGAAGACTGGAAAGAAATCATTTATAAGCCATAGATATATATCAGATCACCAAAATTCCCAAAGGACTTTATTTCTTGGCAAACAAACAAAACAAAATAAATCCAACAATGAAGAGCCTAGCAAAATACTGGTGCTCAATCAGCATCAGATTACCATCCAACTACAGGCTTAATCTCATTTGGGTCTATCCACAGGGATTGCTCATGTGCACAATATATTATTAGTATTTGTCTTTGGCAGTGAGGGCTTTAGCTGAGTCTTAGTGGAACTGCCACTTCTGTCATAAACCTCAAGGGACATAACTGTGGTCAGACAAATTTGGGCATCATTGAAAAGGTAGAGACTGTACATCACGAAGATACCATACGATATCTCAGTAAGAAGACTTATGGGATATGTGCTTGTGTTAAGGTAATTTTCATGAGCATTTATAGAAATGGAATTTGCTACATATTGGATGCTGTCTGGAATTGGATCTAATTCCAAATTTTAATCAAAAGTCAAAAGAAGAGCTGAAGTTGTCATGGTAAAGAAGCAGGCACCATTCAGTTAATTATTTTGTCTATTTTGTGGTTTGTACAATGTTCAGTGTTCTTCACTGGGGACACAGAAGTTTACCACCCTCTATGGGTGGTGTGGCTATAGCCTTGCTTTATTGTTTACAGATGTTTCTCTGATATTAGCATTCTAGAGTTCTGTGAAATTCTTGTGCTCAACAGAGACCACATGCATTATCTGTGATTACCAGGCTAGCTCCTGAATGTCAGAGGATGTTCTTCTCTTTCTCTATATTGAAATTTAAGTTTTAAATATTCACTTAACCACCATTCACCTTTTAAAAAGTTTTATCAGCTGTACCTAATAATAATTTTGTACATGAAATTGTAAAAGAAGACTCAACGCTGTACTGAATTGCAGTGGGCATGGGATATTCTCTTGATAGGTTGTGGAAATGTATGGAATCCCAGAAAACAAATAGAATGAATGCATTATTTATAACAATTACAGATGAAGGAGCCTCCTTTCATTCAAGGGTTGTTTTTTTGTTTGTTTTATAAATTCAAATTAGTTAACATACAGTGTAGTACTGGTTTCAGGAGTAGAACCCAGTGATTGATCACTTCCATATAACACCCAGTGCTCATCATAAGTGCCCTTCTTTTTTTTAAAAAAATTTTTTTTTCAACGTTTATTTATTTTTGGGACAGAGACAGAGCATGAACGGGGGAGGGGCAGAGAGAGAGGGAGACACAGAATCGGAAACAGGCTCCAGGCTCTGAGCCATCAGCCCAGAGCCTGACGCAGGGCTCGAACTCACGGACCGCGAGATCGTGACCTGGCTGAAGTCGGACGCTTAACCGACTGCGCCACCCAGGCGCCCCCATAAGTGCCCTTCTTAATGCCCATCACCCATTTAGCCCATCCCCCATACATCTCCCCTCCAGCAACCCTCAGTTGTTCTCTATAGTTAAGAGTCTTTTATGGTTTGCCTTCCTTTCTGTTTTTATCATATTTTTCCTTCCTTTCCCATATGTTCATCTGTTGTGTTTGTTAAATTCCATATATGAGTACAATCATATGATATATGTCTTTCTTTGACTGACTTATTTCACTTAGTATAATACACTCTAGTTCCATCCACATTGTTGCAAATTGTAAGATTTTATTCTTTTTCATTGCCAAGTAGTATTCCATTGTGTGCATGCGTGTGTGTGTGTGTGTGTGTGTGTGTGTGTGTGTGTGTGTACATGTGCGTTTGTATATCTTCTTTATCCATTCATCAGTCGATGGACATTTGGGCTCTTTCCATTATTTGGCAATTGTTCCTAGTGCTGCTACAAACATTGGGGTGAATGTGTCCCATCAAATCAGCATTTTTGTATCTTTTGAATCCATACCTATTAATGCAATTGCTGGGTCATAGGTTAGTTATATTTTTAATTTTGTGAGGAACCTCCATACTGCTTTCCAGAGTGACTGTACCAGTTTTCATTCCTACCAACAGTACTGAAGTTTTTCCCTTTCTTTGCATCTTCTGCAACATCAGTTGTTGCCTGAGTTGTTGATTTTAGCCATTCTGACAGGTGTGAGGTGATATCTCAGTATGGTTTTGGTTTGTATTTCTCTGATGATGAGGAATGTTGAGCATCTTTTCATGTGTCTGTTTGCCGTCTGGATGTCTTCTTTGGAAAAGTGGCTATTCATGTCTTCTGCCCAATTCCACTGGATTTTTTGGTTGTTTTTGCGTTGAGTTTGATAAGTTCTTTACAGATTTTGGATACTAACCCTTTATCTGACAGGCTATTTGCAAATATCTTCTCCCAATCCAAAGGTTGCCTTTTATTGTTTCCTTTGCTGTGCAGAAGCTTTTTATCTTGATGAGGTCCTACTAGTGCATTTTTGCTTTTGTTTCCCTTGCCTCTGAAGACCTATCTAGTAAGAAGTTGCTGTAACTGAGGTCAAAGAGGTTGCTGCCTGTGTTCTCCTCTGGGATTTTTAATGGATTCACATTTAGGTCTCTCATCTATTTCAAATTTATTTTTTGTGTGTGGTATAAGAAAGTGGTCCAGGTTTATTCTTCTGCGTGTTGCTGTCTAGTTTT
Organism: Lynx rufus; assembly: GCF_022079265.1. Classification (NCBI taxonomy): domain Eukaryota; kingdom Metazoa; phylum Chordata; class Mammalia; order Carnivora; family Felidae; genus Lynx; species Lynx rufus. Next base: position 59,325,429 of record NW_025814867.1, read on the forward strand.
CCCAGCACCATTTGCTGAAGAGACTGTCTTTTTTCCGTTGGATATTCCTTCCTGCTTTGTCAAAGATTGGTTGGCCATATGTTTGTGGGTCCATTTCTGGGTTATTTATTCTGTTCCAATGATCTATGTATCTATTTTTATACCAGTACCATACTATGTTGATTATTGCAGCTTTGTAATACAGCTTGAAGTCTGGAATAGTGATGCTGCCAGCTTTGGTTTTCTGTTTTAACATCACTTTGGCTATTCAGCGTGTGTTCTGGTTCCATACAAATTTTAGGATTGTTTGTTCTGGCTCTGTGAGGAATGCTGGTGGTATTTTGATGGGGATTACATTGAATATGTAGATTGCTTTAGATAGTATAGACATTTTAACAATATTTATTTTTCCAATCCATGAGCATGGAATGTTTCTCCAGTTCTTTGTGTCTTTTCAATTTCTTTCATAACCTTTCTATGGTTTTGAGTATACAGATATTTTACCTCTTTGGTTAGGTTTATTCCTAGGTATCCTATGGTTTTTGTTACCATAGTTAGTGGGATTGATTCCTTGATTTCTCTTTCTGCTGCTTCATTATTGGTGTATAGAAATGCACCTGATTATGTACATTGATTTTATATCCTATAACTTTGCTGAATTCACGTATCAGCTCTAGCAGATTTTTTGGTGGTGCTTTTTGGGTTTTCCCAGTAGAGTATCATCTCATCTGTGAAGAGTGAAAGTTTGATTTTTCCCTTGACATTTTGAATACTTTTTTTTCTGAGGTTAGGACTTTCAGTACTATGTTGAACATCAGTGGTGAGAGTGGACATCCCTATCATGTTCCTGACCTTACAGGGATAGCTCTCCATTTTCCCCCACTGAGGATGATATTAGTTGTGGATCTTTTATATATGGCTTTTATGGTGTTGAAGTATGTTCCTTCTATTCCTACTTTCATGCAGGTTTTTATCATGAAAGGATGCTAGTTCAAGTTTTAACAGCAACTAGGTTAAAAGACAAAGGGCACATCAGTGATAAATTTCAAAATGTTCCACAGGTTACTCATCACCTCTGTGTATGTATTCAGTTTGTTCTAGTTAAATTAATGTCGATGGGGAGCATCATGATCCCTATTTTGGGTGCCTGACATACTTTTTTAATATGAAGTGTTGTCTTAACTTTTTCTCTGAGTATAAATATAGTTTATTCCTTTAATTCCAAATTTTCTTAGGAGAGCTTTTATAACAATTCCAAGTGTATAGTTTTATATGAGTATAAAGTTTTGTGCTTTCAAATCAATTTTCTAAACCTATAAATTAATAAACCTCTACATGTCTTAAAGCTCAACATTGCTTATAATGTTCTGAAAACAGACTTCCATTCTTTATTACCACAGAAATTTTTGTGTCAGTGGCATATTTCCCCAGAGAACTTTGGTTAATTGATCTTTCTAAATTGCAAGCTTAACAATATTTTCCTTCAAAAATTAAATTGTCTCTATTAGTGGAACTAGAATAGAACTTAAATTTCATCTAATTTTTATCTTTTTATTCATACATGGGTTTAATTTACTTTTGTAAGGTCACATGGCTAATAAATGCTGAGTAAGGACCAGAATTCAGGTCTTGTGATTATCAGAACATGTTTTGTTTTGTTTTGTTTTTTCTGTTCATTTCTCTCCTTCAAATCTCCAACGTTTCTTACATATGTGTGTGTATGTGTGTGTGTTTATGTATATGTATGTGTTATGTATATATGGGTATGTGTGTGTGTATGCTTTCAGAAACTAATCAACTCCAACCCAAGACAGTGTCTTCATTCAATAATACTGCAGTATCCTTCCAATTGACAAATTTATATAGCTTAATGTTTTATAAAATTCTGGAAATCTGAGTCTAGTTCTTGGTGGAAGTAGCCTCTTCCGGCTTTCAGGTGCAAATGCTAATTGGATTGTAAGAAATTTGTACTTTGAGGAATAAAGAGAAAAGCATGCTTGGGGCACCTGGGTGGCTCAGTTGGTTAAGCGTCTGACTTCAGCTCAGGTCATGATCTCATGGTTTGTGAGTTCAAGCCCCACATCAGGCTCTGTGCTGACAACTTTCCCAGAGGCTGGAGGCTGCTCTGGATTCTGTCTTCCTTTCTCTCTGCCCCTCCCCTGCTCACACTCCATCTCTGTCTCTCTCAAAAATAAATAAACATTACAAAAAATTAAAAAAAAAAGAAAAAGTATGCTTGCTAATGTAGAAGTAGCAGGCACAAGAGCATTGGAGGGAACTGTATAGCTTTTCTCCCACCTGGCCAAATGGTTCTTTATTTTAATTTTCTATGTAGAGGGATGAATGGATTTCCAAGGTTTGGATGGGTTGTAGACATCAACTATAGAAATTCTAAGTATTGTATGGCAATCCTACTGTTTTCTTTTAATGTCCCAAAATAGAGTATTTTAACAGTTCCATAGTTTGTGTATAAAAAGTGCTTCCTTCTGGAATAAAAATCTATGAAATTAATTTATCTTAGATTTTCCTTGTGGGAAAAAAAAAGGTAAAAGGAGAAATTTTCTGTAAGGCCTCATGGGAAAAAAACACGATTGGCATGCAATGAGGCAGGAAATAAACAATAGTTATTGAAGAAAATTAGTCAATCAATATGCCACAAATATGTAATAGGGTTTTAATTTCCAACCAATTTGCTAGTCAAATTGCCCAATTGAAATCTTCTGTAGGAATATATTAGACTATTTTTTAATTTTTATTCATTTTTGAGAGAGGGAGAGGCAGAGTGCAAGTGGGGGAGGAGCAAAGAGAGAGGGAGATAGAATCTGAATAAGGCTCCAGGCTCTGAGCTGTCAGCACAGAGCCCAATGTGGGCTCGAATTCACAGACTGTGAGGTCATGACCTGACCCAAAGTCAGGTGCTTAACCCACTGAGCCACTCAGGTGCCCCTAGACTGTTGTTGGGAAAACTGTAAAAGTGTTTAAGGAAAATCCACTTTCTAAGGCAATTTACCAAGAAATGTTACACTTTCCATATATTCAAATATGGCCTTTTGCTAGGAACTCCTTTCTTTCCTAACACTATCTATAAGACATGGAAATGTTTTACATATCTCAAGTTGGCACTAATTATAAAACCATGAACTATACAGATTTCTCCTAATGAGCAGTATGTGTGTGTGTGTGTGTGTGTGTGTGTGTGTGTGTGTATAACCAGAAATTATCATGTAATAAAAATAAGAACACAATAATAATTTCAAGGATATCCATTATTCACATTAAGCAAAAATTAGTTAAAAACCTTATTAACACGAAGACACACTAGGTTTAGGTAAGAAAACTAATTCTAGCCATAGGATGTTTTCAAGGCTTTCATGATTTTTTTATGATTTCACAATCATAAAGGAAGACTAAAAATAAAGGAGTGGGGGGTGCCTGGGTGGCTCAGTCAGTTAAGTATCTGACTTCGGCTCAGGTCATGATCTCATGGTTCATGAGTTCAAGCCCTGCTTCAGACTCTGTGCTGTTGGACTCTGTGCTGTCATCACAGAGTCTGGACCCTTTTCAGATTCTGTGTCTCCCTCTCTCTCTGTCCCTCACCTGCTCATGCTTTGTCTATCTCCCTTTCAAAAATAAATAGTAAAAAATATAAAAATTTAAATAAAAATATATAAATATTTTTAAATGAAGGGATGGGTTAACCAGATAAAATAGTATAGCAATATTCAACAAATTAGTTGAACAACAAAAAGGTAATTATAAATGGTATAATGTATAAATGACATAAAATTTATATACATGATATAAAATGATCAAGTATTATGTAACAACCATGCATAGAAAATTATAGCTCAGAATACACAATTTCAAACTAAGAAGGATATTCACATGAAATCCACTAAGAAATTCAAGTTCCATAAAGCAGAACATCACGTCTCTAAAAATAATGCAAGAATGTTAAAGCCAACAATCTCAACAAAATAGTAGCACGTCAAATCTAACTGACATTAAAAAAAATCATTCACCACAATAAAATGAGATTATTGCTGGGATGCAAGGGTGATTCAATATTTGCAAATCAATCCATGTGATATGTAACTTCAACGAGAGAAAGAATAAGAAAACACATAATCATTTCAATAGATGCAGGAAAAGCATTGACAAAATACACCCATTCATGACAAAAATCCTCAATGAAGTAAGTTTAGAAGGAACATACCTCAACATAATAAAGACCATATATGATAGCCACACAGCTAACATCATGCTAGGTGAGAGATTTTCCTCTAAGGTCAGGCACAAGGCAAGGAGTGCTGTCAGGCACAAGTGCAAGTGTTCTCACCATTTTTATTCAACATAGAACTGGAAGTCCTAGCCACAGCAATCAGACAAGAAAAAATAAATAAAAGTCATCCAAAATGGTAAGGAAGAATTTTTGTTTTACAATCTGCAGATGACAGGATACTATTTACAGGAAACCTGAAAGATTCCACCAAAAAAATTACTAAACCGATACATGAATTCCGTAAACTTGTAGGATATAAAATCAACATAAAGAAAACTATTGCATTTCTATGCAACAATAATGAAGAACGGAAAGAAAAATAGGAAAATGGTCCCATTTACAATTACACCAAAAATAATAAAATACCTAGGAATAAACTTAACCAAGGAGGGAATAAACTTAACTAAGACCCCTGTATTCTGAAAACTATAAAACATTAATGAAAGAAATTGAAGATGACACAAACAAATGGAAAGATATTCCATGCTCATGGACTGGGAGAACAAATATTGTTAAAATGTCCATACTACCCAAAGCAACCTACAGATTTAATGCAATCCTTATCAAAATACAAACAAAATTTATCAAATAACCGGAATAAAAAATTGTTCAATTTGTATGGAAGCACAAAAGACTGCAAATAGCCAAAGCAATCTTGAAAAAGAAGAACAAAACTGAAGGTATCACAACCCCAGATTTCAAGGTATACCACAAAGCTGTAGTAATCAAAACAGTATGGTAATGGCACAAATACAGACACATAGATCAATAGAACAAAATATAGAGTCCAGAAGTAAACCCACAAATATATGCTTAATTAATCTTTGACAAAGAAGGCAAAACTATGCCATGGGAAAAAAACAGTCTCTTCAACAAGTGGTGTTGGGAAAACTGGACAACTACATGTAAAAGAATGAAACCAGACCACTTTCTTACACCATACACAAAATAAACTAAAAATGAGTTAAAGATCTAAATGTGAGACCTGGTACCATGAAAATCTTATAAGAGAGTGCAAGTAGTAATTTTCTTAACATTGGCTGTAGCAACATTTTCCTATATATGGTTCCTGAGGCAAGGGAAAGTCAATTATTGGGAATACATCAAAATAAAATGCTTCTGCACAGCAAAGGAAATAATCCACAAAACTAAAAGGCAGCCTATTGAATTAGAGAAGATATTTGCAAATGACATATCATATAAAGGGTTAGTGTCCAAAATATATAAAAAACTTATATAACTCAACACCAAACAAAAACAAAAAACAAAAAAACTAACGCAGTCAAAAATTGGGTAGAAGACCTTAATAGATGTTTTCCAAAGAAGACATAGAGATGGCCAACAGACATAAAAAGAGGCTCAACATCACTAATCATCAGAGAAATGCAAATCAAGACCACAGTGAGACATCATTTCACAAACTGTCAGAATGGCTAAAATAAAAAACACAAGAAACAACAGAATTGGCAAGAATGTGGAGAAAAACTGGTTGTTGTGCACTGTTGGTGGTAATACAAACTGGTGCAGCCACTGTGAAAAACAGTATGGAGGCTCCTAAAAATATTAAAAATAGAACTACCATATGATCCAGTGATTCCACTACTGGGCATTTACCCAAAGAATACAAAAACACTAATTCAAAAAGATATATGCACCCCTATATTTATTGCAGCATTATTTACATTAGCCAAACTATGGAAGGAACCCAAGTGTCCATCAATAGATGAATGGATAAAGAATAGCATATATAAATGAAATCTAGAGTGTATTATACTAAGTGAAATAACTTCCAGAAAAGGGCATATACCATATGATTTCACTTATATATGGAATTTGACAACACAAACAATTAAAGGAAAAAGAGTCAAACAATAAAACAGAACTATACCACACAAACTGATGGTTATCAGAGAGGAGGTGAGTAGGGGATGGGCGAAATAAGTGAAGGGAATTAAGAATGCACTTATGAAGACAAACACTAAGTAATGTATAGAATTATTGAGTCATTATATTGTCCACCTGAAACTAATATAATAATGTATGTTATGTTAATTATACTGGAATTAAAAAAATAAACTTTTAAAATAAAATAAAATTAAGTTATTTAGAGAGAAAAAGAAAAAAATGCTAAAGTCAACAACAAAAGCATAGATTTGGGAAAGAAAAAAAATTAAGTGTAATTTGAATGTCACATAAAAAAAAGCCAAACATCAAAACATGGATTATAAGTAGATTGAAAGATAAATGCCAAGCTGAGAAAAATATCATTTCACAGATAGAAATTTAGTATTACTAGAATAATAAATATTTTTAAATTAGTAGAAAAAAATCTAATATTTTACTAAATCATCATGAGTTTTCAACAAATATCTGTCAATAAATATCTGTCAACAAATATCTGTCAAAAAATTCAAATAGGCTTTACAACGTATTTTATAATGCTTAGTATACTGCAATGAATAAAAACACAACGCTGCAAAAATTCATGCATTCATAATGATACTAACAAAATAATCCAATTGGTCACTATTAAGCATGGCTAGGGCTGCATCCATTCTGTCTAAACACTGAGGGGGAATAAAGGAGTAAAACCCAACATTTATATCTTCTTTGTATGAATTGTACTTCATAGTAACCAAATAATTGATGTGGGGAAGTGCTTCTATCTAGAAAAAAAAAATCCAGCTAATGAAAACAAAATAAGTGATAAATCCTGAGCATTGTCATTTTGCAGTCCTTTGGAAATGATGGATTTAGACAGTAATTATCATTTGCTGCAAAAATCATTATAGAGAAGGTTTATGGAAAACTTCAGAATGGGTAGATAGAGCAAATAATGTGTGAACTCACTGATCAATCTCAACATCACACACACAAAAAAGTAACCAGACATCACATATACTTTCTTATACATCACAATAAATAATACACTGCATTGCCTATAAATTATTTTTTCCAAACACCAAAATGAATCTGATAGAATTTCTAGATCCAAATACCAATTTACCAGCAATATAGAGGATAGAGGCATACATGAACCAATGCCATGACCTGGTAATCAATCACATCCAGAATGTAGGACATTCTACTAATAAATGGCAAAAAGATAAATGTGAAGAGGGAAGTAGGTTTTTAAATATTCACCAGTCAAATTCATTACATGGAACTTGTTTTATTCTGAGTCACAGAAGCCATCTAAGAAAATAAATAAGATAATCATAGAAGTTAATCTGATATTTGCTAATATTAAGAATCAATTTAGGGGTGCCTGGGTGGCTCAGTCAGTAAAGCGTATGACTCTTGATTTCGGCTCAGATCATGGCTCATGAGATAAGCCCTGTGATAAGCTCTGTGCTGACAGTGTGGAGCCTGCTTGGGATTCTCTCTCTCTCCCTCTCTCTCTCTTTGTCCCTCCTCTACTCTCTCTCTCTCTCACACACACACACACACACACACACACACTCTCTCTCTCTCTCTCTCTCTCTATCTCTCTCTCTCAAAATAATAAAAATAAAAAGAATTAATTTAGAAACTTTCCTTATTAAAAAGAAGTGTAAGTTTTCCAGCCATCCCTCCTATTCAGTATTACACCCAATGTTCTAGGTAAAACAGATGAGAAGATTTAAGATTGAAAAAACTTACTGTAAGTGAATGGGCATATGATCAGCCTTAACTATCTTACAGAATCTATGTCAAAAATTAGGGTTAGAGAGTTCAGAAAGATGACCAGATAAGATAAACCTGCTTTTTTGTGTGTTTAGTAAATTTGAGTAGCTTAAGCAGAATTTAAAAAGAAAAGACAGTATGTAATACATTGTAAGTAAAACAAGCTGAGCTTTCCTAAAAATAATAGGAAAACAAATTTATGCAATAAGCTTTATTTTAAACATATTTTCTAGATATATTTTCTTTTTTTTTCAATATATGAAATTTATTGTCAAATTGGTTTCCATACAACACCGAGTGCTCATCCCAAAAGGTGCCCTCCTCAATACCCATCACCCACCCTCCCCTCCCTCCCACCCCCCATCAACCCTCAGTTTGTTCTCAGTTTTTAAGAGTCTCTTATGCTTTGTAGATAGATTTTCAATATCAAAGTAGATATAAAAATAATTCCACTCAAATTTCATTGTTTCTTTTTAAATGTGAAGAAATGTTGGGAACTAATTTCATTTAAAAAGCAATAAATCAATAAATATATCATTATTATGAGAAAGAATTCCAAATTTCTGTGATTTCATTGCAGAGAAAAAGTCATCATAAGTAAAATAAAGCACATTTGATTACTGGATATTATTTTTCTTTTAGCAAAATAGAATTCTGTAAAACCATTTCACAGACAATATTACATTTCCCATCTACCTATAAATACAATTCTTTGCTTAAGTTATATATCCCTCAACCTATGAATTTTATTTTTATTGAATAACTCTAATTTACTGTAAATGTGATTATTCATTTCTGGGTCTTTGAAACCATTTCCTACTATTTGTAAATAATGGCTCTTGTGTCTTATTTTCTCCAAAATTTTAATTTTGTTTACTCAAAGGTGGCATAATATCTATTAATGAAACATTTATCTTTTTACTTGAGTGGAGCTTTTCAATTTCCTTTGGACACTAGATTTTTCATGCAATCCTCATAGAATTTTTAAAATTCTAGTGCCTTTGCAATCTTCTGAAGGGGAAAAAAAAAAAACAAAAAAAAGACTTCCAATATCCAAACAATAATAAAATTGTTTTGGAAACTTTTCCTCCAAGTTAATGTAGTTCCTTGGCATTGTGTGAGGAAGCCTAGTAATTTTATACAGTAAATAACAACTTCAAAGAACATTAAAAATAACTTTCTCAATGTTTCAGTAGACTGATTATAAATATAAAAGATGGGTGCATGCCAATAAAGCATAATTTATTAAAGAATAGATTTGGCAATATATTTCTGTCTGTGGTTCAATATATGCTTTACTTTCAGAAGGCAGATAATTTAAAATTTAGAATAAGAATTTCTGATAGTAATTATTTTTTAGTAACAGTTGACACAATATAACATATTTCACATGAAATAAATGTTTTGCAGTTTTTCAAGCCTTAAAATTTCTTATAATGTGGAGCATGGCTTAAAGTCAGGTTAAATGATCAGAATTCATTGTTTTTAAAGAGGCTAATGTTCATTTGTTAAACTAAAAAATGAGTCCCTTCAAATTTAATTATGATAATTTTTGGAAAATAGTTTTACCCTTAACTAGAAATATACTATCTAACAATTATACAGTACATTTTATTTTATATAATAACATAAAATAATTGCTCAATTATATTCTTATATATGAGTATATCATATGTAAAACATTCTATTATATTTATATGATCATATATATTTTATATATTATTTATATTATTTTTCTGTAAAATGGAGGGCTTAACCCTCCATAATTTTAAGTTGGATTAAAATTCTTCCCATCACAATTTTAGCTTATAATTAAATATATGTTATATCATTCATATTTGTTATTTTCAAATCCATTGTATGCAGGAATGGTTGATAAAGAAATTATAATACATTAAAAGCATTTAGAAAGTAAGAAAAATAAGGAGGAAATACCTTTTTCACCATGAGATTTTTTTTCTCCTGCTTATATTTCTGTTGTTAATGGTACATTTGCCTAAGCCTCATCATCATGTCAGTCAACTTTCCATAACACATTCTTCTGTCTTCTATTGGAAGGGATCATTATGCTTCACATACTGGAAAAGAAAAGAAAACAAAAACAAAAAGCCCTTTTCTCCCCCTTATAAAGCAGCTCAGTTACAAGTGTGCTCCTTAGAATTGGCAATGGGGAAATTCACTATACTACCTAAGATTCTAGGAGATAATTTAGAGCTTTTTCAACTAAATTGATGCTGCCTTTCTTGGCACATCACTTTACTATTTAGTACACAATCAAATCAAACATCAAAAACTTTTTATAGTGTTTAACTGATAAGATGTGCATGCTGTTTTATAATGTATTAAATCATCACAAAGGAAATAATGGATTTATCTGTTATGTTCAAAGTTGGGATGCTCCTGTGTCAATTTCCGCTGTTCTCAAGTACATGTTCCTCACCTCTCAGACAACAGTCCCCATTTACCCTTAATATCTCATGCTCATTCTGAACTCAAAATCATTTTTTGTATTATTGCCTATGCTGAAATGTTTTTATCCTTTTGATCTTTATATTAATGCTCATACTTGGCCATCAGCTGCCAATAAAAGGTTTATGTCCACTGATTTGTTTTTTCCAGCCTCCTCTGGCTGACATTAGTGTCTCATTCCCTGAGCTCTGTGATACTTCTTTGTGTTGTGACAAACTCACATAAAAACGTATTTCTCTGAATTGGTTTTAAATATGTAGAAGGCAAGCCCTACACCTAAGTTGGAAAGTGAAAATTCTTCTTCAGTCCTTAAAAAAGATAGACTATATTACATGAATGGGATTTGTGAGTACCTGTGGGGTGAAGGTATATGGTATTCAAATTAGAGGAATAGAGAAATGTATTCTTTTTTCTTTGTCAATTATGAATATGGAGATGACTTATTTTGTCTACTTTCTAATGCACCATTGCCACTGGAACCAGTGCATTCCAATTTCCATGCTTATGACACTTAATATGTTGACTTCTAAATGGATGTAACATTTTACTATACATGCCATCATTAGACTTTTTATCTTAAATAGAAAGAATATTTTTATTTTTGAATTTTAAAAGGTCATTTTTCCCTTAACTGACTAAACCACATCCTGCTCAAGTAAGTAATTTTATTTCCAGATCCTTCTACTGGAAATTGAATTAATTGAAGCACTGTTCTTTTATAATGTATGATAGGCTTATAAGAAAGGCTGCAACTTTACTGCAGTTGGGGAAAAAAAATCTATAAATGAATCAGTGGCAATTTCTCCAGCCAAATATAGCTAGCTGTACGTCTTTTAAAATTTTAGTGAAGATTAAAACTTTGTCATTTCAGTGCATCACTCAATTTAACATGTAAAATAATGTTCTTCAGTGAATGATGAAGGATAATGATATAAGAACTGGAAGGATATAATGACAAATGCCTGGGAGAAAACCTTCCTTATTTGAATTATTTTTTTTTCCTTTTTAAAATGCTAAGGGTTTATAAACACAGGCTTGTGAGTATTATTCTATGATAACAAGCTAATAAAAGTATAGCCTCATCTGTAAACTGGGAATGATGATACTTCTAATAAAAAGTTGAAAATGCTTTACTTTGATAGATGTTTGATAATGCAAATAATTCATTTTTACTATTTTGTGCTAAAGCTAAACTGATATTGCAATTACATTAATGCATGTAAAAACTAAATTTCAACAATAGACACAAATGAATTATACCTTGAATCACTAACTACAATATACAGCAAATTCATTTAAATCATTTTAATTTTATATGTTTGATACACCTATCAAATTTGTACATGCACTTACCAAATAGAAGATTCTACTTGTGCACAAATACTGACAATTGATGTTTTTATTGAACTTATGCATCTATTTAGTAAGCTTCTTCTGTGATGTCAAACACTGTACTTGTCTACCTTTCTCATCTGACATATGTTCTGAGTTCCTGGTGTGCACACACACTAAGTTACTGAGTGACAAACTTCAAAATCATCAAGTTGGAATACTTTCTTATTACAACAGAAAAATTCAACTAATGGTGATTAATTTGCCATACAAATCACAGAACTCTCACGCTCCTACTTCCTTCCTTCCATTGCCCGTAGATTTTCAATCTAATCCTGCACTGATACTCTAGAATTTGACTGAAAATTATGTTGAGTATCAGGAACTGAATGAAGAATTTTCCTGGAATATCAAAATGAGATACCCAAATGGCTACTTGATTCCTATATATCTTTGGTTACCCCAAACTGTACCTATATATATTTTTGCTGCAAAGAACAGAGTGTCCTTTTCTATTGAAAAATTATCTGTTCCTTATGTCATTAAGTTTTATTACTATAATGTACTTTACCTGTAACTACTGCAAAGGACCCCAAAGGAGACTGTAATTGAACCACAATGTGACTCTCTACTTACGCCTCTCACCTTGGGAAGTCATGCTATGTGATGGTTATTTATGTTGATTACTAATACAGTGAAAGACATACACAATCTAAATGCCTAATACAGGACATAGTATTGTGACTCAGTCAACATGAAATGAATACAAGATGATGACATATTTCTATGGAGGTTGAAAAGAATTCAAACAATAGAAGCATTAAAGAAACATAGATAACCTTTAGTTCAAATTATTGCAAGTGCAACATAAGTGTATATAAATATGTAAATTTGTACATAAAAGATGATAAGTTTCCAGTAACTAAATTGAGTGAAAAGTACATGTGGGGTGGAAAGATGTGCAAGAAGTTACCACTGTCTAATATTGCCTTTGAATGTGTGAGAGTTTATGAGAAACGTATATTAAACAAAAAGTTCTTGTGTGTGTATATGTGTTTATGTCATGAGACAAACTCCTGTTCAGCATTTTGCATTTGAAAATGTCTCGTTGATTATAATATTTAGAGATCTTATCCCGAGAAGGGAGAAACGCCAGAAAAATATAGCCTGTTCTGCCTCTTTGCAATTCTATGTAAGACAATTTTTAAAAACTCTTATAATTCAGAGGAATTCATAGTAAAACCCATCTTATAAATGAGATCAAATGATAAGAAAATGGCTGGTGATGAAGAGATATCAGAAAACTTGAGAAGCTTATGACACCCAAAGACGCAGCTGGTAACTCTCTAGAACATTGCTGTAAACTCTCATTACCCCAGCATGATGACAATTGTTCATGCTTTTCACAGCTGTTTTTTGCATTGCCAGAACAGCTGTTACCTGCAAAAGAATATTTGAAGAGATTAGTCTCCTGTAGACCATCCAATAGCCCTCTCAAGAGTGAGACAGACGTAGGGCACAAGTAATGCTGCAACACAAGTAAAGCAGAAACAACATTAGGTTTGAGGTGTCAATTGAAGAGACATTGGTAATTCATGGGGATTAATGTTTCAATTTCTCAAACTTGTCTCTCAAGCTACTGAAGTGATTTCTGTAATTGTTTTTTTAGTCCATTTATAGGAAGAATAACTTTGGCAAATTTAATTAATTGTGAGTTGATATCTTATGCAGATAAGTTGTCTTAAATACTTACTATTGCCCTGATAACTCTTAATCTGAACACTGAATGTTTTTAGGGTTTGTGAAAGAAATAAAAGAATCTTTGAAAAATTATTTTTATCTGAGAGTTTAGAAATATTTTTTCATCACTTCAGTTAATTTTTAAACCTTTAGCATTGAACAGATGTTCAAGATCTGCTGAAAATTCATTGGTAATTTTCCACCTGTCGTGGACTCTGTTTTGAAGGCTGATTGTTACTGACAACAGTATTTCTTTTTCTTATTTAGAATCTGTAGATATTGAGTTTGTGTGAATGGTACTAATGAAATTCAAAACACTGTATCAAATCCAGAAAATTTTGTTGTTCTGGGTGCCCTATCATTTTATATGAATTAGATCTTTTTAAAGTCTTTTCCTTCAATTTTATTATTTTTATTAGAAGTAGTAATAAAATGCCACTTCATACAAGAGCATTGCTTCTGATCTCTCTAATAATACAAGTATATAAGAGTTTTTTGTGAAGACTTTTCAATAGGCATATTCACTTCTTAGTAGCCCCTTCAGTTTTGTCCATAAAGGATGATATGGCCAAACACTGAAGATATATTTTTCACTATAGTCTAAAAAGATGACAGTTTGTAAGGTTTAAAATAAAGGTGACTTTCAAGTGACTGAGTTGGCTTTTTTTGCTGTTGTTGTTAGTTGATTTTATTTATTTTTTAGAGAGAGAGCATGAGTAGGGAAGGGGCAGATGGAGAGAGAATCTTAAGGAGGTTCCACAGTCAGCACAGAGTCTGACACAGGATTAAATATCATGTCCCTGGGATCATGATCTGAGCCAAAATCAAAAATCTAAAACTTAACTGAGCCATGCAGGCATTGCGAGTTGGCTTGCTTTTAGGCAGAGTAGGGTTTAATATACTTATACCCTCACAAAATAATTTTATCATGATACTGCTTTTTGCCGTGAAAGATCCTATATATTTGTTCCATCTTTGTAGTTTGCAGCTAATCTTTTCTTCATAGTCTAGTGTCTGTAAAATTCAAAGTAAATATCTAATAATAGTGACAGAATATAATCCCTTTAATATATGTTACTGTTATAAGGCATCTATACATGTATAAATAGTATTTCTTGTAAAATTTAGACATGTAATTGCTTTCAACAAGGATATTCTGAAACGTAGATATGAAAATTTATTTTATTTTTTAAAACAGTGTTGACATCAATTCTACAAAAAAAAAGACCATTTTTAGAACTGGTTAAACAGTGTTTACAGAGTTTCAATTCCTTAAGATGGTTTAAAATTGGGACTCATATGATTACTTTGTTGTAAAATAAACTTATTTGGGAATAATGACATATTAATAATGCATTTAGCGTTTCTACAATGACTAGTGTTGATTAGGAAATGGACTACAAAGAGGAATAGAGAATAAATATAGCGTAAGAAAATTACGCTGTGTATATATATTTTACCTGATTTTTTAAATGTTTGTACATTTTTGCCGTTTTTCTGACAACTTATTTGTCCTTCAGGGAAAATAATTATTTTTTAAAGTTTTATTTAAATTCCAGTTAGTTAACATACAGTATACTATTAGTTTCAGGTGTAGTTTAGTGATTCAATATTTCCATACAACACCCAGTGCTCAACACAAATGCCCTCCTTAATCCCCCCATCACCCATTTAATTCATCCCTCAACACACCTACCCTCTGATAACCATCAGTTTGTTCTCTACAGTTAAGAGTCTATTTCTTGGTTTGCCTATTTATCTCTTTGGTTTCTCTTTCTGCTCGTTTGTTTTGTTTCTTTTAATTCCACATGAGTGAAAACATATGGTATTTGTCTTTCTCTGGCTGATTTATTTTGCTTAGCAAAATCTTTTCTAGTTCCATCCACATAATTGCAAATGGCAAGATTTCATTGTTCTTTTTGGTTGAGTAATATTTCATTACACACACACACACACACACATACACACACAAACCATTTCTTCCTTATCCATTCATCAGTCAATGAACATTTGGGCTCTTTCCATAATTTGAGTATTGCTGATAAGGCTGCTATAACAGTTAGAATGCATTTATCCCTTTGAATTAACATTTTTGTATTCATTGTGTAAATACCTAGTACTGCAGTTCCAGGATCATAGGGTAGTTCTATTTTTAACTTTTTGAGGTATCTCCATACTATTTTCCAGAGTGGCTGCACCAGTTTGCACTTCCACCAGCACTATAAGAGGGTTCGCCTTTCTCCACATCCTTGCCAACACCTGCTGTTTCTTATGTTGTCAACTTTAGCCATTCTGACAGGTGTGAGTGATATCTCCTTGTAGTTTTGATTTGTATTTCCCTGATGATGAGTGATGTTGCACATCTTTTCATGTGTCTGTTGGCCATGTGTATGTCTTCTTTGGAAAAATGTCTGTTAATGTCTTCTGTCCATTTTTCTTAAAGTTTATTTATTTTTGAGAGAGAGAGAGAGAGAGAGAGAGAGAGAGAGAGAGAGAGCAAGAACATGACCGGGAGAGAGGCAGAAAGGGAGAGACTAAATCCCAAGCAGGCTCAATGCTGTCAGCACAAAGCCAGATGCAGGGCTCGAAATCACCAAGTGTGAGATCATGACCTAAGTGGAAATCAAAAGTCAGATGCTTAACCAACTGAGTCACCCAGGCGTCCCATCTTTTGCCCAGTTTTTAGTTGGATATTCCTTTTTTTGGTGTTGAATTTGATAAGTTCTTGATAGATTTTGGATAATAACCCTTTATCAGATATGTCGTTTGCAAATATCTTTGCAAATATCCCATTCCACGGGTGGTCTTTTAATTTTGTTGATTATTTCCTTCACTGTGCACAAGCTTTTTATCTTTATATAGTCTTAATGGTTTATTTTTGCTTGTGTGTCCCTTGCCTCAGGAGACTATATATAGTAAGAAGTTGCTGTGGCCTATGTCAAATAGGTTACTGCCTGTTCTTCTCTAGGATTTTGATGGTTTCATGTTTCATATTTAGGTCTTTAATCCATTTTTATATAGTTTTGTGTGTGGTGTAAGAAAGTGGTCAAGTTTCATTCTTTCACATGTTGCTGTCATTTTCCCAACACCATTTGTTGAAGAGACTTCCCCCCGACCATTGGATAGTCTTTTCTGCTTTGTCAAATATTAATTGACCATATGGTTATGGGTCCATTTCTGGGTTTTCTAGTCTGTTCAATTCTTCTATGTGTCTATTTTTGTGCCAGTACCACACTATCTTGATCACTATGACTTTATAATATAACTTGAAGTCCAGAATTATGATGCCTCTAACTTTTCTTTTTCAAGGTTGCTTTGACTATTTGGGGTCTTTTGTTGTTCCATACAAATTTTAGGATTGTTTGTTCTAGTTCTGTGAAAAATGCTGGTGGTATGTTGATAAGAATTGCATTCAATGTGTAGATTGCTTTGAGTGGTATAGACATTTTAACAATATGTGTTCTTCTGATTCATGAGCATGGAATGTCTTTCCATTTGTGTCCTCTTTGAATTCTTTCATCAGTGTTTCATAGTGTTCAGAATACAAGTGTTTCCCCTCTGGTTAGGTTTATTCTTAGGTATCTTTTGTTTTTGGCGCAATTGTAAATGTGATTGATTCCTTAATTTCTCTTTCTGTTGCTTCATTATTGGTGTATAGAAATGCCACATATTTCTGTAGGTTGATTTTGTATCCTTCAACTTCACTGACTTCATGTATCCATTCTGGGAATTTTTTGGTGAAGTCTTTTGAGTTTCCTATATAGAGTATCATGTCATCTGCAAATAGTGAAAGTTTTACTTCTTCTTTACTGATTTGGTGACTTTTATTTCTTTTTGTTGTCTGATTGCTATGATAGGACTTCCAGTACTATGTTGAATAACAGTGGTGAGAGTGGACATCCCTGTCTTGCTCTTGACCATAGAAAAAAAGCTCTCGGTTTTTCTCTGTTGATTATGATGTTAGCTGTGGGTTTTTCATAAATGGCCTGTATGATGTTGATGAATGTTCCCTCTAAACCCACTTTGTTGAAGGTTTTTATCATGAATAGATGTGCTTTGTCAAATGCTTTTTCTGCATCTATTGAAGTGCTCATATGGTTTTTATATTTTCTTTTATTAATGTGGTGTATCATGTTGATTGACTTGCACCCTTGCAACCCAGGAATAAATCCCACTTGATCATGGTGAATGATTCTTTTAATGTAATCTTGGATTTGGCTTGCTAGTACATTATTCTCACAAACCAAGCTTTTACTGTATTATATTAAGAATTTTTGTTAACCATATTCATCTAGGATATTTTCCTGTCGTTGTCTTTTTTAGTGGAATCTTTCTCTGGTTTTGGTATCAGGGTCATGCTGGCCTTATGGATTGAATCTAGAATTTTTTTCCTTTTTTCTTTTTGGGATAGTTTGAGAAGAATTTAAAGAAGAATAGCTTCTTTGAGTATTTGGTAGAATTCACCTGTGAGGCCATCTGGCCCTGGACTTTTTTTATTGGGGGATTTTTTATTACTGATTAAATTTCTTGCCAATTATAGGTCTGTTAAGTTTTCTATTTCTTTGGTAGTCTATATTTTGTAGGAATTTATCCATTTCTTCCAGATTTTCCAATTTGTTCACATTTAGCTTTTCATAATGTTTTCTTATTATTGTTTATATTTCTGTGGTGTTTGTTGTTCTTTCTCTCTCATTTGTGATTATATTAGAAAATAATTCTTTTTCGCTTAATTCTAAGTTCAATCTCAAAGTTTGAAAATATAAATAAAATAATCAAATCTTTCCTTTTTATGTAAAGTATATCTTGTTTACTATGTTTTGGTTAGTCTGCCAAATATTTTATATGTAATTAAGTATTCAATTTTCATAGCGATCTTAAAATATACCTATCATATAATTTGGTTGTTTGAATTACTATTTTTGCAGTACGTCTGTATACATTGAAAAGTATAAATACTAAGTGTAAAATTTCATGAATTTAGATAACGTAATCAATAATCCCCAATAATCAGTAATCAATAATCCTATCAGAATATAAATAATATAATAGGTCCACTTGCTTTCTGCCTATAAACTTCCTTTAGTATTTCATGTAAGGCAATTTTGTGACCAAATAATTCTCTCAGTGTTTATTCACCTAGGAAAGTTTTTATTTTGCTTTCATTTTTTAAAGGTAGCTTTTCTAGTCACAGGATTCTTGATTGATAGGTTTTTTTCTTTGAGCATTTTTAATGTATTATCCCACTCTTTTTTGGCCTGTTTTGTTCCTTATTGGGTTTTCCTTGTAATAACCAGTGATTAGAGTACATATTTTTCACTGAAGTATTGATCTGTTCCAATATGAGAGAAAACTTGATAGGTTGGTTTTCTTGAGAGTTGTCTCTTTCTAGGGTGAGGATAGGGCTCAAGGGTGAGTTTTTTGTAATTTTTCAAACAGTTTTTTTTTTTTTTTTGAGCGAGAGAGAGAGAGAGAGAGAGAGAGAGAAAGTACAAGTGGGGGAGGAGCAGAGGAAGAGGGAGAGAGAGAATCTTAAGCAGGCTTCACACCAGCACTAAGCTTGAGGCAGGGCTCAATCCCATGAACCGTGAGATCATGACCTGAGCTGAAATCAAGAGTTAAATGCTTAACTGACTGAGCTACTCAGGTGACCCTGTTGTAATTTGTAACTTATGGGAAACTATCCTTTATGAAAGAAATACTCCTATTGTATTGCTACAAGCAGAAATCCAGAATAAAACTTCCAGTTTTAAACCTCACAACTATTCATTGATCCTGTTTTATTTTTGCTTATTTTCATTTCTCTTTAATTCCTTTATTTATACCACTTCTGCCACTGTCTTCTTTTTTCTGTCCACTAAGGGTCTACAAACAAGACCTTCTATCTGCAATTCTTTTAATTGTGGTCAATTGTCTTCCACACTGTAGTCAGAGTTATCTTACTGTTATGCAAATTAGAAAATATTTTCCCCTGCTTAAAACTTTTGAAGGACCTTCTATTGCCCTTATGACAAAAATAAACCCCATTTACTATTTTACAAGGTTTTCCAAAATCTGATTCCTAATTTCTTCCATATCTAATTCACTCCTTTGCTTTCATATTTGACTCCCTTTAATACTCTAAGCCTAGCTAAGCTGAATTCGTCATTCCTTGAATACATCATATTTCCACTTACCTCTGAGCTTTTGCATCCCTTTACCCTGCATGGAACTAAATCTCACCTCGCTTTTTTCTACTGTCTCAGCACACCTGTCCTGTACAACTTCATCACTCTTTCTGAGAAGTTTTTTGTATATAATTCCTACCCTAGGAACTCACATAAAACATCATTTTCTTGTTAACACATTCATCTCTGGGGAAAGCAACAATTGGTCCCTTGTACACTGTTGTTTACAGCAGCAGCCTACAGTCCTTAAAACAATATTAAACCCTTTTTTGAACAGTATCTCCAAAGACCATCTTAAATCTTTGAAAAATAATTGTACATCAAACAAATGTTGAAAGTAATGCACACCGGAGAACAGATGCTTTTGAAGTTCTAAAGATATAATCTGAAGATTTGCTGTTGCAAATAATTCATGTGATTATTTATAGATATTTAAATTTAGTAGCATTTACCAAAATGTGATTCATACAGAATGATGGCTCACAACTACAAATGAATTGTCATGTACCCATGAGCCCTAAAGTGCAAACTTCAATTAAGTTACGTTCTCATGTAGAAAGCATAAAATGGGTATAATGAGAAATATATAAATTTGCATTATCCCTTAATTATAAGAATATTACTATAATAATATAATTTTTATCTTGAGAAAATCAAGGAACATTTTACATATGTCTTTGATTGAAGAGTTACTAAAAGATAGGTTGCAAAATATACATGACTATTTTTGGCTATTTATCAGAAACCTATTATTTTTCCTCCTCATTTCCATGTTGGGTAATTTTATTGTGTTGCTTATTTTTATCACTTCTTTTTTATGGCAGTCTGTGAGATTTTTCTTGACTAGCCAGGATAATTATGCATTGTATATACTAGTAAGGTTATTTGAAACAAAATCAATGAGAGCATATTCAGTCGAATACTTACAGAATAAAATTTGTTAGTAAATTTATTTTTTCAGTAGGAGTTATTAGTTTGTAGAAGAAATAAGATTCCTAGTTTTATATTCAGAAAAAAAAATCTCTTAGAATTACCAACGTATTTTTCCAGATTTGTAGAAGCAAATAAGGCTGAAAATCTCAGTAATTTCTTATAATCAAGTGAAATCATGCCAACCTTATAATGATGGAGACATAAATCAATGAAAACACACAGTGTGTAATCACTAGGTGTTATTAAGTGAACAAATTGCTTTTGCCACAACAAACATTAAAGAAATTGTGCAATTATCAAAATCTTGTATTTTAATGTTATTTTATTTAAAAGAAAACAGTAATTTTGTTGTTGTTGCTAAGGATATTAACAAGACATCTCATTTTCCTTTCAACATTTCATTACATCCAAATTTGGGCTCATTTTCCCCAAGACTAGTATTCTTCCTGTTTGATGAATCTTGATTAATGCTGCTTTCATCCACATCTAACAAACTCAACTTTCCTCTCATTCTTTCTATTTTAATAAATTATTGATTCCTTTTTTATTCTACCATATTTTTATCAGTTTCATTCCTTCTTTATATCCTCTGTTAACACCTTCATCTAATCCTTTCTATTTCCCCTTAAATTTTGCATAAATTTTTATCCAGAATACATTGTGCTTATTTTTTTCACACTGCTACAAGAGTTACCCTCTAAATCTTGTCACTTTTCTTCTTACAGTGTTCAATGAATCCCTACTACCATCAAGCTAAAATCTAAATTCCTTAGTATAACCTGAGATAATATTCTTTATTTTTCTACTGTATAAACTGTTTCAAGTATACTAATCAAGTTGCTCATTCCAAAAATATATTTATGTATATACATATATATTTTTTTTCATAAAGAAAACAGAAATATTGACTTGTGTATAATGGACAAAAAGGCATGTTACTCCTTCTATTCCCTCACAGATCTCTTACTTTTAGTTCCAAGGTAGGTTGATTTTACAATCGGAAGCAGAATAGATATGGTAATAGATATAACATTAGGGAATTCTCTTAGATCATGCTTTGACTGGTATAGGGTTCTTATTTTTAGAATAAGACAATTCAGGAGTGAAAAGTTATTTCTGGTCAGGTCTCACTCAGTGTATCACCTGAACACACAAGGTGTAGATGACTACTGGAGTCAATCTTCTATCGTAAAACTGTTTCCAAATTGGTAACTCATTTTTCCCAGTGCACTGACTGACCAAGAAGTAAAATTTATTTATTATTGGTTTATTTGCTTATTTATTCCTGAGGCTTACACTCTTTACATGGGTTTTATTTCTTACTTTCTCAACTTTATTGCGTAATGAGACAATCTTACGAAAATTTGAAAATGGAATAATCTTGTAACTGATATTGGTGGACCAGGTTGAGGATCCAAATTTTTCTTACTGTTCAGGGTGTTCACTTGTATGATAGGAACATAGGTTAGTTTCTATTTCAACTCAAAATTTCCCACAGGAATAACTAAAATATGTGCAGGGAGGTGGGCAAATGGAATTCTTAGAATTCATAAATCTTAAATAATTGCAGATTATTCTTTTTAAAAAAATTTTAATGTTTATTTTTGAGAGAGAGAGAGAGAGAGACAGCGTGAGTGCGGGAGAGGCAGAGAGACAGGGAGAGGAGAGAGAACCCCAAGCAGGCTCCAGGCTTTCAGCACAGAACCTGATGAGGGACTTGATCTCACCAAACATGAGATCATGACCTGAGCCAAAATCAAGAGTCAGACAGAAACTTAACGAACTGAGCCACCCAGGTGCCCCTGCAGATTATTTTTGTTAGCTTTTTAAAGTTTTTGATTTTATTAAAATTAGCTATTTTGTCACAAATATTCTCTCATATCATGCTGCTCATTTGATTTTTTCATAGTGTATCATCATATCTAAATTATAAGGAAGAATATTAAAATAAGAAAAATGTTTGCTAAAATCATGGTAGAAATTCTGATTCATATAAACAACAACCTGTTTCAAACTAAAAATTTACATAGTTTGGTTACTATTTTATGTTTTCCAGCTGACGTTGACTCTTCTCATATGGCAATAGTGTATATACGCAACTTCCAATTATTTGATCTGCCCATTTTTAGTTTATACAATTACAGATGGATTTTCTAATAAATTTTGGATTTGCATTATTTCAAACTTTATGTAAAAAAACATGCAGTAGATCTATAGCACAGAATTTCAAGTGTGCTATGATAGATATTCTCCAAAGTTACCTGCTAAAAATTCCTCTCTTCCCTGTGCTTGCATGATCTGTGTTCCAGAGATGGATTTCATTTCTTATTTTCTTCAGTCTGGATTTAACTTGAAGTAACACTGTTTCTATTCTACGACTAGCTTATATGAGGTCTCGTAGCTTCTACTGGCTAAAGAAAGACCAGGGAATCAAGTCTCATAGCCAGCATCAACTGCTAGTCAAATGCATGAAGCCTTCCTGGGCACTCAGCTCCAGGCAAGTTCCATGTTGAATTCAACCTTATGCATGGCCAAGACAAATCATGTAGAGCAGAATGCTGCATACATTCTTGACCCACAGAATAATGAGAAATAATATCTTATATTTTGAAGACTAAGTTTTGGGGAAGTTTGTCATAGAGATATAAATACATAATAAGCATTCACTTTAAATGAGGCTATATCGTCTCTGCAATTCATAAGCAGATTATGTTCTTTATTTTCTCCCTAGTTGAGATAATCAGAAAGAGAATTAAAAATAATCTATTGTATATAATCTCCTGGTAACTGTTTATAATACTGTCATTCTTTAAAAACGTTTCTTGTATCTCTTTTATTTTGTACCTGGGTCAGTGTTTTTCATACAATTTACTTCCTTCCAGAAGGTATATCCTCATTGTTTCATCTTTAATTTCTACTTGTTCTTCCAAATTATATAGAGTCTACTCCTCAAAAAAATATTTTCTTTATTTACCTCCCTGAATCCACTCTTTCCTCTATCTTCTATGTTCTCTTATATGTTCAGAGATCTCTATGTTCAGAGATAGGAATTTGCATTTTGCATTACATCTCTGCCAACTGTTGTCCAAGCTAAGCAGTTAGGCTTGTCTCTTCCATATTCTATGTCAGGAAATCAAGTGACTATATGATTAAACTCTTTGAAAAGATTGATTTCTCCCTCATCCTGACAGCTGATGAGTGCACAAAATCTACAAAAGCAAGCTAGAGACTGTAGGGCCTCTGACAATATTGGAAAGATAAACAGCTCTGTAGAAGTATACAACATTTTTCAGGATAATTTCATTAGTCATTTTGTTACCACTATGCTGCAGGTGACAACCTTCTTCTTTCAAACCCAGTGTAAAAATTCAATGATATAGATCTATTTGTACATAGACATGGTATATATCCCTTTCACAAAATTAGGAAGGAAAGATGAATGATTAAATACTGATCTGTTGCTGTCTCCCCTAGAGTTTTTTGTTAGTTTATCTTGTTATTTTTTTATTATTGCTTAACTGTTGGCACACCAATAAGACTTATTTATAATAATAATTTTTACTATGTACAGATAAATGATTGATATGCCAAGTGTATATTAGTCTCAAGGGGAATACCATACATGAAAATATCTTTTAAACAGTGAAGGGATCATATTGTAATGATGCAATAGTAGTGTTATTGCTTTTATTGTAACTACTTTTTATAGCTTCTAAGTTAAAATGTTGACAAAACAACAAGTTGTTACTCATCTGTAGAACAGCAAAATAAATATTTTCAAGGGAAGATTATGGGTGGAAATTTCTGTATACTGAAATATTTTAAGTATAGTAATCTTGCTTCTCCAGGTAGTAAATTGTGGAAACTAAGGGAACAGTCTGGGTTATAGCTCTATGAATGTGGTTTTTACTTGCATGTACACTTAGGATATAATTCAAGGAGAGATCACCAATTCTTAACATTTGTAGAGGTACTAAATGTCTTCTCAATTTTTTCTTCTCACCTCCTTTATATCTTCTTTTTACCCACTCAGAATTTTATGACTATTTTTGTTTTATTTTATTTTCTAGACATTTGATTTGCTATCTTTATAGGACTTGTCATTTTTTTATTTTTGCTTAACTGCTGGAGCAACAATAAGACTTATTTATAATAACCACTTTTACTATGTGCAGGTGATTAATAAGCCAAGTATATATTAGTGTCAAATGAGACAGAACTCTTATACTTACTTGTATAGGACTTTTGTGGTCTAAAGTCACATGATTTTAATAAGGCAGATTTTGTTTTGGCCACATATCAGGATCAATTATATCAGAATCTCCTGGGTGAAGCCCAGGAAGTAGCATTTTGGAGTGGCTCCCTCAAGTGGTTACACACACATGAACGTTTCAGCATAATTATTCTCTAGACTGAGAAAAGGGGAAATTGCCATATTATTTTAGCTATCCTTATGTAACATAAAAATAAAAATAAAATGATATAATTAGTACCCTTGATGAGGGTAAAGGGGGAAATGATGTGTTTGTTTTATTTTCCAGTTTGTGAGGTTGTCATAGAGATATGCATAGTATTATCAGAGTTTTATGGTAAATTTATAGTTTTTTTTAAATTTTTTTATGTTTATTCATTTTTGAAAGACAGAGAGAGAGCACAAGCAGGGGTGGGGTGGAGAGAGAAGGGGACACAGAATCCAAGGCAGGCTCCAGTCTCTGAGCTGTCTGCACAGAGCCCTATGAGGGGCTTGAACTCACAAACTGTGAGATCATGACCTAAGCCAAAGTCAGACGCTCAACCAGCTGAACCACCCAGGTGCCCTGGTAAATTTATAGGTTTTAAAGACACTGGATTAATAGTGCATAAACTAAATTTGTTAAAATTCAGATGAAGCCTTTATAACCTATTAGAAATTAGGCTTTTCTGTTACTATTTTTTTTCTATTTACTAATTTATTTCATAAAATATATCCTAAAATTTCTCTGTAGAGGTTTTTTTTTTAAGTAATTAGAATTACACTGGCGATAATATTGACAAGTTTTATATTAGCTTCATATTCATTTCTCACATTTTCTTAGATTTGAGAATGACAACCATTTCATACACTTTTTAGTATCTCTTCAAACATACAATCTCTATACCATGTTTTATAAACTATCTTATCTGACACTTCTCAAAAATTCCTTGAATATTACAGTCTGTAGTCTCTAAATGAAGTGCTGATTTCTGCTTACCCAAATAATGTATCAGTCAGAGACCTGGCAGTCAAGGTTGATCTGTTGTAGTCAAGGTTAAGAGAACCAACAATACTGAAGCATTTAAGGTCAGAAATATCCAAATACTTTTAACAATAGTCCCTCTCATTGTACTTCAGCCTAGATGGTAACACTGGCAAGAATGAACTGTATCAATGAGAGAGGAGCTACTTAATGGTAGACATGGACTTTGGTAGTGCAACAAATCATACGGAAGGATGTAGGTGGGGACATATAACTGCCTCCACCTCCTTCCTCCCTATCTTATTCTTGTGCCTCCCATTAGTCAAAGCCAACCATATGTCAGAGGGAAAAAGGATTCTGAATGATAAAGTTTATAGAGAACTTCCCAAGGCAAAGAACAGGTCAGAGAGTAGGGGACTATGCATTTGAAAGATAAAAATCTGTGCTTGTCCTTTGTTTAGACAGAAAAAAAATCAGGTCAACAAACCAGAGGAAATATAAAAATCTCATTAGACTCTGCATCTTTGCAGGGAAGTTTTATTTCAATAATCACCAAAAGATTTCATATAAGGTAGTAGGGAAAAGCAGGAGATACTAAATAATTAGTGTTAGAATCTTCACTTCTGTCCTTTGTCTTCAAGTCTAAGATGATATTCCCACAGCCCTTCTACCAGAACTCCATGTTTTTTATACTCATTCAGCGTCGTGATGTATTGGGAATTTTTACTTGGTATGCTTTAATGGGACAAGAATAATAACAGGCAGCCAGAGAATGCCTGAAGGCCTGAGTATAGTCCTCCTTGTCTCCATTTGTCTCCTTGTAATCAAGATTCTAAAAGTTTAACAGTTGGAAGATTTGTCTCCTCAGTTCTTGAATTGAACTGAAAACCTTTGCTAGTTAAATACATACAAAACAGAGGATGTGTTGTTTTCCTAGAATTATTATACCACATCTGGAATCACAGCTGTGATTAATGTCACCACCTGAATAAGTTTACAATAACCCACAGTTATTATCCAAGACCCATCTGATTTTTGCACTGATCAAATAAACAAATTAAATAGGGATATGATGGGAATTATTACCCTGGCATCATTCAGATATTTGGTAATAGCACTAACATCTGTAATTTTCTCAAATGTATAGTAATGTTTTTGGTTATTATTTTGGTGAGAGATGGGAGGCAATTCTACTTGACCTTGCCTACAAAATTAGCCTTGACTATTCTTGTGAGATTTCTCTCAGTTAATAAGTACATATCATCACTATACATTTTGTAATGAGAAAATAACTATAATTTACTTCTACATTTCCACAAAACCATTTTGTAACATGTGAATTCCATTAACCACACTTTTAACTAGAAGACTATAGTGGCATTTTGGTTCTACAAGAAACAGGAAGTTTTGAGTATTTTCAGAGGCAAAAGTTTTGAGTATTTTCCTTTCCAGAGTAAAGAGTCACCCTGATATATAGCCAATGCTCCATTTGAGGGTAGCTTAGACTAAAAGGAAGAAATAGAGTGTACATTTAGTGTTTGCATTGGAGAGTGCATTCTCAAAGTACTATGGCCTGCCCCTTAAGGATATTTATGTCTCTTGAACTGGTTTAATACCACGGAAGGTATGACCAAATACAAGTTAATTCAAACATTCCAAAAAAGGATATTCTGGAATGGGCAGAGTTGAGGAATAAATAGCATGACCTCTCTCTTCTCCCTTTCTCTAGTGTCTTGGTAGTGTTTCCCTTTGATTAATTTCAGCCTAAAGATAAATGGCAAGGGAACACTGCTGATACAGCCCTCACAGAGTGGCCTCCCAGAAAATGATGAAAGCAGAGGAAGGCAAAGACTAAGTACACAATGGTTCTGAAGGAGCAAAGAGAATAAACAGGAGAAAAATAAGTCAATTTTATGCACCAACTCTCCTCTTAAATATGAGATGGGGAATCCATTACCGTTGAAGAAACAGCTTAGATAGACCTTTATACTTCACAGAGCCCCTAATCATAAGCCTTAAACAAGTAGGAAAAGGGTTTAGGCAAATTAAAGAGAAGTTTTCCAGACATTAGAGAATATGTATAATTTTTCTTTGGAATTGTTCAAATTGAATAGTGTCATGTGATAATAATTCCATTAATAAGAGTAACTGTTACATACAGTTGAGAATAAAATGTACAGTAGTCCATGCACAGGTAAAATATGTGCATAATTTAATTCATTTAACTGTAACAAAAATTCTACAATATTGCTACTGATAATTCTGTAAGAATTCTAAACATTCTACAAGTTTTCACAGATAAATTTTATATTTTAGTAAGCACATATTTTCAGTATCACTGCAGTAAAAAAAAGAAAAATAGAAAAAAAAATTCAACCACTGCCATCCTTTTCATTTTTTTTAAATTTTTTTTAACGTTTATTTATTTTTGAGACAGAGAGGGACAGAGCATGAACAGGGGAGGGGCAGAGAGAGAGGGAGACACAGACTCTGAAACGGGCTCCAGGCTCTGAGCTGTCAGCACAGAGGCCGATGTGGGGCTCGAACTCACGGACCATGAGATCATGACCTGAGCCGAAGTCGGACGCTTAACCGACTGAGCCACCCAGGTGTTACACATCCTTTTCATTTTTAAAAAAGAACTAAGTGGTGCAATGACTTTATCAAAATCAATCCACTGCCCTAACTCAGAGACTCTCTCTCTCTCTCCCTTTGTTTTTGTTTTTTAATAGTATATCTCAGTTATGCTATCTGTTCCATATATTTTAATAAACATTCATCAGCACATTTTAAAATCAGTCTACGCTACTATTCCAGATATTAATAATTCCTCATAATTTATACTATGAAAAGTCACTGATCTCATCTAGATAATCTGGCATGCAAAATTTTATAAAATATGTTTGACTATAATTTAATATAGAGATATGGATTCACATCTTCTACTCAGCTGCTGTCTGTGGGCGTGATTATGGAAGAAAGAGGCATGAAGTGAAACAGAACAGATCTGGCATACACAGTGATTCATGACATGACTCAAAAGTAGGAAGAAACTTATAAATCATTCCCGTTCCTTCTAAAAATAAATGTTAGCAGATTTTTATTGATGCCATTCTAAGTTCTCCATGTGACAACATCATTATCTAAACTTAGAAGCAATATTCCCACAGGTGAAACAAGGGAAAACTGCAAAATACCTTTGACTGTGTTTGGTTGAATGATCCCAAATGAATGATTATTTTGGATCTTTTGAGTCTTTTGAAGCATCAACATCTTTATTTGAGTTCCATGGACTAAAGAAATGGATTTTTAATGAGGACATTTGCTGAGTTCCTGAACTAAGGGCATTTGCTGAGTTCCCGAACTAAGGTATCCCTTAGTGCCCAACATCTCTGGGGCACTTCTAATTTCACTGCTGAGGTCACTCCTCAAAGCGTTTAGATTTGTTCTTGTCAGTGAAGTGTCCCTGACTTTTCCACTGGAATTCCTCACACATTCACGGAATTACCTTTTTCTACAAATCTGTGACTTATATCCTTTTTAAAGACATTTTAAAAGGAAAAAAAAAGTCACGTATAACACTTAGGTACTAAAAGTATGTGTATCTATGTTTAAAATTAAATGTTAAATTTATACACCTTCATTGTTGACAAGGGAACTTAAAAAATTCTCCTAATACACTTCCCTATTATCCTTAGTGGTCTAAGCTTAAAAGAGTATCAGCCGTTCTTTTTTTTTTAATGTTTATCTATTTTTAAGAGAGACAGAGACAGAGTGCGAGTGGGGAAGGGGCAGAGAGAAAGGGAGACAGAATCCGAAGCAGCCTCCAGGCTCCAAGCTGTCAGCACAGAGTTCGACCTGGGGCTCAAACCCACAAACCTGATCATGACCTGAGCCAAAGTCTGATGCTTAAACAACCAAGCCACCCAGGCACCCCTGCCATTCTTAATATATGTCTCATCTCCTCAATCAAATGGGATGTTCCTGTGGCATCCATTTTTTCAAAGAACAAAAGGGGAAGGAGAGAGTGAGGCAAATAACTGTGTTTTTAAAGATGTGAGTTAGAAGTTGTACACTTTGCTTTTGTTCAGTTTGATTGGATTGAATTTAATCATATGGTTACATGTAACTGCTAGGGCTGGAAGATGCATCACCAGCTTGAAGGAAGGCAATGTGCCCTGCTAAAAATCAAGGTGAAGGAAAGAGAGGCAGGAAGAGAGAATGGGTATTTGGGAAGATTAAGAAGTTCCCAATACATTGTGCATATGCTGACAGTAGATTACTGTTACTCTTTAAATTCCATTTAAGAATAAACATATTAATGGCCTTACCTGTAAGAAAACTCTTTTTTTAATGTTTATTTATTTATTTTGAGAGAAAGAGAGAAGTCAGGGGAGATGCAGAGAGAGGTTGAGAATCCCAGGCTCAGAGTCCCATACAGGGCTCCTATCTCACAAACCAGGAGAGCTGAAATCACGAGCCAAATGCTTAACCAACTGGGCTATACTTAGGTGCCTCCACTACCTGTAAAAACTCTTCAGATTGACCCTTAGAATATGTGTGTGGCCATTTCATGCAACTCTATTGCAAACACAGATAATATCAGATTGAAATGGATAATGTGCCTAATCTGTCAGGACTCACTGGACAGTGTCTTATGCATGGGCGTTAGATATGTTTTCCACTCTTCTATAAACCCTGCAGAACAAGTGGAACAATTTGTACCTTAAGCCATGTGAGATCAGGGCATGGGGTCAGGAATCAAGAGATAAGGACTCAGATTCTCTTTCTTTCATTTAGTAATTGTGCAACCTTGAAAATGACTTCAGCTCCTTAGAGCTAACAAAAACATTTAGTGCTTTGGACAAGTTTATCTCTAAAAACCATTCCAGCTCTAACAGCCTGTGATTATGACTGTCTCAGCTCTACATTCCAGCTTTCCTTTCTTGCCAAAAGTCTTTGTTGCCTCCATTTTTCCTACTTTCTCTTTCACAGGGTTTCTTTGGATCTTGTATTTTGTGGACCAGAGGAAAAATACACTGTGTCTTTCTACTGATGACATTTACAAAAATGTTGGGGGAGAGGGAGGGCACAACTCATTATATATTCTTTGTATAAGAATGGTGAATTTTTCACAGGAGTACATTTCATATCCTTATAGAAAGTAGGGAGTGTAATGTGGCAAATCATTGTTTTCTGCTCTTTTCTATCATTGTGTTTGTTTGCTTTTAATATCAACAACTTACTTATGACCCTAGTTAACGCTTATGTTGTTGAATTGTTCTTCACTTTGCCTTCTCTTTGTATGTTACTTTTCTTTCTGTTGAGGTTAGACCACATTTTACTAAAATAAGGGGGAGTGTTCAGAATCACTGGTCGTTGTAAACACCATCCTTATACAACTTCTTGAAATTTTTTACTCAAGAAGAAAAGTTGGTTAATCAATGGATTGTTTCATATATAGATTGACTTTTTACCTTTGCATTACATTCAAGTAACATTGTACTTGTCAGCTTCAGGCTTCCTGTGGGGTGGCCTTCCACCTAACTGGGAGATCAATTTCTTTGTCTTTTAACCCAGGAAAGGCAGGCTGAGGAATTCCACCCTCATTAGTTGGCAGGTGAGTATATATGAGATTACGCCTTGCTCTCCCTGCACTTTGCTTGCTCAACTGCATTTTTTTCCCAGCTGTTCTTCCAGATACACTTTGATGCTACTTCTAGAGCTGTGAGATTTAAAAGCAAATCTCCATTTTGTTTTAATCTATCATAGTCCTACATAAAGCAAAGTGCCTATTTATTGAATGCTCCTATTACATGAATGATAGCAAAAACAGTTATAAATGACTGACTTCTGTTTACAGTTTCTTTCTACTGGAGTTAGATATAGTAAAAAAATCTTGTAAGAGAAGAGGGGCAAGTTCCCTAATACCTTCTAGAGTTAAAATTTACTCATGTTTTAAAAACATTATTTATCATTGGGGCGATCTGGGTGGTTCAGTCAGTTTGGCATATGACTCTTGATTTTGGCTCAGGTTGTGCGATCAAGCCCCAAGTTGGGCTCTGCATTGACAGTTGGAGCCTGCTTGGGATATTTTCTCTCTCTATCTCTCTCTCTCTCTCAAAGTAAATAAATAAACATTTGTTAAATAAAATAAAATGTTATTTATCATCACGTTGCATATTTTTATCGTATTTTCTCAGGTTATTTTATAAGGATTCTGTAGAGTCACAGATTTTGAATTTGGGGGAAGGGAAGATAGGTTAAAGTTTCCCACTTCAAATTCCAAACTCCTGTCTATCTTTGTAGGTTACTAATGCACTAAATTAAAAAGAGAAAAATTTACATTTAGTTCTGATAGTATACTTTTCTGTGCTGTCCACATCAAACAGTCATTGGATATAACCTTTGCTTAGGAACAGAGCATGACCAAGATTTAGATTTCTCTCGTCAGCTGAGGAAAATTCATGGAAAAGTCTAACAGCCAAGGGCAGTCAACCTGGAGTATCCTAGTATCTGGCAGGAATAATTCCAGGTAATTACTGAGGGAAAATCTAGAGAAAGGATTACAGCATCAATGGCAGTCCCCCTGGGCCCTGCTTAGACATATTTTTTTTAATAAAAATTTCTAGAAGAAGAACTATAGGATTCCAATGGGCTTTTTATTTCCCCCGGGGGGAAATTTATGAGTGGGAGTTTAGTGGGACAAACTACAACATCTGTCATTCCAGCTGGTCTTGAGACCACAGTTAGTACTAGACTTTCCCTTCCTCTACCTTTAGTATCCATTTTAGATTCCCCTTATTCTCAGCCAGCACCTCTGGGTATGTGTGGTGTATTTGGTGCAATAACGTCAAACACTCTTCCCTGAAAGGTGTTTGCTATTGAGCGTTGTGATATTCTCAGGCCATGACTGCCTAACTTGTCTATTTATCATCAAAATCAGGTAAAGGGGTGTTAAGAGGTACACAAGTGATTACCTAGAAGGAAACTCTTTCTATCTAACTGTTATGTAACAGAAACTATACCTCCTGATAATCAGGGGTCTGGTTTTAAGGGATTCAGATATATATTTCAGCAACATTTCTGGTTTGACTCGAGTCTTCTTGAACTTGTGATTTCTCAACCCAAGTTGATGGGAAAAAAATGAATACATTCAGATTTCACTTTTACTAGGTGTTAAGCTAGAAACCAGTGCAACATAATGAAAGTAGCACACAAATCAAAACTAGTGATTCTTATAAAGGACCATACATCCAAATAGGTGGTGCTTGTTAATTAAGCAGTAAGGCTCTAGAACGTGTTCAGGCAGCTTGAACTGATCAGGAGGTTAGCAGTTAGGGAAAGAGAAATGTTGGGTAACAGAAGAGCCCTCAGTAGGAATTAACTGGATGACTATTGGATGAAATGGACATACAAATATATTTGCTATTTGATACACGGTTTGAGGTGTTTGACAAAGATGTTTTCATTTGTGCTAGAAAAAAATATGTTTTGAATATCAAACTATGGCTTATTTCCCCATGTCTTAGGACCAGAGTTGTTATCTGAAAATTCTGAAGATGTTTTGCCTTTTGTCTCCCAAGTGCTATTTTTTTTTAAATTGTAGTGTTTTTATTTTATTTTTGAGAGAGAGAGAGACAGATTGTTGAGTAGGGGAGGGGCAGAGAAAGGGAGTCACAGAATCCAAAGCAGGTTCCAGGCTCTGAGCTGTCAGCACAGAGCCCCAAGAGGGCTTGAACTCATGAGCTATGAGATCATGGCCTGAGCCAAAGTCACGCTTAACCAACTGAGCCACCCAGGCGCCCCTGCCTCCCCTGTGCTGTTGCCTGATGTTTAAAATTATCTGAATCCTTGTAAGGTAGAGTAGCTCAGCCAGAGTTTTGATATTCTATTTAGCTATCTTGTAGGATTAACAAATTTTCTAGCAGATAATTCCACAATGGATAATAAATATTGCTCTAAAACTATGGGCAAGGTAGAGAAATAAATCTTGTGTTTTAAAATGAATAAAAAAATTCTCCATTACATTGTAATATTTCATCAACATGATTCTTAATTTTGTTTTTCTGGCTGGCACACATTTGCCTTTTAAATGGAGCATCCAAATCCTATACACACAAATTATTTTAAATTGTAGATATTATATGATATTTACTATTACTGTACACCACAGGTGAGGCAAAGTTCATGGTCCAGCAGAGTGCACATTATTGAGCAACATTCCGCATAAAAAGTCAACCCAACAGAGAAGATAAAGGGAGTGTTATGAAGTTCATGACATCTTTGCATTGGTTATACAAGTATAATTTGCACCAAGTAAACAATATGTACAAAATCAAAAGCAAAGTTAAAATTTGGTAGTGGAAGCAGTGGGGAGGGGGGGCGGGAAGACAATGGTTTATTTTTTAGTAAAAAGAAAGCAAACATTCTTTAAATAGAAAAGTTATTATATCCTTAGCCAATACAATCCCAGAGCTGTTGTGGGTGTAAACACAGACGCTGATAAATATCTAATATTATAAAGTCTGTTTGATTCCTACAAGGCTCCAAGGCCAGCACCCTCAATGCATTCCTCCTTGGCATCCAGGTGAGAGCCCCATCTTGCTGGATGTGCAAACTTACCTTTTTTGCCCTCATTTTACATAGCTTCTCTTTATTCTGTGAATATAATACTTTTTAATGCTGTTCTTCCCCTAGATTGAAGTTTAATTTTTCATCTATTTGGACTTTGATCACTTCATCCATTACTTGCTGTTTTAGCGAATATCATTCAAGTTTTATTTTTTCTCATTTTCTGCTTTGTGGGCTGAAAACTTACTCTTCTACAAAATAATCATATCCTTTTCCAGAGCAGCAATCTCAGACATTTTCTGAAAAGCCATCTGCTGCGTTTTGGTGATCACATCTTTGTGGATGACATTGTTGTTGTCATATATGATCTACTCGAATGCAGATATATTTCTGTCTGTTAAATAGTAAACACACTAAGGTGTAGGTGTCAAAGAAGTTTCTTCCTCCCAGGAGTGACATCTCTCCTTTTGTGCTTTAGCTACAGTGATTGACAGAGGGATAAGTTCTCTTGGAGAAAGTAAGAGTTTCAGCTGCCCCTGCAGCCAGAGGGAAACTTTGCAGACAGTGCCATATTGAACAGGGCGTGATCAGGCAACCACTTGCTTCTACTCTCTATGGGCGTATGCTTAGTGCCCCCTGCTTGGCTAGACAGTTCCCAGTCTCCAAGTCCTAATTGGCTTTAGGGTCTGGTAATGCAGAACTAACTGGTGACCTTGGATAAGTGGTGATTGGAAAGTCTGATTGGACTGAATGTCCAGGAAACAGGAAGCAAGCAAGCCTTTTGTGGAGTATGGTTCTACACTGGAACTTAGTACTTGCCCAGAAGATGCAGGGATAAAACATCTAGGAGGTCTCTGTTTTGTTTTTCAATAAAATATAGTATGTTTGTATAGGGTAATAATGTAAGTGCGTGTATGGGGGGGGGCGGGGAATAAGGATTCATTAGTGAAAGGAGATACTTTCAAGAGCAAAATCTCTGAGTACATTAAAGAGTTGGGATCCTGGTCAGGACTAGAGGGGTTGGGACTTGGGAACGTGTAAGTGCAGTTCATCCACTGTAAAGGGGATTGGCAAAGCAGGGACTATGCGTTCCAACATAGTTTTATGTGTTTATTCCTGAGTCTGATTTTTGCGCTGATTGTCCTTAAATGTCTGACAGTTCTTGGACTTATGTTCAAATTTCAAGGACATGATTATTAATTGCTATAGACAGTTTAAGTATATCTCATTGTGAGAAAAGACTGCCCACTGGATCTATGGATGTTGGTGACAAGTCCACACTGAAGGTCTCGATGTATGGTGCTGGCAAAGAGCAAATAGGGAGTCTGCCCCTCCCAAACATTATGCGATGAAAGGGAAGAATGTGCCATGCCGGCCAGTCCATCTTCACTCTGGGAAACCTGCCCAATATATTGTTCAGTACCTTTAGATATGTATGATGTGCTTAGTTGCAGTTTTGGGCCAGATCTACTACTCCCGCAAGACAGAAGAAGTGGGGAGAAGAATCCTCACACTCCTGACTTTCCATCAACTAATTCTTCTCAGTCCAACATTGTAACCCTACTGTTGTGTGACAAAGTCACTCCGCTTTGCTTTCAGAATTGAGACTTTACCTGGGAAGACTTCATCTTAAAAAGTTATTTTCCCAATTGCCAACATTTAGTCTCCTAATCCTGCTTTAGGTTATTTCAAATGTAGATAGTGGTGATACATTTGAGTAGAGACTTCATTACAAGGGTGCTGACTGACCATTTATTTCCCTTTTAAAATCTTGCAATAGCTTTATGACCTTCCATTTCTTTAACTCTTCCTCCTGAATGTATTTAAAAAGTTATTGCTTTGGTTTGTGTTTTGTATCAAGACTCACAGTTAATTCATTGAGTGCACCCACTTTCTGTTGTCTTATTTGTTTGATTCTTAATTTTGCCAATTCCTTCTCTACGTCTTAGAGATTTAAAGCATGTAATAAGAAATTTAGTATTCACTTTTGCCTGGACAATAAGATATAATAGGAAAACATCTTTATTATGCTCATGAATTTTTGCAATTAAAACAAATATGTGCTGGGTTTTGATTTTTAAAAATG
Organism: Lynx rufus; assembly: GCF_022079265.1. Lineage (NCBI taxonomy): Eukaryota > Metazoa > Chordata > Mammalia > Carnivora > Felidae > Lynx > Lynx rufus. The sequence continues at coordinate 59,361,870 of NW_025814867.1, forward strand.
TATTTTGAAAAGCTTAATTGATTCTTTTTATACTTTCTCTTTTTATGTATAAAGTAATTTCTAAGAAGCTTTTTCCAAATGAAGCAATTCTTTTTCTTCATTCCCAACAAATGCTAAAAATGGTAACTGTCCCTAGTGTCAGTAGAAGTTTTGCTTGTGTAAACTGCCAAATCAGGTCCCGTGGGTGGAATTTGACAGCTGTATAATGCCATACTGCAAATTTCTCGACAGCTGAGCACAGGAAGAAATTCCATTTGAAGATTTGAAAGTTCAGGATAAATTTAGTTGAGAAGGGAATTTCACAAATTGGAATATACATAAGCTTTTGAAACTGTTTTTGTTTTTTTCCCTTAAAAAGTGTCAATGACCATAAATGGTTAAGACCTCAATTTTATATCACAAAACATATATTATCCAGCTTCCCTGCTTCTTTGTCTGTCTAATCTTCCAGTTTAGTGACTGAAATAATTCATTGTTTCAATAGCAATTTAAAAAATCCTTTGTGGTCAAAAATTGATTACCTAAGATAATACCTCTCATTTTGTATATTAATGTAGAATTTTATATCTAGGAAAGAACATGAGGTAATGTGTAGGCTTCAGTGTTAGAATTAAAGCTTCCACGAATAACCCCTTTTGAAATGAACTCTTACAAATGAAATACTCAATTTTCTGGCAGTGCTGAAATCAATTATATTATTCTTGCATTCATTTATTAATTATTAAGTGTAAGGTATCTGCCAAGCAATAGTCTAGAAATTAGTCGTCAACCATAATAGATAGGCTACTGTGCTAGGATTTTAGTTTATTTCATTCTATTGAGGGAATCAAGACAATAAATTTTTCAAACTAATCATAATAGGAATTATTACATAGGGATAGTGTATCAGGTTCTTAAAAATCAGATAAACCTTGATTAAAACAGCACCACCGCTTACACATTTAGTAATATTACCTATTCAATAATGTTTTTAAAATTTAAAAAGATAATGCTTTTGTGCTTAACAAATAGTAAGTATTCAATACACTTTAGCTATTATTTTAGTATTAGCATCAGCTATAATTTTCCAGAATCATGATTAATGTGCTATGGAAATGCAGAAAACGTACCTTATGATTATCCTGAGAGCCTCAAAAATTTGCTTTTATTTGCCAAGAACTTAAAAGAGTAATAAAATTTTCTAAGTATTCAAGGGTGTATAATTTTCAAAAATTAAAACAGCCCAAAAAAGGTCTTAGTGGTTTTTAAAGAATTAGGCACATACAATATGACTGGGTCAAAGAGTGCCCAGCAATAAGATAGGAAAGTTAGTCAGTATTCAGATCCATGAAATATTTTATATCACATGATCACTAACACTAATCAGAGCAAGGAAGGTCCTGAATTTCTACTTAGCTACATGGCTCTTGAGAGAGTACTGAAAATGATTGAATGAGTTTGCAACTTCACTAGATCTTTCGGTTAACAATATTAGTTAAAAAGGAGCTTGCAGTTGAAGGGAAAAAATAAAACAAAATTACAGATATTACAAGAAAACAAGAATATTGTGACACTCAAATTTAAAAAGAAATAAAAGACATCCTTGTATTTACATCTGGGTAAGATAAACAGTAAAAAAGAAATGCTTTAGGTAACTGATAAATCCAAAGATTTAAAGGAAAGTAAATTTCTCATCAACTTTTTTGTGAAATTATAAAATTGGAGTTTTAATCATCATTGATATCTTAAAAGATATGAATAGACACATCTTTAAAGAGGCAGACACAGTATTAAAATCATCAATCATCATGGGGCACCTGGGTGGCTCAGTCGGTTAAGCAGCCGACTTCAGCTCAGGTCATGATCTCGCGGTCTGTGAGTTCGAGCCCTGCGTCAGGCTCTGTGCTGACAGCTCAGAGCCTGGAGCCTGTTTCAGATTCTGTGTCTCCCTCTCTCTCTGACCCTCCCCCATTCATGCTCTGTCTCTCTCTGTCTCAAAAATAAATAAATGTTTAAAAAAAACCATCAATCATCAACATATTAATCAGCTTATATATACTCTGAAACAAGCAACTAGTAACATTATTCAGAAAATCTATTTTATAGAGAAAACGAATACTGACCTGTTGATGTTTGAAAAAGAAAAATAAATTGGTTTGGTTGACAATTAGTGGGAACAAAAGGCATTCTTTCTTTTGTCTGGAGAGTAATACTCAGCCTCAAGGGGCATAAGGCAGTTTTGACCTCCACCTTTTAGTACAACTCCCGGCAGCTAGTGATGGTACCTTGTTTCACAAATGTAAGAGAACAGTGTTTTGCTTTAATTCACATCGAATCTTTGTAGCCAAAATTAACTATGCTTCTCTAATGTTTCTGTATTTTTTGACCATTTCTGAGATGTGCGTTAGCTCTCAAACTGACCTTGTTTAATTTATGAGTGAATTGTACAGAGTAGTTCATGGGCACAGGAATATTGTAATAATGGTATTAAAATGATTTTTATTTTGTAGTTTCAGTCAAAGGCATGGTTATCCACACATGCTGGAACAAGTGTCATTTTCTGCTGTCCTAGGAACAGGCTGTTCTGGTTGTATATCTTTTTGCCAGAGAGATATTAAACCCTGCCATACCTACCCAATCATCGGGTACCCAGCATTGACGTTGAACAAAACATGACACGTCCCAGAAATACACCAGGTGCTACGTAGATCCCATTAACAAAAAAGAGAAAGTTAAAGCATTCAGAGTTTATGAAGACAGTACAGCTATCAACTTGAAGACATCATTGTTTAAGCTTAAATTTTCTTAAAATAAATATTTTTCTTAAAAGAGAATATGCCTTCATCCAGAGGGCCACAAACTTGGAGCTTTCTAGTACCAGCAGCCTGTTGAGAGCATTTCTTAAGCCCATAGTATTCTTCCTCAGACATCACTGCATTATGTCACAAGCTTATAACATGTAAAACAGGCATGTGTTCTTATAAAAGCCACAAGCTGTGAGCTTCAGAGGGCGACTGTAAATAAGCAGACTCATTCATGTCTCTGAAAGGCAGCAGTGGCTCTAGCTAATCAACATGTTACCTGAACCAAGGTAACACATAATTGGTAGAAAACTGTGATTACGGGATGTTTGATCTGGGATGCAGCAAACCATCTGCTGACGTAGGAAGAATCTCATAAGACACACAGGACAGAAATGCATTATCTTTACCATAACCAGCAATATCAAAATACTTGTGATGAGGATTTAGATGTCCTATAACAAAGACACCAGCCTCATCTGTCAGCTATTTTATAATAGGATCCTTACAAATCTTCCAATTCTTTCTTGAAACCTCTTGATATAAAGGTGGCAACTACAATAGATGCCAAAATCCTCTGCAAAACAAAAAATTTTCTTTAATAGGTTTTGCTCTCAGACATTTCTGAGGGACTCATCACACAAAAAAACAACAATGTGATTTATAAACATCAGCACAGTTCAGAAAAAGAGTTAGTAGGCAGAAGAATAACTTGAAAACATATAGTTAATTATCCTACAAATTCTACTTAAATATAAGGGGCCACTATCACAGTCAGATAATTGAAAAAAACTCATGAGTTCCACAGAGTATACTCATGTAGGGATTTTGTAAAGAAAAAGACCTATAAACATCAGGAACAAACTAATGTTTGCCAGAGGGACAGGAGTTGGATGTATGGGCAAAACAGGTGAAGGAGAGTGGGAGATACAGTTATAGAATGAATAAGTCATGAGAATAACAGGTATAGCATAGGCAATATGGAATATAGTCAGTAATGTTGTAACAGCATTGTATGGTGACAGATGGTAGCTACACTTGTGGTGAGCATAGCATAGCATATAGAGATACTGAATTGCTATGTTGTACACCTGAAACTAATGCAACATTGTGAGTCAACTACACTCAAAAACTTTTTAAAAAAGAAGAAAAAGAATGTGGTACAGCAAGAGAAATAGAGTACAGACAAATAGCTAAGAAATCTCAGATTTCCCGTTAAGTTACCAGGGCCTGTTCTCAATCACACAGAATGTGCTCTGTCTTCCAGTCACCAAGACACATGCATGATGCCTTTTTAGACTCCTCTGGTAATATAGCCAACTTCAGGCTGCATGACCATTCTCAATGACAGAAACCAAAAGACGATAATGAAAACCGTGCAAAACCCATGAATGTGTGTATTTTCTGTAAACATCATTAACAATCTAGTTCAGTCTGCTCTGTGACCTGTCTCAGACCTTAGTAGGTACAGGAGTATTATCATTGTTGGTTAGTTCATTTCAATCAAGTTTTGCTAAGATCAGCACCATGACTTCAGGCATCACCAGAGATAAGCTCTGGGTTGCCACAGACCAGCTGATATGACTCCTATACCTATAAATAGGGAAACTAATATATGGAACGTTTTCAGAAAAACAAAGGCAAAATATGATTTATAAAAAGCATTCAAAATTAAATGACAAATTCATAAATGGTTTGGAAAGACTGAATTTTGATTATTTAGGAATGTAGTAAATAATAAAGCTGTCATCTGGGAGTCACTCTGAGCGTTCTATCTTTGATTAGGCTGACCAAGATTAGAAAAAAGAATAAAATCAGTTGTTTACAAATTCTGCATATAACATTGATGTTTCTGGAAGAATATGCCAGCTACTTTGCTAAAATTTCCATCTTAATCCAGATCTACACCATTTTTCTCATCAGGATTTCTTTATCACTTAGAGAATGAGAGACAGAAAGAGAGAAAGAAAGAGAGAGAGATCTTTACATCTTGGGATGCACAGGTTTAGAAAGAGTCCACTATGTTCAAATATGGTGCTTTTTAGACATTAACTGTTGAGGAATTCATTCAGACATGACTCTGTAATCTAAACTACACCCTTGTTGCAGTAACTATGATATATCTCAGAACATCAGCCAAAGTAATATAGAAAGTTGTTACACATGGATAGCTGAATTTGTGACTATCTTTGATATATTTTTAAAAAAATCTAGAATTGCTATCATAAACCACTTCTCTAATAAAGTACAATATCTTCATTTTATATCCAACATAGGTTATAAGGCTCAGCAAAGCAAGCCCTTTGATTAGGAAATATCTCTCATGTTTCTTTTTTCAACATAATAGACACAAATAAATATATTTTGGGTGTTTTTAACACAGTATTATCACAATGATCAATTTTGGAATCAAAAAGTCATTTGGAACTATTTTAGCACAGGAGAGATTTCACTGGGTATAATGGTAACTACCTAATTGTGAAGATTGCCAAGCCTTTAAAATATATATGCTGTCTAATTCAAACACATCTTCTTGGTTTACCACCCCTAGATACAGAAAGGAAATAAATGAATGCAATTGGATGAAGAACTAAGCCATTGAACAAGTCAATCAATTGTTCTAGTATTAATTCTTCTGTAAAATTTATTCATTAACTAGATCTTTCTAAAGCATGTTTTAAAATGGCTGAAGGGGAACCTGGGTGGCTCAGTTGGTTAAGCATCTGATTTTGGCTCTGGTCATGATCTCAAGGTTCGTGAGTTTTAGCCACGCATTAGGCTTCATGCTGACAGTGTAGAGCCTGCCTGGGATTCTCTCTTGCTCCTTCTCTATCTCTGCCCTTCCCCCTCCCCTGAGCAGCTGCTTGACAGCACTCTGCTCTCTCTCTCTCTTTCAAAATAAATAAATAAACTTTAAAAACAAACAAACAAAAAAACTATAAATAAATAAAATTACCAAAATTACTTGATTACTATCAACAAAACTTTTTAAAACTTATTTTTTTTTTTTTACTTTAAGTGTAGTTGACACACAATGTTACCTTAGTTTCAGGTATACAAAATAGTAATTCAACATCTCCACACTTTATGCCATGCTCACCACAGGGGTAGCTACCATCTGTCACCATACAAAGGCTATTGCAATATCATTGACTATCTTCCCTATTCTTTAGCTTTTATTTCCATAACTTACTCATTCCATGAGTGGAAACCTGTATCTCCCCTTCCCCTTCACCCATTTTGTCTAGTCCCCCCCCCTTTCCTCTGGCAAATGTCAGTTCTCTGTATTTATAGGTCTGATTTTGTGTTTTGTTTATTCATAAACTACTTTATAAAAGATACTACTTTATAAAAGGTATGCCATGAGGAATTAATTCTAAACCAGATAGAATAAAGGAGATGCATTTTGACTTCCTTGAAAAATGTTGTCATTCTTTTTTTATTTAAAGTGCAAGAGGGGGGAGAGCAGAAAGAGAGGGATACACAGAATCTGAAGCAGGCTCCAGGCTCCAAGCTGTCAGCACAGAGCCCGAAGCAGGCTCGAACTCATGGACAGTGAGGTCATGATCTGAGCCGAAGTCAGACACTTAACCGACAGCCACTCAGGCACCACTGTCATTCTTCATTTTAAACATTTAGGAAAAAATAAATCGGACTTGCAGCGTACGTATGAGAGATATAAAATGAAAATTATCATAGATAAGTAGTCTCTGTTGCCTGTAGTTAACATTTGGACTACTACCACTGACCTCCTGCAAAGTTATTTGGCTTTTTTCCTCCTGGATAACCACCTGTAAAGACTCCTATTTTTGTTTTTAGGTATAATGGATTATAAACAAACATTCTAATGAAACACTTTTGTTCTATAGACAATCTTTAAGAAAACACAAATTTGTCATTACAATAGGAGAGCAAGCAAAAAATAGCTTTGCTATATACAAATTTATCTAAAATAATGTGAAGAATCCCAAAATATGTAAAATTCCACTTCTTGGGATGTAATTGACTAATTCTATCAGAAAAGCTGGTGGATTTAGTATAGATGAAACTATACCATTAGCCAATATGCCAACATCAGCTAACCAACTAAAACAAGTAATGAGTCCATGAAATATTAAAACTAAATTACTTTCTTCTCTATTTTAATGGAAATGATGTTTTGGTTTTCTTCACTGCCATTTGATAGATCAATATTACATAAGTATTCTTTTTCTTTCTATCAACCATAATCTTGTGACATTGAAGGTGATCTGCTTTTGTTAAATGTATATAAAAATCATGATAATAAGATGATGGAGATTCAAACGTTTTGCATTATTTACTTTTCCCAGAATAATTAGTATATATATTTAATATAATATAATAATATATTATATATTATGTTATTATATTTTCTATATTAATTATATATCATATTATATAACATATAATAATAATGTATTAATATAATAATATATATTATATAGTGTATATAATACGTAAATTAGTGTGGGTCACAGGAGCTTTATTCACCCAAAACAAACAAAACAAGACAAATAGTATATACTACTATTACTTCATCATTAGCATGATTGTGTTTTCTGTCCTGCAGCTTGCTGGCAGAGATGAAACATGTCTCTCAGGGAAAACAAAAAAAGCTGAAGGGTTTTTACAGGAGGAGTAGGTTCTGATCATCCCTTCTTTTGCCTCAGAAGAGTGGGGATGAGAGTAAGGAAGAGGCAGGCAGGAAGAGGAGGAAGGAGACGGAGAGAGAGAAGGAGAGAGAGGAGACAGCAGAGGGTGTGGGAGTGAAGGCAAGACTTAGGGAGAGGATCTGAGAGCACAAGAGTGAAAGTGAAGGAGGTTCAGAAGGACTTAGCAGGCAGTGCAGAAGGAGAGGGTATCAGAGAGGAAGGCGATTACAAGAGTGCGGCCTGAGAGTAGGAAAGGATGTTTAGGAGGACAGACAGAGGAGAAGGGGCTATAAGGCAGATTCCAGAGGGGACAGTGGAGAAGCACCAAAGCTGTGAGAGAAAGAGCGCCAGTAGGAGGCAGTGTGCAAGCAAGAAAGAAGCTGAGAAGGGAGTGTGAGAGCAAGTGAGAGTGTGGAAAATCAAAGATGGTGTGTATGTGTGAGAAAAGTAGGGAAAGAATGTGTCAGAGGGAGAGAGGCAAGGAGAAATCTATGGTCTAGTGGAGAACAAAGAATTTGAGTCTATTTGGACATTTCTTATTTAATAAAATGTAATGTGGTCCTGAAAATATAGGACTACACCCAGCTGCAAATGTAGTCCTGTCAGAGTGTGTCTGTGTAAGAGAGAGAGTGGGTGGGTGTGGGTGAATATGGGGAAGGGTTAGAGGATCAAAATAAGCATTAGTACAATTACTCTCTGGAGTTGGGAGAAAGACCTAAAGAAACTCATCTCTCTTCAAGAAGCTTAAATATATTTAATTCTGTCATTCTCCTCCCCAATGGAGAGACTCATTGAGACTAAAATTTAAAGAGAAATAAACGTGTCTGTATAAGTACAGTGTAAACACTACACATGGATGTTACCACCAAAATTTGGATGATTTTTTTTTCTCCTTTTTTACTATCTTGATAGCAGGTGATAAAATTAGAATTCAGTAAAGATCATTATGTCTAAAGATGAGCCAGTTTCAGGGTGCCTGGGTTGCTCAATCGGTTAAGCGTCCGCCTTTGGCTCAGGTCATGATCTCGCTGTCTGGGAGTTCGAGTCCCATGTTGGGCTCTGTGCTGACAGCTCAGAGCCTGGAGCCTGCTTCAGATTCTGTGTCTCCCTCTCTTTCTGCCCTCCCCCGCGCATGCTCTGTCTCTGTCTCTCTCTCTCTCTCTCTCTGTCAAAAGTAAATAAACATTTTTTAAAAATGAGCCAGTTTCTTGCTGCAATACAGTGTATAAGTGGTATAGGAGCAAAATTAAATAGTTAAAAGATGAAATCATAAAAAATATATCTAATTTTCTTATGTCGGTTGTCCTTTACCCACGTTTTGTTGTATTTAGCTTTGTGAGTGTGAGTACTCTTTGAACAATAGGAAATAGGAATTCATGCAATAGCTCATCACTGAAATATTCAACAACAAATTTCCACTGGATTTGATGATTCCCAACTCCGTACTCTTTTTCTGGTTTGCAATCGCTGTGGCATTTTTTATTGTTAATTTTATTGCTTAACATTGATGAGATATTAACTTTTTTTCATTGTAGAAGATATATTTTAAAAATTAAAATAAGCATTGTGAAAATATAAATGTCAAAACTGCCAAAAATGATTCAAAAATTAGAAAAAGAAATGAAGGCAACACAGGAGTGAGATTTTATGTTAGAAGCAGCATTGAAACCAACTTGTGATGATGATTAAGATATAATCAGACTGTGTAGTTTGGATATTAATATTTGTGAATTAGTTTTATTTCTTTAAATATCTTATTGTGTTGGATTTTGGCCAAACTCAGAAATTTTGGCTGGTGCACTTTTTTCCCTTTATTTTTTGTTTTCTTTTTCCCTTCTCTTCCCTTCCTTTCCCTTCTCTTCCCTCTTTCTTTCTTTCTTTCTTTCTTTCTTTCTTTCTTTCTTTCTTCTTCATTGTCATCTTAGACTAAGATGTACTTATTATTATTCAACTGGAAAAAAAGCAACTCATGCTAATATAATAAATATTGTACTCTAAAGCAGTTAACTACTTTGACATAACTGTGTGAATAGGGGGGAAATGTTTACATCTTTCTAATAATTAATAATTTCTCCCTTATACTGAAAATTCTAATACCCTAATTCAGTACAATTATTTTTTTCTAAGAAGAGTATTTTATATCTCTATTGATATGACAATCAGTGGCTTAGCTGCTAATGTTTTCTTTCAGTAATCACCTTCATACTCAGGAGGGCAAACAGTAGCTGACCCTGTAAGCTTTCAATGAAAGGAGCTACCTTTGTAGGCTGGGTTCCCTGTACATGTGTGCAGGAGGTTTAGCAGGGAATGCACTTGAGAATAACATCTGTAAGGGTATAGGAACACAGACTTATGCAGAGAGAGGGTGAACTGTGACTCAGCTGTGACAGAGGTGCCAGCCAAAAGTAGGAAGAATTCAGAGGCTAAGATGCCCTCTGAGACATGTCCTGAAATGAGTCCCAGTGGCTAGGCCTTTGGACAAGGACATCAACCAGTCATGGGATGCAGGCTGCTCCCATGGAAAGTGGATAATTTTGGGTGTCCTTTGGGCAGGGAAATTCCCGGAGAAGAATTTAACTAGACACCTTCAATAGCCAATACAATTTAAGGATAAATTCATTTGATATTATATACACTTTCTTCTCTCAAGTGTTTTCTAGGAGTTTGGTCCTGGGATAGGCATGGGTGATATAGAGACAGGTCAGATGTGCTCATAGTGATGTTTGCTCTCAATGAGAGGGTACAATATGAGGGAATGATATGCCTCAGGGCATACTTGCAATAGGAAAAATAAGTGCAATAGGAAAAATAAGCCTAGATCAGTTATTTAAATTCAAGATTATTTTGCCTCTTGGGAATATTGAACAAAGTCTGGAAATATTTTTGGTTGCAGGAACTTGGTGGGATGCTACTAGCATGCTAGTTAGTAGGGGCCAGAGATGCTGCTAAACATTACAATGTCCAAAACAAGATTTATCTGGTCTAAATTGTCAATAACTTTAAGGGTGAGAAACCCTGACTTAGATGCTTTGACTGAAATATGTATTGGATGCAGTGGAATAAAGTAATGAATATAGAAATATTAAGGGTTTTATTAGGCAGTGATCCATGGAATAAGTAATTGGAAAGTATTCATCATGTAGGAAAGGCGAGGGATACAGTAATGAAGACAAAGATGCAAGAAACATACAGTGTAGCTGGAATGTGCTGAGCAGGGTACTTTCAGTGGATATTGAAGAAATTGCCAGCACCAGAGAAAAGTATTTATATCTCACTCAAAGTATTAAACAAAGTCATTGGTTGATTTCAAGTAAATTGGCAATTTTCTTTACCCGAGCCCTCACCTCACATGTAGGAGGTGAGTTGTTTTGCACTTTGGGTAGGTTCTCCTCTCTCATTCACTCCACTACCTTCCTCCTGGATACGGGTTTGACATTTCTACTCCAGAATTAGGGTGCTGGCACCAACTCTCTTCCAGATCTCCTCAGATCTACCATTGATAGAAGAGGAAAGAAAAGAATCGATCAGTCAGATAAATTAACCAGTTAATTATGGGTTAACCAGTTAATTAATTATTAATTAATAATTATCTTATGCTAATCACTATTACACTATACTGAATCAAATACATTATACTCTCTTTAAAAATTGGAGTGGATATGGAAACCAATTTGTCAATAAATTTCATATATAAAAAAAATAAATAAAGGGGCGCCTGGGTGGCGCAGTCGGTTAAGCGTCCGACTTCAGCCAGGTCACGATCTCGCGGTCCGTGAGTTTGAGCCCCGCGTCGGGCTCTGGGCTGATGGCTCAGAGCCTGGAGCCTGTTTCCGATTCTGTGTCTCCCTCTCTCTCTGCCCCTCCCCCGTTCATGCTCTGTCTCTCTGTGTCCCAAAAATAAAAATAAAACGTTGAAAAAAAAAATAAATAAAAATAAATAAATAAATAAAAAATAAAAATTGGAGTGGAGACAAGTTACAGTTTCTCTCCATCCTCTTGCATTTTTATTCCCTTTGCTATTTGAAGTTGCACATGGTGTTTTTTAATCCCATTTAAATAAATCAGTGAGATGAGGTGTTAATATTTTATTAGATAGCTATCATCATCCTTCTGAAAAAGAATATGTTGTTTCATTATCAATAGTATATTATCTTAAAAAGATATTGCTTCTTGGCATGTAGGTGAATTTCAGAGTTTTCATCAGGAAAGTTCAGAGAAATCTGGATAAAATGCAGTCCTGAAATTCATCCCATTGATTTGTGTGTGTCAACAATTTTTTTTAAAAATATTTACAAATTGATACAACCTTCTGAAAGCAATATATATCACAGTGTTAAAAATCTACACACCCTGGTCTACTGTAAAAACTTTGCAGACCATAATCAATCTTATTTTTCAAGATCCCACTCTACATCAAATATATTCAATAATATATCAAATAAATTAAAATATATCTGTTTATTTTAATTATATTTTTGCTATAATTTTAAATGGTGCTTATAAAATAGCTTGCCTATGTGGAGTGTAATTATATGTTTGTTTCTGATTTTCATATGACAATTATGCCTACGTAAAATTAATTATGACAATTATGCCTACTTAAATATTTTTTAACTAACTCCTTACTCTTTTGTGACTCAAGTATTTTTCCAGTGCCTTGAAAATGTCATGAGTATTAGGTGCCTATATGTGTGAGGTGACCATAAAATTTCATATATAAAATGGCCCCATATATACCCTTGCTATGAAAAGTCCACCTATAGGAATTTATAGTAAAAAATGAAAATAAATAATATAATAAATCACTGACAAATATACGTATTGTAGAACATGTATTGTTTATAAAAGCAAAAATCTATTTCTTGAAATGAGTTTAATGTGTAAAGTTCATATTTATAATGCAATAACAGGTGGTCATTAAATGTGATTGTTGTAGAATTTTATTCTCCATGGAATAATATGGTAAAATTTTTAAAGTTTATAAAATAGTATCCATATCCTGAGTCCTTTTATAACATATGTATAAAGATATCAAGTCTGAATGATACATAGTGACATGCATAAAAAAGGTATTTCTATGTAGTGAGAGGTTTTGTGATTTTCAGTTTCTTCATTTTTATTTTCTTTATTTTCTACTTTTACTGCTTTTACTATGAGCATGTGTTACTGATTTTTACAATCATTCAGTAAATATTTATTCAACAATATGCACTACACTATTCCAGTCCTCAAGAAGAATACAAACACATTCTCAGTGTGTTTATGGCCAAGTGACAAGATAGGTATGTAATGTAGAAATGTAATAGAACTTTTGATGAGGTTGGAAATGAGTCAGTGCTATGGGTGTACATATGAAAGATAAAAATAATCATAGTTAAAACTGGTAAAACATATACAGGAAGATAATAAATTGATATTTAAAAAAAAACAATAGCTACTCAATAGATTCTAAAGCTAGTGTTGTATAGTATTAGTAATGCTTCATATTTATACTTTGATATGTGCTATTTTTTAGTAAAATATTTTTTCAAGTTGAGACAAAAACAACAACAACAACAACAACACCCACTAACCACTGGGTAAAAACCAATAGTTAGGGGCACCTGATTGGCTCAGTTGATTAAGCTTCCAACCTTGGCTCAGGTCATTGATCTCACAGTTTGTGGGTTCAAGCTCCATGTCAGACTCTGTGCTGACAGCTCAGAGCCTGCAGCTTGCTTCAAATATTGGGTCTCACTTTCTCTCTCTGCCCATCCTCCACTGTTCTCTCTCTCTCTCTCTCTCTCTTTCTCTCTCAAAAATAAATTAACATTAAAAAAAAACAATAGTTAAAAATAGATAAGTAACCCATGAAACTACAAGCAAGTACATCAGGCTTAATATTCATATAGTAACAATATTCTCAAGCCATTAAATTGCATATGCTGTATAAAAGTTGCATCTTTTCTTTCTTTAAATTTCAAATAATTACATTCCAAAATTGCTGCTTGTTGATTACTCACTCCTATTTATTTCATTTTTAAAAATCTTATCTTGTTACAGTTTCCTAACTAAAACTATTCATGATTTTAGATTATGCATGTTTGTCCTTATTGAAAAGTTCACACTTTTCTTCTGGAAAGTTTCCATAAATGAACTATGGAAGAATCCTTAATGATATCTTCTTCAGTGACTTACCAAGTCAGGGGCTATAGAAGTGATCTACCATATGGGAGAAGAAGACTTTATCATCAACATTGTTTAGAATTGGTAACACATGACAATGATAAAAAGCAGACTGAAATCAGTAAGTTGATTGCACAACTTGATCTTGGCTCAGGTCATGATGTCATGGTTTGTGAAATCGAGACTGCCCTCAGGCTCTGGGCTGACAGAGTGGAGCCTGCTTGGAACTCTCTCACTCCCTCTCTCACTCTGCCTCTATGCCACTTGCTCACTCTCATTCTCTCTCCCTCTCAAAATAAATAAAGACACATTTAAAAAGTATGAATTTCCAAATTCATAAGGAAAAGGTTATATGTTAATTATAGAATGATACATAAGCCTGTAAGCTTTTTGGGGAAGCTAAATTAGATACCTAAAGAAATAATTAGCTAAAGTACCAATTTAATAACTTGTGAATTCAGATTTATGATGAAAGTGCTCATTTAGAATCTTACTGGTTTGAGTATTATTTATGAGAAATGTTGGTGCCACAATTGTAAATGTAGATAATATCAATGGAAGGATTGCATTTTAAGTTTTAGTGAGAACTAGCTAACTTCTTGATATAAATAAACAGGGAGGGAGGGAGGCAAACCATAAGAGACTCTTAAATACAGAGAACAAGCTGAGGGTGGATGGGGTGGGGGTGGGGGAGACGGGAATGGGTGATGGGCATTGAGAAGGGCACTTGTTGGGATGAGCACTGGGTGTTGTATGTAAGCGATGAACCACGGGAATCTATCCCCAAAACCAAGAGCACACCGTACACACTGTATGTTAGCCATTTTGACAATAAATGTTTAAATAAATAAATAAATAAATAAATATAAGAGATGACACTAAATGGTTAATAAACTAAACCTACTTATTCATTGCTCAAAAATGTATTTCATTGATATTCATCATGAGTGTGCATAGTGAATTCTGGCCATAAAATAATTTAAAGAAAATAATGAGGTCATGAAAAACTGGTAGATGTATTCAATTTCCTACATTATAGTCCATATGCAAAAATGTTAGTTTGTTTCTTCTCACAATAGCCACTTTTAAAAGATACAATATAACAATCTGAGCATCATTTTGTTTATTTTTATTTTCATTGTCTTCATGGTTCACACTTCCCTGAGGCCACAAAAGTTCTTTGTTTTGAGATTTCCTCTCTGCTTTCTGCTGAGTAAATGTAAACAGTGATAATGCTAAGGACTTAATTAATCAGAATAGGTGACTTTAAAAAACATTAGACTTAGCTTTGCAATTTAGATGTTTTGAATGTTGATACAGGAGAATGAACTCTTTTCTGTGTGGAACAAAAATAAAATTGACAGGTTCACTGTAATGGCTTACTAATTGAAAGTACTAACAGAACATTAAAAAATAGAATCATCAGCAATAAACACAAATTTAATGAAACAACTATTGGGGGGAAATCATCTACCAAATGTTCACTTACTCTAGACCATGTGGCATGATATATTTACAATTCTTTTAACTTACTCTTAATTATTAGGCATATATTCCACATTTCCAAATTTCTATTAATTTTAGACTTGAATTAAAATGCATATCACTAAGATGATACATATCCAAATAAGGAGCCATCTGACATGCTTTTGAAAGCCTCTTTGTTTGGAAAAAACCTTCCAAATGCACACAAACACCCATATGCAGTGTTCCAATTTGTGAATTCCTTTATAAAACAATCACTTCTAGAGAGAGTAACAAGGTTCTATCCATAGCAGAAAAGTTATGGGTGAGTGTTGACATATTTTGGTAATAGAGTGATTCTATTTTCAAAATAATTGACAAAATAAATATATTTTCATAAAAAAAGTCTTCATGGTTGTTATTTATAGACAAGAAGATATCAAAGTGTAATTTTAAAGCATTCAACAAGTGTGTATTAGTTATCTATTGTCGCGTAATAAAACATTAGCACAAACATACAGCTTAAAACAATACACATTTATTATCTCCTTGTTTCGGTGGGTCTGGCCGGGTCTCCTGCAGGGCCATAATCCAAGTGTTAGCTTTGCAGTCTCAGACTGAGGGCTTCAGTTGCTTGCTGGCTATCAGCTGGAGGCTTTTCTCAGTCCTTTGCCATGTAGATCTTTTCCTAAGCTACCTCAAAACATGTCAGCAACCTTCTTCAAAAACAGGAAAGGGGAGTCTGTCCACCACAAATACTTTTCCTTTTTATGTGACTTTAAACGTGCAGAACATATTGTTTCTGTGGAATTTGTGCCACTAGCATGTGATAATAATTCGCAGGAATTACTTAACCACTAGATCCATTAGGAGATATTGAGTAGTTTCTGAGATTATCTACTTAAAATCTACAGTGACAATTTTGAAAAAAGTGTGGAGATATCAGGTATGTTGGTGGTAGTTGTAGTGGAAGATACCTATTGTTAGTATCTAAACCTTAAAAACACACTGAATCCACCTATGATATTGTGGCAGACACTGCTGCTTTTCTAAAGACATTTCTAATCATGTTTCTTACTACTCTCCTCTATATTACCTAGAGAGCCATATATACTCACTTTCCTGGCCACCCTTGTGTATAGTGGTGGCAAAATTACTGTTTTAGTACATAACAAATAACAGATAAACTTTGGGGGAAGTTTCTACTTTTTTGGTTAAAAGAAAGCCATGCCTGGTATGACCCTTCTCCCTTTTCTAGCTTAAAGGTGAAAAACACCTTGCAACATTACTGAATATTTAAGATAATCAGAGAAGTATCAGTGATGTTGTTGAGGAAATAAAAGAGCAGCATAACTTTTGCATCTGTGGTGCTGAGTTTTGTGTTTCTTGCAGCTGAAAGAAATCTTTAACTACTTGAGGAATTTATAATGCAAACCACAGAAATAACACTAAGCCAAGATAGCATAGAAACAATCATGGATTAAAATAATTGATAAATACTGACCTTTAAGTTATTAAAGAGGTCTATTACATATTTTCCCAGTGGGTGTCTTCTGTTAGTTTTCCAGCGCTTCCTAAACATTTATGTGTTTTTCAATCACCCGGGGATCTTGACAAAATGCAAGTTCTGTTTCTGTAGACATGGTGTGAGGATTCATATTCTGCATTTCTCAAGTGATTCCAAGTGATGCCCATGCTAGGGGTCACACAATACACTGGAGGTAGCAGATTTTATAGCCCTTATTTTTCCTGCTGTCTGATTTCTGTTCATAACAATAAAAATGTATTATCCATCTCATGGAGGACAGATACTTGATCTATTTAGTTTACTGCCTTATCCTCATTGTCCATAATGTTTCTTTGCAAGTAATGAATGCTGAATAAGTGCTTGTTTAAGGAATAAATGCAGATATTCAATACAAAACTGAGTTGTTTCTTTAATGGGCATAAAATCCTGATGATAAGGGCACATGGGTGGCTCATTTAGTTAAGCATCCGACTCTTGATCTCAGCTCTGGTTTTGATCTCAGGGCTGTGAGTTCAAGCCCCAAGTTGGGCTTCGTACCTTAAAAAAAAATCCTGATGATAACGGGTTCAAGAAATAGTGGGAGATAAATAAGTGGAAGTTTTTGTGTGGAAAGCTCTTTGTGTATATTTAGGAGCAACATATGGAGAAATATTAGGGTCAAGGGCAGGTTTTTTTAAGGTGAGAATTTACAGAATTTTTGTACTCTGATGTGAATGTTTATTTTCTTATAATTCTGGCGGAGAGAAGTCTGACATCAAGACTGACAACTCTTTCTTTGACTTGTAGATGGCTGTCTTCTTGTGTCCTCACATGTCTTTTGTCTGTTTGTGCCTGCGTCTTAATTTCTTCTAATGAGGACACCAGGCATATTGGATTAGGGCCCACACTGATAACCTCATTGTAATTTACTCTTAAAAGACCCTATCTCAAAATATAGTCACATTCTGAGGTACTAAGGGTTACAACTCAAACATATAAATTTGGGGAGGGGTGGGAAACAATTTGTCCTTTACCACATACCTAAAGATTATAAGACATTGTTGGGTATTGTATAACTTACAAAGTCATAAGGGTACTAGAGACTCAGTGCATGAATAAAAACTCTGTTTTCTAAAAAACAGATAAATAGAATGTGTAGAATCCAGTATAATGTGGTTCTTCTTCAATAAACATATGATCTGTTCTTCTCATGTGGTAAGAGAGTACAGATGAATATGTCCATTGCCAATGAATAAACGTCTGCGCCCACAAAAAAAAATGGTTAAACAAACACAAAAGAACTACTTTATTGTGACTTTTTAAACACAACTTTTCTAATATATCTACATCAGCATAATTCTCTATCATTATTGTCTCTAGTTATTGTATTCTGTGCTTAAAATATCAAAAAAAATGGATAATTGGGGGAAGTAACTGTGTACTGAGGAGTTCCATTTCACTTACAACAAGTTTAAGCCTATTAGTGGTCACTATAGCTAAATCCCAAAGCAAACATGATAGCTGACTTTGAGAAAAACAGTGTATGATTCACAAAGGCTAACTTCCATTGAGTTTATGATATTTGGTTTGTTGTACATAGTATATGATGATTCTGAAACGTTTAAGATCAGCATAGGGAACAGTCTCAACCTTGAAAGGATAAAAGATTAGGAACTGCAATGGTGGAAATATTTAGTGTTTTTCAAATATAGAACATATACAGTAGTAGCTGGCTTTCGTAAGTCCTCCCTGGCATTTAGACAGGAAGTGATGGATTTAAGTTGCGGAAGAGGTTGAACATTGAAAATACTTATTCACCTTCATGGTGATACAATTGAATAATATCTTTTTCTGTAAGTTATTTGTGAAAATAATTAATTTCTATATTCTCAAATGTTTTCAATATAGACTTGCCAAAATATCAAATGAACTTGAACTATCTTTAAATAGTTTCAGGTTCATTTATCAGTAAAACTAATAAAAACTAATCCAGCTAAATTCACTCATTTTCAAAGATATCTTTGGCTTAGTACATATTTACTAAAGTATAATAAGTCAAAATATATTGATTATAAATACAGCACTATGCCTAATATTTAGGAAGTCAAGATTTACACACTTGGAAGAGAGAAATCTCAGGATAAAAGACCATGTTTTTTTATAGGACTGAGATAGCTTCAGATAAGCTAGAAACCTCAAAATGATCCTAACAAAATATATGATGCATGTGAGTGGAGAAGAGGGAAAATACTACACAGGAGAAAAAGTTACAAAAGATCATTCAAGGTATAGTTAGTAGATACTTCTTTCTGAGCTACAGAATTTATGTAAGAGAACATGGGAGAAGAGAGGTTGGGAATCAATGTTTATTGATGCTCTACCTTCTTACCTGAAAACATGTCCATTTTTAATAGACATGGGATGTCAAGAGAGCTGATAAGTTTTCATGTTAATAATAGTAATAATAATAAAAATGAAATACATGGCAAAATGCATACACAATGAGGTAAGTTTAAAATATGTATTTGTTGTTGCCCAATATTTCTACATGTCAGTTATTATGTTAGGGAAACAGCCAACAACTGCAAGGAGAAATATACAAGGATGTCTAATATAGCAGATTTGCACCACCACAAAAATTGAGTAAATGCTTAATGCCAACCAGTAGGGATATAGATAAACAAGCTCTAATTAATTCATACTATGGAATACTATGTAAATGTGTGTAGCTTTAAGAGTACTACTATAAAAACATTGCTAAGATATACTGTTAAAATTGAAAAGTCATACTAAACGAACTGATACCTAATATTGTATTAATTTTGTATTTTTTAGGACATACAAAAGTTGTATAAATGGAAAGAAAAATGTAGGAAAATATGAGAGGGAGGAGAGTCCAATTCAGAGTTAGAAGACATTGCCAACTTTATCTTAGTCTAATATAAATTTTTGTTGCTGAATAAACACAAAATTATTTGCATAACTAAATTAACTAAATGTACATATTTAGAATTTAATAGAATTCCCACCAATCACTATGTTTTGGAGGACAAAACAGACAAAGGTGAGCCATGAGCTATAAACAAATATTGTTAGATTATCAAATTCATCTGTTTAGGTAGTAATTTAGCAATTATTTATTAAACATTTACTATATGCCATTCATTATTTGGTGATTTACATCTTTACTCTTGGAGTATTTTATGAATTTTTAAGCCAGGATGAATTTATCATTATAATATAAGGGGCTTAAAACTTTATAGAAAATATTGGTCAGATTAGGTTTTTTTTATTTTTTATATTTCTTTACTTTCTGACTTTTCATTATACCCTTTGTGTGGCTCAGATGATAAAAATTCCTAGTGTCCTTTTCTCCATCTGAAGTACCTTTCATGTCCTATTCAGTGGAAATGATCTGCCAAAAACATAGATAAAGAGATACATCTTTAATCTTACAAGCTGTCTCCTTGCACAGGATCAGGAAAATGATTTTTCTTTTAACAGTTGTCAGCATGCTTGACATCTGTCACAAAGGCTTAGGCTCTATTTTTATTTTTCCTATTGAAATCATGCTCCAACACCTGCCCCTTTGATACTTTTAGACTGATGCAGTAAAGAACTGAGTGCTTTTCAGTCAAAGAACTCACCACATTTCCTTTCTTTTTTGTTTGGTTCAAAAATACGATTAAAAATAAAACTTATCTTCAGTAGGATAGATGTGTAGAAATATCCAAATTAAGTAAAAATCATTACTATGTTGTGAACAATGATGTTTCCTTTAAAAAAAGATACAGCTGATCTACATATTCAGTTTTCTCAAAAAGTTTAAATCACATATTCAAAATTATCTTCTATATTCATTACATTAGAGGTATTAAGCATTAAAAAATAGGTATGTGTTTGTCAGTCGTTTCTGAGTAAAACCTAATCACAAATGCTATAGCAACCATAATAGATGTATTAAAAGTTCATAACATGTTTATAAATTTTAAAATGGTATTTGCACCATTTTTTAAAAAATTCATTATTTTAAGGGTACCTGGGTGGCTCAATCAGTTCAGCGTCTGACTGTTGGTTTTGACTCAGGTCATTCATGATCTCATGCATCATGATTTCAAGGTCTGAATTGGGCTTCAGGCTGACAGTGCGGAGCCTTCTTGGGATTCTCTCCCTCTCTCTTCCCCTCTCTTATTTTCCTTGTCTCTCTCTTGAAATAAAAAACAAAAACTTGACAAAATATTTTTAAAACCGTTATTATTTTATGCGACATGTCAGGCGGTGTGAAGAATTGTGATGCTTGCATAAGGAAGAGTAAGATAGTATTAAATGCCAGAAGTTATTAGCTTCACTGTATAGTAACAAAATTGCCAAAGTAGCATCCCCAAGTAAAGGAATTGTTGTGTATGAGGCTGGTATTTTGCCCTAAACAATATAATAGATAAATATCTTGGACAATAACATCAGAAAACTGATAGAGTAGGCAGCTCAAAACTCTCATTTCTCATGAATTTTTTTTTTTTTTTAAAGAGGCACAAATTGTCAGAAACAACTTTGTGAGACTTCTGGAAGATAGAGATTTACAACAACCAGTGAAACACTGAATCAAGAAAAAAACAATTTGAAAACAGTAGGAAAGTTGTGGGTATTTCCATTTGTACTTGGCCCATCCCACTCCCAGTATGACGACAGCCTTGAATTGGCTGCATACTGTGTCCCCAGTGTCAACCCCTGATTCCTGGTGCTGGAGTAAATATATTTTATTTAGAAATAACTATACATACTTATGCTAACCTGTCTGAGAACTACCTGAAGAACTAATGCAAGGTACCCAACTTTGTTTTGCCTAACTTATAACTCAAGCCAGAAGTGAGAGGCATTGCTTATAAAATTCTGGCAGGAAATCTTACAACCTACATAATGTTTAAAATTAAGATTTACACTAGAACAGCTAAGATCTGGGAGGAAAACTCAGGGCAGATTCTTGGAAAAATTAGGATGTTCAAAAACACCTGAGTATATAGGGAAATTTAGAAAGCCACATGCTTGCCCAGGTCAATATTCGTACTCAGAAAAGACATGAGAAGATTAAGCTTTCACCTGTGCTGAGCCCAAGGCTCAATGTGAACCTGGATAAGTGGTGAAGAAATACCCCAGAAAAAAAGGTAATCTACACAGACTGAGATATGAGTTTGCTTTTTTTTTGTTGTTGTTGTTGTTTTATTGTGTTGTTTGATTTTGTTTTGTTACTTTCTGTAATTTTTTGTCACTGGTAATTTTGTTTCTTTTTCTTTTTCTTTTTTTTGCTTTCAAGCTCTTTCCTGTCAAAGACATATCTGTGAAAGCACTTAGCTAAACATAAGAAACCTAGACTTCACTGACAACAAATGACGAAGAATATGGTCTTTGCAAAAAAACAGTTTTGAAAAATCACTAAACAAATGGACCACCTTAGCCTTCCAATATTTTATATAAGCTAAATCATGAGAAAGAGAGAATTTTATTTCTAGTGCTACCATATTATACACAAATGTCCAGTTTTCAACAACAAAAACTGACAAGCCATACAAAGAATTGGGGAACAAAATAGATTGATAGAAATCATCCATGAAGAAGCCCAGACATGAAACCTACTGAGGGGGCGGGGGGGGGGGGGAGCAACTTTAAAACAACTGTCTTAATTAATGTTCAAATGACTAAGGACAAAAAAAAACTAAAAAAAAAAGAGAGAGAGAGAGAGAAAGAAAAGGAAAGAAAAAAAAGAAAATCAGGAAAACAATGTATACACAAAATGAAAATATCAATAAAGACATAGAAATTATAAAAAGAAACTGAACAGAAATTCTAGAGGTAAAGAATGCAATAACTGAGATGAAAAAAATTAGTAAATGAGTTCAACAACAGATTTGAGCAGGCAGAAGAAAGAATCAGTGAATTTGAAGATAGGACAATTGAATTCTCTAAGTTGGAGAAACAGAAAGAAAAAAAAAATGAAGGAAGAAAAGTAAACAGAACCTAAGGAACCAATGGGACACCAATAATCACACCAACATGTATAGTATGAAAGCCCCAGAAAGAAAATAGGAAAAGAGGGAAAGTATTGAAGAAATATGTCTCACATCAGGTGAAGGACATAAATTTACAAGTCTAAGAAGATCAATGAACTCTAAGTGCGATAAATTCAAAGAGGTCTTTACCTAGACCAATTACAATCAAAGTGTCAAAAGGAATTACAAAGAGAGGAGAGTGAAAGAAGCAGGAGAGAAGCAACTCATAATGCACAATAAAACTAATAGCCAATTTTTCATCAGAAACTCTGGAAGGCAAGAGGCTGTGATGTGACACATTTAAAGCACTGAAAGAAAATGAAGGTAAACAATTTTGTATCTGGGAAAACTGTCCTTTATAAGTTAGGGAGAAATTATTGACATTCCCAGATAAGCAGAAGCTGAAGTAGTTTATTACCACTAGACAAGAACTCTGAAAGGAATCTTTCTAAGTTGAAATGAAAGAACACTAGACAGTAACGTGAAGCTATATGAAGAAATAAAGATTTCTGGTAATGGTAAATATATGGTCAAATGTAAAAGCCAGTATTATTATAATTTTTCCTTGTAACTGAAATTTTATTTCCTACATGATTTAAAAAGAAAATTCATAAAATACAATTAACAGCCTATGCTATTCAGGTACAAAATATAAGAAGATGTACTTTTTGACAGTAAGATAAAGATGGATGCTATAGAGGAGCACAGTTTTTATATGTGATTGCAATTAAGTTTGTATATACCAAATTAGATTGTTATAAATTTAGTATGTTAAATGTAGTCACCATAGCAATGATAAAGAAAACATCTAAAGAATATACATGAATGGAAATGAAATAGCAATCAAAATGTTTCACTATAAAAATCAACTAACCACAGAAGAAGGCAGTAATAGAGGGAATGAGAGATGTAAGTAATTAAGGAATACAAAAATAAATAGAAAAATGGCAGACATAAGTCCTTCCTCATCAGCAATTACTTTAAATGTAAGTGGTTTAAACTCTTCAATCAAAAGCCAAAGATTTGCAGAATGAACTAGAAAAAACAAAAGATAACTATATGCTTTCTATAAGGGACTCAGTTTAGATCAGACACAAATAGGCTGAGAGTGAAAGATTGAAAAAAAGATATTCCATGCAAATAGTAAGCAAGAGATAGTGAGGAAACTATACTAACAGACTAAATAAAAAACTGTTACAAGAAAAAAAATAACACTTTATATATACATAAATATGTGTATATTAGAGAGAGAGAGAGAGAAACACTCACTTGGGGAAGGATCCACTTTTAAACTCACGTGGTTTGGCAGAATTTCAGTTCCTGCAGGTCTATTTCACTATGGGCCTCAATTCCTAGCTGGCTATTCCAGGGACTACCCTAATTTATTGTTAACTGGCCTCACCAATATGTTAACTGGCTTCAAGTCAGCAAGGGAGAGAATATGCTATCAATACAAACTCCTAATCTTATATAACTCAATCATGAAAGTGACATTTCACACTTTTGCTGTATTCTATCATTTAGAAGCAACTTACTAGGCCAGTCTCCATTCAAGGAAAGGGTATTACACAGAGTGTGAATCCCTGGAAGCTGAGATAATTGGGGACCATCTTAGAGACTGCTTGCCACAACCTCTATGATATTTAATACATATACATTTGCGTAAATGTCACAACAAATAATACAGAAGAGTTCTGTCATTCCCCCCAAATTCTCTAATATTCTCCTTTACAGTCAGAGCCATCACCATACTTAACTCCTGGTAACTGTTGATCAATTATCCATCACTGGAGCTTTGTCTTTAAAAAATGTCAAAAAATGTATGAAATCAAACAGTACTTTTTGAAACCAGCTTATTTCATTCACATAATGCCTTTGAGAATCATCCAAAGTACTGGTTGTAAAAATAGTCTGTAACTTTTATGTTTTTAGTAGTATTCCATTGCATGGATGTGCCACCATTGTTAATCCATTCACCCTTTGGAAAGCATTTGGATACCTTCTGGTTTGGGGTATTATGTATAGATATGAACATCTGTGTAAACGTTTCATGTAAATATAAAGTTTGCATTCTTACCATCAATGTATAAGAGTTGTAATTGTTCTACATCTTCACCAGCAGTTGGGATGATAATTTTGTTGTTGTGTTTTGGGTTTTGTTTGCTTGTTTGTATTTAGCCATTCTAATATTTATGTAGTGGTGTCCTTATGGTTTTCATTTGTATTTATCTAATAGCTAATGCCTCTGAACCTACTTTTGTGTACTTATTTTTTATCTTTGATTCCTGTTTGGTAAAGTGTATTTTTAGATTTTTGCCCATGTTTAATTGGGTTGCCTGTTTTCTTCATGCTGAATTTTAACAGTTCTTTACATATTATTTATATAAATCCTTCTTTAGATGTGAATTGCAAATATTTTCCTCAGTCTGAAACCTGGTTTTTTCTTCTCTTTCATGTGGCAAAAATTTGTAACTTTGTTAAAGTTTAATTGATACATTTTTCTTTTATGCATTGTGCTTTGGGTGTCATGTATATGAACTGTTTCCCTAATCCATGTCATGAAGATTTCCTCCTACATTGGTCTCCTAAGAATTTTGTAACTTTTTTGTTTTCTTATACAATTATATGCAGGATGCATTTTATTTTATTAATTTTATTTTATTTTATTTTATTATGCATTTTAAATTAATTTTTGTATGAGATATCACAGTTAGGTCAAGGTTCTTTTTGCTTTTTCTCTTTTTTGTATATGATAATAGCAAATTATTCCTATACCACTTGTTCAGAAGATTATTCTTTTTTAAATTTATTTTGCACTTCTCAAAAGTCAAATGGACATGTTTGTCTGGGTCTATTTTTGGACCTTCTGTTCCATTGGTCGATTTCTCTTTGCCTTTGTGAATACCACACTTACTTATTTTCCTAGCTTAAAGGTAAGTCTTAAAATCAGGTAATGATGTGTATTAGTTTCCTATGTCACTGTGATAAATAGCACAAATTTAGTGGCTTAGAACAATAAGAAGTTATATTTTTAAAGTTTATTTATATATTTTGAGAGAGAGAGAGAGAGAGAGACAGAGACAGAGACATTGAATGCAGAAAGGACAGAGAGAGAGAGAGGGAGACACAGAATCCCAAGCAGGCTCTACACCATCATCTCAGAGACATATGCGGGGCTTGAACTCATGAACTGTGAGATCATGACCTGAGTGGGATGCTTAACTGACTGAACCACTCAGGCATCCCTAAGCTATTATTGTATAGTTCTGCAATTCAAAAGCCCAAAATCAGTCTTACTGAGTTAAAATTATGATTTTGGTAAAACTATGTTCCTTCTGAAGTTTCCCAGGATTCTGTTTCCTTGCTATTTCCAGCTTTTAGAGGCTGCTCACATTCAACAACTTGTGGCCATCCTGCAGCAGTGGCACCACACTGACATCTACCTCTGTAGACACATCTTTCTCTGACTTCGATTGGCTTATCTTATAATGATTTTTGGGCCTATCCAGGTAATCCAAAATAATCTTCCCATCTCAAAATCCTTAACTTAGTCATATCAGCAGTCCCTTTTGATGTGTAGGATAACATATTAAAAGGTTTAGGAGATGAGGATGTGGATATATTGGAGGGCCATTTTTCTGAATACTAAATGGTGAGAGAATCTAGTTTATATGATTTCAATTATTTCAAAATTTAAAGGTTTGTTTTATAACCCATGATATGGGTCATGCTGAATATGAATAATCTACCTTGAATATGTATGTGCACTTGATGTGAGAACATTTCTTATTTTTATTTTTATGTTTTGACAGAGATAGTATGAGCAGGAGAGAGGGGCAGAGGGAGAGAGAGAGAGAGAGAGAGAGAGAGAGAGAGAGAGAGAGAGAACATCTCAAGTAAGATCCACGCTAAGCATGAAGCCCAAGGCAGGGCTCAATCCCATGACTCTATGGACATGACTTGAGCTGAAATCAAGAGTGGGATGCTCAACTGACTGAGCCACCCAGGAACCTCAACAGTTTTTTTTAAACACCCTACAGTCTTCAATTAAGGTCATAGATAGTATGATCTAATTCTCTATCTAATTAAAAGAAATAGATGAAATATGTGCCAGAGATTCAGAGTACACTTAACCATGATGAACACTGAGTAAAGTACAGAATTGTTGAATCATTATATTGTACACCTGACAGTAATATAACACTGTATGTTATATTTATATATTGCACTCAAATTAAAAAAAAATCAATATAATGCCTATTGTTTTAGATTATTTTCCAGAAAACATTTACTCTGTCCCCCCACCAAACTTCCATGGAAGACATGTACTTTCCCACAGCATTAATGCTGTACATAGTCACATGTCTTGCTTTGAACTCATGATGAGTGTGTGTATATCCTCACTCTTTGATTTTTTGGTTTGGTCATATGACTTGCTTTGGTGAACTAATGTTAACAGATGCCATATGAACACAGATTTGAATTGTGCTCATTCATTTGAGCTATATACTTTATGTTTCTGTATTTGAACAAAAAGAATATGTTTCAGATTGTCTCTGGCCCAAGGAGGAAAGATGTTGGAGCAGCCCTGACCGCAATTTTCTGATTGTAGACAAGTCTACCCTAAGTCATCCAAAACCTGGACTATTCAATAGTTAACACAAAAGTAAGAAATTAATAGAAATATATATATTTTCGTCTTTATTTATTTTTGAGAGAGAAGAGAGAGAGCACAAGCAGGAGAGGAACAGAGAGGAAGAGACACAAAATCCGAAGCAGGATCCAGGCTCTGAGTGGTCAACACAGAGCCCAATGTGGGGCTCAAACTCAGGAACGGTGAGATCATGACCTGAACTGAAGTTGGGTGCTTAATCGACTGAGCCACTCAGGCACCCCCGAAATTAATAGAAATATTTATGTGCGATGGAATTTGTGGCTGAGTTCTAATGCAGCATCATTGGGGAAATAATTGACAAATACTATGAATAAATGGAAATTTCATTAATAAGCGTCTTTGAAATTATGTGAAAATATTTTCCGTTCACATATGAAACAGAGTAAGTCTTATGCTAGGACAAATTATACATAGGTTTATCACCCACACAATGTTTTATAGGTCATTTGAAAGTCCTGTGGCATAGTGTTTATCTGTGTAAGCAGTTTGGATACCTACCAAGACTTTTATCATCTTTATTCCCCGGTTATTGAATAAAAGGAGCTCACAACCATTCTGACAAACAAAAACACTTCTACAAATCTTTAAAGTGTCTTCCTAGTGGACAATATAAACCATACATGAAAATCATAGATTTAAATGTATAGTAAACCTAAGAATATGATAAAAGGAGGAACTCAATTTCTAAATATTTGAAAAATAGAGTACAAAGGGTCTCCATAATGAGCAAACAATCTAGAATGCCCTCCAAGCATCAGGTATACTCCTGGGTATCGCAAATATAAAAGGAGAATGCATCAATGAGTTTAAAACTTAGATAACAGAAAGATAACTGTGGAAAATAGGGATTAATTGGAAATGATCTGAGTTAGCAGTCCAACTACATAAACCCAGAAAAACTTCCCATTATTAGTATATATCTCAAAGGGAAAGCTTCACAAAGAAGCTACTAAATGTTCCCTGACACACATTTCAATTCTAGACTCATATTGATAATTATATCATAAATCCAAATAACTATCTTAGCAAATGCTCTGGTGTTAATTAAAGTGCACTTAATGGATATATCCAAACCCTCAGTAGTGTTGAAAGAGCCACTTTTCCATGCAGTTAGAACAAACTGCATAATAGAATTTCACTGTAGTCTTTGACTTGTGATACATATGAGGTAGGGGAAGCAGGGCATTTCAGAAATAAAACTAGAATAAGAAAACAACTATGAAAATACTTAATTCAGGTTAATTGTTTAGACTGCTGAAATAATTCCTGGTCGAACAGACAGGTAAGCTTATGGATCGTTATTCTAAGCATTGAGAGGTCTCATTTAAATTTGATTTATTCCAGTCAAGAGAGCTAAGAATAATAGCCTGCAGGATAGGGTAAAGGGTGACAGACAATTTTAAGCACATTTATTAATAGTCTTTTCTTCAATCTTAAAAGTCTTTTTTTTTTATAAATTAACATCTCTAAAATTAGATTGCATCTTGCAAATTATGGTTTCTTATATTAGATAAAATACTGTAGTGTGTCAATCTTTACTCATTTAAATAGTCTATTTTAGGTACTCAGATAAAAATCCATTCTTCTGGAATATTCTCTTGTTCCCTAAAAAGACATTTGGCAGACTCAGCACATGCATGAAATTGCAGTGGAAGGAGTGGGGATACCTGGAATCCACAGAGGATCAATTGTTTTCTTCTTTGCCTTCTGACTTCCACATTAGTGCCTTGCTCAGGTTTTTATATAGTTTGTTGGCATCTGCCACTGAAATCTCAAGTGTTGAACCCATGTTTTGTTTATTTGGCTTATTTAGGGCTCAGTGTCTGTCCTTCTGTAATATGTCTGTGCTGCTTCGATATTGCCTCACAGTGCTGTAGACACATTGCCTTTCAGCCATATTCTCTACTTGATCTATGGGGCAGCTCAGCCCCCATAAAGCCGCTGCAGTCTGTTTCCTTTTCTTTGCCATAGAGACTCTCCTGCATGGTGCTGGAGCTCAGCTTCATTGTCTTTAATTTTATGGAGCCTGGGGAAACATATGCATTACTTCCATGCTACATTGAGAATTAAGGTAGATCTGGGAGGTCTAATTCATGCCTTTTCACTGCTGATCTAAGTGTTGACAGTATAGTTCTTTGTTTCATCTATGCCCATGGATATAGGTCCACTCTGTAACCCTGGAAGAGACTGCTGTATACAAATCCCTGCCTGCCCCACCCCATTTTGTTTTGTTTTTTACTTCTCCCATCTGTATATTTGACAGTACTATTCTGTTCCAAGCACAAAGCATCAAAAGGAGTCTTAGTGCAAAAATATCTTCTAATCATTTTTGAGGAATAGAGAATCTATCAGATAGATCTGATGATTAACTGTATTTTACAGATGGATACATCTTATTGTCATATACAATTAAATCAAGTAATTAATATTTTTATTCTAAGTTCTTTCTCATTAAGAAACTTTTTGACAATTTCCTTTCACATAAAGTAAACTATTCAGAAAACATTATACTCAAGCATAGTCAAAGAACTAATTTCTTAGATCCTGTATTCATAATTTAACTTAAAAATATACAGTATATATATAGTATATATACTGTATATACACCCAGGGCTCCTGGGTGGCTCAGTCAGATAAACCCCTGACTTTGGTTTGGTCATGGTATCAAGGTTTGTGGGTTCAAGCCCCGCCTAGGGCTCTGTGCTGACAGCTTCCAGCCTGGAGCCTGCTTCACATTCTTTGTCTCACTCTCTATCCACCCCTTCCCCGCTCACGCTATCTCTCTCTCTCTCAAAAATAAAATAAACATTAAAAAAAATTAAAAATATGCAGTATACTATATGGTATAGGTCTGTCAGTCGCTTGTGGGCTTTGCTAATATGAATCTACATTCTCAAAGACTCTCTGAGACTCCAACAAGAATTTATAAAACTACAAGTCTGGGATCAAAATTGAGACTATAATGAATTCAAGGAGGTAATATGTCTCTGAGGATATATCTAGGTAGCTTTCCAGATTTCTACAAGTACCATCTCCCTATCTGCCTACAAAATTTAGATTTTTGCACCCAAATGCTCATAAATATTTCTTATCTCTACCACATTATAGCTTGCCTCAAATCCCCCATCGAAAATGTTCCTAAATAGGGGCGCCTGGGTGGCTCATTTGGTTAAGTGACTTCAGCTCAGATCATGACCTCTGGGTTGTGAGTTTGAGCCCTGAGTTTGGGCTCTAAGCTGTCAGCCCAGAGACTGGAGCCTGCTTCGGATTCTGTGCCTCCCTCTCTGTCTGCCCCTCCCTTGCTTGCTCTTTCTGTCCCTCTCTCAAAAATAAGTAAATAATAAAAAAAAAAAAATTAAGTGTACCTAAATAGATTTAAGTAACTAAGAATTTATGTTAAGGACTAAAAGCTCTTTACTATGTTGGACTAATTGTTAAAAAAAAAAAAAATAGCAAAAAAAAGTGCCCAAAGCATAGTGTTGTCCTCAATACGTAATAGAATTTTTTATATCTTAAAAGTATTAAAAATGATTTTAAAAAGTTGGTTACTATAAGTCAGTTTAAAAGTTACTATAAAATAGTTTATATTATAAAATTTAACGACAAGGAGACATCAATATAAACTAAATACTGTGAGCCAAATATTAGCCTGATAGTCTGAGATTTAGCTAAATTTAATTTAAGTTTTTTATCCAATTACTTGTAGGAAGTTTAAAGTCACTCCACAATTTCTGGAATTTTCAGGAAAACTCATGATTATTTTTACTTGAACATCCAAGATTTCAATCCTTGGCTCTAATGGAATGTTATTATGATATGGAGTTCATCTCACCCTGGTATTTTTTCATTACTCTGCACAAACTCAGATGTCATCTTTTTTTCATTACAACTGGGTGATCATGGCAGTGGGGGACTTATGAGGTATTCATAGGGAACAGGACTTACTATAACATTGTGTTAGCAGTCAGAATATATACTGAAGTAAAAGGAACTAATAAAAATAGAATATTATCCATCAGTGCTTGTAAAAAATTCTTGAATCACCTTGTTCCTTCATCAATTGGAATTTATTGGTCATTGCTATGGACTGAATGTGCCCCTCCCTCCAAGTATATGTTTAGGCCTTCACCCCAAAAGTGTGATGGTACTTGGAGATAGTGCCTTTGAGAGGTAATCAGATTAGGTGATGAGGGTGGGATCTTCACGATGGGATTAATACCTTATGAAAAGAGAGACAGGAGATAGCTTTTTGTCTCTTTGTTCCCTTTCCCCCTCATGAGAGAGTACAGGAGAGAGTACCACCATCATGAGAGAGTATAGCAAGCATGTAGCCATTTGCAAATCAAGAAGAGGACTCTTACCAGAAACTGATTCTGTGAACACTTTAATCTTAGAATTCCTTAGAATTGCATCAAGAATTGTGATAAATAAGTGTGGGTTTTTCTTGTTGTTTAAATCAACTAGTCTATGGTATTTTGTTATACAAGCCTAAACTATAACAATCATCTTTCTCTATATGCTCCAATATTCTAGGATATTACATAGACTGTATCTGCTCTCTTACACTCCTGCCATGCTTTCTGTTTTAGACAATTTCCAAATCATCTTCATTACTAATCCCAAGCAAGATATATAGTTAAATTTGACATCGTCCCTGAAGCTTAACCTTAAACTTATAAAGTCCATTTTCCCCTTACCTCTCTAGGAAATAGTTTTAAATCATATGTCAATAATGTAATAACACAGAAATTATCAATGGCTAATTTTGTTATTTCTAAATTTATTTTGATGTTATTGGTCTTTGGCCAATTTAGTGGTACTGCAGGACATAACTGATCTATCCCAGAACTGTATTATAAAATAAACTAACAAAAACTAGCAAAAAAGTAGAACACTTAATCCTATAGTTGACTAATTTAAATATCCTGGAAACAGTAATTATTTTCTAATTTACATTTTTGACAGTTACCCCTTTATAATCACCTGCTGGATCAGTTGAAAGCCAGAATTACAGATGGAGGATAGATATGAGTAATTTACCAACTGGATTGACAATAATCATACACTAAAGGTGAATATATTAAGTAGCTTCATTCTTAAGGAAGACAAAAATGCATTTTAAACTTGTTAAGTATAAAAACAAAAATTAAATAAATTATGCAAATTATTGAATTATTTTTAATGTCTTTCTTTTTTCAATAGAACACTTTTTCATCTGAATCTGCTTTTCTATTTTTCATCTGAAAATATTTTTTATTAAGGTGAAAAGAAATATGAAAATAATAGGGAATATGTTATCTCCAGTGTGCACTTATATGGCACACATCAAGTCATATAGGCTAAAATTTATGTTCATATATATATATCCTTCAAATAAAATTATTTAAGCACCTTCAAAAATGCATATAGGGTATTTATAATAGGAAGATCCTCTCCCCTAAATGTATCACTCTCTTTGATTAGTGGATTGAATACTCTGATCAGTTGAACAGTTGGCTGCTCCATTTCTTCCTCAGTGTTGACACTGACAATGTGGATGTATCTCCTTACAAAAGAAAACAAAAATATCCTTTAAACAAAAATTTTCAGGTGATTCTACTTACCTTCTAGGAACTTAGTGCTGTGCTTTGAAAGTTATTATTAAACTTCAAGAAACACTTCTTACTTCAGAAATACTAGTTTTACCAACCATTGTCAAAAATATATTCCCTTTATAAGATTTATATGCATACTTCCTCCTTTTAATTTTTAATACAGTAAATTTGTCATTTAATACTTAATATGGGGCGCCTGGGTGGCGCAGTCGGTTAAGCGTCCGACTTCAGCCAGGTCACGATCTCACGGTCCGTGAGTTCGAGCCCCGCGTCAGGCTCTGGGCTGATGGCTCAGAGCCTGGAGCCTGTTTCCGATTCTGTGTCTCCCTCTCTCTGCCCCTCCCCCGTTCATGCTCTGTCTCTCTCTGTCCCAAAAATAAATAAACGTTGAAAAAAAAATTAAAAAAAAAAATACTTAATATATTTGTTTGACCAATGTAAGGATGGTGTTCCAAGGAAGTGTCACAAAAATTGGCTATAGTTACATTTTTTTTTTCTCTTTCGGTTCATCGGTTGAAAATTCTTCTTTATGCATGTATTATTGGCAGTTACATTACTCAGTTCTGATTATTAGTATAGTCTAAGGTCAGAAGAAATAGCTATAAAAGAATTGCCTTTTTTTTTGGAAAATATTTTTTAAAGTTTATTTTTAAACTTTAATCTTTAATTACTTTCAGTATGTGATCAGAAGGAAAGGGGCTTTGGGAATTTCAATTTTAGGAATGGAAACTACTTATTTCTTAATAATATTCACCAGTTTGCTTAAAAAAGAATAGCACTAACTCCTAAGGAACAAAATAAATAACCCAACAGACACTTTTCTCTTTATACTTCTTGTTTAACTGTGGAGTGGGGAGTAGTGCACAGGCCGTGTTGGGCATCCTGAAGATTTTTTAGAAACAGTTTGCCTTTGGAGGATACGAGTGATAAGTAGATATCTTTAAGGACGGAGGTACAGGAACAATGCCTCTTCTAACTCTTCTGGCCATGAATTTTTTTTTTTAATATTTTTATTTATTTTTGAGAGACAAAGTACAAGTGGGGAAGGGCAGAGAGAGAGGGAGACGCAGAATCTGAAGCAGGTTCCAGGCTCTGAGCTATCCACACAGAGCTCAACTCAGGGCTCAGACTCACCAACTGTGAGATCATGACCTGAGCCAAAGTCAGATGCTCAACCAACTGAGCCATCCAGGTGCCCCTAGCCACAAAGTTTAAGAAGTAAAGAAGCTCAGCTTTCTCAGAGGCTGTGTCTGCACAGTGAAACGTAACAGAGAACAGTATTTTTGCAAACTTGCTTTAAGTAAATTATCCACTAGGATTATCCTTGTCCCTTAAAAAAGATTTTTTTTTTTCATTCCTTTTTAATGACTTAAGGCCTTTTTGGTCACACACTATCAATGGACTCATTCAGACCTTTGTTTCTTTGTTTTAAATGTCTTTTCTGATCATTTGATTCAGAGAATTGGTCTAAAATGCAAATAGTTGTGGTAATCCTTAGGCAATCATACTCATTAAGGTTTTTTCATCTGAAGCTTTGTTTCATCATAACTGTAAAAAAATTGTTTTTGACAGTTATTTATTTTTTGAGAGACAGACAGAGCAAGAGCAGAGGGGCAGAGAGAGAGGGAATCAATCACAGATTCCCCAAGCAGGCTCCAGGCTCTGCACTGTCAGCACCGAGCCCAACATGGGGCTGGAATTCATGGACCACAAGATCGTGACCTGAGGGGGAAGTCAGATGCTTAACCGACTGAGCCACCCAGGCACCCCAACTTTCACTGTTTTTTTGTTTTTGTTTTTGTTTTTTTAATTCTGAGGTTTATTTAGGATTGGGATTTTGAATTTTCATGTCCTAAGGTAGGAGGGAAGGGCATAGCCTACCCATTCATTCTCTCTCTGGCAGCTCTAGGGTTGCCTGCAGCTTTTTGCAAACCAGCACAGAGTGGTTTGTTTTCTTTCTTGACTCTTGTTCTTCCTTCTTTTAACTCTTTTCCTGCCCTAATGTTCTATCTACCCCTCTAAGTGAAATTTTCTAACAGACTGTAGGAAAGGGGATAAAGATACAAAACCAAAAAATAATAAAACTGGACATGACATCAGAAATCTTGATTTTATAGAGCACAGCTCTCTGTACCACCGGGCAGCTTCTTTCATCTTAAAGGTGATGAAAGTTCATTTGATCCTATTCAGTGAATTTTGTGTGATAAAGCTCCATTACAGTATATTCATGTCAGTTATTTTGCCTGAATTTTGGAATAATGCTATTGATTATGAATTGGGAAAAATAAAATGTAACACATCACAAAATTAAGAAAAAAACTGAGGAACAATTGATGATTTAAAGTAAAATATTTCAATATCACTTTGAGTTATAAGGTAGAGCTACAACTATTCCACCTTTCATGGAAAGGTGAAAATTATTGTAGCACTGCTTGTTCTGGGACTTACTCTATAAAGCACTTGCCATGTAAATATTCTTTAAAAAGTA
Source organism: Lynx rufus (assembly GCF_022079265.1). NCBI lineage: Eukaryota > Metazoa > Chordata > Mammalia > Carnivora > Felidae > Lynx > Lynx rufus. The sequence goes on from NW_025814867.1 coordinate 59,397,260, forward strand.
TAGGTAAGTTTTATTTGCTATTGCATATTTTCAAACTGATTTTAATTATCAGTCCAAAACCACACTCCAAATTTTCACTCTTAGTATTGACCTTTTTTCTTTGACAACTAGTTTGGGGTTTCTGTAAGTACAAATAAAGTTTTATGTTAACTTCAGCATGCTTTTACCGTTCAGATTACTAATATACAAAATAATGGATTTCATTCGCTTGTTGATAACTAAATTGTCAACTGCAGCAGCTAAAATAAATCATGTATCTATCACTATATATAACAAGTAAATAAAATTGTAAGTTTCTCATAGTGAAATATATTTATAATTGTGATTAGTTTTCATCATTATTTCCAGATATCTTAGAATGTATACTAAATTACATGTTATTTATTATTTAAATGCACTTGACTATCATTTAGCTCTGAAAATATCTTTTTTGGGGGGGTGCCTGGGTGGCTAAGTGGGTTAAGCATCCTACTTCACCTCAGGTCATGATCTCGCAGTTCATGAGTTTGAGCCCCACATGGGGCTCTGTGCTGACAGCTTGGAGCATGGAGCCTGCTGCTTCAGATTCTGTATCTCTTTCTCTCTCTGCACCGCACTCCCTCCCCCCACCACCACTTGTACTCGGTCTCTCTCTCAAAAATTAATAAACATTAAAAAAATTTTTTAAACATCTTTTTTTCTAACAACTGAAATATACTTAGCATCAAAGGTACTGATTGTCAAGCAAATGAATTACTACATATAAGATGCAATAACAGAGATAATATTCTGTACACAGTTACAGTATTTTCTGCATCCGGTTTCTAAGAGAAAACTTTAATATTTTAACCAATAATGATTATAAACACAATATTTTGGTGAATCATTTATCTGTGAATTTCTGGGCCATTTTTTATTTGTCAACTAATTATCAAGATAGCATCTCCATTTGGAGCACCTTGCTGGCTCAGTTGGTAGAGCATGTGACTCTTCATCTCGGGGGCATGAGTTCAAGCCCCATGTTGTATATAGAGATTGCTTAAAAAAGTAAAAATAAAATACATTGGTTAAAATAACAAAGGTTGCATGTACTCTACCTGAATAAAATAAAAAAACCATATATATATATATATATATATATATGGCATCTACCCAAGTGTAATTATTTTTGCTATTAAGTATATGTATCCATTCTCCATATCCCAATCCTTAGACATTCATCTTTTTCCTTTTCCAAACTATCTCTATTCAGTTCTTTTAACCCACTTATATGGTGTTTTGGGCTTTACACCTCTTCTTTAATTCCCATGGTTGCTTCCTCATTCCAGGCATCTCTCCTCTGGCTTATTACAATAGCTTCAATGCCTCTGTTGGGAGATGATTCTCGATTCTCTCTCGTCAGTCCCTCACATTTCTGCCCATCTTGTGAACAGATACTGACTAACTTGGTTCCAGACTATCTTTTCAAGGATGTTTGTATAACAAACAGCCTTGGAATATAGACCCAGTATGTCCTTCCAGATCAAAGAGCATGTTTGTTTATGGTGCATCATAATAAAGATAATGTCTCTTCAGGGCAAAAGTCAAGGACACTTACTGGCCTTTAAAAAAGATTGCTCCATGATGTTCTCTCTAGTCTTCCTTTTCCTAGATAGAAGAAAACTCACTTCTATGTTGTCCTAATATTTAATTTACAATTCTCTCAAGCAAATTCCAGTTTGAATTAATCTCATTGTAAATATGCCTATTGCTTTTGCACATTTTAAATCCCTTACATTTAAAACTTTGTAAATGTTTGAACTAAATCTAGATAACCCATCCTTCAGAACTTCAGAGTTTTAAATGGTCTTAGATATCAGTTGGTTGAGGTGTGAAAGAGTCCCTCATTGAAGTTATTGTTCTTCCATCAGATCAATGGCCATTTACCTCACCAAGGTAGGACAACTCAAAGGTATTTGACCGGGTGGTTATTCTATCACTCAGATTAAAAAGATTAATAAGAGAAAAGTACTCATATGTATGTACCTTTCCTGCCTCCATCTCATCTTTTCTGCCCTTAAAAAGGAAATCAAAATACATAGAGCGATAGGTGTAGAGGTGAAATAACCAAGAAGATTCTGGGTGCTCAAGTCCCACCCTTTGGAATTTTTGCTTTTGCTTTTATTTTGTGGTGATGTTAGACTACGTTTGGAATAGATATGTCATTTTGTTTTCTTTTTTCCTTTTTTCTCCATGAATTTGTTTGCTGCTGCTTCTTTTTGATAAAAAAGAAACTCAGGACCTCAGTATATTATGTTAATAAAAAGAAGCTTATTTATTTTGGATAAAGTAGAAACAAATGTTCAGAACTCCTGATCTTTCTTTTATTTATTATTTTTTTCCTTCACTCCTTTAAAGCAGTCCCTATGGTATCTCCATTAAATCCTAGTCTTTGGTGAAAGCGACTTGAAGTTCTAATCTAATCGAGTTTTTTTTAACTTTAAAAGACCTATAGAAGTATCAAAAGAAAGCCTTTTGGCTTCTCGTTAAAATTCATTTTTGTTTATAATGTTATTTTTGTAATATAAAATATGAAATTTCTCTTAAGTTTTTAAAACTTTTCTTAAAATTGTAAATTAGGTATTCAAATTGCCATAGCAAAAATATCTGAAGCTATTTGCTAGTATTCTGAATGTGTGTGTATGTGTGTATGAGAATGTATACATATATGTGTGCACATATACATATATGTGTGTATATATTGCATACATTTATATAAGTGATTACATGTGACATAGTTTATAATGTGTATTTTATATATATATAAAATATTTAACTCCTTTGTGGTCGGCTATATGCTAGGTGACTCAGAAAAAAATTATTTCTTTCAAATCTCTAGCATACTAACAGAGCAGCAGTCATTTAAGAATTTGAGGGGCGCCTGGGTGGCGCAGTCGGTTGGGCGTCCGACTTCAGCCAGGTCACGATCTCGCGGTCCGTGAGTTCGAGCCCCGCGTCGGGCTCTGGGCTGATGGCTCGGAGCCTGGAGCCTGTTTCCGATTCTGTGTCTCCCTCTCTCTCTGCCCCTCCCCCGTTCATGCTCTGTCTCTCTCTGTCCCAAAAATAAATAAACGTTGAAAAATAAAAAAAAAAAAAGAATTTAAGAAAGCAACTTGCCACATAGTGACAAATTTAAAATGACTTCATTCTGAACTGCCATTTGAACATAATTTCTGTAGTGTGAAAAAAAAAAGCACAATGTTGCAAGATTTTAAGTGTTTTGGCCTTTTCCAATTCTTAAAAAATAGCCTTTAGACTTCCTTTTGACTTTTAAGAACTTACTAAGATGATCTTTTCCCCCCAAATTTTGTCTACTAAAAGGTCAAGAAAACTATGGAGATCACTTAAGAAACTGTATAGGTTAGATACTTAATTTAAAGAGCTGTTATTAAGAACATGACCTATCTAAGATGATACATATTGCTCAATTTACAGAAAATGAGACTTTTTCAGAGTTATTTGAATATTCTCTGTGTTTCTGCAAGAATAATAAAATTATCATTAAAATTGGAGTGGAAAGTTGAAAAACAAATCACTCCTTTATTTACTGTCAGGGTTTTAAATTTGTATACTGTGCCAAAGTGTAAGAGTTTAAATCTAATGATCAAATCTTCAAAATTATGATCCATGAATAATTTTAAACTACTGAAAAGCTTCAGACTGTGATCCATCTGATTCTCTTCATGCAGTGCATAAGTGCATGTGTTCCCAAATCAATAAGTTTTATAGAAACTGTTCCGATACCTCTCCAGCTCTGTCCTTCTCCTTAGCATATTAAAAACAGGTACCTATGCAGGCAGATTGCTAGGACATTTGAAATATGCATTTTTCATTTCTTTATTTAATAAACTATAGACACACTAAAACTGATTTTCTCTGTGGGGTCACATCCACTTCCCTTTTTATCTTCCACTTCTCTACACTATTGTATTGTTAAAATTCCAATTTTGTTAGACTAATATGTATCATTCACTTTTTAGTCACAACGTAAGCATTACTTTTTCTTAAATAGCTTATATGAACCCCAAACGATGCTCATTTATACATTGTATAAATAGCATACTATTTTTGTCCATTTTGGTATGTATCACACTTTCATTTAATTGCACAATGGCCATTTTTCATGCCACATTTTAAAGTTTTTGAGACCATGGACTATTCTCTTTCCACTGTATTATCAGGGTCTAGAATTTAAAGCCTAGAATATAGTAGGGACCAAAAATGTTCACAGATTAAGTAAATCGCCTATGCTTTTCTTTGTTGGCCAGGACATGGATCTTAAGAGTCTTAGGCTTCTTAGAGTTCTTTCTGCAACTCCCTAAACACATGTTGCTTTATTTTTCCTCTTCTTTTGATACTCCAATATTCTCCTTTACCGAGTTCTAAGGTTCTGTGTTGGCTATTACATGATAGATGATGAACTTTATCAATACCATCCCTGTCTTGAGCCACCTTTTCTTCTCCTTCTATATTTTATTCCTAGATGACACATTCCTTATTTTACTATAATCACTATACATAGGTCCTAAATTCTCATCATACAAGTAAAACTATCTATATTTGCATCCTCATGTATATCTTGCAAGGGATTCAAACTACAAAAGATCAAAAATGATTTATGATACCTCTCTCAAATCTACTCATCATGTTCTGTAGGTTGTTAAATGATAGTTCCATTCATTTAATTTTATTACCTAGAAAAACAATCCTATGTGTTTACATTTACATTCTTTTTTTTTATTTTATTCTTTAATACCTTTTGAATCTGCCCATTTTTCTCCACTCCTACTGACTTCAAACTAGAATGGGTAATCATACCATTTTATAACCATTTCCTACCATATCTATTGCAAAAGTAAATAGAATGGAGTCTGGAAAAACTGATCTGTGTATTGGAATTCCAAAGAGAAGTGATTTGTTAATAGTTCAAATAGAAAAATCAAGCAAGTGACACTCAAGAAGAGTATGGTCCAAACAATCAACAATGTTTACTGAAGACATACAACTAAAAAGAAGATGGACTTGTTAGGGCAAAAGTTGGGAGTCTGTCTGTTCATAATCCTGGAGAAGCATGGGGTCAGGAGATACAAAGACAGTTGAAAGTAAGGCAGCAGATTGGGTGATTAATTGAAGATCTGTACAGAATCAACCTTATCTTTATTTTACCCCATTCCTCCCTCAGCACTACCACCTTCCTTCATCTCTAGGCAAGTCTCTGAGGAAACTGAACAAACTACTTCAGGGATGCAAGGACTTTAGTGTGAGTATTACAGAGTAAAGTTCTCCCTGTTTTTATATTCTAGAGAGTACAGTTTGTTCCTTGGCCACATTCCCATAGGTCATAAAGAAAAACCTACTGGGGAAAATACTATAAATGGGTATTAAACTTCTAGCTATTTACCCATTCAAAAACCATTGGGAAATATAATAGCAAAGGGAACTCCTGCTTTCCAGTATCCCAACCAGCTTATTCTTTCCATTTCAAGAATAAATGATGAAATAAGCATGAACAGATACATGGAATATCCATTAAAAAGAAAACACCAACATGAACAGGGAAATAATTGAGAATTTTTCAAAAGGAAATAGTATCCCAACATAATTTTTTAAAATTATCTATCTGACAGATCTATCTGACATTAGTAATATTTATGTATTTAAAAATTATAATATATGTGTGTGTGTGTGTGTGTGTGTGTGTGTGGGTGTATTTAGACAGACAGAGAGAGCGAGCATGAGTAGGGGAGTGGCAGAGAGAACGAGAGAGAGAATCTTAAGCAGGCTCCATGCTCAGTGCAGAGCCCAGCATGGGGCTCAACTAATCCCATGGCCCTGGGGTCATGACCTAAGCTGAAATCAAGGGTTGAACACTTAACTGACTGAGCCATCCAGGTGCCCCAGTAATTTTGTATTTAGTATAAAACACTGGGTAGAATGGTTAGAAGAATGATTTCACGAGTCTAGAATATAGCAAACGAGGAAAGAAATGGTAAACTTAAGAGAAAAATAAGTGTTACAGAGAAATTTCCCATTAGTTCAACAAAGAAAAATGAAACAATTACTTTGAGAAAGGGAGGTTATTAATGAAATGGTTAAAAACAAATCCTTTTGACCTAAAGAAGGAAAAAAATTTCGGGAGGCCGTTAGGTGGCCTGGTTAAGTGCCAGACTCTTGACTTCCGCTCATTAAATGATCTCACAGTTGATAAGATCGAGCCCCGAATTTAATAAGCTCTGCACTGCTTGGGATTCTCTCTCCCTCTTTCTCTGTCCCTCCCCTGCCTGCATGCTATCTCTCTCAAAAGATAAACATTTTTTTTAAGAAAGAAACAAATTTTAAAATTAAAACAATTCATTGAGTAGGGTGAATTAACAAAAATAAAACTATGCTGGAATTGCAAAAGTTGAAGGATAAAGAAGACAATTCTAAAAGTTTTTAAAAGATAAAAAAATGAAGTTAACAAAGAAAAAAAAGGATTTACTATAAAACAATAAGATTCAGACTGACATGGGCCTTCTCATATAGAAATTATTTTCTGTCTAGAATTCTAAAATATAAATTATCTCTCAAAGTTATGATTATCTATACAAATAGTTGGAAATTCATAAAGAAAGGATCAAATGGAAGATGCAATCAAGAAAAAGGGAAATATGAGATCTAGAAAACAGTAGATCTAATGCAGTATTATAGTGTAGGAAAATGCAATGGCAAGATTAAGTAGAATTCTGAAAGAAGTCTTTTTTAATATCTGATCCAGACTGGAGTAGAAAGCAAGAGGTATCCAAAAGGAGGAACACTCCAGTGAGAATATGGATCTTTTGATTCAGAGAATAAGACTAATGATGTTGATAAACTTGAGGCTATGACCAAGACAATCTTTTGCGAACAGCAATAAAAATGAGTAACAATATAATTTAAAAATAAAATGACTTAGAAATAAGACTAAAAGATGTACAAAAGCATCATGGCCAAATAGGAAAAAAAAATAGAATGTGCCATGATTTTGCACAATTGGCAGAACATAAAAGAGGCTAATCCAGATAACATTGCACATTCTCTTTTGCTTTGAATCAGAATAATGGCCTTGGGTTTGGGTGCAGTATTTACATCATAAAAATCATATAATTATTTTGATTTTTATAAAGAATCTACAGGAAAACATCATTATGTATTTAATTATGATTACTGTGCAAGCATTCAGTTACAGAGCAATGACAGGAACTTAAAGAACAAAGTTATTGATGTCTATGAAAGTATTTTTATTAAAATATGAGAGTCAAAAGGATATGAACATCTATATGTACAGAAGCAATTACACAAAGCCAGACAATGTGCATACTCTCAGTTGAAGGTACAAAGTACCTTGGTTCTTGAAACCTATTAAGGGACCTCACATTACAATATTACCATTCAAATACTTTGAAAACCTCTGGTTTGCCATTTTCAGGTTTTCCTTTTCTATCTGCCTGGCCCATCCTGACTGTTTTGCAGATTCTCAACCTGTCTGCTTAAATGTCAGATAATTAATACAAACTAAACTCAGCATATTCATGAATACCTAGATGGAGGCCAAGTGAATTGAACATTCATTCCCAGACATCCCTACCTTTCTGGTAGGAACAGTCTTCAGAACTGAATGCATATATAGTTAATATTATCAATCTGAAAACAATAATATAGTTAACTAAAACCATGAAGTAAAAGTGGGAAGGGAAATCTAAAATGCTAATAACCATATATCATAGATAAGGGAGTAAGAGATAGTGTCTGAAGCTAATAAAATATGGAAATTTCAATATATTATAAAGTGTCAAAAAAGTTAAAAATAACAAGACAATATAACTATCAAAAATATGGAGACAGTATAAGTTATGCAAGATAAACTTATATCTATCTTACTGCTGAATTAATAATAATATCTAGAGTTGACAAAATAATGAAAGAGTCATAAACACGTTACTTGGAGCTATACTAGGAGCCTCATTGGGAACAGAAGAGTGAATCTGGGACTGTGGGGGGCGGGATCTCTATTTTAACTTTAAGTTCATCCAAGTAGAACTTTTTTTTTCACCATGTTATATCACTTCATTACTTCAATAATACTGTATACAAATACCTGCAAAATCAGTGACATAAACACAATAAGCACTTATTTCTTGCTAACATAGCTGTAGTTCAGCTAGTGCCACTTTACCCTGGGCTCTGGGATACACGTTTTATTCTTGAGGGCAAATTGCAGCCAGTTGCTACCCATGGTGTCCTTCTTATTGAGATGGCAGAGGCTCAAGAGAGCAATGCCAATCATACAAGCACAGAGAAAACCTCTACAAATATAATGCCCACTAACATTCCATCATCCCAAACAAGATAAATGATCCAGGTCCAAGTCAAGAGACTGGAAAATAGACTTCACTATGAGATTTTGGCAAGTGTGGGTACATGTAATTCTTATTTAGAGAAGTAAAGAATCAGGACCAATAAATTAAATTTATCATACTTGTCCATAATTTACTTTGAAGAAAATTAATGATTTTTAAATTTTACATAAATGTGAAGAAATCTATCTTGCCATGTCACTACTCTGAACAAAACCTTTCAATGCTTTCTATTTTCACCTGAATAAAAAATTCCAAAATAATTAATATATCCTGAAAGACATTTCATGATACAAATTTATATATTTTTTCATTTGGATAGACTCAGCCTCATTCACTAATCATATTGGACTTCTTTTTAGTCTTCATGTACTTTATACATTTTCCCTTTACATGTATACTCTTTTATTCTGTTGGAGTGTTATCTACACTTGCTTTTGACTACTTTGTAATCATTTTTTGAGTACTACTTGGCTTTAGATTAATGTTTTTTACGATCTTATTTTAGTTTTACCTTGTACTTTTTATAAGAAATGATCAACCATCATGACATTATTTGTACAGGGACTTTCCTTCCCTGGTAAGCTAATGGGTACATAAGGAAATGACCTTTCCTTTTCAACACAACATCACCGGATGAAATATACTGCCTGGCACATATTTATAGAATGAATAGTCTATCAACCCTTTTTAGTATACATAATCTATCCATTTCTACCTGAACTAGTTCCATAAAAAAGTGGAAGCTCTTAAAAAATTTCCTTTCTCATGCTTTATTTAAGCAGGTAGTAAAATCAATCATATTTGATCTGTGTTTGTTATATTGGATGTAATTAATGTTTTAATTCATGTATCAGCAGAACATTTATTAGATGTTAACTATACCTACCTTAGAAATTACTATATAAAACTTGTTGAAAATGCACTGACTTTAGAAAGATGTTAATGTTCATACAAGTGTTAATAAAACACATCAGTGTTGGTATACTGAAATATGAACTATATGAAAAAGTATAAGTAATTATATTTAGTATATCTGTTTATCTGTAACTATTATCCAAGCAAATTAAGTATAGTAGATGCAACTGTGTGCTATTATTTCCTTCTATACAAGTGTCAACCTGAAAGTAAGAAGTGTAATGAGAGACAATGGAGTGTTTATTTGGAATCAAAGAATTATAATCCAAGGAGAACAAATCCAGGCATATACCAAAATAGTGTCTTGCCTGTAGGGTGAAACCGTGGGTATTTTATGGGGCAAAAGAAGGGAGCAACTACATGGGTTGAAGGAAATAACAAATTTTTCTATGGATGTTAACAACAACGATTTTACATTCATTAACTACTGATTCTGTCTTCAGAAAGTCCACAACCATGAATCTTATTATCAGGATATCTGGTTCCCCATTGATTTCTCAAGCAATTGCTCAAAACAATTGCTGTTTTGCTAAGTCCAAAGGTTTTGACCTGAGTCAAACAAGTCAGGTAAGACAGTCTTTCTGCTGTGACCATATAGGCTGCATTTTAAAATGGCTATAATCATGTCAAATTTTTGCACAAGTAAACACAGAAATTCAACAAATTGAATTGATTACATCCCACACCTCTCCACACACTTCACTGTAACATATTCTTAAGTTAGAGTCATACAATATATGATTTTTTTTAACTTAAGCACTATTATAAAACTAATCTCAGAGTTAAACCATTTCTTTTCAGTGTGAGAGGGAGGGAGGGAAAATATATATACTATAATGTCACACAGCAATAATTACTATAAGAAAAAATAACATATATTTAGAGTAGTGAGAACATTTTTTTTGATAGAGACAACTAGGAAGGCTTCTCTGAGATGATATTCAAGTGAATACAAAGACAGGAGTGATCTGGGGGGCAGCATCAGTAAAAATGTTGAAACCACATTATGAGAAACTGAGGAATTAAACTTTGTAAATTGAATTGAGAAATTCAGTAAAATAAAATATTGAAGTTTGAGTTAAAATGGCCAAGAGCATTAACATTCTCTTATAGTAGAGTGTTAATGGATAAATAACCATCAATATGGGACTACAAGACTCAAACTCTTGTTGAGTCCTCACTGGAGTATGAAACATCTGTCATTGTGATCCTCTTCTGTCTTAGTTGGTAAGCAATAGAAAAGAGAATTGTTTTTGAAAGCTACTTGAAGTTTTTAACAACTAATTAACATTCTAGGGGAAAATATATCTTTTTTAAAAAACTAAACCTTAGAGTATTAAGTACTTGAAATTGAATAAATATGAAAACACTGCACATTGAAGTCTAAACAAACCAGAAGACTTATTATAATTTCTATTATCCTGACATCCCCCCACTGATTATACAACTATTCAATTTCTATCATCACAACATCTATGAGTATTTATGAAGATGGCTCAGTAATTTTGATTTACATCATAATCATTTATATTTAATTGTTTTTTACCTTTGTATGAGAGGATAACCGTGCCATTGATCAATTTACTGCATTTGTAGATATGTTTCTAATGAAGAGATTGTAGATTCAAAACTAAAGAGAGAGAATAAATGAGATACAAAAATATTTATGAGAGAGAGATTGAGGTAAGCAGAGGATTAAAATTGAGTAGCTTCACATACATGCATTGTGACTAAAAACAAAGAACCTACTTGGATAAAAGGAATTCTATTAGGGATTTACTGAATTTAAAGTGTGACTGAATGAAATTAGGCAACTAATAAACTAAATGTAGACATGAAAATAAGCAGTAACAGTGGTATCTAAAAGATAACTAAGATATAAATACCATATGGTGTTCTTGTTTAGGATGATGGACATGTGTTCATCCACATTCCCTTACAAACATAACATTAAAATGATGAAAACATCATAAAAAGTTGCAAGAATAGGGGCACCTGGGCTGCTCAGTTGGTTAAGCATCTGACTCTTGGTTTCAGCTCAGGTCACGATCTCAGGGTTCATGAGTCCAAGCCCCGTATCTGGGCTCTGTGCTGACAGTGTGGAGCCTGCTTGGGATTCTCTCTCCCTCTCTCTCTGCTCCTCCCACTCTCTCTTTCTCTCTCTCTCTAAGAAATAAATCTTTTAACAAAGGTTTCAAGAATGAGAAGAACTGAAAAGCCCATTATAGAATGAAATATTTCAAAAGCCATTTTGTAAGATGAAAGGCACATGGAAGACCATGATGAGTAAACTTTGAAGCATTGGTAAGGAGGTCAAAATCTATGTCAAAATCAGCTCATTTGCCCTGAAGAATCTTAAGAAGCCTAGATATTAAAAAAACTAAGGTTAAAAGTATGGCAGGAATGAAATACTTCTGAAATAGCAATTAAAGATCTACAAATGGAGCATCACCTCAGTCACTACAATCATCCACACATAACAGCATCATGAGATGAGTGCCCATTCACTGAGGTTCATTTCTACAGAAGTAGAATAAACTCTCTGAGGAAAAAAAATGTACAGATAATGTGGGTATTATTCAGGGCACAGATCTTCCAATTTACTTATTTATGGGCAGTATGCCAAATAATTGCTTCTCTTATTTATTAAAAAATATATCAGATGTTGAGTTATAATGAACTGTACTAATTTAATATTAAATTATAATAAGAAAACCAAGAATCACAAGTCATCTGAGTAAAGCTTGCAACAGGAAGAGGAATAAAGCAAAATAAACAGAGTAAATTACTCCCTTGGAAATATAAATAATGTAAAGAATATGGGAGAATAATAAACTAATGCAAAAAATCTCTTGTTATCACCTCAGATTTTTTGTTAGTTTGTTTTGATATTACATCCATTATGTAAGTTTCTAGGAGAAAGAACTTCCAGCACAATAAAGGTAATTTAAAATAAAAATGATTTCAACAAATGGTACTGGGGCAATTGGATATTTAGGTGCAAAAAAAAAATCTGGATAAAGGTCTTATACTCCTCACAAAACTGAAAACTGAACTCAAAGTGGACCACAGACCTAAATGTAAAATGTAAATGGTAAAAGCCTAGAAAATAACAAAAGAAAATCTAGATGACCTTGAATATGGCAACAAAATTTTCAATACAACACTAAAGACACAATCCATGACAGAAATAATTATTAAGCTGGACTTCATTAAAAGTAAAAACTTCTGCTCTGTGACAATATTCAGAGAATTAGAAGACAAGCCACAGAGTAGGAGAAAATATGTATATGAGATACATCTGTGAAAAATGCCTTTGGAAATTTGATAGGGATTAAATTAAATCAATTATATCAATGCATGCATTAAATCAATGCATGACTTTGGATAGTATGGGCATTTTAACAATAGTCATTTTTACAGTCCATAAACATGGGATAATTTTCCATTTGTTTGTGTCTTCTTCAATTCCTTTCATTAAAGTCATATAGTTTTCATTGCAAGGATCTTTCAATTCCTTGTTTTGATTTATTCCCAAGTAATTTATTATATTGATACCCCTGAAAATGGGATAGTTTTCTTCATTTATTTTTCAGATATTTTATTATTGTGTATAGAAATGCAACTGATTTCTCTATGTTGATGTTATATCTTGCAGCTTTACTGAATTCATTGATTAGTTCCAATAATTTCTTGGTTGAGTTTTTAGGATTTTCTATACATTGGAACATATCATTTGCAAATAATGACAATTTTACTTCTTTCTTTCCAATTTGGATGTTTTTATTTCTTTGTGTTGCCTAATTGCTCTAGCTAGGACTTTCAGCACAATGTTGCATCAGAGTGGTGAGAGTGGGTAACTTGTCTTGTTCCTGATCTTAGAGGAAAAGCTTTCAAACTTTCACTGTTGTGAATGATGTGAGCTGTGTGTTTGTCATATATGGTCTTTATTATGTTGAGGTATGTTCCTTCTATACCCAATTTGTTGAGTTTTTGTCAGAAAAAGTGTTAAATGTTATATCTTCTCAAATACTTTTTATGCATCTATTGAGATGATCATATGATTTTTATCTTTCATTCTATTAATGTGGTATACTACATTTATTGATTTACATATGTTGAACCAACCTTGTCTCCCAGTGATGAATCCCACTTGCTCACGTTGTATGATTTTATTAATTTATTGTTGAATTAACTGCTAATTTTTTGAGAAATTTTGCATCCAAATTCATCAAGAATATTAGTCTATAGTTTCTTTCTCACAGAGATAAAGAAATTCTAAAATTTGTATGGAGCTACAAAAGACCCCATATAGCCAAACCAATCCTGAGAATAAACAAAGCTGGGGCACCACCCTTCCTATTTCAAACTATACTACAAGGCTACATTAATTTTAAAAGTATTGCAATGGCATGAAAAGACACATAGACCAATGGAAGAGAATAGAGAGCCCAGAAATAACTCCCCACATGTATGGTCAACTATATTTGTCAAAGTTATCAAGAACACTCAATGGGGAAAGGACAGTCTTGTCAACAAATGTTGGGAAAATTGAATAATCATGTGCAGAAAAATGAAGTTGGAGCCTTACTTCACACCACCCACAAAAATTAACTTGAAATGGACCAAAAACTTAAGCATAAGACCTGATACCATAACACTTTTAGAGGGAAAAGAGATGAGATGCTTGACAGTGGTCTTGGCAATGTTTTTTTTTTTTTTTTGTCTTTGTTTTTTTTTTTTTAATATGGCACCTTAAGCACATGTGACAAAAGGAAAAATCAACAAATGGGACTATATCAGACTAAAGAGCTTCTGCACAGCAAAGAAAAATGGAAAGGCAAACTACGTAATGGGAGAAAATATTTTCAAATATATTATACACACACAGAAATAAAAAACTCATACAACTCAATAAAAAAATTGAAAGATTCCAATTAAAACACAGGCTGAGGAACTGAATAGATATTTTGCCAAAGAAGACACCCAAATGACCAATAAGTACATGAAAAGATGCTCAATATCACTAATCATAAGGAAAATGCAAATCTAAACAACAGGGATATATCATTTCACACCTGTTAGAATGGCTACCATCAAAGAGACAAGAGATAAGTGTTGGTGAAGATGTGGAAAAAGGGGAACTCTTGTGCACTATTGGTCAGAATGTAAATTGGTTCCACTGCTATGGAAAACAGTATAAAGGTTCCTCAAACAATTAAAAATACAACTACCACATGATCCAATAGTCCCACTTCTGGGTATACATCCAAAGGAAATTAAAACAATATATCAAAAAGACATCTGCACCCTCATGTTTTTTGCAGTATCATATAAAATAGCCAAGAATGGGAATTAAGTGTCCTTCAGTGGATGAATGGATAAAGAATATGTGATCCAAACACACACACACACACGCACACACACACACACACACACACACACACACACACACACAAAAGAATATTAGTCAGCTATGATAAAGTAAAAGAGGAAATTGTTGCTATTTTGCAACAATATGGATGGACATTGAGGGCATTATGCTAAGTGAGAGTAGTAGACAGAGAAAGACATACTGCATGACACCACTTATATGTGGGATCTGAAAAAGCTGAACTCATGGAAACATAGTAGAATGATGGGCTTGGCAGGGTGGAGATATTGAGGAAATGTTAAAAGGTCAAAACTTATAACTAGTGCATAAATAAGTTGTGGAGATGTAATGCACAGCCGAGGGATTATCATCAGCAATACTGTATTTTAAACTCCAAATTTGCTAAGAGACTAAATACTAATTGTTTTCACCACAAAAAAAGACATGATCATTCTGTAATGTGACAGAGGTGTTGTCTAATGCTACAGCTGTAATCATGCTGCAATATATAAATGTATCAAATTAACATATTGTACACCTTAAATGTATACAATGTTATATGTCAATTATATCTCAGTTAAAAAAATACATCTAATGCGGGACTGTTATTTAAAATATACAAAGAACTCTTGGGGCACACGAGTGGCTCAGTTGGTTAAGTGTCTGACTCTTGATTTCGGATCAGGTCATGATCTCATGGGTCATGAGCTCAAGCCCAGCATCAGGCTGTTCACTGGTACTGGGGAGCCTTGTTGGGATTTTTTCTCTCTGTCCCTCTCTCTCTCTGTCTCTGCACCCCCTGCTCATGTTTCCTCTCTCTTTCTCAAAATAAATAAATAAACATTAAAATAAAAATAAAATAAAACAAAATAAAATATACAAAAACATCTTAAACTCAATAAGAAAAAAACCTGATTAAAAAATGAGACAAAGGGGCACCTGGGTGGCGCAGTCGGTTAAGCATCGGACTTCAGCCAGGTCACGATCTCGCGGTCCGTGAGTTCGAGCCCCGCGTCAGGCTCTGGGCTGATGGCTCAGAGCCTGGAGCCTGTTTCCCATTCTGTGTCTCCCTCTCTCTCTGCCCCTCCCCCGTTCATGCTCTGTCTCTCTCTGTCCCAAAAATAAATAAACGTTGAAAAAAAAAATGAGACAAAGACATTACAGGCACACCTTATCACAGGAAAAAACACAGATGGAAAATAAGCAGATGAAAAGATGCTCCATATCATATGTCAACAGGGAAATGATAATTAAAACAATGCTTAGATACCAGTACAAATTTATTAGCATGCCCAAAATCTAGGACACTGACACCACACCAAATGCTGGAGAGGATGTGGAACAATAGAAACTCTCATTCGTTGCTAATGGGAATGCAAAATGATATAGCCACTTTGGAAGATAGGTTGGTGGTTTCTTAAAAAACAAAACATACTATAACCATATGACCAAGCAAAGGCACAAGTTCATATTTACACAAAGGAGTTGAACATATGCCCACACAAAAATCTGCACATGGATGTTTACAACCAAAAATTGGAAGTTACCAAGATGTCCTCAGTAAGTGACTGAATAAATAATCTGTGGCACATCCAGACAGGAATACTAGTCAATGCTAAAAACAAATGAGCTATTAACTCATGAAAAGACATGGCATTATCTTAAACACTTATTATGGAGTGATAGAAGATAATATTTTAGAGATTTATAAAATTCATTGTTATAGTTAAAAGAGTTTAAGAAGAATAATGTTGCAATATATACATAGATCATTCGGTTGTACACTGAAGCTAATATAATGTTGTATGTCATCTATGCTTCAACAAAAAGACAAAAAATGAAAGCTTCTCCTTTTTTTTGTTTTAATCCATGTATTACTTAAAATTTAAACACATTTTAACATTTATTAAAACGGTTTCAAGATCCAGTGTAGCTAAAAAATCCCAACTTGCTTGACATATAAATACATTTTCATTTACCTATATTATTTGCATATAGTTTTTGTTATTTAACTTAAAAATTTGGCCTCATTTGAGCTAATATTGTGATTTTGAGAAAAAATGGCTCAATTGAGTTAATGATAAAGTAGCTACATGGTTGTCAACTTGGTTGAGACAAAAAGATTGACTTAATGTGGCACTAAAAACTTCTAAAATATCTTACCTTGAATAATCTTTTATACAGGCTTGAATAACCCACTCAGTAACAGTAAAAGGGAATTAGAAAAAAATCACAAAGCATTTAGATATGTTGGGGGAAAAAACAATAAGCCATCTGACTTGAATATAAGATTTTATTTCAAGAAACATTATACTGTAAGTGAATCATGTTTTGAAAATTTGTCAAATATATTTTAAATTGTTGTTATATTTACTATTTCCCTCAGTTCTAGGGCACAACAGTGTCTGAAACTTATTAAATTCATTTTTTTTGAAAATTATAAAGTTTACTACATTTTAATATTAAACCATTCACTTTTAGAAAATGAAGTATTTTTCCCAGTGTTCAAAAACAATTACTTTTTATGAGTTGACGCAGTTTTTGATTGAGTCTGTCAGAAAAACTTGTTTAGTTCTCTTGCTATAATAAATGGAATATTTGGGCTCTAATTTCCATAAAAATAGATTTTAGAAAATAACAATTCTGGGATTTATTAGATTTTCCAGCAAAGCATTGTAATTATCTCATACATCAACCATAACTAGTGCTTATTACAAGTGCCAGTTGTAATCATTTGCTGATTTTGTTCATGTTCAAAGAATACTGAAGATGTATTTGCAGTTTACCTTAAAATGATGAGTTCAGAACCCTACATTTTCTTTAAATTTTTTGATAAATATTCATACAGAGAATATAATGGCATGATATCAGAATTTACATGGCTGCATGAAAGGTTAACTGCCCTTTTAGGATCAAGTAAAAGGGTATTAGGTATCTAACTCTTGGGTTGTGAAATCCAGAGCCTCTGTCCTGTTTTGCTTTGCCTCCTTTGATTATTCTTGCTATGCACTTCACTATTCCTCAAATAATCTGAACTGATACCTGAGTGCAGCTTTCATTGTACCAATGAGAAAGCTTGGATCCAGGAAGAAATAGAAGATGACTTCTTGGACATGATAAAGTATTTAGTAAGTAAAGTAATTTTTTTAAAAAGGTCCAAATATAGTTTCATGCACCCCCTCCCTCTCACCAAGATTTAGCAATTCAAAAACATAATCTACCATATAATCACTCTGCATATTCTTTAAATTTAAGTGTGATATGCTCTGTTCCAGTGATATGTAAAGTTACACATTTGTGAAAGATGAAATAGGAAAACTCTGTATAATCATCTTATTATCACTACGGTGATTTATTTGTGATATTTTCACATTGTATTTGTATTTTCAATGAGATTATGCTATATGATTCTGGACTGAGTAATGATTAATAAATAAGAGGCTAAAACGTACACATTATTATAAAACTCACAAAATGATCTAGGGATAAGTTATTGATATAAACTAGGGTGCTCAGGGCATAGTTAAGTGATGGTAGTTTTAAGCAATATTATCAGAGGGTTTGACAATTGAGGGTCAAAGTAAAAGTATTGCTGATATGTGTTTTCCTTCTATATTTTTCATCTTGCAGATTCACAACAAATAGTAGGTCATTAAAAGAACTGAGATACCCTGTAATAAAATATGGCTTACGTTTTAGTGGCAATCATTTGAAAAAGAAATATTTTTCTACTTTGGGAATAACATTTGTAAACCTTACCTATTAACACTACTTAGAACCATTTTTTCTTAGCACTAACTGTGGTAAAGTGGAAATTAAGTATAAGGAAGTGCAAAAACCTATGGCATATCTTCTTATCTATCATCAAAGATCTGACGCCAATTTTAAATGTGTGATTTAGCGGCAGAATACATAGCTAAAATTCTGGCATACATAAGCCATTCTGAGTCTGTGGTTCCCGATATAATACAACTATTGCACCAATTTTATTATCACACTTTGATAGTAACTAAGTTAAATAAATTTGGACTTGTGAGGTCTATCATTTATTCCATTCATTAACAAGTGTGATTAAGTCTGTACTCAGTCTTTCACTATAAATACGGTATTACTAGTTATAACTCAGTATCTCTGGTGGCACAGATCAAACTCTCTCTTACTTTTATAATTCAGTATTTTAGATTATCCATAAACATTTTACTAAAGGTTAGCTTTAACAATTCTCAAGCCAGGATGACAATCCTTGACCTGTTATTTCTTTCATTCCCTTTTTCCTATCCCTCCCTTTACTCCAAATCATCAAAACAGCAAATCATACACTATATCACTTAATGGTGAGCTATGTTCAACGTTCCAACATGCTTATGAAGTAGGTAGAGGTTTACTTCACTCCCAAGTTGATTTCCACTAATTTTGTTTACACAGAGTAACACTGCATTACATTATAGGCAAACTTACTTTATATATGAATTCTATTCTGCTTTGACTAGTTTTCTGGCACATTGATAATATAATAGTCCTCAGATTTATTTTGAATATTTTTTTAATTATGCACCAACTGTGAGGAAATACTTTGTGGGCAATGCATTAGTTTAAAAACTTTAGTTAATCTTGGTTGCATTTTAGGTGTTAAAACTGGTTTAACATCTTATTTCACTGGATTTAGGATGTGACCATGTCCCCAGTAGATTTTTAAGAACATGTGAGTTTAAAGATTAAGAATATATATTTGATTATTAATTTTTTTGAAAATCACAATAAAAAGACTGCCCTCTCAACAAGGTTTTATAGATTATTGAACAGAAGGCAGCTACCCAAAACCTGATGTATGCCTGGATGAGATGATTTTATGGAAATTGTATTCTTATCAAAAAAGATTAAAAATTTTCAGAAAATCTCACAGGTAATTATTCAGTCAGCTTTTGGCATATGATTGATTGCTTTTGAAACACATTAGAACCCCTTGAGCGGAAGCAGAGTTAAAAGCTTAAGTCTAGACATGAGGTCATCATTCTTCATTATCACATTCTATGGAAAGAAAAAGTGATATCGTCCTGATTAAAATATAGGTTCTTATTGATAGAGTTTTCCATTTAAAACTTAATTATTCTTGCTTGAATCCACTGTGTTTCTCACATCTGAGGATTCATGTCTTTAGCCTAACTTGGAAAACCACGCGCGCTATCTCTTCAAATAATAATTCTCTTCAATTTTCTCTACTCATGACTTCTAGAATCCTATTAGATTGGTGTTGGCCCTTCACAAAGCTTTGAAAGCCTATTTATGTTGTCCTACCTCCAGCATCCACATGAATAAAATTTTTGTCTCATTTCATGGAAGCCAGGTCTATTGTGCCTTTTCCAAGATGAAAAAAGCCTGAGCTTGGCAATTATGGCAAATTAGCAGCTGCAGAAACAGTAAAACCTCACTTAGTAAGCATATGTGCTATTTGGAATAGTATTTGAATCAGTTGGGACATTTGTTTGCAGGTAACCAGAAAACTTACTTCCGACATTAAAAGGAAAGCAAATTTATTTTATAGGTTCCATATTCCACAATGGGTCCTTGCTATTTTCCTATTCCTTTCTCCTTTTCCTCTTTCCATCTTCAGATACAGCTTTTTCTTCAAAATTCTACATATCATCAGGTCTCACCATGTCTATATCTTTTGACTTAATTCACTTACATGAGCATGACGAAAATGGCTGCTAGCTGGTAGACCAAGACCCAAGGTCCAAAAACAACAACAACAACAACAACAACAACAACAAAAAGGAGGGGGAGAATTTTTGTTTTGTTTTACTTTATTTTCTTCTGACAGGCTTTTACACATGTCCAGGATCCATTCTGATTGAAACATTTTAATGGTAATGTTTCAACTGATATGAATCAATGTGGTCAGAGTGATCAAACTGCACTGTTTGGACAGGCATGTGTCACACAGTGACTATGGAGTGTTGTGCTCTTTGACCCAAGGTGGGGTCACACATCCCAAACTTAGAGTTATAGATAGTAAATAAAATACATGTACCCTAAGTGGGCAAGATGTAATTCCTAAAAGACATTTCAAGCACTCTTACTAGTAGAAAATGGAATGCTTATTGGATGAGCAAAATCAGCATATGTTTACTTTAATAAGATATGGAGGTAATTGACCAGAAACCAAATTTCACAACTATTTCCATAATTAGAAAAAAAAAAGGATATGCATGATATATATTAACAGAATGCAAAATTACGTAAGTGTGAAGTTAACATATTTATTATATGTTATAATATATGTTGAGATAGATTTTATTAATGTTTCCTAAATATTCAATTTTATTCCTGTTGTGCCCTTCTCTGAATCAGAAATATATATGCTTGCCCTAGAGACCTCAGGATTGACTTGGCTTGGCCAATGAAATGTGAATATAAGTGCCATATGTCACTTTTTGGCAGAAGCTTTAAAGCCATTGTGTGATTTCCCATGTCTTTTTTCACTCATTCACAGTGACTTTGAATGTACTCAGAGGTTGGGGAATGAAATAAAGATTCAGTGGAGCTGGGTGAGGCTAATATGGATAGACATGTTGATTGAGTAAAAAAATAAATATTTTTTGATATAAGTTACTAAGAGTTTGAGGTTATTTGTTGTCATATAACTACAAATCCTTACTGATAGGATCTTTTTATCTTAAAATAATGCTTATCAGGAACTCTTATGGTCAAAATAATTAAAAAGGTAAACTTATTAACTTACCAAAGACTATTTAAGGTATTCTTCTACCTTAATTTTGGAGGATGGCAAATTAGCACAATTTAACTGTAGATCATCTGAAAACAAAGAAACAAAAACAAGAAAATAAACATCACCTGTGTCCCCCACTATTAAATTATCTGAGAATGCTATTGTGAAGAATATCTTTTGAAGACAGGTTGTATTATTCTGAAACCAAAAATAATACCACGTTTCTTTCTTTGGATACACATATTTGTATTATGCAGGCTTGCACCCTGCTTGACTATAGAAGATTATTTTATTCCTTTAACCTTGAGAAATGTCACAGAATGCTTATGCTTAGATATTCTACAAATTAGTCCTTGCCATGCACTCGATTCTTTCCCTCCTTAAATCATTAATCTAGCCCACTCAACTAGCTGCTGCTCCCCTGTGATTTTTATATCAAGCATGAATACAGGCCTATCCCCTAATACTTTATTACACAGCAAACACAAGACTATTTCGCTTGAAGAAACAAAGTTCCTGAAGGCTTTGAGGATAAAAGAGAAACTTTAAACAAAGACAACTTAAAGGTGTCTTTTTTTAATGTATATTTATTTTTGAAAGAGAGACAGACAGACAGATGGTAAGCAGGGGAGGTGCAGAGAGAGTGGAAGACACAGAATCTGAAGCAGGCTCCAGGCTCTGAGCTGTCAGCACAGAGCCTGATGTGGGGCTCAAACTCACGAACCCTGGAACCATGACCTGAGCCAAAGTCAGACATTCAAACTGAGCCACCCAGGCGCCCCTAAACAACGACAATTTAAAGCATTCCACTGATACTATTATTATCAAAGAATTTTAACCCCTGTTCCTCTTCATTCAACAGTGGCTTTAATTTTGCATAACTAAATACCCAAATGTAAACAATTTTCTATATGCTGGACCCCAAGAGGTTCTTTTCTAAACAATCAATAAGAATAACAAAAATAAAGAATCAATAAGAGCAAAACTATGTATTCCCAAGCTTAATATTTATTTTTTTATACTTTTATGGAATACGGTTTTACAATGTATCTAAGAATCTGGTCTTATTCAGAATATTTTCTGACAAAAAAAAATCTCAGGCATGAAATACATATACACTTTTTTCTCTATGGCTTATTCTGCATTTTCAACATTTATGTCCCCACTGATAATAGAAAACACAAATGAGTCAGTTCTATAGGGACTTGATCAATTCAGTATTTTCTAAGTCATTTCATGTTTAATTGAATTCAATTCCAGATTTCTGCATACTATCTTATCTTCCCAAGATGGCATGCACATTAGAGCTATGTGAATTCCATACATCAGTGACGAAGGAGTGTCTGATCCAAAACCATCCTTGGTTTTCTCATCATCCTTGGTCATTGAGCCATGAACTCTTTCTTTTCCTTATCTTGTTACGTTTGTTACTTTTCACCCTACTAGAAACATTCAGATGCTCCCTCATACTTTTTTTGCAAAGAGAAGACTCTGTGATCACCTTGGCACAACAAACTTCGTACAGATGTTTGTAGTTCCCCTAAGCTTCAACAGGAAATAAAGCAAAACAGTCCGTTTGACCTAAAATCCTTTCCTGTATCCAGGGCTCCTACTGCACGTGCTTTCTCCTGCATCAGTGCTTGGTACCTTTACAAGGACTGAGAATAAACCAGTGTTTCTTCTGTTGCTCTCTTTAGGGATCTGCTTCATCTGCCTAGCTAACATTTATATAATCAAGGAGGGTTAAGTACTATAGTCTCCCATCTGTTCTCTTACCAATGTACTGATACGGCTTAGCTGGCTCTGCATCTTCCACAGCTTAGACCTTAAACTCAAAATGTTTTTTCTTAGTGATACACATGCTGTAGTATCTATAATAAAGTATGTTGGTGTTTGCAAATTACCTGCAAAAGCATCCAGAAGCAAAATGAATAGAGTTACATATAAATGGATAAATATGTGATAAAGCAAATATATTGAAATATTAGTGGTAAAAATCTAGGAGTAGATGCAGGTGTTCCCAATAAACTTTTCAACATTTCTTTTTTTAAAAAAAAATTTTAATGTTTATTCATTTTTGAGAGAGAGATAGAGTGCAAGTGGGGGAGGGGCAGAGACAGAGAAGGAGACACAGAATCTGAAGCAGGTTCAAACCCATGACCTATGAGATAATTACCTGAGCTGAAGTCGAACGCTTAACTGACTGAGCCACCCGGGTGTCCCTCAACATTTCTATATGTATGAGATTTTTAATAAAAAATTGGGGGAAATTTCTCAAAATCATCATGAGTTTCAAGAGTCCATTTCGTATGTAAAACACAAAGAAATCAGATCTTTGATGTCTGAGTTCTGAGTATTTCTTCTCCTGAGGAAATACGTGCCTTTGACTTCATAGATAAAAGTCACAATGTTCTAAGAAAATGTGTGAAAGGTAATAGAATAGAATCTTGTTTAATATTCTAAAATTGTGGGACACCTGGGTGGCTCAGTGGATTAAGCATCAGACTCTTGATTTCAGCTTAGGTCATGATCTTGTGGTTCCTGGTTTCTAGCCCTGCATTGGGCTCTGCAGTGACAGTTTGGAGCCTGCTTGGGATTCTCTCTCTCTCTCTCTCTCTCTCTCTCTCTCTGTCTCTCTCTGTCTCTCTCTGTCTCTCTCTCTCTCCCTCTCACTCCCTTTGTCTCCCCCCCCACATACACACACTCTCTGCCCCTACCTGGCTCTCATACTCTCTCTTTCTCAAAATAAATACATAAACTTTATCAAAAATATTCTAAAATTGTATTGATATATATAGGAATTTATTTATGCATATATCCTATACATTACACCATATTTTTAAATATAAGCAAACTACAGTATGGGCAGCTTAGATTCTTGTTTTTTTTTTGTTTGTTTGTTTGTTTGTTTTTTTTTACTTTTCCACCAAGCTCTACATCATGAAATCTGTCAGTTTTTTGAAATTAATTACAGTATATGGTATTTCTTTGCTATAGAACATTTTGTGGTTAGAATATTTCAAAATTAATTTTGATACCTCTGATTTTTATGTGTAATTTATTTCCAAATTTCTTCCATAAATAATAATAATAATAATAATAATGATAATAAAAGACAAGATAAAAATAATAAAATGGTATTTTTGAGAATACCCTCAAATTATTTAAGGGTAGAATCCTAAGGAGTGGTATCATTGAGTGAAATAATATGGATATGTTTCAGATTTTTGTTATGTACTACAATACTTCTCTCTAAACAATTGCATACATACCCTCCCATAAAAGATCCACATATCCATTTTGGCACATTTCTTCAACATCATAAATGACATATTTTCCTCTTTGTCAAATTCATAGGCAAATTACTCTTTAAAAATTAATTTCTTTGATTTTTAGCAAAGTTTAACTATGTCTACATATATATTTGTATATATAGTTTGCAAATTTTCTATTCATGTCCTTTGTCAGTTTTAAAAAAGCAATTTATACACTATTTTATAGATTTTAATCCTCTATAATATATTACAAATATACTTTCTGAATTAGTTATTTTACTTTTAATTCTGTTTGTGTTATTTTAAGGACTGTAGAATCTGTTAACTTATAAGTATAAAAGTCTTTCCCATTTACATTTATGTTTTTTCTTAGCATTTATGCTCACCAAGATTTTTGCATGATTGACTCAACTAAATATTTAAGTATAATATCTAGTTCTTTTATAGCTTCATGTAATATATAAATATTAATATATATTTAGACATTATACTAATGACATCTATCTATCCATCCATCTATCTATCCATCTATCTATCCATCTGTCCATCCACCAAATATAGTTAACCAATTATCATAATTACTTTGGTAAAACCCTTATTACTACTCTACTGCACAAACCCACTTTGAAATAATTCTCCCTTACCTCTTTTACCTGATTACATATTAGACATTTAGATTTACTTCAGATACCCCTTGGAAGTTATTATTGACCTGTTAACATTGTAATGTGCATACAATGGACATCTCCTCTGATGTAATTCCATAGTATTTTGACATAATTCCTATTAGAAAACAGATAGCAGAGTACTATCTCCTGATAGTACGCTATCAGTATACTATTCATTATGTATAAATGAATATTTAACTGAATATTTAAAAACTGTAGATTTATATTTTTAATGATGTTTTGGAAATCGAGGATTAGGATTCTGGAAGGAGTGCTACCTTTTTTATGTTATTCCTCTCTTAAATCAGAACTACATAAACTTATCAGTCAGAATTTATTTCTTATTCACACTACATATCTATTTTATAACAGGAGGAGGTTCTTTTCCATGTTATTTTTACACAAGGACCCAGAGTGAAAGAAACATTTAAAATTATCTAAATTATCATCAGTAAGGCGCAGCAGGGTGAACACAGAGAAGATTGGAAACATAGAGTCACATGTTGGCTTTTCTTAGCTTGTGCCTGGATTCCATGCATCAATTTCATTCATACTTTACTGATGAAAACAAACAACATGGCTTCATTTAACATCAAAAGAGAGAGGATATGCAACCTTATCATGATGGCCAAAGATTGGAGTCACTAATATTCATGAACATCTCCATAACCATAAGGTAAACAGTTAATATAGGAGGGAGGAAGGGAAACTATGTGAGGTGAAGATGAAGAATTACTACGTTGCTGGAACCCAGATCAATGTTTGAACTCATATTAAAATTAAATGGACTTAAACAAGCTAGACAAGTGTGTAGCCATGAAAGTCACAAATATATTTCTTTTAAAAAGGAGGTACCAGGGGCGCCTGGTGGCTCATTTGGTTGAGCGTCTGACTTTGGCTCAGGTCATGATCTCACAGTTTGTGAGTTCAAGCCCCACATCGGGCTCTGTGCTGACAGCCCACAGTCTGGAACCTGCTTCAGATTCTGTGTCTCCCTCTCTCTCTACCCCTCCCCTGCTCACACTCTGTCTCTCCACAATAAATGTTAAAAAAAATTTAAAAAGGAAGTACCAAATACAGATGATATGTGAGTACTTTATATAAACTTGAGGACTGTCTGGCTTTTTTTAAGCTTTAAAGTATATAATTATATAGCTTTGAAATTCCTCTACACATTTCATATATATTATATGAAAGAAGCATAAATTATTAACAAAAATTTAACAAGTATAGCACAAAAAAGGAAAGATTACAGAAAAGTCTTCATCAAAATGTTATCACATGTAATCCAGCAACATAGATTAAGAAAAGAATAATAGAACTTGATTAAGCTAGGTATATCAAGGAATGCATGGTTTATAAACAGTTAAATTTAATATTTAAAGAGAGTATCCTTTCCTTATTCAAGAATTTCACCCTAAGACGCTGTTGACAATAGGTGTTACATACACATCTAAATGGAGCTAAGTTGCTGTTATCATCCTATTGGGTTTACTAAGAGGTAGTCAAGTTGGTCCTTCATTTCTCCTGCTATGTCCCAGTTAATTTATTTGCCAAAGGTTATATAGTAAGTAGCAGGCAGGAGATTTTGATCCAATTCTAGTCAACATTAATACTGATATTAATACTCATGTCACATAACACTAGCTAATGGTGTTTTCCATAAGGAAAGTGTTTCAGATAAATGCCTTAATTCAAAGTAAATAGGGGTGTCTGGGTGGCTCAGTCGGTTAAGCATCCAACTCTTGATTTAGGCTCAGGTCATGATCTCAGAGTTTGTGAGTTTGAGCCCCATTTAAGGTCTGCACTGACAGTGCAGAGCATGCTTGGAATTTTTTTTCTGTCTCTCTCTGCCCCTCCTCTGCGCTCACACACACACACACACACACACACACACACACACGCTCTCTCTCTCTCTCTCAAATATAAATATATAAGCTTAAAAAATATTTTATTAAAATCATTAGTTTTTTTATAAATGTCCTTGACAAATATTTTTAAATTAAATAATAAAAGATACAATTCATAAACTTAATAAGACTATCCAAATACAATTATAAGTAGATTTATGAAATACTCATATGGAGGGGGAAAAATTTTTAGAAACATCAGGTAAGAAACATTTAAAAATAGTTTCCCTCTTATGTCTTGCATAGCCAAGTCCTAAGGGTGTGACCTTTCTTGTGTCCTCTATCACTTGATAGGTGACTAGCAAGTTAAGCGCATATGAGAAGACATTATGAAATTGATAGAATATTGTGTTCCTGAATTAGATGACATAATATTGTAAAGACGTTAATTTTCTATAAAACTCCATACAAATTTAAATTCATTCCATTTAAAACTTTGATAAAAAAAAATGGAACTTGACAAAATTATTCTGACATCATCTAGAAGAATGATAGCTAAGGAAAATTTTAAAAGAAAAATAATTGGAGGGAAATGATCTACCAGATACTAAAATGTTTTATATGCTACAGTAAATTAAGGCAGTATTTTACTGGCCCAAATATATTAAAGCAGAACTAGTATAACAAAGTAAAGAGTGATAAATCCACCTTGCTGTTTCTTTAATACATACTTATTGAGCTTCTAGGGAAACACTAAGCTCTGTGGATACACACTGGGAAAAAAGATTAGGTCCCTTCTGTAAGTACTATTGGTACATTTTTCTAATATATTTTGCTTTTTAGTATCTTGAGCATGCTCTATTTTTTTAACAACATGGATTCTTCTCATTGGTCTCTTATGTTTATTGTCTTTTAAAATGTTTTTATTGACCTAACTTTGATAAGGGGGTGTTATTTTCTGTTCTGTGGGTTACCTGAGAATATAGTGGATATATTCTCCCTGAGTACCCTCATACATGACTATCTACTCATAGATAGTGAACATTCTTTTTAAATAATAAGAAGTATGGTCTATGTGTTTATCCACCTGTCTACTTTGGAAACTTCTGCAGTTGTTAGGAGAGACCCCAGGACCCTGCTCCACACAAAGGCAAGTGACATTTATTCTAAAGCAGTCACAGTACTCATCCTGACACATATCGTGCCAGTTTCACAAGTCTGGATTTAAAGTCGCATCCTGTATTCACTTCTGTAGATAGATATGTTACTTTGCTTAATTTTTTTCCTTTTATAAAAATAAATGGTATTAATGTAGAAAAAAACAATATTCTGATTCTGTTTATACCAAAAGACAGCTTTCAGACAACAGAGTTTTTATTTCTCCCCCTGTTTAATTAGATTTCTATGTCCCTGTTGTAGAGAGAATGGAAATATTATACCACATTTTGACCCTTACATGTAACATGTACAGTGTAACAATGTTAGGTATTTTAGAATCACAATTAATGTTTTATATTATAAGATCTTTCATTTGTGATATATATTAATACACTTTCATACTGTAATAAGAATATGTGTACATACACACATTTTTTTTACATTTATGATAGCACTGATATGTTTAAATGTTTCAAATTTGTCACATTATTTTGTCTTATATTGACTAGGTATATATTGTTATTTACTGTATTTCTCTATGAATTTTGTTTTCTTTGTTCTTCCCTGAATTCCTTTGTTTTTTAAGGAAGATTTTATTTTTTTTTCCTGTGGTTATCTTTGTATCAGTATCTTTTGTAATGCCTTTGTCCTTTCATCATCCAGGGTTTTTTTTTTTTTTTTCCAATTGTTTATTCAAATTCTCGTTAGTTAACATATAGTATAATGTTGGTTTCAGGAGTAGAATTTAGTGATTCATCACTTACATCTAATACTCAGTACTCAACACAAGTGCCCTCTTAAATACCCACCTAGATTTCTAATTGCTGTTTTGCCAGCTTTAAAAAACGGCTTTGAATCTACTATCCCCAATGCAGCAATCAATACAGCTACTTCACTAGAATTTTTCTACTTTTTCTCCCGTGTTTAAGCTATATACTTTCTATTTTATTAGAGAACATAAGGCTCACATGTCATTCTCTCTCTCCTCCATACCCATCATGGTATTAATCCATGGTATAATCCAATTAAGTATATAAAATACAGTCAGTCTATGTGCCAGTTTCCTTGGTCATTTCTTAAAAATCTTTTTTTTTAACGTTTATTTATTTTTGAGACAGAGAGAGACAGAGCATGAACAGGGGAGGGGCAGAGAGAGGGAGACACAGAATCTGAAACAGATTCCAGGCTCTGAGCTGTCAGCACAGAGCCCGACGCGGGGCTCGAACTCACGGACCGTGAGATCATGACCTGAGCCGAAGTCGGCCGCTTAACCGACTGAGCCATCCAGGCGCCCCTCCTTGGTCATTTCTTAATTGAATAAAGTTTATATTCCAGTAGATTTCTCAAAAAGAGCTAATTAGTACGCTATTCCCTAAATTCTTACACATTTAAACTTTCCAGCAGCCATTATACTTGAAAGACAGTTTAGCTGGTATAAAACCCTTGACTCAAACATTCTTGAGTTTCCTTGAAAGGATGCTCCATTGTTGATGATTTCTCTATTGCTATCAAGAAGTTTCATGTCAGACTTATTCCTTCATTCATGATTTTCCTTTGTTCATTGTCAGTGCAAGGATCTTTTTTAGTTTTGTGCCTTAAAAATTTAATGATTCTATTAGAATATACTCAAAATTGACTGGCTTATTTTTATTTCCATGCAAATGATTAAGTCTTTACATATGGAGATGCAGATTTTCTTCTATTCCTAGAAGCTTTTTGGGATTATGGCTGATTGTTTCACTTTCCTCCTCCTCTTCCCCTACCTTCTCCTCCTCTCCCTCCTCTTCCTTTACTTCTTCTTCCTATAATGCAATAGTTGGGTCTTGGTCCACTTATTGATGGATCTTTATGACTGTTTCCATTATTTTTGTTTTTTCTCCTGGCCATTGTCCTCCTCTCCTCATTAGAGGAAATTTTAAATTAATTTTCAGTTTTTAGATAAATTCATCTTAATCTTTAAAATTTTTATTTCTGAGATCTGTCAACTTTCATTTCTTTCATTCTGTTTGGATACTTTATGGTTTTTTCCTATTATTGTGTAGCTTTATGATCTTGTGTATTTGCCTATATCCAATTATGTAAGAATATTTAGTTTACATAGAGTATTGTATTATGGTTTCTTTAGTTTGGTGGCATTTTTGAGGAATATTTTCAGTTGCAGAATTTATTTGCTTCTGATGGTTCCTTTCTTTTTAAAATAGTTTTGTTACCTTTTCTTATTTTTTTAACGTTTATTCATTTTTTGAGAGACAGACAGAGACAGAGCACAAGCCGGGGAGGGGCAGAGAGAGAGAGAGAGAGAGAGAGAGAGAGACAGAATCCGAAGCAGGCTCCAGGTTCTGAGCTGTCTGCACAGACCCCGATGCAGGGCTTGAACCCATGAACCATGAAATCATGACCTAAGCCCAAGTCAGAGGCTTAACCAATTGAGCCACCCCGGTGCCTCTAAAATAGATTTTTTCTTTTATTTATTTATTTATTTATTTATTTATTTATTTATTTATTTATGTTTATTTATTTCTGAGACAGAGACAGAGCATGAGTGGGGGAGGGGCAGAGAGAGAGGGAGACACAGAATCAGAAGCAGGCTCCAGACTCTGAGCTGTCAGCACAGAACCCAATGCGGAGCTCCAACTCACAAACCCTGAGATCATGACCTGAGCCAAAGTTGGTCACTCAATCAACTGAGCGACCCAGGCGCCCCTAGATTTTTTCCTTTAGAAGTTACCTGCTATCTTTGTAAATGTTGAAAAATCTCCCTGTATCAGTAAGAGCAGGTGTTTTGAAGCAGACAGCAGTAATGATTTTGGGTAGTTTACTAGGTTGTTTTTACTTCTTAGCAGACTTGTCTTTCTTCTCCTCCTCCTTCTCCTCTTCCTCCTCCTCCTCCTCCTTCTTTTTCTCCTTCTTCTTTTTCTTCATCTTCTCCTTCTCCTCCTTCTCCTCCTCCTCCTCCTCCTTCTCTTTCTCCTTCTTCTTTTTCTCCATCTTCTCCTCCTTCTCCTCCTCCTCCTCCTCCTCCTCCTCTTCTTCTTCTTCTTCTTCTTCCTCTTCTTCTTCTTTTTCTTCATTAACTAATGAACCATGAGATCATGCACCTGAACCAAAATCAAGAATCAGATGCTTAACCCAGGCGCCCCCTAGCAGACTTTTCTGTTGGTATAGAGATGTGTAATTTCTTAAATAGATAATGTCTTTATTGAAGAGGAGGGGAGGGATTGGAGGTTCTTTTTGTGTGATGGTACTGTTTTTGTTGAATCCACAAATTTCGTCACATCTTCTTCTCTCCTTTTTTGTCAAGAGTAAGCCTCCAAGAGATAGTCTTTTTCAACTTGCTTCTGTAATCTCTAAATTTGTGCTTTCTCAAGGCTGCCACTTCTGCTCTCATGCTTTCAAGTTCATTCCTGTTCGGTTCCCCAGTGCAGGGGTGGAACGTGCCACTCAGGGCTTTATTACTCCATTTGTCTGAGGTTTTATTTATTCTAATTCTTTCATAGTTGATGATACAGTTTGCTGAAAACATAACCTCTTTTCCTACATGTATTCTTTTATTCCTCCTCTTATGTAACTGAAATACCTAAATTGATTGTTGTAGAGTGGTAAATGATATTTGTAAACTTTTGATTCTTTTCCATTTTAGATTTAATAATGCATGTATGTCTGCATCAGAGAGTATAGAGATAATTTTTCTTGAGGTAAAGACATTTGGTAGCATGCACAACTAGTTTCTTATTAATTTATGGTAGGTGCCATAGCCTCCCAAATAAGTAGGCTCACGTTATTGTTTTAGCCTAACATTGTTTACTTTTATGTTTTCTTCTACTAATTTAGAGATGTATAACCTATTGTGGGTAATTTTTAAATTTTTTTTATTGTTTATTTATTTTTGAAGGACAGACAGAGCATGAGCGAGGAGGGGCAGAGAGAGAGGGAGACTCAGAAACTGAAACAGGCTCTCAGGCTCTGAGCTGTCAGCACAGAGCCCGACATGGAGCTTGAACTAACAAACTGTGAGATTAGGACCTGAGTGGGGGTCAGATGCTTAACCAACTGAGCCACCCAGGTGCCCCTATTGTGAGTAATTTAATACATAAAATATAATAACTTTGGATAGTAAAAAATAAATCACAAGGTTCTTCCAGATTCCAAAATCTTCTGTTTTAAACAATGATTTCTGCATGGATAATTAAACTCATGAAGAATTGGCATATGATAGTTAATTTCAGGGTGACTTGCTTATTATTCAAACATCTCTGCTTTTTTGTCTATGTCATTCAAAGTGAATAAATCCCAGCATTACCACTCAGTTGTACACCAACATGCACTGCTATAAAATATGAAGTAAATGTGAGCATAGTTGAACAAGCTCTAATGGCAGCTTCTGCATACAAGTATTTATGGTTTATCGCTTTCTATTTGTCTTCATTTCACTAATTTACTTAGCAACACTAAATTCTCAACTAAAATTTAGTAACTTCGAACATGAATTTCCTTAGGCAAATACAAGGGTAATGGATAAAGTAAAATGTGTTGGATAATTGGGAACAACTTACCACCTTTTACCTAAAATAATGGGGCATAATTGAAATGCTAATGAAACTGATGACAGCTGCTATCTTCTCATACCTTTGCCACTGTGTATCTATGCTTTCGTTTTGCTTTCCTTATTGTCTTTTTTTTTTTTTTGGTAAATATTTGCATTGTATCGGGGCGCCTGGGTGGCTCAGTCTGTTGAGCGGCCGACTTCACTCAGGTCATGATCTCGCCGTCCGTGATTTTGAGCCCCGCGTAGGGCTCTGTGCTGACAGCTCAGAGCCTGGAGCCTGTTTCAGATTCTGTGTCTCCCTCTCTCTGACCCTCCCCCGTTCATGCTCTGTCTCTCTCTGTCTCAAAAATAAATAAACGTTAAAAAAAATGTTTAAAAAAAACTTTAAAAAATATATTTGCATTGTATCTATGGTGTACATTACATTATATTCATTGCTGTGACACATCTTGATCATCTCCACTCTTAAAATATTTTTCTTTACCTGATTACCTGAATTCAATTGCTTACAAGTTTGGGAGGTTTCATAGAAAGAAACCTTTTTATAACACTCATTAACCTTTTTGATACTACATGGAAATGGGACAGATATTACATATAAATTAAAAGGTAACAGCTAGAGAACGGATGCAATTAAAATTTAATATTGAATATTAGACCCTAAATGGTAAATTTTGATGTGAACTTCTTAGTTTTTCATCTTTTGGGGCTTGTTACATAGCATATCTTTATAGAAACTGGTATAGAAGTGTGTGAAAAGACAAGGCTACCTTTAAAACATTTCATTCTTCCTAAAATTTTATTCTCAGAAGCTTCGAGAGGTGGTCAGGGAAAACAAAACAAAACACTATAGATCCATGTCCTTCTGAAGAATACAGTAAAGCATTTGATGATAGAGTAAGTCATAAATGCTAAAATAACAGCAAGATTTTCAACTATATGTGTAATATTTCTTCCAGTGGGATTATCTTTCTAGTCCAGAGCTTCACACTTTCCTTCTTCCTATTTTCTTGGGAAGACTCAGATTTTTTTTAGTTATATGATTTTGGTAAGTGCATTCAAAGTAATAGAAGGATTATGAACATAGAGTATCTCAGGCACTTCTTCAAAAGTAATTCACCAGCATATACTGAATAGGTTGGTGCAGGAAATATGTGGTCCTAATTTACAAAGAAATACTATGAAACAGACATACAAACATTTAGAGGGATGGTATAACACAGTGGTTTAGAGGGGACTTTTAAATCAAACTTCATATGTTCAAATCCTGGATCTATCACTGATATCTTTTTTACTAAGCAGTTTACCTTATATTTTGTGCCTGAGTTTCCTCACTGAGAAAATAAGCATACTATCTACCTAATAAAAACTGAGGATTAAACCATTTAGTTTATGGAAGGAAATGTACTGTGTTTATTGTCATAAAATGAGTCATCTTCAATGAGTAATAGGGATTATTACTTAGAACAGTGGGTCTCAAACTGTGGCCCATTTAGCTCCCAGGGTCATCGATGTACTTTGAGGGGATCAGCATGTTAATACCATTGTCATTAATCATACTGAATGGTATTTTTATCTTTCAGTATTTTAATATTTTCATTGATGGTGAAAAGGCAATAGCAGACAAACATTTTGGTCTCTTAGTCCAAATAAAGGCAAGGGCACAAAACTGGTAGTCATTCATACTTCTTTACCATACACACTAAGAAAAAAGAAAATCAGTTTCACTTAAGAATGCATTCATGAAGCAGTACATTTATTAATGATGTTAAACTGTGACCATTGGGTATATGTATTTTGAAATGGAAATGTACATAAAGTACTTCTGTTGTATATTAAAGTAGGATGATTGATTTGACAAAAAGTATTTTGTGCAGTTGTTTGAGTTGCATGCTAAACTAGCTGTGTTATTCTGTTGAAATACAATATTCATAAGAATGGCTATCAGACCAATTGTATTATTCAAAATTAGGTATTTGAAAAGTTTTTGAAAGTAAACAAAGTTTGTCACTTCAAGGGAAAATCCTGGCAGTATTTGTTGCCAGTGATAAAGTTTGAGCCTTCAAGTGAAAATTAAAATTTTCTATGTATCTAGCACCTTGAGTTTGAGAACTGTCTAATATGTAAATGCCTTTTTAATGAGCTTGCTGGTGATACCACCATATGGTATTTTTGGTATTCTATACCAAAATATGTCAGCATTTAGAAGATATGAATAACTCAATGAACAGTATTTTCAAAATCACTGGTGATTAATGCTACAAAATCATATACTAAATGAGTCATTCCAAATGCAAGATAGGCCGATAGATTTTAATGTAACCTAACAACTGAACAACAACAAAAGTTTACTCATAATCCACATTGCAACTAAGTTTTAAGAAGCTGGCAGTTGCCAAGATGGGGTACAGCATCAAAAACAATATCCACCATTATCTAAAATACTTCTATTTCAAGTAACATGTCTGAGTTATTTTCTTCATATGCATCATCAACAACAACAACAACAAGAACAACAACAACAACAAAAGAGCACATGCTGTATAGATTGAATGAAGTTATGAAAACATAATTTTCCTTTATTAAGCCAGACATTTTGTTTGTTTGTTTTGTCTGAATATGTTTTTTTTTTAATATAAATTTTAGTTAACATGCAGTGCAGTATTGGTTTCAGGGGTAGAATTCAGTGATTCATCACTTACATACAACACCCATTGCTCATCACAAGTGTACTCATTAACACCCATCTAACCCATATTCTCACTCACCTCCCTCCATCAACCTTCAGTTTGTTTTCTATTGTTAACAGTCTCTTGTGGTTTGTTTCCCTCTCTTCTATTTTCCCCCTTTCCCATATGTTCATCTGTTCTGTTTCTTAAATTCCACATATGAGTAAAATCATATGGTATTTGTCTATCTCTGACTTCTTTTGCTTAGCATAATACGTTCTAACCCCATCCACATCGTTGCAAATGGCAAGATTTCATTCTTTTTGATGGCTGAGTAACATTCCATTGTATATAGATACCACATCTTTATCCATTCAGTCAATGGACATTTGGGTTGCTTCTATAATTTGACTATTGTTGATAATGCTGATATAAACACTGGAGTGCATGTACCCTTTCAAATCTTTATTTCTGTATCCTTTGGGTTAATACCTAATAATGCAATTGTTGGATCATAGGGTAGTTCTATTTTTTGTTTTTTTTGCAGAACCTCCATACTGTTCTTGAGTGGCTGCACCAGTTTGCATTCCCACCAATAGTGCAATGGTGTTCCCCTTTCACCAACACCTTTTGTTTCTGGAATTAATTTTCGTCATTTTGACAGGTGTGAGGTGATATCTCATCATGGTTTTGATTTGTATTTCCCTGATGACGAGTGATGTTGAGCATCTTTTAATGTGTCTGTAAGCCATCTGGATGT
Organism: Lynx rufus; assembly: GCF_022079265.1. Classification (NCBI taxonomy): domain Eukaryota; kingdom Metazoa; phylum Chordata; class Mammalia; order Carnivora; family Felidae; genus Lynx; species Lynx rufus. The sequence goes on from NW_025814867.1 coordinate 59,433,601, forward strand.
CTTCTTTGGAAAAGTGTCTGTTCATGTCTCCTTAAGCCAGACATTCAAAAGTTTGCAAATAAGGAAAATAATGCCACTCTTAAAAAATGTTTTGCTTTCAAAAATGTAGTTTTTTTAAATGTCATTTTTACCAACTTATGATATGTGTATTACTGTTATTTTCATATAAATTAATAAATTAAACACAGTCTTTATCTTTAATATATAAATATCAGTAGATATAGCCGATGATGTACTGGAGTTGGCTCATACTGACACATGAGAGCCAATTGTTTAATATTCCAAAATTTTAAGAGGTAGTTCTTAAACTATTGGCATCTAGAAATCTGAGATGATACGAAGATTTACTCCAGACAAATCACAGAGGTTAGAAAGTGGGACTTTTTTCGGATATCTGGCTTGCCAGCCACCACTGACATAACCCACATACCACATAGACAAAAGCTCTTTGGAGTCCTTGGCAATTTTTCAGAGCATAAATATTCTTGAGATTAGAAAGCTTGAGACTGGCTTCAAATTTAATATGATATATTATATTTACAATTAATCCCAATTTCTAAAATTAAATATAATTCAAAATCTTTGGTAGGTAAAGATTATTTTAATTATGGACAGTGATGGGAAAGAGACTAATATTTGTTGAACACCTAATATGAACCAAGATACTGTGTGATATGATTTTCCATATTGTACTTTGGACATGAAGTAACTGTAGCTATAATAAATTATGTGAAAAACGTCAGTGACTCAGATATAAAATGTAAACTTCTGGTAGGCTTCTTTTGTGGCGTTACAATTTAAGGGGATCTAAAAGATGAGAACAATACTTAAGTGGGGTGGGAGTAGAGGTAGTCAAATGTACCCAGATATTAATGACTGATTTTGATCTTTTATGGTATCACTTTAATTCCAGCTCATCATTCTTCTTTTGGATTATTGAAGTAACTTTTTAATTGGTCTCTCTGGTTCATTTGTGCCATCTCAACATATTTTTAACAAAAGTAGGTACAAAAAATTGTTTAATGTTATTTAGATTGTGTAATCTTCTGATAAAATTTTTATAATGGTACCACATCTCATTAAGAATCAGTCAGAGTCTTGGTAGTAAGCTACCACCCCACAATATGGATCTGGGGTAACTACTTTTGTTACTATTCTTCCACTTACTTCTACTCATCCAGCCATGCATGATCTCATGCTGTTATTTGAAGAAACCAAACATGACACTGTATTAAGGCCCTGGAACACATTGTTATTTCTACCTTGAACTTCCTTCACATAGATAGCCACATGGCCTTTATAATATCTCATATGCCTTTACTCACATCTTTCTCTATTAGACTCTCCCTGATAACTGTATTTAAATTGTAACCTTCTGGGGCTCCTGTGTGGCTCAGTCGGTTGGGCATCCAACTTTGGCTTAGGTCATGATTCTGTGGTTCATGAGTTCAAGCCCAGCATCGGGCTCTGTGCTGGCAGCTCAGAGCCTGGAGCCTGCTTCAGGTTCTGTGCCTCCCTCCCTCTCTGCCCCTTCCCTGCTCACACTCTGTCTCTCTCTCAAAAATAAATAAACATTAAAAACAATTTTTAAAAACAAATTGCAACCCTCCCTTGAGCCGTCTTGCTCCCCTTCCCTGTTTTATTTGTTGAATTTCATATCTTCTACCATAAAAATATTGCATACATTTTGTTTATGGACAAACACTGGAATGGATGCTCTTTTAAGGGGAATATTTTCCCTCATTTTAATTATTTCTATATCTTTAGCAACAATAAAAATGCCCAACGTATAATTGGTGCTTATAAAATGTTTTTTGAGTGAATGAACAAACAAGAACAGAAGACAAAACCTTAATCTAACACAGCATTTGGGGACATACAATAATGCAAAGTCAATAGAACTTAAAAACATGTGTTTGCAGAGGGACAGGGAAGGGCAGAAACAGGGGATGAAGTAAGCAAGGTAAAATCATAAAAAGTTATTCATACCATGTATAACAAGGACAGTTTGAATCACATGAGTATGAAATAACCAGAATTAAAAATTTTAACATAGAAATAAGGAAGAGAAAAGTAGAGGAAAAGAAAAATGAGAGGAGGAGACATAAGAACTAGGTCAGAGGAAGAGTAGAAGGCTTTATAAATAAACTTAGTTATAATGAGGGCATCAGTGGAAGCTGAAGACAGGAGATTGATATAATTGGTTTAATTTCAATTAGAGAAGACAGAAATGAGACTGAAAAGGAAACCCTTAGAAAATAGAAATGTTTAACAGAAAGGTCAAAGAATAGGAGCAGTGAATGGGGTGTTGATACTGTAGGGAAGTAGATATTGGAAGCAGTGGCTTACAGAGTTCATTTAGTTTGGCATCTAGGAAATCATGTATACCTTTGATAACAAAGTTTCATTAGTGTGGTCATGACAGATGCCTGATTTTCATGTGTGTTAAAATGAGAAACCTACAATACCCAAGGGGAATGGCCTGTTTAAGACTGCTCACAGGTTATTTCCCAAGATCTTAATTTTGATGAGATCTGGTTTCTCGTCAGTTGACTAATGGGTTTTTCTTATCTAGAAATCCTTTCGATATGTGGACAATAACAATAATTGAAGCCAGAATCTCCCAAGAATGTTTATTATGTTACATTAACCTCACCCAATGGGCAAACTAGTGGTAGCAGGCATTACTGGCATAAGTAAGGTAATAGTAAATGAAGTAGAGGCAGCAAGAAATTGACTTTATTGCAAGAGGTAGAATGGTTATGGGAAAAAATAGTGATACCTTGAGAGAGACAGTAAATTTTTTAAAAGGCAAGTGTGTTTTCAATTATATGTGTAGTACGTAAGTGCATATATATGAGTATGTATAACTGGTAATCTATTGATCAGATATTTTGTTCATAGAAGAGAGGACACAAGTATGGTATCTCCTTGGCAAATCCTTAAATGCAATTCTGTTACTTAAGAACTTCATTCAACTGTGAAAAAGTGGCATTATTTGCTACATATATTTCATCTACAATATCTCCTCACCATAAAGCTGGTTATAAGCATTAGAATTAGTGAGGGAAGTCAAGGACGACTTTATTGAACACATTTCACAAACAATCCATTAGATTGGCAAGAGAAGATGGTTCTCATTATCCCGTAAGATCACTTTGATATTACTTTAGTGCTGTGCTAATGAAAAATGGGACATGCAGCAGAAGCCTACATTCCCAAATAAGAAAACCTAAGTACAGATGACCAATTGATTTTGAAACAGAAGTGAGCACTCCACCTGTTTGTTCATGCCCTGAATTTCACAATTTGTGATTCTCCCACCCTGCCCCTGGTATATTCTAGGCATGTGAAAATATAACAAAGTTAAATGTTTGACAACAGGCGGAAAAACAGACAATGACCACTCTAATTACAATATTAGTTTTTGTCATTTGACACTCCTTCCAAACTTCCAAAATAGCTGTGAACTTTAAGGAATGACGTAAGCAAAGAGTTTACGGCAGCATTCATCTATATCATTAGTCAACTGCGTGGGAGGAAAAAAAATGGTTAAACGTATGTAAGTGTCTTTAATTCAAAATCCCAGTAATACTAAATTAAACACCATTTGTTATTATTCTTTTTTATTTTGTTATATGAGCTATAGTAAAGGTCAGTGAATCTAATCTGTATGAGAAGTGGATGTCACCAACAGAGTCCTTGTCATGGAAAAGTCTGTATGATCCTGTACAATAACTGTTTCAACAGTGACTAATGGTTACTACACACCAGTCATTCCTCCTCCATTTTATTTTTTATGGGATAAGCCCCAGGGTCCTCGCATAAACCTAGGCGAATGGGTAAAAATATACCAAAGGGGTACATACTGGAGACTTTACACTAACTTTTTCAAGTAAAATCTCAAAGCCAAGTTTGATTTAAATGAATACATGCCATAAATCTTGCAACTCGAAAATCATAAAACAATTTATACTTGTTTAATGAAAAATTCCTGTGGTCATCTAGTATTTATTATACTGATTATAGGTTACCTGGAATAATTTATCTCAAATAAAGCCTACTAACAAATTTAACTAGAAGTGAAAAGATGTGAGAATATAAAATTAGAAAAATAAAGAAACTATTTTATTTCAATTTTTTCTTTTAAAACTATTGAACAATTCATGTGTAAAAGATTCACAAAATTGTGTGTTAATGACTTGGTACGATAAAAAATATTGCAAATAGTTTAAGGATTTTTCACTAATGTAGAAATAGAGCAAAAAGGATTTCATTTTCCTGTTAAACTTTGTTGGTATAAGAAAAAAAAGCAAATAAATGCACAATCTTTGTGTTTCACCTCTATCCAAATTCAAGGTTTCAGGCTTTAATCAATGATGCTCAAAAATAACATCAAAGTAAAATAGAGATTGCTTTTGCATGATTTAGGCTGGAAATGTAAAGAAAAATAATATTAGTATCATTACTGAAATCTCTACTTATGTCAGTGAAGTGATATTTTGCATCCTTGTTATGGAGAAAAGATTAAAGCATTTTAGAGTAGAGGTTAAAGAAGCTCTTTACAGACACATTATTTAGCACACAGATGTAACTTCCTTAAACAGTGATCTCGAAGAACATCATTGTAAACAACACAGGCTTTTTCTTTCTGATCTGATTGTCTACATCCTAGGAGTGTGACATTTTAATACACTGCACAAAGTTGACTAACAACTCAGGCTTCTTCCTTAGTGTGGCATTATCATCACCAAAGTCATTTAAAATGACTTTCAAAACTAAAATGGCTGAATTTATAGCCACAGAGTTTTCACACTTTTTAGCACACGACTAAAAAAAGCACTTTCCTGATCTTTGGAAGGCAAGTGTATAGATGTAAAAAAGGGAAAGAAATGATTAAGAGAAAAATCAAAGGTACTCTTTAAAATTAGTAACTTATTTAACTATATATTCTATAATGTTATGCTAGATTAGTCTATAGTGAATATTAAGCTAAGTAGTTTGAACACATTCATTTATTCTCTGCCACATTCACATTAGACTTTAATGTGAATTATTCAAGCATTTGCAACACAACATGGATTTGTCAATCTCATGACAACCCTGAGATCATGACCTGAACTGAAAACAAGTCAGATGTTTAACCAACTGAGCCACCAAGGCGCCCCTCAGTATCTGCTCTTATGTTGTTGACACATTTATCATTTTTCATTCTATTACTACTTCTTATGTAGCTTTCAAACAATCTTTTCTCTTTTTATCAACTTTTTTTTGAGACACTGATAGATTCACAGAAATTGTTGCAAAGATAGTACAGAGGGGTTCCATGTAACTTTGCTCAGTCTCCCCAGTTATGATGTTTTATATAACTGCAGTATAATATAAAAACCAGGAAACTGTCACTGATACAATGTGTATATGTAGTTCAATGGCATTTTATCACATGTATAGATGTATATGACCATCACCACAGTCAAGATTCAGAAATATTTTATTACACCCGCTTCCCTAACCTCTGCAACCACTCATCTATTCTCTAGCTCTAAAATTTTGTCATTTTTAGAATGTTATAACTTTTTGATTTTGGCTTTTTTTTCCACTCAGCATAATGCTCTTAAGGTCCATCCAAACTGGTGTATTGATAGTTTCTTTTTATTGCTGCATGTAGTTGAGTTACATTTTTAGTTTTTAATCTACTTTGCCAATGTTTTTAACTGATTTTTTTAGAGTCTCATTTTTTGTTTCTTCTGTTTTTTTTCTTGCCTTTCTACGGATTGACATTTTTAGAATTTCATTTTGAATTATCTATAGTGTGTTTTTAGTGTATCCTTTTGTAAAAGTTTTTAAATAATTGTTCTATGTGTTATATTACATGCTCATAACAGAAACAATCTACCTGTGTCCATTTATCAATTTGAGTGAAGAATAGAAATCTTATGTCTTTTTGTCTTCTTTGACCTTTCCTCTTTATAATGCCCTAAATATTTCCTTTCATAATTTACAACTACATAATACAACATTATAATTTTTGTTTTGACAAGAAAACATAACTTAGAAAACTCTAGAAGAGGAGGAAAATCTACTATACTTATCTGTATTTCTACTCTGTAAATGGTACTGTTTTCCTGATCTTGTAACATTTCTTTTTTTTTAAAAAATCATTTTCTTTGTTTGGGGAACTTCCTCTAGCAAGTATTTGATGGTCAGTCTGCTAGCAACAGATTCACTTTTCCTTTCATCTGAGGTTTTGATTTTCCCTTCACTCCTGAAATATATTTTTGCCGGTTATACGGTTCGGGATTGACAATTATCCTTCATGACTGGAAAAATATGTCACTTCTCATTGGCCTCCATGTTTTTGATGAAAATTTTACTGACACATAAATTATTTCTCTCTATAAGATGTCATTTCTCTTTCACTTTCAAGATACTTGTTTCTGTTTTTAGTTTTAGATTATGATGGGTCTTAATGTAAATTTCTTTGAGATTATTCTGTTTTGTGGTTCAATCAGCTTCATGAGTCTGTAATTTTGTATATTTCATGATTTGAGGTTTGGTCACGATGTCCTTATATTTATTTTATAACCCCACCATCTTTTTCATTTCTTTCTGAACTATGATGACATAAATGCTAGATCTTCTGTTATAGTACCACTTTTCCCTGAAGCTCTGTTCATAATTTTTTCATTCTGTTTTCTCTCAGTTGTTCATGTTATATAATTTCTATTGTGCACTATTCATGTTCACGGATTCTTCTTCCTTCAGAAGTTCAGCACATTTGTTGATTTTTTTTTTTTAATTTTCAGTTATTTTAGTTTTCTGGTACACAAAATGTATCCCATTACTGATAGATAGGGTTGAAGTCCAAGTTTCTTCCTTAAACTCATTACTGCTGATTGAGAGTCTCAACTTGGCTTCCGTTGATATCATCTTGGCTGAGAAGGGTAGGAGTGCCTTTCGGTGCTCCCTTTGCTATTTCCATTGACACGGTGAGGGCTACTCTCCTTGATGAAAGCTCTGACTCACCATAGGCCTCTTCTGGTAACACCCAGCAAGTACTGTTACTTCCAGTTGAGAGTGGAGCTCCAGGATGCCCACATGGTATCCATGGACACTTAAAGTAGAAGAAGGTTTGTTGCCAAAAACCAGGGATAAGAGTCCTAGCTCCACACTTGTCCATCTCTGACATCATAGGTGGTGTGTGTGTGTGTGTGTGTGTGTGTGTGTGTGTGTGCGCGCGCGCGTGCGCATGCGCAAGAGAGATAAGCCTTTTACAATCTTGCAAGATATAAAGTGTAGGCTCTTTACTCAACCTTTGCTGACAGAACTGGGGACATAGATTTTACTGAGAACCGTGGTGTTTGCCTGTAGTAGAATGATTGTTGTCTAGAAGTTTTATGTCTTGTCAAACCTGCTCTTGTTTTTCCTTTGGATAAACAGACCAGTCTTTTGGGGGACTTTCTTAGCTCATTGGAATTCCCAGGTTGCTGGTTTCCTTAATATCAAGGCCAGGATATATGAAGAAAAGTGAAAACCCAGGGGACAAACCATTGTGTTGTTCCTCAGATCCCAAGGTCCGTAGCTGGTATGCTTTCTTCTTTTTAAGCTTTCAGAGTCTTAAGCTATCTCTTTTATGTATAATGCCCAGAGAGTTAGCGCTACTTAGTAGGACAAAAAGGGAAAAGTTCATCTACTCCATATTTTCAGAGGTAAAAGTTAATTATTTTACCTACAACATAGAATATTTTAAAAATGCAAAATAATACTGTAACAGCTCTGCAATATTTAAAGTATGTTAATATAAATCAGCACCTATCAATTCGCTACCCAATCCAAGAAGCACATAAGCCTATGTCCATTCCCCTGGCCCCAGGTATAAAGTTTTGTTTTGTTTTGTTTTGTTTTGTTTTTTTCATCAGTCCCTTCATTTTAATAGGCTTAGCAAGTTTTAACTATTTTATCCATTTGAAAATCCTATTTGTTCACATAAAAGCGTATAGGTCTTTTCATCTAAGCTAAATGGGGTCATCTCTACATCCTGTTCCACAATTTGCTTATTAAGGTAACTATACTTTGATATCTTTGCAAGCTTTTCCTACAAAACATATATTCTTGAACAATAGTATTCTTGACAAAACATTTGAAACAGAGTTGGTATTAATGTATTATGCTTGGCTTTATTCAGTTTGGCAAACGTATTGCTTTTCTTCATTTGACTTTGGCTCATTCAACTTTTCTGTACATCCAGTATTCCTTTGAGATACATACATAAGCTAGATAAAGAATTAGGATATGCTAGTTTTATCCACTGCTCCTCATTTTCTGGATAAGACATATGGATGTAGGCATAGTTTTAGCTTGTTTAATATTATTCACATGTTCATTCGCAGAACCATAAGTTGTATCCTGAAAGGGGTCATGACACCTAACTTACTCCAAATGTCACTTCTCATTTCAGCATCTCAAACTGTGGTATAAATTAAATAGTTTGGATTTCCCACCTGTCATACTTTTTAAAGTCAAAGTAGAAGAGCACATTCCAGTTAATGAGCACAAACTTTAACCAAGTTCAAGAAATTCACAGGCAATAATATGCTCAGCTGCTGCTTCTCCATAAACCTGTGAGTTCTTTGTTCCTTTAAGTAAAATCTACACTGGCAGGGTATGCAGAACAGAAGTGTGCATCAGAAACTGATGTAAATGCATCATTAAGTGAAAGGACCCATGGATATTGATTGGCTTTGGATACGATTATGGTGTATTATCTCCAGTTCCTTCTAATAACAGATCATAGAACAACCCTTAATAATTTTAAGGGTTAGCTAAATTTATAATGAAAGTTTGTTATGAATGATATTTAGAATTTTGCTTAGGGATAACATACATTTATTGGTTCTTATTCTCTCTTTTTAAACAGAAATCTAATTTGGAGAAAACCTTAATAAATCCAGTAGAAATACAATATTAATCAGAAAAAAGTCAGGTAATTTTTCCCATTCAAATCATTGTTCAAAAAATTTGACAAATTTATTTGAGAAATAGTAGTCACTGTGCCAGTAACATTTAAAGTATTTTATAAATATTAACTTAGGTTATCTTCATAACAATCTTTTGAGGTAGACACTATTAGAATCCCTATATTATAGGTGAGGAAATTGAGGCATAGAGAGATTAAGTTATTGCCAAAGGACACACAGCTAGTTAGGGGTAGAACTAGGATACAAATCCAGGCAATCTGCTTCCAGAGTCTTCATTCTTTACTATTAATCTCTGTTGTCTCAATTATCCACCCCCCCCAATATTGAGGTGATATTAAAATTAACAGCAAAAAATAAAATTAACTTTTTAAAGAATAAACAAGCAAAGCTCTTAAGCAGTAAATTTTTTGAGACTTGTATTTTTGTTCTATCTTTATGTATGATTTTTCTACTTCTGGTTAACACCAAATAACCAATTACCTTTCTGATCGATACTTGCTGATCTATGTCATTATCCCCATTAAAATCTACCTATAATCACCTTTTCTTAAGCCATATTTCCTGAGTAGTTCCAGTCATTTCTTTATTAGGTGTTCTTTCTTGTCTCTTCCATACTTTTATCATGTACGTGTTGATTGACTTGACTCTTTAAGTGAATTTGTGTGAATGCCTGTATGTCAACTCAGCTGTTTAGTTAAGAGTGTTGGAGGGCAGGCACTGAGTGTAAGGACCCAGGGAAGGGGTGTGCTCCACAGTCTAATTTAACAATAGCTGGGATGTGGTAACAGAGAGAAAAGGAAAGTGGTGCTCATTTTACTGCTCTAGGCTTATCTCAGAATTTTTCTTTTCCTCCAGTCAGCAGAAATACAACTTTTCTGTCATCTGCCTACAGAAAAACTTTTCAGTTTTCTGGTCAGAGTATAAAATCACAACAATGTGCCTTGAGAATTCTATGTATATAAAAGTGGTTCTTGTTAGGTACCAGTAAATGGACTCAGTTGATTCATAGCCACACTTCATATTAATCAATCAATTGCAAGTAGCCAATGGTCAAACAAAATCTTAGCGTAACAAATGTGTTATATTGTAACACTGATATTTTTACAAATTTAGACAAAAGTCTGATAAATATGTATAAAAAAGATAAATGAGGGGTTCAGTTGGTTAAACATCTGACTCTTGATTTTGGCTCAGGTCTCATGATATGTGGGTTCAATCCCAGCATCAGGCTCTGTGTTGACAGCGCAGAGTCTGCTTGGGATTCTCTGTCTCCCTCTCTCTCTCTCTGACCCTCCCCTGCTCCCTCTCTCTGTCTCCCAAAAATAAACATTAAGAAAAAAAGAAAAGAAAAAATGGGTAAATGAGATTAAGGCTCAAAAGTGATTTTCCCAGTTTGCCTTCCAAACATATTTATTTCAGTGACTTCTTTGGGAGACAAGTTTTAAAACAAACACTGTTTGAACCAATAAATGGATGTATGGATAAGTAAATAAATATTGTATAGCTCAGAAATAGTTTTTCTTGTTACCTATTACCACCTGTGAACAAAATTACATCTATAGAAAAATATCCGCTGTTTGGGGGTACAAAATGTTCTTCCTGTGTTCCATCCTGCCCCACCCCACACCATATTAGTTTACAACAGCTGCTGTAACACATCACCATAAATTTAGTGACTTAAACAACACAAAGTATTACCTTTCAGTTCTGGAGGCCAGAAGTCCAAACTGAGTCTTAAAGAGCTAAACTCAAGGTATCAGCACAGTTGATTCCTTCTGGGGGCTCCACAAGAGAATCCACTACTTCTAGCTTCTAGAAGTTGCTGGCATTCCTTGGCTCCTGGCCACACCACTCCAATTTCCTTTCTCCTTCCCACTTACAAATACCTTACAAGTACACTGAGCCCACCTGGATAATCCAGCCTACTTATCTCAAAATCCTTAAATTAATCACACGTATAGCACCCCTTTAATAAGTGAGCTAACTCATTCAGTTTCCAGATATTAGAATGTGAGCATCTTTGAGGAGCTGTTATCCAGCATATTGCTTCCCCCACCAAAAAATACTCAAAATACATGTGTTTCCAGAATGCTGGGTCATGGATAATTAAATATATTTATATTTAAAATGATGGATAAATCATGGGTAGTGAAATCAAGGATAATAAAGTAAAAATAATCGATAATTAAATACTTTTCTGCTTCAATCAAAGAAAGATTTTCAGATTTGGGGTTTCCCAGGCTAACTTGACTCTTTCATATTAATTTTAGGTGTAGACAGGACTTAAATACCACTGTGCACTTTAGTTGGCCCCCTAAAAATATTGTACAAATTATTAGTTGTAGAGAAATATCAAAGGAGGACTTGAGTGAAATAAAATAAGATAAATGTAGCTGGTTTGAGGAATGGATATTAAAAATAGGACAAGTAGGGAGATATAGGAGGAACAGATTTTTTCTCCATATTTTGATATGAAGCAGAATTGTGGTATGATCCTTTAAAGAACAAAAATATTTTGTTGATGTACTACTCAGGAATGTATTTAGGTGCATGTAACAGAAACCTGATGAGGTCTTAAACAAACAACAGTCTTAGTTTCCTTACTTAAAAAGCAATCTGGAAGTAGGAACTTCAGTGTGGGCTTGATAGCTCCTTCTATCTCCTCTGCCATACATAGGTGTATCACAAGATGCTTTCCACCTTCAGATAGCTTATCTGCATTTCAGAGATCAGAAAGAAAGAAAGTAACAAAAGTGTAATCCTGTGTTGGTTGCATCTGCCCCTTTTTATCAGGAACACAAAGATTTTCCCTGAAGCTTATACCCACAACTCTTTTACAATGCATTTGCAAGACTCTGTGACATGGCTATGCCAATCACATAGCCTTGGAAGTAAGTAGGCATACTACTTTCTCCAAGTAGGAGATGAGATTTTGACTAGGCCACTACCAATGTCTGTCTGAGTTTATTAACAGTGTTCTTATATAATTGTTTCATCATACGATTCATAATCAAGGCTGGTGGTCCTCAAGAAAGGTTCTGTGGGCGGCATTTTTGAATCACCTTGGAAGTGTCATCAAAACACCCATGACCCAAGCTTCTATTATGATTATGACATTATGAGATACACTGTGGGCATAAGGACATAAACATAGATATTCTGGAGAGAAATTCCCTACCTTTTCTTCCCCATCTCCTAACATTTGAGAACTATCACACTATATGCATCACTATACACATAGTGAATAATGAGCCATATACCCAACATATAGGTCTCTAATTTGCATACAAATATTGTCCAAGAGAAAATTAAACTGAGGTGTTTTTTACTCTATTTTCTACATTTCTGGTTAGCCACCAACTAAAGGTGAGAAATATCTAATAAATGAGACCTACAAGATCTAAGAGACACAGGGTCAAAACAGGTAACCCCACATTACTCAAAATGAGATGATGACTCTTTTAAACAAAGAAAAACTTGAATGAAAAACTCAGTCTTTTAGGAGACATATCAGCTTAAAATGATTTACACACCGTTACTGAGAGAGATGATGTTTTGCAGACCATTAATTTCTATCACTTTTATTTCTTATAAATTGATGTATATAAATATATTTATAAGGCATAATTTACAGCTCTTGTTCAAGAAAAAAACATAATACCTTGAAAAATACAACATATTTTGGGTTATACATTTACCTACAATATTTTCCCTGAATTAAAAAATAAAACCTGACACATTCTTTACTAAAGTTTAGATGCAATATAGCAGTAATTATCTAAATTCTCCCTCTAATTAACTGAGTAATTTCATTGTGTTTAATATAAAAATGAATCAATGAATAATTTTATTTAATATGATCTGTAAAAACTATGGTGGGTGACAAAGCAAATATTTCTTTTCCTTAAATGAAGCAATTTAAAGTATCTTCAATTTATTTTTTCGTAAGAACCTATAAAATAGAAGACCTTTTCAGACTTAGTGCTACAGCTTTTTTCAATTATATTTTGTTAGTTTATTGAAAAGGGAAAGAGTAAGCAGAAGGAAATAAAAATTGCAAGATTCATAGTGGAGGAAAACAAATACGAATTGGAATAATGAACATTTTCATACCACCAAGAAGACTGTTTCTGCATTTCCATAACTTTTGACAAGGCACTTTTATATTTTAACAGCCTTGTTGTTCATGAATGAGGGATAATCCTTGAGGTCATTAATTTTTATACCAAAAGACAGTTAAAAATTCTCATTTACTAGAATTACTGTGTATGAACAGACAAAATAATGAACTGGAATGGACACATACATCATATTAGAACATTACAGATTTTAAAAAGTATTTTAGAGTTAGGTTTCAGAAGCTGACAATGGTCTAAAAAAAGGGTCTATTTTGTTTTATTTGTGTGCTTTGGTTTCACATTCTTTCTGAGAATAACTGCTTATACAATATCCTCAAGAGGTGGTAGTTTATTTGTATTTACATACATGTAACTAGGTTCTAGAATGACTTTATTATCAGGTCACAGCTAGTTTTCACCAAAACTAGGCAGTGAATACATGTATATATACAATGTGGGTGTATATGTTTGTATGCATCCATGTGTACACTTGCCATTAGCCTTAGCCTAAGAAATGGTCTGGTTAAATAAAACTGTCCCAAAAAGATGGTAATAACCAAATTTAGGTAATCATATTGTCTTGCAGGTTGGGAAATGGTTGAGTACTAAGTTTTCAATGAAAATTTCAATCTTCTGTGGGAACTATTGTTCTCCAGAAGTTAATCAGTAGAATTGTTATCAACATTCTAGAACTACTCCTGTGTGTTATAATGATATTGCAGACTGTGAAACTTAGCCACAGGGTCAAGTTTTCTGCTATTCTCATATCCAAATGTATCCATATTATTAACCTGCATTTCTAGATATAAACTGAATGATTCTGTTTCTTGCAAACTGGAAGAGTGTGGAGAATTGCACAAATAACATTCATTGTAGCAAACCTCCATTATGTCGTTACTTTCCAGGGTTTGATGGTAGTTTAGGTAAAGACAGATGATGTAGAAATTCTGTGCATGGGGTTTAAAGTAATAAAAAATTTCTTGCCATATTTTTGAGAATGTCTGTATACCAGAAGTTTGCTAGTCCCTGGACATCAGCTTGATAACAGAGCCCAACCATTGTGTGTGTACAATACATTAATAAAGAACATCATGTGGAAGCTGAGAATGGTTTTCACACATTCTATATTGTTAAGCTTCTTGAGAGAAGAAAAAATGAAAAGAACTGATTTTGAAATATGATACAGGGAGGCTGAGCCTCCGACTAGCACTCACACAGTCAGGGACCTCTGGCTTTGCCGTTTATTAACAATGATGCTGGTTTACATGACACTTTTATGTAGAAGCAGAAGGCTACTTGGGATTTTAAAATGTGAATTATAGTTCCATTGTACTTCCACTGAATTATGAGCCAGGGAATTATTTAATATTATTGGAGTTGTTCACTCAGAAGCTGATTATGTGTTCTCTTTGGTGTGTTAATGAAGAAGGGGATTTCTTGCATCTGCAGGATAACTTAATTGTCATTCTGAGAATTCTTTTTCAGGTAAATTGCATATTTCAATGTTAGTTTGGCAGGAAAAATTCTAACATGAAGATAATATTATTGACACTAAAAAAACAAGGGAATATTACAGTTGCTTAAATTATTCTCAGACTTTGGAAGTATAATTAAATATTTTGTGACTAATCTTGCTTAAGTAACTATAGTATGGGGGAAAGTATAAGGTGCATTTTTCAGGACTGGGTGTGAAGAGGAGTGATTATTCTTACAAAATAGTCTGTAATTTGCAACCCAATATAGTTCAATAGAAAGACTCAGAGATGATTCGTACATAATCTAGTAAAATGCCGTTCTAAATTCATCTTTGCCTTGTTGTGATGTGTTCCCGATGTGACAAACATGTAGCATTGTACTTATTTTGATTTATTTTGCTCTTAACACAATCCTATATTGATAATAACTACAATCGTTATTGCTCTTATTATTTTTTAATGTTTATTTATTTTGAGAGAGAGAGGGAGAGAGAACGATCAGGGGAAAGGCAGAGAAAGATGGAGAGAGAATGCCAAGCAGAATCTGTGCTGATTTGATCTCACAGTTTGTGAGACCTGAGCTGAAATCTAGAGTCAGACACTTAACTGACTGAGCCACCTAGGTGCCCCGTTATCTATATTATTGTACTTGCAGTTTTTTACTGTGTACCAGAGAGTATGCTAATTTCTTTACATATATGATTTCACTTTATAGTCAAACCAAGCTAATGCAATAGGTATCAATAGAGTAGTTAATTGGATTGGCTTTAGAGTCAGATGCACATGCTCTATTTTCTGCTCTACCAATCAATAATGAGCTTTGTGATCTTATTTACCACCTTATGTGTTAGTTATCAATAACATGAAAGTAATAATATGTACTATTAAGACTGTTGTGCGGATTAAATGAGTTATTTGCATATGATAAGCAATTTGTAAATTATAGTTGTTAATTATCTCCATTTTATAGTTCAGAAAACTGAGGCTTAAATGTATAGCAATTTGTCAATATCCTATAGCTACTAAAAAGATTATAAAGGATTTGGATCCAGGTCTTCTTTCTGAAATCAGAACCACAGGGGCGCCTGGGTGGCGCAGTTGGTTAAGCGTCCGACTTCAGCCAGGTCACGATCTCGCGGTCTGTGAGTTCGAGCCCCGCGTCAGGCTCTGGGCTGATGGCTCAGAGCCTGGAGCCTGTTTCCGATTCTGTGTCTCCCTCTCTCTCTGCCCCTCCCCCGTTCATGCTCTGTCTCTCTCTGTCCCAAAAATAAATAAACGTTGAAAAAAAAAATTAAAAAAAAAAATCAGAACCACATTTCCAAATACTATGGCTGTACTGTCAAATATCCAATACATATAGGTATATTTACATCTAATATAATTTTATCAATTATTTTTAATATCTTAATCCTTTTTCCATGTAGAAACTCAAATTCTACATATAAAGAGAGTGAGTGATTTACTGAATATGACTGAAGATGGGGGGGGCTTGATACTCTATCTTGGGTATAGTAAATATTAATCAGAATTATATGTAAATAAGAAGGTGTGATCTTCATATTTTGAGAAATGTCCCTTTGCTAGCACATACTAAATATTTCATGTTGGAGAGAAACCTTATAATAACCTTATAAACAGATGCATGTACTCCTGTGTATAAATTGAAGAATGAATATAAATTAGCACTTGCAAATTGAGGGATGGAGGAAACATGACAATTAATATTGATGGAGAAATAGAGCTAATAATTACTGATAGAGTACTGTGGTTCTACATGTTCATTCTTACATTAATTATCAAATAATCCCATAAGTCACTATTATTCCCATTTTAGAATACAACTGATAATCATCAATGTTGGGTATCTTGCTCACCATCAGAGTAAAAGATTAATATCAACTAAGAAAGAAAGAGAACTTTGGTTAGAAATATAAATGCCTGTTGCAATTAAACTTGAAGGCCATCTAGAATTGTACTCTAACATCTGGTGACAGTTTTAAATAAACACCTTGGAGGTGCATTGTTTGATGATTTTGGCCAATGCCATTCCCAGCACCAAACCAGTGATAAGCTGTTTTCCCAATATCACTTAGTGATGCAGTTCTTTGATTCAGTATGCATTTCCCTTATTTTACTGTTCAATCCTTTCGTATTTATCACATTTTGATTGTGTTTTTAAGCCAAATTTATTCCACTTGGTTAACTTGATCTATTTGGGGGCTTAGTTAATAAATTCCTAAAGAGGAGATGAAAACTACTCAGATAGAATTAGTAAAAGCTGACCTTTGTCAAAGTTACTAAATAATGGAATCAGGCCAAGTAGGTATATTTGTGCTAGATAAACCCCATATATGAAGCATGATAATATTATTAAGGAGTTTGGAGTTATAGGAGCATTGTCTCCAACTCCTCAGTGGAAAAGTTATTCAGCAGAAATGTATGGGTCAGTTAGCCTTCCCTGAGAGTCTCCATTGAAAGCCAGTCCAATTTGCTCTGGTTGAAAGATGAAATAAATCAAGCACAGGACTGTAGAAAAAAGGTGTTTATTCTGTTAAATACATTCCTTCAGTTTTGGGACACACTGCCTATTTTATCCTGAAGACAAACTATTATTAAAAGAAATGGGGATGTAAAAGGAAAAATAAGTTTCAGATTAGATAGGAGGGTAATCAAGGCATGAAGTTGATCTCATTTATTTTATCTAAAATAGGGATAACATTATCATTGATTTATAACCTCCTTTGGAGCTTCGTGGGTGAAATCTGAAATCAGGGCCAAGGCAGGGGGAAACGAAAGAGGCTGAACAAGATTGGTAAGTGGCAGGTTTAAGAAGCAAGGGAACTTAACACAGGAAGCTTGTCTTGGCTGCAAAAAGAAAAGATCTCCACACCTTCCCACCAAATCTTAAAAGTTTATATAGAGGACTTAGCTGAGTTAAGTCATGAATGCCTTCCAGATGTTCTTAAGAACACATCACTATTTTAAGGCTGTATTCTTGGGAAGCTCCTGCGAACGGGAAAAGCAAGTGGAATGCATATTCCTGGGACAGGTCACAAATCTGTGATTGCCAGGGTCCAGCTCAGCAGTCAACTGGCTGTCAAGTCTTCTTAATGGCCTTTCCTAAAATAATATATTCATCACAGGATTGTCCTAAAGATTAATTTCGATTACATGTAGGATAGACATAACACATAATACAAACTGCAATTTTATTTTGTTCTCCTTTCTTAAACCCCTCTACACAGAAACAAAATAAAAGCCTCCACTTATGGATTAAGTTAGCTGTATCAGGTTTCCCTCAAGGAATATCAAGTTGAACCACAATTTTAAGCATTCTTGTCTTTTGTGATCTGCTGCTCTTCCTAATATCTCTTTGCAGAGCCACGATTCCTGACAGGAAGTATGCGTGTGCTCTGGGACCAAGAGACTCCAAATTAAAATGTAAATCTCCTTTTCAGTAAAACTTGCAATTTCTGTAGGCAGTAAGCAAGCTAATGGCATGCTGACTTTATCCAATACGGTTCAATTTATTGTGTTGCCCACAGATAGTCCTTACCTTGAGGCAACTGGGATCCATTCCCACAAATGAAATGCCTGAGCTGAAGCCAAGGAGACTGGGGAGGAAGACAATGGGGAATCTTATTTTCTTCTCTATTTCTTGATTCCAAGTTGGCTGCAAATGAGTGGATGTAGATAACAGAGATAACCCACTAGCTAAGAAACTTCATGACCCTCATCAAGGCCATCATTTGGAATAGAGATGACCTATATTATCAGTTAAATAATCCGAAAAATAGAAAGCTACCCATCTTGATATTATAAATTGTAAATATGGTCAAAAGGTTGCAAGACAATAGGTAACTTTTAGTTAATTTTTAAAGGGTTGCAGTATTTGTTTTTGTTCTGAATGTGGTCTAAAATGTCTGATCCCAAGAATCTTAAAGTACATACTGTAATGCTTTTCTTTTCCTTCTGTGCATGTTGCATTCTCTTTTTAAGCCATTTTTATCCTTACAATTCCAAAACTATTTTTTCAAGAATCTACACTCCAGTTTCTTATTTTTAGTATTCACATATTTCAACAAACCCATGGAACTTTACTTGTGTTTCACTGGAGAATGACATATTTTATATCAATATTCTTTTACTATCAGTATTATTCTCTACGGAATTCATTTAACATATAAATTAATTAGATGATTACTGTGCTAGGTATGAGAAACACAAAGATTATTGAGACAATTAGGCCCTACTTTGTAGACTTCATAGTTTAGTGCATCACTATTCAGTAGAAATATATTAAAATAACATAGATATTTTATTTTATTATTTTTTTCACATAGGTAATTTTAGGTTTCGCAGTGGTAACTTTCAAAAACTAAAATAAAACAGGTAAATCAACTTGAATTATTTATTACTATAGGCAAAATATTATTTCAAAAGGTAATGAATATAAAAATTACTGAGATATTTTATATTCTTTTCTTCATATCTCAATTTGTACTATCTACATTTCAAGTGCTCAAAAGTAATATGTAATTAGTGGCTACTGTATTCGATATTTCAGGTTCAATGGGTCAATAAAGATATATGTAAATGATATAAAATGTACTTTGAAGCAGTTATTTTGAGGAATGCTAATGGTATATTGTAAGGGAGATTTTAAAACTAGTTTATGGTGGAGAGACTCTTCAGTAGAATAAACATGTATCATAAAAAATGCTTTCTTACATAGTCATGAAAACAAAGCAGCCAGTAATTAAGTGGAATTAACTTTTTAAATTTATTTCCACAGCAGCAGATGCAGAAATGCTGAGTCAGTAAAATGAGTTAAACTAGAGTTTAGAAACCCTGTCTTGTTTCAGAAACTTAAATTTGGAGGAGTAAATCAGGCACACTCCTGAGTGGTCATAAAACAGAGAAAGTTGTTTGACAGACTCTAAGCTACTTTGGAAAATATGTCAGCTTAAGTACCCTATTTCCCTTGAGAGAAACCTCTGGATATAAGTGAAATTGAGCCCTACAGATGTTCATACTCTATGGTTCTGAGATTCTGTGTATTTCCTAATGAGATAATCTAACATATAAAACTCAAGAAATTACTACAGAAGTGGGCAGGGTTATCAATTCTAATTTTTATATATGAATGTGTAAATATTTCAGTGTTAAGTATTTTCAGAGCTACTACCTTTATCCATTTGGAAAACTTGTCTTTGACAAGTATTTTCATAGGGTAACATTTGTGAAATAAGTTATCTATGCATGATTCTTTTGAATGTTCACTAGATGGTTCAAAAATCACGGTCCTCAAATTTTACTCAATTCTCTTACAGTTTCCAGATTTATCAGGTTTTCTCAACCCCAGTACAACTGATATTTCAGAATAGGTCATTCTTTTTTTGTAAAGAAAAATACATTTAGTGCATAATTGATTATTAAACTTACTCTTTTTTTTAATTCATTGCTTCCAAAAGAGTGTGAACACTAGGTATTATATATGAGTGATGAATCACTAAATTCTACTCCTGAAACCAATATTATACTATACATTATCTAGAATTTAAATAAAAACTTGAAGCATTGAAAAAAGAAAGTAACATAAAAAGATTTAAAAATGCTATCAGCATTTAGAATGAAATAAGAATTGCAGATTTATTTCAGTGGCAAAACCCCATGACGCAAATGAAGCGTAAGCTTTAAATTTCTTCAATTTGTATGTCCTAGAAGTAGTTCTAGCGATGTATTCACAATTTTTTTAAGTTGCAAAAGTAGGGTATTTTAACCACCCTATGTTAAAATCACTCTCTTTTTGATTCCCACTCCTACCAGTTTTTTTCCTCTTGTTGGGTGATGTTAGAAAACTTACATGCTTTTCTGGAAACTAGCAGAATTTTCATTGCAAGCACATTTAGTTAAGGTGTACCGAGCTATAGTCATATGATCTGGAGTCCCTTTTGTGTACATTTTAGTTATTATGTGTTTTCATGGTGTAGGAATAAAATCATAGAAACTCTGCTGCGTACTATTCAGACATACCTGATGTCACGTCATAAAAGTGAAGCACCAAAGGCCACATTCCTGAGCAGGACCTGCCGAGCCAAGCATCAGTATAATGTGAGGAGTGGAGAAATGAGATTTGACAAGTAAGGAACGAGAAACTAATTTATGAAAAATTCTTCCAATCCTCAGATGTGGAAAGCTGTAAGTGGAGGATTCCGTTTTTATTGACATTAGTCATAATGGAAATTCTCTCCAGGGAGGAATATAGGAATATACACTTAATATAAAATACGCAGCAATAAATGTCACAAACACACACGTACATACACACTTAGAAAAAAATAAAGCTTATCAGAATTGTGTTTTAAAGAAAAAAACAGAAGGGGTTTATAAACAGCAAGCCTGTCTGTGTATTGAGTTTCATGAATTTTTCATCTCAACACATCAGATCATGCCTTAGTACATCTAATGCATCCTTTGTGATGAAGACTGTCTGTTTCAGACAAACAACCTGCCAAAATGCTACCATGTATGATACTATGGTTTGAAGAAAGAAGTACTCCAATGAGAAGTCTCCTACATGTGTTTGTCAACAAGTAAATGTAGGTAGCATAAGATTAATTGAATAAACAGTTATGCAGCTCAGAACAACATAGTAGCAATTTAAAAATGTATTTGAATTATTCTGGTATATGCTATAATTTGAGATTAACTTTGTATGTTCATTTGCATGTTTCATTCAGAATTGCTGATTACATTAGCATCCAAAATGAGCCATTAAAAGTATATCACACAGTAAATTAATAAATGTATTACATAATTTTTCTAGATTTGGGAAAATGTTATATTTATTTATTTTGTACTTATTTTGTTTTCATAATGTTGTACATTTCTAAAAGAGTCTCTATCATTTTTATAGATTTCAAATCATAAATCCTAGATCCATGCCCTCATTTGAATTACAGAAAATGGTAACCAGTTTGGCAAGGCCATTCATATTTCTTTCTACAGTTGGGATGCCCAACATCCATTTCCCAAGTATTTTATACCTATTGTATAATTTCACAAAAATAAGCATAAACCACTACCTTTCTGAGCAAACTAGGGTGTAGAATCAATCCTTATAGAAGCATCAGTAGTCTTAGATTATAAGTTTTCCCATGTTTATAGTCAATATAATTACACCACACATTTTAGTGATGCTTTGAGGATTAAATTAGATAGAATTATTTTTAGTTTGAATTTCATATGAATATCATATCTTACTATTATTATTTTTCTTGTTGAGTTTTTTTAGTTACTGAGATATGCTCTCAAAATAATTTAACATGACCTAATTTCCTAAAGTTCCAAATCCTTTGACTCATTATACCTTTTATTGAGCTTTATGTACTCTATGAAAGAATCACTTAATGCCATTAAAAATTATTCCATTTTTGGGGCGCCTGGGTGGCGCAGTCGGTTAAGCGTCCGACTTCAGCCAGGTCACGATCTCGCAGTCAGTGAGTTCGAGCCCCAAGTCGGGCTCTGGGCTGATGGCTCAGAGCCTGGAACCTGTTTCCGATTCTGTGTCTCCCTCTCTCTCTGCCCCTCCCCTGTTCATGCTCTGTCTCTCTCTGTCCCAAAAATAAATAAATGTTGAAAAAAAATTAAAAAAAAAGTTATTCCATTTCCTTTCTTTTCCACCATCATGAGTCCATCAAACAGGAAAGTATTTTGCTCTCAGATCATTTGTTTTGTTGGTTGAATGTCAGGTTACATTAGGGTAAAGCTAACTTTAACGGGTGTTTTCTTTTAAAACTCATTTTTCTTTGTGATGTAAAAGGCTTCTCTCTTTCTAAAGTGAATTAATATGAATTTAACTAGCATGGGGAGAGCTTCTTTTCTTTTTCGTGTCTTTTCCTTTTTTTTTTTTTTATTGAGTTACTTCCCTGAAATGATGCTATGTTTACTTATGAACAATTCTCTCTTTCTTATTTACCCTGGGAAAAGAAACTGAGGGTTGTCCTGGAAATATTTATTTGATAGTTGTTTCTCCTTGCTGGGTGGAGAAAGTTAGGTATCTATTCTCATAGGCATCTTCTTATAGAGTCCTTTCCTTCATTTCAAAACTCCTAGTCTAGGAAGTAATCTAGTTAGGTTCTCAAGTATGTTGGTTCCAATTCTTTTAAAGTTCATATGAATAGTATATCAAAATTAGCTGTCTTTCATTAATAGATATGAATTATTCAGCCAAGTCATTCATTTAATACAATAATTAATTAATCATTAATACAATGATTCAGACACACTCCAGTGCTCCATGAGCTAGTATATTCCAAGAAATTAGTCCTTACCTGTTTCTGTTTCCAGTCCTTTCCTGAATGAAATACTAGACACTTCATTAATCACATGCTCTTTACTTTTTCTTCAAAGTCACTTCAAACACCAGTGCACTTCTCATATGCTTCTCCATCTAGTCAAAGATAAAGAATAATGGTGAGTCCTAGGTGCAATTTTAATTTTTTTAACGTTTTATTTATTTTTGAGACAGGGAGAGACAGAGCATGAACAGGGGAGGGTCAGAGAGAGGGAGACACAGAATCCGAAACAGGCTCCAGGCTCTGAGCTGTCAGCACAGAGCCCCACGTGGGGCTCGAACCCATGGACCGCGAGATCATGACCTGAGCCGGTCAGCCGCTCAACCGACTGAGCCACCCAGGCCTCCTAGGTGCAATTTTAAAGTTAACTTTTGGTAGATGCTTTCTTGGAAAGTGACAACATTCGGTTGCATAAAATTCCAGTGGACAGTGATAATTAGGAAAACCTGAGAACAGAACCCCAAAACTATTTTCAGTCATGCAGAAAAACATCAAATTTATTTTTTGTCAGATAAGTCCAGTTGTACATGAAAGGATATGGAAAGAGATAACTTTCCTTAAAGCAGGCCATAGGTCGTCAGGCTCAAATTAAAGGACCATAGAGAATTTTCTATGAGGTGGGGAGAACCTAGAGATAGGGAAACCTTCATCCAGGAAATTTATAATGACCAGGCCAAAAGGTAACAGCATTTTATCTATTAGACTTAAAGTTAAGGCAAATTTAGTTCTTCATTGGGAATAAAAGTAGAAAAATAAGGATAAACCTTAACCTGGAGAGTCTGATGGAGCTTGTAATCAATAAGGCTAGAGCTGAGACCTAGGAAAGTGACACTGGGGGAAAAAAAGTCACTACCAATATGGTACAACCTTCACTGGACTAAATATGTAACATGCATTATTTTGTTTAATACACACACATGTGTGTGTATCATTATTATGTCCATTTTATCATTTTGCAAATTAAATTCATGTAAGCAAAAGTTTAAATACCATGTAACAACACTGTTATTAAGGACACAGTGTGTACTTCTAAAAGTATGAGTAAGGGGGCACCTGGGTGGCTTAGTCGGTTAAGCATCCAACTTCAGCTCAGGTCATGATCTCCCGGCTCATGGTTAGAGCCCCAAGTCAGGCTCTATGCTGACAGCTCAGAGTCTGGAGCCTGCTTCAAATTCTGTGCCTCCCTCTGTCTCTGACCCTCCCCTGCTCATGCTCTCTCTCTCTCTCTCAAAAATAAATAAACATTAAAAATAAATAAATAAATAAATAAATAAATAAATAAATAAATGTTAGTATGTATTCACAAAAGATCCAGGTTCAAATCACCTCCTGTAAGAACCCTTTCCTGACTATTCCAACAATCAAGATTTGGTTATTAGGTATCCTGAAGTCCTCTAAAACCTACGTTATCCTTAGTGTCAGGTATTATTTTACTCTTCAAGACAGTCTCTCCCGTAGACTTTGAACTCCTTAAAAGGCCGTGAATAAGCCTTTGTATCCTTAGAGTAATTAGTATGCAATACAGTGTCTAACAAATGACATACACTATATCTTTTTTCAGTGAAGCAATTTGTTTGCTTTCAGGTCTCCCACATGGTACTTAAACTTTTGTTTATATGAAAGTAATCTACAGTTGAAAATAACTCATAATAAGGAAATCCAGTCACCATTTCTGGGATGCAAAGAGGACAATGAAAGAGCATCATGTGACTCAATTCTAATAATTGAATGTTGGATTACAGTTATTTAGGAAACTCTGTCTCAGAGAAGTTTTGGCTTTAAGGACAAAACTGAACTTAAGCTAACATAAGATTCAAGTATTTTCAGCTATGGATACAGGGAAATATGATGCCTGAAATTTAATCAGGGCTTAGTACAGATTTTCACAATAATATATAATCTTTTTGTCTCCAAAAGATTTTTGAGTTGTCAATAGTTTAGACTTCAAGAGTGTTCTTTTTAAAAGAGGAACATTGGGAATAAAGCAAGTGTTAATGTAAAAGAATACATTTCTAGCACTAAGACTAAAAATTAACATATCATTGAAAAAATTTTGAAAACTATGGTAAACTACTATCACAAAATGCAATAAGTATCTTTTTTTAATGTTTATTTTTGAGAGACAGAGAGAGAGAATATGTGCACAAGTGGGGGAGGAACAGAGAGAGATGGAGACACAGAATCTGAAGCAGGCTGCAGGCTCTGAGCTGTCAGCACAGAGCCCAATGTGGGGCTTGAACCCATGAACTGTGAGATCATGACCTGAGCCCAATTTGGACGCTTAACCTACTGAGCCACCCAGGTGCCCTGCGATATGTATCTTTTAACCCCAAAAGTAGAATTTTTGTTAACATGGTATGGTAGATAATCTTAGCACTCACACCAATATGTGTATTATACTTTTTCTAGACACATGGAAGAGTTATACTTCTCATTTCTCCCATAAGTTGGGTATAAATACGCATCTTTATTTAACCAAAGAAATGTGAAAAGAAATGTGTCATGTTTGGAATAAAGCATTGAAAACATTTGAAAGCTGGAGTGTGATTCTCTATGATCTATTCTCCTACAATTACAAATGAGGAAACTCATGCTTCTTCAGTAGAGACAAAAGAGAGTGGACCTTTAGTTAACCTGGATCCTTAGGTGTGTGCAAGTGGAAATAAACCTCCATCAACCCACTGTTCATATGTCGTAGAAACAAGATATAAACTTTTGTCTTTTCAGCCACAGAACTTTGACAGTTGATAGATTCTTCTGCATAAACTACCTTATTATTGCTGATTCACATGGTTTCCTTCTCTCTTCATTCCTTTCTATTTTTTTTTCATTATCACATCAATAGGTATGCCTTATAAAAATTATATTACAGTGAACTTTTAATAATTGTGACTGAGTGATGCAATCTCACAACCTTCCCATAGGTGATTATTGTTGAAGGACTGAAATAAAATGTGGGGAATGTCCCATTCTCCTTTCCATGTGAATCATACCCCCTTTGTTCCACAATTATTGTCTTGCTTGCTCTCCTAATACAGACTATAACTTATAATCATACTTGGTACGTTTTCATGGAACACACTATTTCAAGACTGTGGTGGTCTGCTGGGGTCTGTTATGGCTCAAATTATGTCTCCCACAAAAGCTATGTTGGAGGCTTAAAACCTAGTACCTCATAATGTGACCTTATTTGGAAATAAGGTCTTTACAGAGGTAATAAAGTTAATACGAGGTCATTGGGAGCTGGGCCTTAATCCAATATGATGGCTATCCTTATTATAAGGGGAAATTTGAACACAGAGATAGACATCTACAGAGGAAATACAATGTGAAGACACAAAATGGATGCCTCCTACAAGCCACAGAATGCAATGCTACCAGAAGCTGGGGGAGGGATAGGCAACAAGTTGTTCCTCACAGCCCTCAGAGGGGACAAACCATGCAGACATCTTAATCTAGGATTTTGAGGCTCCAGAACTGTTGAGACAATTAATTTCTGTTGTTTGAGACTCCCAGTCTGTGCTGCTTTGTTACTGCTGCCCTTGGAAAGTAATTCATGCTCAGAGAAAATATCCTCAACACACTTGTTTGCATAATTTTCAATCTCTTAAGTTTGAGTTAGCTTCTATTTTATTTTGCTATCTGTTGAAAATTATTTTACTAACTTCTAAGTACGAAAAAAGAGAAGAAGTTACAAATCATTACCTTGGAATTCACTTTAAATCTTAGCAATTAATGTTATGTGTAAATCATAATATAACTTTAAGCTAAAGTATTCCATTTTAAAAAGATTGTTACTGTTTTAAGAAATAATGCCATCCTATGGAACTAATAAAACTTTTAAAATAAATACTGAATATGGTTGTGAGTCAGCACATAACTCCTTTGTGAATTATGTCAGTAGATTACCTTACATAGGATACATTTTTTAAAGCTTGAACAGTACAAATAACTGATTTTCAATGATGTTATATATCTTTTCTATGCCTGATTAGCTGCTTACATTATTTATAGCTCGAAGTTTGTGATGGAAACATAGGTTAAGAGTCATGAATCTTTATGCCTTAGTTGACAAGGCAACTAATATATCACTAAGCCTCCCCATTCTTGTTAAACTTACCTGTAAACCAATAGTGTCAGTACTGAATTATTTTTGATATTGATTCTATTGATGAACTGCAAAGGTTAAAATTAAAGTGTGATTTATGCTGTGATCAAGAGCATGGTGTTAGAGCACCAAGTGATCTGTGCAAATTATAACCATAAATATACTTCAGATTCTGCTTTATAGCTCTGCTATGAAGCTCTGCATTCTCTTTCTTTCTCCCTCAAGGAGATTCCTTAGGATAAGAATGCTGATAAAAATCAGTGTCTTAGATCCTGACGACTTTGTGAACAAAGCACCTGTTTTTCCCCACTTATAGTTGTGTTCAGCTGGAATTTTAAGGCTTTGAAACGATGAATTTGAACAATGTGATCTGTTCTCTATTATTTGTAGGCAAGCATTATGGATCAGAAAATCACTCACTGTATTTCCTGATAGTTCAGAAGAGCTTGATATCTCTCTTAGTTAAGGGAATATATGAGTCACTGAAAGCTTTATTTTTCCACATCTCTAGGCTCGATTTGAAGGCTAGCATATCAGTTCTCTCCAACTTATCTCATTTAAGCAGACAGGTTTCAATGATAGCACATTATCAAGAGACATGTAGGCATAGATGAATTCAAATATGAAAAATAATGATAAACCCACTGGACCAAGATGGTAGAATATCAAAGGTTGCGTATTAAATTGGAATTTCTATTGGATTATCTTAAATGTAAATGAGTAAATATCATCAAGCCTGAGGATGCTCACAGCAGGAGTCTCAGAAACGCTATTACTTCTTCCCAAATATTAGATATGACCTAACTAGCCCATGGGATTGCATTAACAGCTTAATCATTAAATCTCGCCAACAGATGAAAGAAATGAGCTTTTCCCTTCAATATTCTTTTCTCTGCTTTTTGATCCTGAAGCAGATGTCAATGAGTAGCATTTCTCTTGTATTAAGTGTTTAATGTGTGTCTATTTGTAAGCAATATATGATTACAATTTTAAGTTTAAAAAGAGTCATCTCTGGATCTATTCATGTTTGTGTATATAAAAGAGCACATGTAAATACATTTTAATGGTTATAATAAAGTCACATAATGTAATGGGTTTCCTTATCAGATTGTATAAATAGTAGTGGAAAAGAAATAATATTTATCTAATATATAAGTGGTCAATTGTGTATAAAATGATTTGAAAATGAATTATTTTCAATTTACTTGGGAGATGTGAGATGTAAATATATATGTAACATTAAGAATCCATTCACAGAGTAGAGTCCTGTCAATTAAAGTTTAACAAACTTTCAATAATGTAGAAATATATTTTTCTGACAGATATTAAAACTTATTAAATGCCAATAAATTCTATGGAGAAATGAGTGATAAAATTTTTATTGAAAAAAATATAGCATTTCAATGACCAATTTTTCAAATTTGTATTTTATAGGTACTTAAGGAGGAGAACAGGGTCTCAGGAAGTGACAGTCTCATGGGAATAGTTTTTTCTTCTCTGCCTTGAATAGGGTAATGTATGTTTGATTTCTTGAAGTAAACAAATTTCCACTATCCCATAAATGCATAAGACTCAATTAATGACTGCATAAAAGCTGTAGCATTATTCATTCAAAGTTTGCATTTTAGGAATATTAATATTACTGTTTTCTATGGTAAAATATTTAAAAATTTTACTCAGTTTACATGTTCATTTTAGCTGTCACTCATTTCCCTTCCATTTTCTTATAGGAATAAAGTTATATATAGCCTAATAGAGTATTCTTTATCATTTCTCTGCTATTTTATATCCTAATACATACTGTTTTCATTAACAATGGCTTCCTAAGCAATGCCAATCAAACCAACAATGTGGGCTGGCAGGCCATATTTTTCTCCTTCACTGAGTGAATGGATATATGTTTTCTAAAGAAGTTCCATACTGCCTGCCCTCATTATTCACAGGAAATCACTGGTCTATGAAACAGATGTATTTATATGTGTGAATATACAAAAATATAAGCTTTAGTGTAAGATAAAAAGGAATGCATTTTTAAAATATGTTATGTTTAAAATGTGTTATAATTTTTGAAGGAAAAGTTCTTTCCTTATATTGCAGATATTTCAGTGAAATTATTTAATTAACATCAACATTTAGTAAAGTTTAAATATTTCACAAGCTACTAGAGATAATAACATAAATAAGACAGTAGCCCTTTCTTTTTGTTTAAGAGAGAATAGGGATCACCAAATTTTCCATTTATCTATTTTTCTGAGTATCTCTAAGTAGTTAGGCTGGGGACGATATGATTAATTTTATCCAATGAGCCTTGAGTATAAGTGATATGGACCATTTTTAATTCAATTACTTACCAGTTCTTGTCAATTCTGTGTGCGGTGACTTCAGCTGTCAGAGTGACAGCAGGATCATGTATTAAGATGGTATTGAGTCATAAGATTGAAATGGTCTGAAAACTTGAATCACTACCTGAAAGGGAAGTGCCTTGAAGTGACTTCCAACCTTGCCTTAAGCCACTGAGAGAGTTGTGATTTGCTTGTCACTGCAGCAAATAGGGTCCAAATTGCTTTAATTACAAGATGAAAAATCCCAATCGGAATTGACGAATCAAGCAAAATACATGGAAAATACTGCAATGATACTGTTACCATGGTGTATCATCTCAAATAGAAAATGTAAGGGTACAGACAGACTTTAAAGAGAACTGGAAACAGTGTTTTGGACACCTCAAGGAAGAGTTTGATCTCTAATCTCTGCTTCTCTGTATAGTGACATTATTCATTTCATGGCCAACAGGTTTTCTTCACATGGAAATAAATATGACTCTGGGACCTCCAAAACCCTAAACTAAGCTTTCAATGTCTGTCACTGAAATGTTCCCTTTTCCTTAGGGAAAAAAAAATGGGAATATTCCAAATAACACACTATTTTGGTTACTTTTGTTCGGTTGAGCATGCTCAAATCAATTTGAGCGCCAATTGAGTGGAGCTCAATTTGAGTCACAAAATGAAACTTTGATAAGAAAATTATGGCAGATATGTAGATTATGATGGTTCACATTTGAATCTCTTGTTTGAAGTGATAAGGTAGAGCTTTTCCAAGAAAAAAAAATTATTATTATTTCTAGGAGTAGCAGCGGTTGGTATTTTTAAAATGTATGTAATTCAATAAATAATTTTAAAATTAGCAAAATCAAATTCATATGGTTTGTTCATTCTAAAAATATTTATGGAACTTCTACTAGATGCCAGATACTGTTGTGGGTATTGAGCATAATGTAATACACAAAACAAATAAGGTCTATGCCCTCATTATGTTTATATTCTAAATTCTTGCCCTTAATTTTCCTTTGGCATTAAATACCAAGAAAAAAAGAATAGTCAAGATACTGTCAGTTCCCATGGGGCTGAAAATAGTCCTTAGGTAACTAATATTTAAATAAAGTTATTATGTAAACTAAAGCACATTTGTGGGGCACCTGGGTGGCTCAGTCAGTTAAGCATCTGGCTCTTGGTTTCAGCTCTGGTCATGAACTCACAGTTCATGAGTTTGAGCCTCAAGTGGGGCTCTGTGGAGCCTGCTTGGGATTCTCTCTCACTCTTGCTCTCACTGCCTCTCCCCTGCTAATTCACACACTCTCTCTCCCTCAAAATAAATAAATAAAATTGTAAAAGTATAAAAAATAAAACAAATTTGCCCTATTAAATATCTGTGCTCTGAGCATTAGGAAAAAGAACAGGCAAATACCCCAAGCATTGAGAATAAGGGAAAGTGTGAGGGTTGAGATTTAACATGGCTTCTCAATGTACAGTAATTTTAGTATATTTACCAGTCATTTTTCAGTCAGAAAAGCACAGTTACTCTGAGTAATATGAGTACTGGTGATGTATTATGACAGGTGCACCTAACACATATGTGGGAAGAGCTGGTGAAGGAAGTGCAGGAGGACAGGAAAAAAGTCAACAATTACCTGACTGAAACACTGGTGTGAATAGACAAATAAGACTCTCAAGGAATTCTGAGACAGCCATTGCTTCTTGCCCCTGCAATGAATTTACAAAAGGGAACTTGTAGAAAGATCTATGGAAATCTGTTGCCTTTGTATACGTACTGCTTCATTGGATCTGCATGCAAGCACCCAGTGATGAGCTTGGGGACAATGTTGTACAACAGACTCAACAGTTGGAAAGACAATGATTGGAAAACACGAAACAGTGTGACCTGTCAGGTACTCTGTGGGTCTATCATCATATCTGGCTATGATAACCTTCCAGTAAAATGGCTGTTACTTCATGTTTACATAAAAACGGTTCACATAATATTTATATATTTCATTACGTTATTGAGATTTCACTGGTGAACATCTAAAGTAAGTTTTTGTGTTATTGACACTTTGGAATTATCAATGCATCTGAGATTTCCCTCTGACTACTCATTCAGAAAATTATTATAGTCAGAGCACATCTTAGTCTTAGATATCAGAAATACATATCATACTTGTTTAAATACAAAGGGGGTTATTTGTTTATAAAATGAAGAGTTCAAAAGGAAGCCTTCAGGTACAGATGGATGGAAGTACCTAAATGTATCAGGATGCTTTCTCTCTCAGTGTTCCAATTTTCTGTGTTGGCTTCATTAATAGCCAACCTCTATTCATACGGTAGAATAATAAAACTGGTCAAGAGCTCTTTGAATGTTTCATTCTAACATCCACCACCTGAGAGTATCTCTTTCCCATAGCTGAAACAAAAATTCAAGAGGTGGTGCTCATTAGCTAAGGTAGCTTAGCCATATTCCAGTCTCTAGAACAATCAATGTGACCGGGGATACAGCAATGATTGGCCTGACTTAATTCATGTGTCCATTTCTGCCGAGGTGGGAAAGATTCATTCACATTCAAGCATCTTAAGCAGGTTACTAAAAAGAAAGAGAGCTAATGTTGCTAGAACTAGGAAGAATGGATTGTGGGAAGGTGTTGCAGGTTGAATTTTGTCCCTTCCAAAATTCATATATTGAGGTCCTGAGAATGTATCCTTATTTGGCAATAGAATCATTGCAGACGTGAATAAAGTTAAGATGAGATAATTAGGTTGGGCATTAATACATTATGATTGGAGTCCTTTAAAAAGGGAAAATTATGACATGAAGATGCTCATACAAGGAGAGTGCCATGTGAAGATAAACTCACAGAGTAGGCTGATTCTTCTACAAGCTAAGCCAAGGAATGCCAAGGATTCCTAGAAAACCACCAAAAGCTAGGTGAGAGGCATGGAACAGATTATCATTAATAATCCTCAAAAGGATAACTAATTTTGTAACCAATCCTGCTTATAACTTTATCTTGGACTTCTGGTTTCCATGACTTTAAATTTGAGACAATAAATTTCTGTTGTTTAAGCCATCCAGTTGGACATTCTTTGTTACAGCAATCTTTGCAAACTAGTACAGAAGGCAAAACGAATAATGTTCCATTACACAGAAATTCTAAATGACCATTCTTAGATATATGCCAGTATTTATCATAATGTGCCAAAAGTCTAATTATGCAATTTTCTAAGCTTTTTTTTTAACTTTTAAATTCAAAAAGTGAGATACTGAAGGTTCAAATCCATAGGCGTGGTAGCCTATTCCTGTTGATTATCATTGATAGAAGTATTTGTGTCTGACTGATATCAGATGTCCCCCAGACATCAGATATCTGATGTCCCCCAGAATGTAACAGAATTTCTTGAATGACTAAATAGGTATTAAATAAATATTTATTGGTTTAAGGAACTGTAATTGTGGTATTTACAGTAAGAATCTACTAACATTAGTGTCAGTGGAATGTGGTAGCCAACGGACTAGCTACTATCATGGAGAGAAGCAAAGGACACAAAACTTCACTTTGAGAAGTGTATTCATTTCCTAGTGCTGTGAAAACAAATTACTACAAACCTAGTAACTTTAAAACAATAAATTTATGTTACATTATACTCCTGTAAATTAGAAATCTAATATGGGGCTCAGTTGGCTACATTTTCGGTGTCAGCAGAGCTGTGTTCCTTTCTGGAGGATCTAGGGAAGGTCCATTTCCTTGCTTTTTCCAGCTTCTAGTGATTACCCACATTCCTTGCTTCACCCTGAGCCCCCTTTCTCCATTCCAAAACCAATAAATCTGTATCCTTGATTATTTTTCCACAGTCACATCACCCTCTGACTCTATCTGGCCTCCCTTTACACGTTTTACAACCCTTATGATTACATTTGGTTCACTTGGATAATCCAGGATAATTTCCCAATTTTATGGTCATCTGATTAAAAGCTTTAATTCCATCTCCAGTTTAATCAATCTTTGAAATATAATATAACATATTCTCCACTCATCCAATGGATTAGAATGTGAACATCTTTGGGTGGCCATTATTCTACCTATGACAAGAAGCCCACAGTCATTTTCTTGGGGTGAGATGGGAAAACAGAGAAAGTAGAGATAAATTTTTAAGGCTTCCAATAGAATGCCATATTGTTTTTTCCCTCTTAACTGATATAATGGATACTTAACTGAAATAGTGTGTCACAGCAGTCACTTAATTTTTCCTTTCCCCTTTGGGAGTTGTTAGTACAAGAACAATTACACGCTTGTGTTGTAGCTTTTATACAAGGGAATGTATTCAGAAATTTTAGTACTATCTTACTTTTTAAATCTATTGATTAATTTTGATACTTTCAGACCATTTTTAAAAATCATTTTGAATTCTACTCACATCCTCTAAAGTGTTAACTTCAATTCAGTACTATATTAATATGAAGCTTAATGGTGATCTATGTTTAGGAATATGTATTTTTAGTGTTTCAAAGTTATGCAAAATCAACCAAAATATTTTCCTAATCCAAAAGAGTACTAAACTATGCAGAGTTAATTAGATGAGAGATGACAGGGAATAAAATATGACCCACAGACATAGTTGGAAGGATGGAAATGAAACCTTTTACTTATTTTTTCTCCAGCATTTTCAGCAATTCAGAAAATCTGCAAATATAAAATGCCCAATGGATAGTAAGACACAGTGTTACAGTTATTTTGCCCTCAAAGATGAAATTATAATGAGAAATCACACTTTAGGACTTTGCAGAATCAGGGTGACCTGAAGTGCAGAACTATATAATTCCCAAATCTTCTGGTTACAAACCTTTTTAAAAGAGTCCAGTCCTTGAAAGGTGAGCTGTAAGGGTTTTCTATAAATAAATGCATTGCCATCAAGGGGTTCAAAACCAATCACAGACTCCGAAGTATTAGAGGAGTTGAATTTTGGTCTAAAGTTATGATGAAGATTATGAGCCATTGCTTAAGACTTTGTCCATGCTTCATTCTTATGATGTATATTAGATCTTACTGTTGAGATTTGTTATGTGTAAGAAAAAAGTCTTCTATGAAGACATTTTGGGCTAATTTCTTACTCTATATAGAGATTTTCCCGCCTTAAATTCCATAATCTGATTTCTGAGCTAAGAGAGATCAATGTATTCAGGTTAAAAGAGAAAATAGCCACCTCAACCTTTCACTTACTCTCTGAACTAAAGCTTCAGAAACATTTTATAAATCATATCCCTGCAACAGTTTTTCACAACTTAATATCAACCTTTTATAACTCAACAGAGTAGCTTGACTGGTGTTTATAGCTCCTGAATAATTAGGACAGCAGGATAAATTGCTTTGCCTTTATAAGACTTTCTGGGTCTTCTTTGGGTCATGCGGAAATATTGCATTTTCTCTGTGCTCTGTTTTTTTACTTTTTTTGGGGGGGGGCAGGTGGGCAGAAGCTGAAAAACCGTCACTGTAATGACAGTGATGTGAACAATTCTATTGTCTGAACTTTGCCTCAGAGTTTCCATGTAGATTTAAAATATAAAGTTTTTATGGGTGACAAGGACAGAGGTCATGGAGAGGAGGAATTATGATTCAATTTAGTTTCACTGATTCCCATTGATATAAAACTTCAACCAACCAATTTGATCACAATGACTGGATCTTTCTGGTTTTCACTGAATTTAAGTCCACTGGTATAGCTTTGACATGTTAATAGCTTGCAATCAAAAGATATTCAAAGATTAATAGGTTGATTTGAATTTCCTGGATGGATCAGAGGAGGAAAGAACAGATTTGGCTACATATTTGAGGTATGGAAATATAATACATATTATTTACACATATTGAATACCTCATTTCCTATAGCTCAAGTAAATAAACTAAAAATGGTAAGTTCTAGTTTTTACGACCTACTTATCTCTATTAAAAATGAAGTAGAATGTGGCTAAAAGTAGAATAACGTCTTAGATAAGGACTTAAATTGGTAAAGTAAGGGTGTCATAGTACTTCTTTTAATTTAATTTAATTTAATTTAATTTAATTTTATTTTATTTTATTTTATTTTATTTTATTTTACATCCAAATTACTTAGCATATAGTGCAGCAATGATTTCAGGAGTAGATTCCTTAGTGCCCCTTACCCATTTAGCCCATCCCCCCTCCCACAATCCCTCCAGTAACCCTTTGCTTGTTCTTCATATTTAAGAGTCTCTTCTGTTTTGTTCTCCTCCCTGTTTTTATATTATTTTTGTTTCCCTTCCCTTAGGTTCATCTGTTTTGTCTCTTAAGGTCCTCATATGAGTGAAGTCATATGATTTTTGTTTTTCTCTGACTGACTAATTTCACTTAGCGTAATACCCTCTGGTTCCATCCATGTAGTTGCAAATGGCAAGATTTCATTCTTTTTGATCACCGAGTAATACTTCATTGTATATATATACCACATCTTCTTTATCCAGTCATCCATCAATGGACATTTGGGCTCTTTTCCATATTTTGGCTATTGTTGATAGAGCTGCTATAAACATGGGGGTGCATGTGTCCCTTCAAAACAGCACACCTGTACCCCTTGGATAAATGCCTAGTAGTGCAATTGCTGGGTCATAGGGTAGTTCTATTTTTACTTTTTTCAGGAACCTCCATACTGTTTGCCAGACTGACTGCACCAGCTTGCATTTCCACCAACAGTGCATAAGAGATCCTCTTTCTCTGCATCCTAGCCAACATCTGTTGTTGCCTGAACTGTTAATATTAGCCATTCTGACAGGTGTAAGGTGGTATCTCATTGCAGTTTTGATTTGTATTTCCCTGATAATGAGTGATATTTAGCATTTTTTCATGTGTCAGTTGGCCATCTGGATGTCTTCTTTGGAGAAGTGTCTATTCATGTCTTTTGCCCATTTCTTCACTGGATTATTTGTTTTTGGGTGTTGAGTTTGGTAAGTTCTTTGTAGATTTTTGATACTAACCCTTTATCTGATATGTCATTTGCATCTTCTCCCATTCTGTCGGTTGCCTTTTAGTTTTGCTGATTGTTTCCTTCACTGTGCAGAAGTTTTTTATTTTGATAAGGTCCCAGTAGTTCAATTTTGCTTTTGTTTCTCTTATCTCCGGAGACGTGTTGAGTAAGAAGTTGCTGCGGCCAAGATCAAAGAGGTTTTTGCCTGCTTTCTCCTCAAGGATTTTGATGGCTTCCTGTCTTATGTTTAGGTCTTTAATCCATTTTGAGTTTATTTTTCTGTATGGTGTAAGAAAGTGGTCCAGCTTCAATCTTCTGCATGTTTCCCAACACCACTTGCTGAAGAGACTGTCTTTATTCCATTGGATATTCATTCCTGCTTTGTCCAAGATTAGTTGGCCATACGTTTGTGGGTCCATTTCTGGGTTCTCTATTCTGTTCCATTTATCTGAGTGTCTGTTCTTATGCCAGTATCACTCTGTCTTGATAATTACAGCTTTGTAGTATAGCTTGAAGTCTGGGATTGTGATGCGTCCTGCTTTGGTTTTCTTTTCCAAGATCGCTTTGGCTATTCAGTGTCTTTTTTGGTTCCATACAAATTTTAGGATTATTTGCTCTAGCTCTGTGAAGAATGCTGGTGTTACTTTGATAGGGATTTCATTGAATATGTAGATTGCTTTGGGTAGTATCGACATTTTAACAATATTTGTTCTTCCTATCCAGGAGCATGGAATCTTTTTCCATTGTTTTGTGTCTTCTTCAATTTCTTTCATAACCTTTCTATACTTTTCAGTGTATAGATTTTTCACCTCTTTGGTTAGATTTATTTCTAGATATTTTATGTTTTTTGTGCAACTGTAAATGGGATCAATTCCTTGATTTCTCTTTCATTCGCTTCATTGTTGCGACTGTATAGGAATGCAACCGATTTCTGTGCATTGATTTTATATCCTACAATTTTGTTGTATTCATGGATCAGTTCTAGCAGTTTTTTGGTGGAATCTTTTGGGTTTTCCATATAGAGTATCATGTCATCTGTGAGAGTGAAAGTTTGACCTCCTCCTGGCCAATTTGGATGCCTTTTATTTCTTTTTGTTGTCTGATTGCAGAGGCTAAGACTCCCAATACTATGTTGAATAACAGTGGTTAAGAGTGGACATGCCTGTCTTGTTCCTGACTTTAGGGGGAAAGCTCTCAGTTTTTCCCCATTGAGGGATGACAGCGTTGGGTCGTTCATATATCGCTTTTATGATCTCGAAGTATGCTCCTTCTATCCCTACTTTCTTGAGGGTTTTTATCAAGAAGGATGCTGTGTTTTGTCATATGCTTTCTCTGCATCTATTGAGAGGATCATATGGTTATTGTCTTTTCTTTTATTGATGTGACAAATCACGTTAATTGTTTTTGCAGATGTTGAACCAGCCCTGCATCCCAGGTATAAATTCTGCTTGGTTGTGGTGAATATTTTTTTTTCAATGTATGAAGTTTATTGTCAAATTGGTTTCCATACAACACCCAGTGCTCATCCCAAAAGGTGCCCTCCTCAACAACCATCACGCACCATCTCCCTCCCACTCCCCATCAACCCTCAGTTTGTTCTCAGTTTTTAAGAGTCTCTTATGCTTTGGCTCTCTCCCAC
Source organism: Lynx rufus (assembly GCF_022079265.1). Classification (NCBI taxonomy): domain Eukaryota; kingdom Metazoa; phylum Chordata; class Mammalia; order Carnivora; family Felidae; genus Lynx; species Lynx rufus. The sequence goes on from NW_025814867.1 coordinate 59,471,584, forward strand.
TCTAATCTCCTTTTTTTTTTCCTTCCCCTCCCCCATGGGTTTCTGTTAAGTTTCTCAGGATCCACATAAGAGTGAAAACATATGGTATCTGTCTTTCTCTGTATGGCTTATTTCACTTAGCATCACACTCTCCAGTTCCATCCACGTTGCTACAAAGGGCCATATTTCGTTCTTTCTCATTGCCATGTAGTACTCCATTGTGTATATAAGCCACAATTTCTTTATCCATTCATCAGTTGATGGACATTTAGCCTCTTTCCATAATTTGGCTATTGTTGAGAGTGCTGCTATAAACATTGGGGTACAAGTGCCCCTATGCATCAGTACTCCTGTATCCCTTGGGTAAATTCCTAGCAGTGCTATTGCTGGGTCATAGGGTAGATCTATTTTTAATTTTTTGAGGAACCTCCACACTGTTTTCCAGAGTGGCTGCACCAATTTGCATTCCCACCAACAGTGCAAGAGGGTTCCCATTTCTCCACATCCTCGCCAGCATCGATAGTCTCCTAATTTGTTCATTTTGGCCACTCTGACTGGTGTGAGGTGATATCTGAGTGTGGTTTTGATTTGTATTTCCCTGATGAGGAGCGACGTTGAGCATCTTTTCATGTGCCTGTTGGCCATCCGGATGTCTTCTTTAGAGAAGTGTCTATTCATGTTTTCTGCCCATTTCTTCACTGGGTTATTTGTTTTTTGGGTGTGGAGTTTGGTGAGCTCTTTATAGATTTTAGATACTAGCCCTTTGTCCGGTATGTCATTTGCAAATATCTTTTCCCATTCCGTTGGTTGCCTTTTAGTTTTGTTGGTTGTTTCCTTTGCTGTACAGAAGCTTTTTATCTTCATGAGGTCCCAGTAGTTCATTTTTGCTTTTAATTCCCTTGCCTTTGGGGATGTGTCGAGTAAGAGATTGCTACGGCTGAGGTCAGAGAGGTCTTTTCCTGCTTTCTCCTCTAGGGTTTTGATGGTTTTCTGTCTCACATTCAGGTCCTTTATCCATTTTGAGTTTATTTTTGTGAATGGTGTGAGAAAGTGGTCTAGTTTCAACCTTCTGCATGTTGCTGTCCAGTTCTCCCAGCACCATTTGTTAAAGAGGCTGTCTTTTTTCCATTGGATGTTCTTTCCTGCTTTGTCAAAGATGAGTTGGCCATACGTTTGTGGGTCTAGTTCTGGGGTTTCTATTCCATTCCATTGGTCTATGTGTCTGTTTTCGTGCCAATACCATGCTGTCTTGATGATTACACCTTTGTAGTAGAGGCTGAAGTCTGGGATTGTGATGCCTCCTGCTTTGGTCTTCTTCTTCAAAATTCCTTTGGCTATTTGGGGCCTTTTGTGGTTCCATATGGGTTTTAGGATTGCTTGTTCTAGTTTTGAGAAGAATGCTGGTGCAATTTTGATTGGGACTGCATTGAATGTGTAGATTGTTTTGGGTAGTATTGACATTTTGACAATATTTATTCTTCCAATCCATGAGCATGGAATGTTTTCCCAATTCTTTATATCTTCTTCAATTTCCTTCATAAGTTTTCTATAGTTTTCAGCATACAGATCTTTTACATCTTTGGTTAGATTTATACCCAGGTATTTTATGCTTCTTGGTGCAATTGTGAATGGGATCAGTGTCTGTATTTGTCTTTCTGTTGCTTCATTATTAGTGTAAAAGAATGCAACTGATTTCTGTACACTGATTTTGTATCCTGTAACTTTGCTAAATTCATGTATCAGTTCTACCAGACTTCTGGTGGAGTCTATCGGATTTTCCATGTATAATATCATGTCATCTGTAAAAAGTGAAAGCTTAACTTCATCTTTGCCAATTTTGATGCCTTTGATTTCCTTTTGTTGTCTGACTGCTGATGCTAGACTTTCCAACACTATGTTAAACAAAGGTGGTGAGAGTGGACATCCCTGTCGTGTTCCTGATCTCAGGGAAAAAGCTCTCAGTTTTTCCCCGTTGAGGATGATGTTAGCTGTGGGCTTTTCATAAATGGCTTTTGTGATCTTTAAGTATGTTCCTTCTATCCCGACTTTCTCGAGGCTTTTTATTAAGAAACATTGCTGAATTTTGTCAAAGGCCTTTTCTGCATCCATTTACGGGATCATATCGTTCTTATCTTTTCTTTTATTAATGTGATGTATCACATTGATTGATTTGCGAATGTTGAACCAGCCCTGCATCCCAGGATTGAATCCCACTTGATCATGGTGAATAATTCTCTTTATATGCTGTTGAATTCGATTTGCTAGTATCTTATTGAGAATTTTTGCATCCATATTCATCAGGGATATTGGCCTGTAGTTCTCTCTTTTTTACTAGGTCTCTGTCTGGTTTAGGAATCAAAGTAATAGTGGGTTCATAGAATGAGTAGGTAAGTTTTCCTTCCCTTTCTATTTTTTGGAATAGCTTGAGAAGGATAGGTGTTATCTCTGCTTTAAACGTCTGGTAGAACTCCCCTGGGAAGCCATCTGGTCCTGGACTCTTATTTGTTGGGAGATTTTTGATGACTGCTTCAATTTCTTCGCTGGTTATGGGTCTGTTCAAGCTTTCTATTTCTTCCTGATTGAGTTTTGGAAGGGTGTGGGTGTTTAGGAATTTGTCCATTTTTTCCAGGTTGTCCAATTTGTTGGCATATAATTTTTCATAGTATTCCCTGATAATTGTTTGTATCTCTGAGGGATTGGTTGTCATAATTCCATTTTCATTCATGAGTTTATCTATTTGGGTCATCTCCCTTTTCTTTTTGAGAAGCCTGGCTAGAGGTTTGTCAATTTTGTTTATTTTTTCAAAAAACCAACTCTTGGTTTCGTTGATCTGCTCTACAGTTTTTTTAGATTCTATATTGTTTATTTCTGCTCTAATCTTTATTATTTCTCTTCTTCTGCTGGGTTTAGGCTGTCTTTGCTGTTCTGCTTCTATTTCCTTTAGGTGTGCTGTTAGATTTTGTATTTGGGATTTTTCTTGTTTCTTGAGATAGGCCTGGATTGCAATGTATTTTCCTCTCAGGGCTGCCTTCACCGCATCCCAAAGCATTTGGATTGTTGTATTTTCATTTTCGTTTGTTTCCATATATTTCAAAATTTCTTCTCTAATTGCCTGGTTGACCCATTCATTCTTTAGTAGGGTGTTCTTTAACCTCCATGTGTTTAGAGGTTTTCCAGACTTTTTCCTGTGGTTGATTTCAAGCTTCATAGCATTGTGGTGTGAAAGTATGCATGGTATGATTTCAATTCTTGTATACTTATGAAGGGCTGTTTTGTGACCCAGTATGTGATCTATCTTGGAGAATGTTCCATGTGCACTCGAGAAGAGAGTATATTCTGTTGCTTTGGGATGCAGAGTTCTAAATATACCTGTCAAGTCCATCTGATCCAATGTCTCATTCAGGGCCCTTGTTTCTTTATTGATCCTGTGTCTAGATGATCTATCCATTTCTGTAAGTGGAGTGTTAAAGTCCCCTGCAATTACCACATTCTTATCAATAAGGTTGCTTATGTTTATGAGTAATTGTTTTATATATTTGGGGGCTCCTGTATTCGGCACATAGACATTTATAATTTTTAGCTCTTCCTGATGGATAGACCCTGTGATTATTATATAATGCCTTTCTTCATCTCTTGTTACAGCCTTTAATTTAATGTCTAGTTTGTCTGATATAAGTATGGCTACTCCAGCTTTCTTTTGACTTCCAGTGGCATGATAAACAGTTCTCCATCCCCTCACTCTCAATCTGAAGGTGTCCTCAGGTCTAAAATGAGTCTCTTGTAGACAGCAAATAGATGGGTCTTGTTTTTTTATCCATTCTGATACCCTATGTCTTCTGGTTGGCACATTTAGTCCATTTACATTCAGTGTTATTATAGAAAGATATGGGTTTAGAGTCATTGTGATGTCCGTAGGTTTCATGCTTGTAGTGATGTCTCTGGTACTTTGTCTCACAGGATCCCCCTTAGGATCTCTTGTAGGGCTGGTTGAGTGGTGATGAATTCCTTCAGTGTTTGTTTGTTGGGAAGACCTTTATCTCTCCTTCTATTCTAAATGACAGACTTGCTGGATAAAGGATTCTCAGCTGCGTATTTTTTCTGTTCATCACATGGAAGATCTCGTGCCATTCCTTTCTGGCCTGCCAAGTTTCAAAAGAGAGATCCGTCACGAGTCTTATAGGTCTCCCTTTATATGTTAGAGCATGTTTATCCCTAGCTGCTTTCAGAATTTTCTCTTTATCCTTGTATTTTGCCGGTTTAACTATGATATGTCGTGCAGAAGATCGATTCAAGTTACGTGTGAAGGGAGTTCTCTGTGCCTCTTGGATTTCAATGCCTTTTTCCTTCCCCAGATCAGGGATGTTCTTAGCTATGATTTCTTCAAGTACACCTTCAGCACCTTTCCCTCTCTCTTCCTCCTCTGGAATACCAATTATGCATAGATTATTTCTCTTTAGTGCATCACTTAGTTCTCTAATTTTCCCCTCATACTCCTGGATTTTTTTTATCTCTCTTTCTCTCAGCTTCTTCTTTTTTCATAATTTTATCTTCCAGTTCACCAATTCTCTCCTCTGCCTCTTCAATCCGAGCCGTGGTTGTCTCCATTTTATTTTGCAGGTCATTGATAGCATTTTTTAGCTCCTCCTGGCTGTTCCTTAGTCCCTTGATCTCTGTAGTAAGAGATTCTCTGCTGTCCTTTATACCATTTTCAAGCCCAGCGATTAATTTTATGACTATTAATCTAAATTTACTTTCTGTTATATTGTTTAAATCGTTTTTGATCAGTTCGTTAGCTGTTGTTATTTCCTGGACATTTTTTTGAGGGGAATTCTTCCGTTTTGTCATTTTGGATAGTCCCTGGAGTGGTGCGGAACTGCGGGGCCCTTCCCCTGTGCTGTCTTGAATACCTTGAGTTGGTGGGTAGGGCTGCAGTCAGACCTGATGTCTGCCCCCATCCCACCGCTGGGGCCACAGTCAGACTGGTGTGTGCCTTCTCTTCCCCTCTCCTAGGGGTGGGATTCACTATGGGGTGGCATGGCCGTCTGGTCTACTTGCACACTGCCAGGCTTGTGGTGTTGGGGATTTGGCATATTAGCTGGGGTGAATCGGCAAGGTGCACAGGGGCTGGAGGGGCAGGCTCAGTTCGCTTTTCCTTGGGAGATCTGCTTCGGGAGGGGCCCTGTGGCACCGGTAGTCAGACCCGCCGGAGGGATGGATCCACAGAAGCACAAGGTTGGGTGTTTGTGCAGTGCAAGCAAGTTCCCTGGCAGGAACTGGTTAATTTTGGGATGTTGGCTGGTGGATGGGCGAGGGAGATGGCGCTGGCTAGCACCTTTGTTCCCCACCAAGCTGAGCTCTGTCGTCCGGGGCTCAACAATTCTCCCTCCCGTTGTCCTCCAGCCCTCCCGTTCTCTGAGCAGCGCTGTTAGCTTATAACCTTCCAGATGTCAAGTCCCTCTTGCTGTGGGAACACACTCCGTCCGGCCCCTCTGCTTTTGCCAGCCAGTCTCGGGGTCTCTGCTTGGCCACGGGCCGCCCCTCCGCCCCGGCTCCCTCCTGCCAGTCCGTGTAGCGCGCACCGCCTTGCCGCCCTTCCTACCCTCTTCCGTGGGCCTCTCGTCTGCGCTTGGCTCTGGAGACTCCATTCTGCTAGTCTTCTGGCAGTTTTCTGGGCTATTTAGGCAGGTGTAGGTGGAATCTAAGTGATCAGCAGGATGCATGGTGAGCCCAGCATCCTCCTACGCTGCCATCTTCCCAGGACCCCCCTGAATAATTTTTTTAATGTATTGTTGGATCCAGTTGGCTAATATTTGTTGAGGATTTTTGCATCCATGTTCATCAGGGAAATTGGTCTGAAGTTCTCCTTTTTAGTGGGGTCTATGTCTGGTTTTGGAATCAAGTTAATGCTGGCTTCATAGAAAGAGTTTGGAATTTGCCTTTCATTTCTATTTTTTGGAACACCTTCAAGAGAATAGGTGTTAACTCTTCCTTAAATGTTTGGTAGAATTCCCCTGGAAAGCCATCTGACCCTGGACTCTTGTTTTTTGGCAGATTTTTTATTACTAATTTGATTTCCTTACTGCTTATGGGTCTGTTCAAATTTTCTATTTCTTCCTGTTTCAGTTTTGGTAGTGTATATGTTTCTAGGAATTTGTCCATTTCTTCCAGATCACCCATTTTATTGGCATATAATTGCTCATAATATTCTCTTATTATTGTTTTTATTTCTGCTGTGTTGGTTGTGATCTCTCCCTTTTCATTCTTGATTTTATTTATTTGGGTCCTTTCCTTTTTCTTTTTGATCAAACTGCATAGTGGTTTATCAATTTTGTTAATTCTTTCAAAGAATCTACTTCTGATTTCATTAATCTGTTCTATTTGTTTGGTTTTGATAGCATTAATTTCTGCTCTAATCTTTATTATTCCCTGTCTTCTGCTGGTTTTGGGTTTTATTTGTTATTGTTTTTCCAGCTCCTTAGGTGTCAGTTTAGGTTGTGTATCTGAGATCTTTCTTCCTTCTTTAGGAAGGCCTGTATTGCTATACACTTTCCTCTTATGACTGCCTTTGCTGTGTCCCAGAGGTTTTGGGTTGTGGTGTTATCATTTTCATTGACTTCCATATACTTTTTAATTTCCTGTTTAACTGCTTGGTTAGCCCATTCATTCTTTAGTAGGATGTTCTTCAGTCTCCAAGTATTTGTTACCTTTCCATTTTTTTTCTTGTGGTTGATTTAGAGTTTCATAGAGTTGTGGTCTGAAAACATGCACGGTATGATCTCAGTGTTTTTGTACTTACTTAGGGCTTATTTGTGTCCCAGTATATGGTCTCTTCTGGAGAACATTACATGTGCATTGTAGAAGAATGTATATTCTGCTGCTTTAGGATGAGATGTTCTGAAAATATTTGTTAAGTCCATCTGGTCCAGGGTGTCATTCAAAGCCATTGTTTCTTGTTGATTTTTTTATTAGATGATCTGTCCATTGCTGTGAGTGGGGTGTTGAAGTCTCCTACTATTATCATATTGCTATTGATAAGTTTCTTTATGTTTGTGATTAATTGATTTATATATTTGGGTGCTTTCACATTTGGCGAATAAATGTTTACAATTGTTAGGTCTTCTTGGTCTATAGACCCCTTGATTATGATATAATGCCCTTCTGCATCTCTTGATACAATTTTGATTTTAAAGTCTTGATTGTCTGATATAAGTGTGGTTACTCTGGCTTTCTTTTGTTGACCATTAGCATGATAGATGGTTCTCCATCCCCTTATTTTCAATCTGAAGGTGTCTTTAGGTCTAAAGTGGGTCTCTTGTAAACAGCATATCGATGGATCTTATTTTCTTATCCATTCTGGTACCCTATGTCTTTTGATTGGAGCATTGAGTCCATTGACATTTAGAGTGAGTACTGAAAGATATGAATTTATTGCCATTATGATGCTCGTAGAGTTGGTGTTTCTGGTGGTGTTCTCTGGTCCTTTCTAATCTTTGTTGTTTTTGGTGTTTATATATATTATATATATATATTATTTATATATATAATTAATGTATATAGTATATAAATATACATATATAAACACACACATATAAATGTATATATATACATATATGTAAACATATGTATATATATACACATAAACATATATATACATAAACACACACACACACACACACACACACACACACATATACATATAAACACCAAAAGTAACAGAGTAGAAAAGATGAAAAAAAAAAATATATATATATAAATGGATATATATGTATATATATATAAATGTATACATATATGTGTGTATATATTATATATAATATATATATACATATATGTATATTATATATAATATATATATATATTTTCATCTTTTCTCCCCTCAGAGAGTCCCCCTGAAAATTTCTTGCAGTGCTGGTTTAGTGGCCACAAACTCCTTTAGTTTTTATTTGGGAAGCTTTTAATCTCTCCTTCTATTTTGAATGACAGCCTTGCTGGATAAAGAATTCTTGGCGGCATATTTTTCTGATTCAGCACATTGAATATGTACTGCCACTCCTGGCCTGTCAAGTTTCTGTGGATAGGTCTGCTGCAAACCTGATCTGTCTTCCCTTCCCTGTTTTTCCCTTGGTTGTTTCATGATTCTCTCTTTGCCTGAGTATTTTGTGAATTTGACTATGATATGCCTTGTTGATGGTCGGTTTTTGTTTAACTAATGAGGGTCCTCTGTGCTTCCTGGATTTTGACGTCTGTGTCTTTCCCCAGGTTAGGAAAGGTTTCTGCTGTGATTTGCTCACATAACCCTTCTACCCCTATTTCTCTCTATTACTCTTCTGGGACCCCTATGATTCTGATGTTCCTTTTTAATGAGTCACTGATTTCTCTAATTCTTAAGTCGTGCTCTTTTGCCTTCATTTCCCTCTTTTTTTCGGCTTCATTATTCTCTATGAGTTTGTCCTCTATATCGCTTATTCTCTATTCTGCCTCATCCATCCTTGCTGCTGCTGCATCCATCCATGATTGCAGCTCAGTTATAGAATTTTTAATTTCATTCTGGCTATTTTTTACTTCTTTTATCTCTGAAGAAAGGGATTCTAATCTATTTTTGACTCCAGCTAGTATTCTTCTTATCGTGATTCTAAATTCTGTTTCAAACATCTTGCTTGTATCTGTGTTGTTTAAATCCCTGGCTGTAGTTTCTTCGTGCTCTTTCTTTTGGGGTGAATTCCTTCATTTTGTCATTTTGAAGGGAGAAAAGGAATTAATGAGGTAGAAAAATTAAAATTAAAAAATAAAATTAAAAAAATATTAAAATTAAGAAAATTAAACACACACACACACATCAATCGAATAAATGATGCTAGATCCTAGGTGTGTTTTGGTCTGGGTGTTGTAAGTGGTGTGACAGATTAGAGAAAAAAAAGCGGGGGGGGATGAAATCGTTTGAGAATTTGAAAAAATGAATACACTGAAATAGACTAAAATGAGATGCTGGGAGTAAAATAAAATTTGAAAAAATATACACAAAAGTAAAGAATATTGTAGAAAATATTTAAAGAAAAATATTTTTAATAAAATTTAAAAATAAATATGAATTTTTTTCTATATTCAAGAAAAAGAAACAAAAAAGAGGGAAAGGTAAAAAAAGAAAAAAGAAAAAAAGGAAATCGTTTGAAATTTTGAAAAAGTGAATACACTGTTGTAGACTAAAATAAAATGATGGAAGTAAAATAGAATTTGAAAAAATTTACATAAAAGCAAAAATTATAGTAATAAAAATTAAAAATATTTTAATAGAAATTAAAAGTAAAAATGAAGTTTTTCTCTTTTGCATTCAAGAAAAAGAAAAGAAACAAAAAACAAAGAAAAGGAAAGAAAAGAAATTGTTTGAAAATTTGAAAAAGTGAATACACTGAAGAAGATTAAAATAAAATGATGGAAGTAAAATAAAATTTGAGAAATTTTGCACAAAAGTAAAACATACAGTAATAAAAATTAAAGAAAATGTTTTTAATAAAAATTGAAAATAAAAATGAATTTTTTCTCTCTCTGTATTCAAGAAAAAGAAGTGTAAAAGAGAAAAAAAAGAAAATTGAATAGATGGACCTGCTAACAGACTGAAGTAGGACTGAAATTACTTCGTTTTCCCCTAGAAGTCAGTCTATGTAGCACTTTATAGTCCATAAACTAAGCCAGCGGTGAGACTTGTGTTCTTGAGGAGCGAAGTTGGCCCAGTTGGGCGGGGCTCAGTGTAATGACTCCAATCTCCACTAGATGGCTCTGCTATTCCACTGTAGTGGATTGTTGCAGTGCTCGTAGGTGCATATGCGCATGTGCGGGAGTGGTGAAAATGGCCATCCTCTGTCTTCAGCTTTCATCCGCTCCCCACTTTTTCACTGTCTGTGACCAGGCCCCAGGCAGTACCTCTCTCCCAAGTTTTGTTTCAGATGCAGCTGTTTTCCCCAGCCCCTTACTTCCAAAGGAATGCGGCTTTGACCCATTCTGCCCTCTGCAGGAGGGCCTCACCAAGCAGTGGCCAAATGAGCAATGGCCGAATGTTGGCTGCACCCTGGAATGCTTGCTGGACCCTGCTGCTGCCGGTGCCCTGAGACTCTGGCCAGGTGCCAGCCCGCCCCAGAAAAAGTTCGCAAGATAGTGTAGCAGCAGCGTTTCAAGGATTATGGAAAATCACAACACACATCTGGCACCAAGCTTCACCCTTAAAGACCTTGTTCCAGCACCAGCGAATGTGGCCATTTTCTGGGGTCTGCTGGGACCTGGTGGCCTCAACAGTCTCTACCAAATGTCCTTCCAGCAGCGGAACCGCTTTTCCCCGTGTGGCAAGAGAACCTCCCGGACCCCACTCTGCTCCTGGGAATTCGCCCTTCCCACCAGAGCACCGCCAGGTATGGAGCTGCGGAGTTGCAGCCTTTGTGCTCCCCTTGTTTACAGTCTTAATGGAATTTAAACCCTCTCCTTTCTCCTTTCTCCCTTTTTAGTTTAGTCTCTGCGGCTGTTTCCAATTTTCCACTTTCTCTCCAGCTGCTTTTGGGGAGGGGTGCTTTTCCCGTATTCCTCCCCCCACCTAGTCTCCATCCTCTCTCTGTTCGCAAAAGCACCTCCCTTTCTGTGCCTTCTCACTCCCCAAGTTCACCTCTCTGCACCGTGTATCTGCTGAATTCTGTGGTTCAGGTTGTGCAGATTGTTGTGTTAATCCTCCAATCAGTTTTCTAGGTGTGTTGGATGTTTTATTGTTGGTCTGGCTGTATTTTACAGACGAGAGACACACAAAAAGCTTCCATGCTGTTCCGCCATCTTGGCTCCTCCCCAGAGTACTTCTTAAAATACATGGTATAACACAAGGAAGAAACATACGTAATATGCTATAAGTTACTAAAATATTGTGCATATTGCATCAAATTCCAAAATTTTATGTCTCTTTACAATCAAAATGACAAATCTAAGGGACTCACTGGGCTTTAATGCATGCTTCTTAACATGCTTTTCTTCAAGCAACGATATTTATTAAAAACCTATTGTGTTAACCTTTGGAGTAGCAAAGATTTTAAAAAAGACATGGTATATTAGTCAGTAGCTCCACATATAAAGAAGGAGGGAATATGTATAGATGTAATTTTAGTTCAAAGTATCCATTTTGATAAGTATTACAAATATATGTTTGCACACAGTGAATAATGAGGAGTGACTGACTTTGCCTGAGGCCCACAGCAACACAGAAGGGATTTAGGTCTGGCAGAGATCTTACATTGTATCTTGTTGAAAGGTATCAGCATAAAAGGGGGGGGGGAAGATAACAGGTAAAAAGAAAAGTGTGTTCATCAGAGTCTAATCAGAAGACAGAAACCACATTCGTTAATCTGAACAGGAAAATAGAATTGTTAACCATTAACATTTAGCCACATTTTGGGCTAAAAGAGGAAAAAGAGAACTGAGAAGTATAAAGAAATAATAAATACAGAAAGTGCTACTACCTCTAAGAATGAGGGAGAACACCCAAAGGTGGAACAAATTTGAAAAAGTGCACCACCCCAACTCCCAACCCAACCCCAGAATAAGGGTCAAACCTCATTGGAGAGTGTGAACAAGCGACTTGCTGCTGGTGAAGAAATATACCAGAAAGTCGGGGCTCAAGATGGTTTGGGGCACAGCCTCGTATGGGACTAAGAAACCTGCTAGGCCAGAGTTGGTCCACAAGAACCAGGGCTGTGTGGGTGAAGTGCTCACTGCGGTGCCTGCTGGCAAGAGTCGGTCCAGAAGATGGAGAGTGAGTGTCGCTAGACCACCCTTTAGCCACTAGCTGCTGTATTACAGGAGGAGGGTGGAATCCCTTTGGACCAAAAAGAGAAGCCTATTCTTTGTTATGGTCTCGCAGTGGCTTTCCTGCATCCTTTATTGACAAAGCCTTACATTGCACCAGGTGGTCATGGAAAAATACAGAGTTAAGTCTCACAAAGTAGGGTAAAGACAAGTGGATTGGAGCTGAGAAACAATACAACTTGTGGGATTTGGGCTTCATTGAGCATGAAAAAGCATGGATAACTTAGAAAACATCAAACAGTTGAGTGTGGCTTGGAGAGAATAACTTTGGTAAGATGTATAGAGGGTCTGGAATAGTCGAAGCCAGATAGTCAAAGCAGTGTAAAACAATTCTGAGCAGATCTTAAGGACAGTGATAAGGTGAGATTTGTTCTGAATGCTTTCATCATGGAGGATGAACCAAATGATTTTAAGGCTTTAGGGAATGAATCTCACCCTTGAAAATGTCGCAGAATCACCTGGAAAGACATAAAGTATCATAGGATTCTGTGTTTATTTTTATCTTTCCCACATCAAAATCTATAGGCTAACACTCTTAAACCAGGAGATTCTAGTGTTAACTGACCTGAGTTTTTCAACTATAGTGAAAAAATGACAATGATTCAAATCAAAGCAGTTAGTAGTGAAGGTAGAATTGGGAAAACTTAATCTTCTAAAGTTGCATATTTTTAAGTGACTTCGTATATGAAACATATGTAGAGTTGTTTCAAGGCAAACTTTCATCTTCAGTATTCTTCCTCTTTGATGCTCTCTCAACAAGTAACTCAAATACTCACCTATCAAAATTTGTCAGGAAAGGTTCTCATGTCATTCACATGTATGTAAGTGTGTATGTAAGTGTACATACATTCACATGTATGTAAGTGTGAATTCAAACCAAAGTGTTTCTTTTTCCTAGATGTATATGAAGTTTGTGTCTGACCTTGTACTGCAGAATATACAATTTTGTTCTTATTAAAAGACTTCATGTATCATGGAATTAGGCAAGTTGGGTGGCCCTCTGATATCCCATATACACAAATAAATGATTGCTAAATCTGGCAACATTTAAGGCTGTTATAATTGTTATCTGAGAGAGAGAGAGAGAGAGAGAGAGAGAGTGAGAGAGAGTGCTTAATGCTCAGAACCCAAGTTCTCATGATTCTGGATTAATAAATCATCTTGTATGGATGCTTAGAGAAAGACAGATAGACTGATAAATAGATGAATATGTACTTTGTTTCCACTTTAGTAGACCCAGTTCATTTATAATTTTCTATCTGGTAAGGTTTATATAAAAGAGACAAGGTACTCTAATACGCCTTGTGTATTTGGATTTTTGGTCATGCTGAAGCTGTTCTCCTGTGCCTAAAGAACCAGAAAATAAAGATACTAAAGGAAGTGTAGAAGCTCATTTAATGATTATATACTTAACAAAGTCTGAGGATCTTGAAGCAAAGACTATGGTATCTAAAGAATTTTTAAGTACCCTGGTAGAATAATTAACAAATCATTACTGAAACAAAACTTATATGACATTTTCTGACATTTAATTATGTTTAAGGTCTAAAATAACGCAGTGTGTTATGTTGACAATTAAAAAAAATAGATTTGGAAAGGTTGCATGCTTCAGTGCAATTTATTTTAGTGTCTGAAAAATTAGTTTAATCAAAAAATGGTTCCTCCCCTTAAAATGGCCAGTGCTAGCAATTAAAATGAAAATAAAGGTCCACTTGGTTTATTTCTATGTGAAACATATTGAGCAGATCTGCTTTAGAAATTGTAAGGCTTTCAAATCTGCAGGAAATGTACTGCACTCTTGATACCCCTTTATGTATTGGCTTATTGGAAAATAGCTCACAAGGTTTGGAATTGTGGTTAATTAAAACAGAGACAAAGAGAAAAGGCAACTGCTCTCAAGTTGTTGTCTGGAGTTCCCAGTTTCTGACTCATTCCATTAGCAAAACTGTCACAACATAGCACTTCATTGGCAATATGCAGAACAGCTTTTCAGGACCACCTGACAGAGAAAACCAAGGCTGCTTGTTATATCTTACATCTTGACTGGTTGTTAAAGTCCCATCAAAGCCAAATATGATTCTATTACAGACCCATTTTCAATCATTTAAATTATTTCCCCTTTAGCTTAATCCACAAAGGGTCCAAATAACATGCAGATGTTAGGGAAAGGAGGGTAACAATGATTGTTTAATATTTCAGTGAATTATTTGAGGTTATCTGGTATATTATATTTTCAAGTCTCCAGGTAAAGAAGCCTATGTACGGTTGGTGTTGATTGAAAAATAATAAATAAAGTTTATAACCACGGTTGGTAATCCATGTCAGATAAATAAAAGGGAATCCTGAAATTTGGTTGAAGGGAAATAAGATTCATATTTGAAAAGTGAAAAAATATTTTGAAGATAATACTTAGTTAACCAAGAATTCAGCTCAAATGATCACAAAACGCATCTGGTCAACACAAGAGTGAGTGTGGAAAGAACTGAAAACCCTGTGTAAAGGGCACATGGCAAACACCATTAGTGAAGATACAGGGCTTATTGGGGAAAAAAATATAGACAGGCATCTAGTCAAGTAACCATAACCCCTCACCCCTAACCCTCATTATCTGATGGCTTAGGACAGACATACCTGGTCAGCATTCATCGTGACCAGCACAGAGTGTCCAATAGAGTGTCCCTGTTTCTGTAATACTCTTAACTATTTATTGGGTCAGGGAGCAGACTACATCCATAAACCTATAAACTTACTGGTCAGAGAAGTAGACATGTTATAAATGGGAGGCTCTGGAGGTTGCTGGCATATGTCAGCTTGTTCTTTTGTTGACATCACTCAGACCTGTTATAACAGCTCTTCTCTAAGCTCCTACAAGTGGAGAGATAGTCTCCAAACCTTCAGTGACTTTATTCAGGAAACTGACTGTACTTTTCCTTTATTCCATGTGTTTATTATATCACTGCTTACTTTCATCATTGTTAATGTATTCCCTGGATAAAATTATGCCAGAATCAATGTAGGGTTTGTATGCTCGATATGTGGAAAGCTCCACAGCAGGCCCTGCCTTCCATTGTCATCCTTTCTCACTTTCTTGTCTTCTTCACAAAAAAATGTATTAATGACCTGTAATTCCAGAAGTTGAAAAGCCCCTGTTCTGGTGTTAATTTATCTTGGAATCAAGTGGCTGTGGCAAATAAATTGATTTTTCAGAATCATTCTGTTCACTAAGTCTGTCAGAAGCATTCAAAGAACTAGCACTTAAAGGTTTAGATGGCTGGTCCTACACATGTATTTTTAAGGGCTATGTATTCGGACAGTCCTTGATACAGGGACAGTCCTTGATATAAGCACTTGTTTTCCTCATTCTTCTCCAATCCCTTAAATCAATCTCTCTTTCAGTCTCATCCCAATTACGGGTCCAATATATTCCAGCTATAGCACTAGTATTGAGTATCCCAATAGTGTGATCCATAGTGTAGGCAGGTGAAAAATCATGAGTAGGCACTACTCACATTTTGGACCATATCATTCTTTGTTGTAAGAGTCTATCCTGTGCATTTTAGAATGCTTATCAGCATCCCCAGCCTCTACCTACTAGATGCCAATAGCAACCTTCTTCAATTGTGACCATCAAAATGGTCTCTACACATTGTGAAATACTCCTTGGTGAGCAAAACTCATTCTCTCTCTCTCTTTTTATAATGTTAATTTATTTTTGAAACAGAGAGAGAGACAGAGCATGAGCAAGGGAAGGTCAGAGAGTGAGAGAGACACAGAATTCGAAGCAGGATCCAGGCTCTAAGCTGCCAGCACAGAGTCCAATGTGGGACTTGAACCCACAAACCACGAGATCATGACCTGAGCTGAAGTCAGTTGCTTAACCAACTGAGCCACCCAGGCACCTTGAGCAAAACTCATTCTTAATTAAAAACCACTGATACATATGTCTGTGTGTGTGTGTGTGTGTGTGTGTGTGTGTGTGTGAGAGAGAGAGAGAGAAGGTTAGAGAAAGAGAGAGAGATACATATCACATGCACATATGCATATATATAATACACACCCATAAACATGCATGTATCCTACATTGCCTAGCACAGAAGCTCAGAATAAACAGATGTTTACTACAAGCTGAAGAGAGGAAGAGAAACAGTGATGATAAGAGGAAGAAAAGGAAAGAAAGAAAAAGGATGAAAGAAGAAAGCAAGATTTATTAACATTTACTATTATGTATAATTTTTTGTTTACAGTTAGATTATTCCAATTCTGTAATTGACAAATAAGTACCTCGTAAAATCTTTCAACAAAATAAATATAGGCTACAAGTATGTATGGGTTCAGGATTCCTTGAATATGAATCATTTTTATGTAAGTTTTACAACAGGTGTGATGTTGACATCTCATTTTATTTTTATCCCAGTCTAATGGGTTACAAGAAGTTGACATAAAGATACTGAACCTGGAATCTTTGCCTCATCTCTAACAGAACCCTAAGTGCCTTAAGTTCCCTTTTGGTTTTTACCTCTCACATCTTCTAAGAGGGGTTATTTCCCTGTTTCTTGCTATTTCCCTGGCTCTCTGCTACCATTCAGTGCAATCAGTTAACATCCATGTTTCCTTCCATCTTTAGTTGACTCTTAGTTAAGAATAATTCGAGTTACCTAGACGAAGAAGGGTATAAAGAAAATTCCTTTAAACCCATCCAAGTGAGTGGAAAGTACTGTTAGTATCTTTCTGTCTGAACAGTAGGTATATCTACAAGGGATACAGTGGACATGGAATTTAGTGACTCCAAAATTTCATATTCATGTTTTAATGTCATGGTAGCTTAACCACACTCTCTATGAGAATGATGCACCTAGTAGTGAATTCACTGGTAAGAATTTGTCAAAGACTTTGGCTTATCAACTATTGTTCTCCCAACTTGTCACTTGTTCAAGTGGGAAGTTCAAGACTCAAGTCTTGATCTGGTCAGTGTGGATGAACACAGTAGTAAGAGATGCTGGAACTCCTGTGTGGCTCAGTTGGTTAAGCATCTGAATCTTGACTTCAGCTCAGGTCATGATCTTACGGGCTCATGAGATAGAGCCCCACTTCAGACTCTGTGCTGACAGTGTGGACACTGCTTGGGATTCTCTCCCTCCCTCTCTCTCTGCTCCTCTCATGTGTGTGCTCTCTGTCTCTCTATCAAAATAAATAAGCATTTTTAAAAATAGTAAGAGATGTTAAAAACTACTGCTATCTTTGGAAATAGGACTCTTTAGAAGTAGGATTTATGTTTTATGTATGTATATGTGTGTGTATTTATTACTTACT
The DNA here is from genome assembly GCF_022079265.1 of Lynx rufus. Classification (NCBI taxonomy): domain Eukaryota; kingdom Metazoa; phylum Chordata; class Mammalia; order Carnivora; family Felidae; genus Lynx; species Lynx rufus. The sequence goes on from NW_025814867.1 coordinate 59,488,705, forward strand.
TATTTTTTGTTTGTGTGTTTTATCATTTCCTTACAAACTCCTAATACCTACTTACTAGGTGTGTATATCTACTTTCCACTGAGTCGGTGACCTCATCATGCTTAGTGACATAAAATTTAGTGGCCCTAGGAAATAAAATTTAAGAGTTGGAATCTGCTGTTTAATATAAGTTCTTACTTTTGCCTATCTAGCATAGTACATGATGGCATATACTAAGAGATGCTCACACACTTTTTTTTATATCTTAAGGAGAGGTCATTGAAAATAAGTTTAGGAATTCTCTTACTCCATAGCTCAGATCCCAGCTTTTTTCTTTGGTTCCATTCAATGAACTAGAAAACATAGCAGCAACAACTCAGAACAAAGGAATATTTTCCTCACTCTTAGGGGAATCTTCTCCTTTATAGATAAGGTCAACTTCCTAGGAGGCCCACATATATTTTACATAGAAAAAAATGAATGAAAGCTTGGTACTAATAGTACTTGGTATAAATAGAACTTCTGTTTGGCTATGACACAGACTAAATTTGCTTGTGGAATTATCTTGGAGCAAACCCTCTTTATCTTGTGGTGTCCAAAAGAAAATATTCTGAGTCTGGAATAACTACTGTAATAAGTAAACATTCAGAACACAATCTTGAAAATTGATTACAAACAGCTTTCTTTCTGTTTCTGCCTCTCATTACATCTTTGAGTTTAATATAAATATATATAATGTATGTATATATGTAAACATCTTATAATCTTAAGTCAGATGAAAAATATTAGTATCTGGTTAGAGAATATATAGTATTGAAGTGTATAAAAATACATTTTATGGCAGGTAAATGTAATATTGTTGATATACATTGGAGATAAAAAGAAAATGGAAAATAGCCTTGCTCAAAATCCTTTTAAAAACATCACATTGTTAAAGTGTGCTCATAATACTTAATAAGAGTGTATGTCCTATATCAAAGTGTGAAATACTGTGATAATGCCATGCTATATAACTTAAATTTTAAATTATTTTTATGAACATGTCTAGAAAGATAAATTTTGAAATATTTTATCATTTTGATTAGTGGTTTTATTGATTTGCAGCCTATCATTCTATGCAAAATTCAATATTAACTCAATTATCTTCAGTCATTACCTAGGGATCAATTTTAAGAACCCTCTTATTCCCACTATTAAATAAAAGCAACACTAATGATATTCTGTCAGCTTCAAATTGACTGATTTATCACATCATTACACAGCCATTCTGCATCTGCACTTTGTGGAATAATATAGCTTGAAAATAACAAATCACTATGTTCTCTACTAGTGAAATTGTTAGTAGAAAGGCAACTCACACACCAAGAAACAAATGGAACTGCAATGTTTAGGGGCATTTGACTTATATATTAGCTATGTGTCAGTCGCACTTCTAAACATTTACAACTGCTCCATTTCTAAGATTTCTAATTCTCTCTCCTCACTGCTTCTGACTGCTTGCTCTGCTTTGACCATTTGATAGATACACCTCTGAAATCAATCCACCTGTACAAAATATCTGGTTCTGATTTGTTCTGACCATTGACCTTATAAAGATGGATTTTATAATCATAACTTTTAAGTTGATAATGGTCATTTATTTAGCACGTTGATGGTCAGAACAACTTGAATTCCAGAAAAGTTGAAGAATTTTGACTGGTAAACCCCTACACTTCTGACTCATGGATTTTTAGTAAAAAAAATTTAGTAAAAAAAAATACAATTATATATTGTAGATGCAGAGAGCCACTATTTTCACTTCCTTTTAGTTTTTCATTTATGGATATATACAGAATAGCAGGGGAAAATGTAATATGAAATTATGTGGTTTTTTTCTCTTTAAATGACTTAAATTATTTTATCAACCATATGATTGCTTTTGGTTTCAGAGCAGTGCTGAAAATATCCTAAGTATTACATTAACCAAATTAAACTTATATTTGGTTAGATTATGTAGGAGACACATTACCTGTATTTTTTAATAATTACAAATGAAAAAAGTAGAATATCCTAAAAACTTAAATTAAAAAAGATTATTGAGACGCGTTTGGTGGCTCAGTTGGTTGGGAGACCAACTTCGGCTCAGGTCATGATCTCGCAATTTGTGAGTCCGAGCCCTGCGGCGGCTCTGTGCTTATAGCTCAGAGCCTGGAGCCTACTTCGGATTCTGTGTCTCCCCCTCTCTCTACCCCTCCCCTGCTCACGCTCTGTGTCTGTCTCTCAATTATAAATAAATGTTAAAAAAATTAAAAAAAAAGATTATTGAGAAATTCAATCATTTCACTATGGTAAATTAGCTTCATTAATTAAAAAAAGTTGAATCTAGTTAGCATCCTATTCTAAATGATTCCCTCAACTTATTTGGAACAATTTCCAATTGATTTTAAGAAACCAAGTGGGAATTGTGGAGTAGCTTTTAATAATATTATGCTTTTAAGAATTCATCAATGTTAATTGTTGTTATTTAAAACATCAGTCTCAGGCTATTACTCTAATTACTAGGTATGGAATATTCTAATGGAAGCATTTGCTCTTTGTATTATTAAATTTTCTCATTATCATTTAAGCATAGTCCTGAGTATTTAAATGTTACCTGAAAAAAAAGTTCATTATATAAAATTGTTGTTATGGCAACAATCCTGGCTGAAGTTAATTGTTCACAGAGTGTACTCACATCTTCAAGTGTGAGTCAGGTAGCTCTCAACCACTTTGTTAAAATGAATCTATCTCTAGCTTTTGTTCAAAAGTGATTCTAATAAAGGCAAGTTCCTATAGCAAGTGTATATATATATATATCAAGATATATATATATATATATATATATGGATATGTATATGTGGATATATATGGATATATATATGGATATATATATGATATATATATGGATATATATGGATATGTGTGTATACGCACATATTTAGAATTAGCATCATTAACACTAATATAATTAACTGTATTGTCGACAGTATCTACAGTTGTATTAAGGAAAAAATGTGAACTTAAAAATGGAATATGTTTGCTCTAGTATTCCATAGATTTGGAATTTGTTCTTTTAGTTGATATAATCATGAATTACTATATAACAGAGCTTATCATTATAATATCACCAGTTGATAAGAAACTACATAAATCAAATTTTATAAATACTAATAAACATTACCATTAGCTTGATTCAAAGATAAGAGTTGTAAAATCACATTAGAAACAATCTCAAAGTGCATGGCTCCTGCCCTGTCTCCAAGAAAATAGAATATACTCAGTGTTCCTTGAAATATCTCTGTGAGTCAGTAATGCTACATGATATTAATCTGAAATATATGACCACATTCATACTGACACTTAGGTTAAAAGCATAAGCAGGCCACAGAACTTATTCTCACAGCAAGCAGTCTTATACTTTTGTAATTTTCTTGTTTCAGTCTTACTAGGTACCATTTAAATTTATCTTGCTTATTCTCTTCTGTCCCACCCTCTATGCAACACACATGAGCACACTCACTCTTGACTATTGAACAAGAATTTGAGTGTAATCTCCAAGCTGAGGCTCACTCCATCATTTCTCTTCCTTTATGGCAAAAGGAGCCTGATTCAGGGCTTGAACTCACAAACTGTGAGATCATAACCAGAGCCGAAGTCAGACAGGTAACCGATTGAGCTACCCAGGCACCCCTGTACATTGTATCTTAATCCCTTGGGGAAAAGTGGGTTGAGAAAAGGCTGTACTGGATACTGTCAGGAGGGATATATTGGATATATATTTATGATATCAATAGGGGGTTTAGCTTGAAGAAAGAAGTGAAACTAAAAGAGTCTAAGATATAAGATACTCTTTGCAGGACTAAAAAACATCTGAATGATTATTTTTTTGTAATTCATTTTGTTATGTTGAATGATGTATTGTTGATATATATTTCCTCTAGGTGTAGAAAACAGAAATGATAATGTTCTAAACATCTGCATCTTAAAAATTCTGAGTACTATTTTATTTATATAAAGAGTTATATAAATTTTTATTCTCTATTACATTTCAAAAATCTAGAATTGATTTAAAAATACAAGTATAAATTAAATATCACAGTTTCTTCAACAAAATTTATGCATCACATATCACAGAGAAATGTGATTTTATAAACTAACATATTGAAATAATCGTCATCATGAGAAAAGGGAGGAGGAGGAGCAGAAGGGGAGATAAGAAGTGGGGTGGACGTGGGGTGCCTGGGTGGCTCAGTCGGTTAAGCGTCGGACTTCAGCTCAGGTCACGATCTCACGTTTTGTGAGTTCGAGCCCGCGTCAGGCTCTGGGCTGATGGCTCAGAGCCTGGAGCCTGCTTCCAATTCTGTGTCTCCCTCTCTCTCTGCCCCTCCCCTGTTCATGCTCTGTCTCTCTCTGCCTCAAAAATAAATAAACGTTAAAAAAAAAAAGAAGTGGGGTGGAGGAAGGAAGGAAGAAGAAACTCAGGACCATTAACAAAGGAAAAAAATTTCCAACACATTTCTGAGAATTTTGAGGAAGTCAATGTATAAAAACAAATCTATGCATAAATTTTTGAGGATATCAATATATAAAAAGTAAACTTCATGATTTAAATTTAATATTGACTATTGTAAAGAAGATAGAAACGTATGCATCACAAGGTACAAGGATTTTGATATGTGTTGTTAAAATATGATTTGCTTTTTGTTTGCCATATATGCTCATTTAACTTATATTCACAATCAGCCTCTTGAAATGTTTAATTCTTTTTTTTATTTTTTAATGTTTATTTTTGAGAGAGGGAGACAGAGACAGAGCATGAGCATGGAAGGGACAGAGAAAGAAGGAGACGCAGAATTAGAAGCAGACTCTAAGGCTCTGAGCCCAGTGCAGGGCTTGAACCCACAAACTGTGAGATCATGACCTGAGTCAAAATTGGATACTCAAGCAATGGAGTCATCTCGGAGCCCTGAGATGTTTACTTCTTAATTATTTTTTAATGTTTATTTATTTTTGAAGGAGAGAGAGAAAGAGCATGAGCGAGGAGGTGCAGAGAAAGAGGGACACACCAGAATCTGAAGCAGGCTCCAGGCTCCAAGCTGTCAGCACAGAGCCCGATGCAGGGCTTGAACTCACAAAACGTGAGATCATGACCTGAGCTGAAGTCGGACACTTAACCGATTGAGCCACCCAGGCACCCTGCCAGATGTTTACTTCTTTAATAAACAAGATAAATGCCATGTCTTGAAGCAGGATTTTCACACAGAGAGATGGGACATCGAGGCTTTTCTTTCCAGGAAGCAATTTTATTCATTGTCCCAAGCATAGGTTCAGTGGGTTTGTACCCAAAAAACTAAGCCTGGAGCACAGCAGGATGTAGCCTTTTATGCAGTTTCTACTCTTTGTCTCCCATATATGATGACATATAGTCTAATTGGACACAGCCCAAGTTACAGAGTCATTTCAGAGCTATGTATGCCTGTATAGGAGTTGATTGGGCCACATTGCTTTCCTTTGTTCTGTGGAGGCCTCTAGCACATTCCTTAGGAAGGGGCTCTACCACAGTCTCTCTCTCTCTCTCTCTCTCTCTCTCTCTCTCAATGTTTTTTTTTTTTATTTTATTTTTGAGAGAGAGAGAAACAGAGTGAGCGGGAGAGGATCAGAAAGAGAGAGACTGAGACACAGAATCCGACGCAGGCTCCAGGCTATGAGCTGTCAGCACAGAGCCCTACAAGGGGCTCAAACTCATGAGCCATGAGATCATGACCTGAGCCGAAGTTGGATGTCAACTGACTGAATCAACCAGGTGCCCCTCTACCACAGTCTCTCTTAAACAAAAGAAATTTTTGAGAATCTTTGATTCTGGACTTTTGAGAGTGTTCTACATGGTAAGATGCATTTAGAATTTGAAGAGGAAATCACTGTGTAGTTTCTCCCAACATTATTTGTAAAAAGAACTCTCCTGTGGAGTTCTCTCACTTCACTTTGAAAAATACAGCTCTACTGCTTATTCCTTTTTTCTTAACATGTTGCTTCTGAGCTGTTGTGTGGGAATGTGACATGTTATCCAAGTAATTATTTACTTATTTACATGTTTATTTTGTACATGTCATTGCTCATGCATGGAGCAAGCTTCTGGAAATATAAAGATGAATGAGAGAGTTCATGCTCCCAAGAGCTTATATTCTGAGTGGAGGAGGAAGGCAGGTAAATACTCAATTATCATACTTACTGGTATGTGCTGTACTAGAGCACAAGCATGGAACCCTTAAATATAAGAAAGCATTCACCCAGACTAATGAATTTGTATCTATAAAGTGTTCTCTGAGAAGCGACATAAAAGTGAATCTAAAAAGACAGGTAATGGTTAGCTGTGCAATGTAGAAGGGGTGATGGTATAGGGAGAAAGGATAAAACAGTTCGCAGGCTGAGGGAAAGCACTGACTAAGCTCTGGAAGTGAATGCACTGGTTATGGAAGGTTCTTATGAATTAACAAGAAGAAAAGAAAGGTGAGATTGGAGATGTAAGCCAGGGCCTGACAGTCCAGTGCACTATCCTAGGACCATTATACTTGACTGAGGGCTATCAGGAATGAGAAAAGGTGTTTTAATAAAGGGTAACATAATGATATTTATATTTTAGAAAAATCCAGAGGCTGTTTGGAAAATCGACTGTCAGAGCAAGGCACAAGAAAGGGAGATAGGTTTGTTTTGTTTTGTTTTGTTTTTCAACGTTTATTTATTTTTGGGACAGAGAGAGAGACAGAGCATGAACAGGGGAGGGGCAGAGAGAGAGGGAGACACAAAATCGGAAACAGGCTCCAGGCTCTGAGCCATCAGCCCAGAGCCTGACGCGGGGCTCGAACTCACAGACCACGAGATCGTGACCTGGCTGAAGTCGGACGCTTAACCGACTGCGCCACCCAGGTGCCCCATGAGATAGGTTTTTAAGGTAGGGATCCAAACAAGAGATGAGGAGAACTTGGAAACAAAGTCCTTACACTGTTTACATATAAAATGAATTGTGAAGTATATAATACAGCTATGAGATGAAAATGTGTATGTAAAATCATGATATTTTCTACAAAAAAAGAATCAATTTCAATATACATTTATAAAATGAAGTGTTTTATAGTTCTGGAATGTTATAATATGATTGGGTCAATTTTAGTTTTGTGGACCTTGCACATAAACATTGGAAGAAACATGCTAAGTAGACATGTAATACAATATGCCATGATTTTGTAAGTAGAATATATAATTGAAATATTGTTTTACCCAAATCACACTTAACACTATAAAACACATTTTCTCCATGGCAGATTTTTAATTACTTCTTTCTATAGTAATCCTATTAACTTTTCTTTTGTAAGGTAAATAGAGATATTTTTAAGTGTACAGTGAAATTACATACAAATTCAGTGTATTTTTATTTTTATTTAACATTTTGAAATACAATTTGGATTTCTAAAACTTTTAAGAAACACTAAAGTTTTAATTTTATGGAACTTATGTATACACACATACCTATATTTGTATATATATTTTCTATTAATAGAACTCCTATGAATGGCACATATACTTATGTATCTATGTCAGTATCTATGTTTACTATCAATAGAACTCCTGTAAATAGATGCAAAATAATTTATCTTGTCCCCTACTCATGTGCAGTTTTTCTTAATTTTTACTTTTAAAAACAATTCTACATGGGTGTCTGGGTGGCTCAGTGGGTTAAAATTAGATCCTTGATTTCAGCTCGGGTCATGATCTCACCATCATGGGACTGAGCCCCGCCTCAGGCTTTGTGCTGACAGTGCAGAGCCTGCTTCGAATACTTTCTCTTTTCTTCTCTCTCTTCCCTTCTCCTGTTCTGTCTCTTTGTCTCTGGCTTAAAATAAATAAATAAACTTAAGAAAAAAAAAACACAATCCTGCAATAAATTTCATTGTATTTAAATGTGTGTAAGACCACATTTAGAGGTAGTGTCTGAAATGGTTCAATCAAATAATACATTTTTTCTCAAATTTTGAATTACCAAAATTCCTTTCACTTGCACCAATTTATCCCACCATTTACTAGGCTAAAAATGTCTATTTCTCCACAACCTCACCAAATACTAGTATTATCAAGCCTGTTGGTCTTGCCAATATTGTGAAAAATATTGTATTTTTTTTAATTGTGGAAGAAGTTGAGCTTCTCCCTTAGGATCAACAGGATTAGTCACCACCCCATGATGGCCAGCTGCAGGAATGACTTAGAGCAGAAATCTAGTCTCCAGCTGCTGAAAGAAAGAGCTCTTTGCTCTGATTCACACTAAACTATCACAGTAGCCAGTAGAGGCACTGATTTGCTCAGATATTCTTTGGCTACCATTCTATGGAATTGTTGAAATCTGTCTTAGAGCTATGACTTTTTTTTAATGTTAAGCATGTTTATTCTTTGTCTTATGTGCTGCAAGTTCATTTCAGAATTTCATTTTGGTTGGTTTTATTTTTATCTGTAGAATTTTTTTTCACCATAAGAAGTTTTAAATTTTTGTCCAAAGTTTATCACCGTTTCCTTCTTATGCTTATAAAGACATTACATTCTCTAGCAAAAGGGAATATTAGGCATATTTTCTTTTATATATTTAAAGTCACATATTTATGTTAAAATTTTGATACCTAGAATACATTGTGCTGTAGGACTGAGCTAGAAACCAGTTTTATCTTATCTCCAAATAACTAATAATTTTCCCCTCGTTGAAATGTCACTTAAAAAAATGTTTATTTTTGAGAGAGTGTGCACAAGTGGGGGAGGGGCAGAGAGAGAGAAGAGAACACAGGATCCCAAGTGGGCTCTGCACTAACAGCAGAGAGCCCCATGCAGGAGGGAGAGGGAACAGGAGATGGAAGGGAGTGGATTGAACTCAGAAACCCTGAGATCATGACCTGAGCCGAAGTCAGACTCTTAACCAACTAAGCCACCCAGGCGCCCCCTGAAATGTCACTTTTAATATCACTTCTAATTTATACTGAAATGTGTTTCTGGATGTTTTTATTGCTCTGGTTATTTATCCAAGTACACTGGGCTATTTTACTATTCTAGGTTTATAATATGATTTGAAGTACAGGAAAATTAATGATATCTCCCTTTTTCCCCCTAGATTCAGTGGCTTGATCTTAAATGTTTAGTATTATAGGGAATTTTTAGTTCCAAATTAAATAATATAGCGGTCATTTAAATTGATATAACGTTTAATTTAGAGATAAAAAAATTGGTTTACATGTGAATGGAAACAATACAAAACTAGAAGGCAGAGGAGATAATTATATGACAATACGTCTGGGAAAAAAAAGGAGCTAATAAATTGGAAACAGAATACAGAAAATTTTGGATAAAATGAGATAATGTTTAAGGAGTTGTACTGCTCATCAGTGATGACTTATGGAATCTTTTAGCTTTCATAAATTCTAATTTTGCTTCATATCCAGTTTCCCTTTGCTTAATTACACCTATCCGCATTAGACCTGCAAGGTCATCCCTATGCTTTACAACAATGTTGTGTTCTGTTGATATTTGGGCCGTTGAGGTCACACTCCTTTTACCCCCTTGGATTGCCCTATTTGTAGTTTTATTTTGCAAATTAATATCTATAGACCTGTCTCCAAGTATAGATGCCATGCCTATATCTTAATATTTAGACAAGCTGGATTTTATCTCACCTTGCCGGTTATTCTAGATGCCATGCCCCATATTTCCCTGTCTATTCCAAATTTATGCTGCTGGAATGAGAAGTTCAAATTATAAATTTAAAACATGCTAAATGCTGGAAAAGATAGAAAATAAATATAAAATATAAACTTCATCAGCATCTAGCTGAAAAACTTGCACTAAGGTAGTTTCATTTTCGTAAAATCACTAATTTGTAGCACTTCTATTATACCCATACATCAACTCATCTATAATATCAAAATAATTGAGGGGGGCTTGGGTGGCTCAGTCAGTTAAGCATCAGACTCTTGATTTTGGTTCAGGTCATGATCTCTCAGTTGGTGAGTTCGAGCCTCACATCAGGTTCTGTGCTGACATCATGGAGCCTGCTTGGGATTCTCTCTTCTCTCTCTCCCTCTCTCTGTCTCTCAAAAATAAATAAACTTAAAAAAATTGACAGAAGTACTATTAAATCATACTCCTGTAATTGGGCAAACAAATAGGACAAACACTAAGAAAGTGATATTTGTCTTTGATATCCCAGAGCCTAGAAGAAGTTTTCCTCATAGATGCTTTATGGTAGGCACTCAATAATATTTAATGAACAAGCAAGTAGAAAAGTAGCTACTTTTTGGAGTAAACATTATATTTTAAATTTTAATGGTATTTGAATATCAGTGTTAAATTTTGGAACTTTTATTAAAATAAAAATCAATATAGCACATGTTGAATCATTACATTGTGCGGTTGAAAGTAAGGTAACTTTGTGTGTAAACTATACTTCAGAGACAAAAAATCAATATAGCACAGGTAAGGGTAAATTTTAGGATGAGAATATATAAGAGTAAGTTTTCTTGGTGCCACACAGACTCTGTTAGAGTAAAGGAGTCATCTAGTTTATAACAATATGTTTCTTACTTAATGAGTATTTAATATTTTAATATTATGAAATTAATATTTAAAATTTTAATATGTTAATTATTTAATATTTTCCATAGAACTCATAGACAAATTTGTCAGGTGCTATGGCTGCTTGAAGTTATCAAATTGAACAATCTACCCCTAGTTGAGGCCTGCAGAGTTCATATCCAGTGATCTGTGTCTACTTGTACTAGAGATCATAATATATTTCAGAATGTGTCCAAGTTCCACATATAAAACATTTTCATAAGACCAAAAAAAATGAGAATGTATACAAGGTGGAATTTTTAAAAATGAACACTTATATTTCATCTAAGTTGGATCAAACACAACTGATCTAATCCACAACTGTTAGCAAAACTGTGAAACCAGGTCATAGAAATTAAATAAACTTTCTTATTTGTCTTAGGAGCATTTTATATGAACATATGAATAAAGTGGTGAAGGAGGAATTCATAATAGATAAAATCAAATAATGCCCTATGAAAATATAAAAACCTGGTACCAATCTTATTTTAAGGAGAGTCATGACTCTTGATTCCTGCATTTTACTAATTTGATGATTGGGAAGTAGCTATCATCTGGCCAAAAGGCTAATTTAATCATTTGGATATGAATGTCCCCATGGTGAAGTTATTTCAATATTGGCACATTTTTAGGTCTCTGCTCATAATTAATCTTATGCACACCATTTTTACATAATGTAAATCTATTTCTTGCTTCTAGTAATTGCATATCTAATTTACTGTGAAAAGAAGCAGCCAATATTGCATCTGCTAAAGTAACTAAAAAGCACAACTGAAAACATCATCCACTAATGATTTTTATCACTTAGCTTTACTTTGTTAACTTTTGGAACTTTGCAAAATACAGTTGCTTTTGGCCAGAACTTTGAATTACAACTTCAATTTGGAAGAGGAATTATGTCTTGGCATGAAACAATACTTTATTTTAAACACAAGTTTCTTGTTGATGGTTATGTAAAGAAAGCAATCCAAAAACCACTACTGATAGGAAACATTACACTTAAATAAAGCTGATTTTCTTTTTTTTTAGCTGAAGCCCAAGGGATGAATGTGAAGCCGTAGAAAACATTTCAAACAATGCAGTTGTAAAATATGTTTTAAGAAGTGCTTACTTCGTTATAGTTGTTCTCTCTGGTTGTAAACCATTCTGCTCCATGGAAAATCTTGAGCACAATGCTGACTTCTGGTACTCTCTAGATTTTGAGAAATACAAACTTATGTTTGCTTGTTTCTTTGTTTTACTTCTATAGAATAAAAAATCTAAAGGTGATTTTTAATTTTTTTTCCTTTTTCCTTTGTAGCTGTGACATCTTCCTCTCAGTTTATCTCCTGAGTTGGTTTTTTTTTTTTTTTTTCAACGTTTATTTATTTTTGGGACAGAGAGAGACAGAGCATGAATGGGCGAGGGGTAGAGAGAGAGGGAGACACAGAATTGGAAACAGGCTCCAGGCTCCGAGCCATCAGCCCAGAGCCCGACGCGGGGCTCGAACTCACTGACCGCGAGATCGTGACCTGGCTGAAGTCGGACGCTTAACCGACTGCGCCACCCAGGCGCCCCCTGAGTTGGTTTTTGATGTGGCAACTTGATGTCCAGTTATTCCTCCCATTTTTTGAGTTTTTTTCCCCCAAGGTATTATTGTTAATAGAATATAATGACAAATCATGAGACAAAAGAGAATTTTCCTTGGTATGGGGTATTCTACAATTCCCTGCTGGAATATCCAGTCAAAATCTCAAGGTACATGTGTACTATTAATGGCCCCGACCTCAAATTTCATCAAGAAATATTTATCTTCTTCCAAAGTTTACTAATGATTTCCTAACCCCAGAGCAGCAAACTATTTCTGTTCATGTGAAAACATTGTTTTTCCCATTTTTTCTTGATTCAAATCAATGGTAGTGATCTTTAAATCTTAGACAATTAATGAGGTATTTATTTTACCTTTTTGATTCATCAAATTTCATATGAGCAGCATGGTTTTATAAAAACCTCAATAAAAATTTTCCATTGATCATATTTCCTAGCTGCTACTTAAATTTGAATTCCTACCTCTACATAGCAATTTTTTCTGAAATTTTCCTAACTTTATTTTTTGGTAGCACATTTTATGAAAATTTAAATTTCCTTTTTTTTTTTTTGAAAGAGAGAGAGAGAGTGCATGCACACACAGGAGAGAGCAGGAGAGGGGCAGAGGGAGAGGGAAAGAGAATCTCAAGCAAGCTTCATGCCCAATGTGGAGCCCAATGGGGGGATGGATCTCACCACTGTGAGATTATATACCTGAGTGAGATTATGACCTGAGTTAAAATCATGAGTTGAACATTTAAATGACTGAGCCACCCAGGCACCCCTAAAAATTTAAATTTCATGGAAAGTGTGGAGTTTTACTTAACACCCCAGAAACAAACAATCCATTAAAAAATGGTCAGAAGACATGAACAGACATTTCTCGAAAGAAGACATACAGATGAAAACATGCTCATTATCACTTTTCACCAGGGAGATGCAAATCAAAACTACAATGAGATATCACCTCATACCTGTCAGAATGGCTAAAATCAACAACACAAGAAACAACAAGTGTTGGCAAGGATGGGGAGAAAAAGGAATATTCATGCACTGTTGGTAGGAATGCAAACTGGTGAAGCCACTATAGAAAACAGTACAGAGTTTCCTCAGAAAAGTTAAAAATAGAACTACCCTATGATCCAGCAATCACACTACTAGGCATATACCCAAAGAACACAAGAACACTAGTAGCAACATTATTTACAATAGCCAAGATACAGAAGTAGCCCAAGTGTGCATCAACTGATGAATAGATAAAGAAGTGATATATAAATGTATATATATATAGATATGTATATATAGATAGATGTATATATATATATAGATATGTATATATATAGATATATATATCTTACCTATATTTTATCTATATATCATATATAATTATCTATAATATAATCATAATATATAATTATATATAATTATATATTAAATATATAAAAATATATACCTATATAATATATATACACATGTATACATATAAATACATATAAATATATACATATATAATATACAATATAAATGTATAAATATATATATATATAACTATATATAATTGATATATATATTAATATATATGTGAGATATATATAGCCCATGTCCATCAACTGATAAATAGATAAATAAGTGAAAAAAATATATATATGTATGTATTTAATAGATTACTCAACCATAACAAAGAATGAAATCTTGCCATTGGCAAGGACATGAATAGAGCTATAGAGTACAATGCTGAGCAAAATCAGTTAGAGAAAGACAAATACCATACTATTTCACTCACATGTTGAATTTAAGAATAAAAAAAAAAAAAACCCAAAAAACAAGCAAATGGAAAAAACATGAGAGAGAGAGATCGAGAAACATACTTTTAATTACAAAAAACAAACTGATGGTTACCAGAGGGGAGGGAGAAGTGAGGGGTAAAATAAGTGATGGGGATTAAGAAGTAAACTTGTGATAGCACTGGGTGTTATATGGAAGTGTTGAATCATGATATTGTACACCTGAAACTAATATAATACTGCATTTTACCTAACTGGAATTAAAAATAAAAATAAAGTCAAATAAAAAGAAAGTGTGGAGTTAAATGAAATTCAGTTTGAGATGGGATGTAAGATCTATCTGTCATTTACCTGATTTTTCTAGCCTAAAGTCAAGCTAATAGATCGTCTTCATTTCCAGTTTCATGTTAGGGGGTTAGCAGCAGAGATTAAAACATTATGTCAAATCCATTACATTCTTTGTATTGTTATTTGAAGAGTTTGCAAGTAAAGTAAAAGGGGTATATTTTTAAAATTCGTGTGTAAGTATTTATTCCACTGCTTGGTTAAATCTTTGTTTTGATACCTGATTTCTATGTGAACCTCAGCCAAAACTGTGTTACAAGTAGGTGTTTATGGTTTTACAAAGGCATTTTGGGGTCTGCAGATAGACTTTTGTGGGAGGAATCAAGATAATCACTCTAAAAATTGAGTTCTAAATTATAGTCTATTATTTTCTCATGAAGGGCAATATTATCCTATAACCCAATGGTCTAACCCTGAAAAGTCACAAATCCTAGATTTTTATAATGTATTTCTTCCACTGTAACAAAGAATGGGAAATAATTTAATAATAAAAAGTTCTAAGTAGCATATATCTATGTATAAAAGTTACCACTTCATAATTATAAGAAAGATACTTAAACTTTTTGTTTATATCTTCATTTCTACACTTCAAGTATGCATATTTTTTTTATTAACTCAGATGAACTCCTAATCATATCATCCCTATTGAGCATACTCACCTAAAAACTTTTATTAGAAAATGCTTCCCTAGCTACATATTGGATAATTTTAAAGTATTCTGCCTTTTTAAAAATCCCCTATTATTAAAATGTCAGACATCTCTATTTACTCTAATTGAAAAATGTATACTAATGTAAAGATTTCAGAGTTATATATTTGCTTTACCTCTTTTATTAAAACAAAAAAAACAGTCCTTTTGATATATAATTATTATTAGTGACATCGTAAAAGAACATGCTGTAAATTCTTAAGCACTTGGTTACTATTTTGACTTTACATTTCACAATTTTGCAATAATTTCACATAATTTTATTAGAACATAGCATCCTAATTAAATATATGCATTTACCTTCTTCCATAAAAGTTAAAACAGATAGGTGATTAATTTGTTTATATTAAAATAAGGACAGTGGTCAGAGTTTATGTTGTTCCAATAATATTTACTATCAGTTAATGTTATATATTCTAAATATTTTAAAAATTATATTCACCTAATTTTCTTGTCCTTCCTAATGTATCTTGTAATTATCAATTAGAAAACAATTATAGATTCATTTCTTTATTTCCTTTATTAAACTCATATGACAAATTTAAATGGCAATCTTACCATTATCAAACATTGCAACACGCTGTTTGGTTTTACCTAGCATTTTAAAAAAATTAACCATACATTAAATGATTTACCTACCAAATTTAATTAGTTTGACATAAGAGGGAAGTTAGGCTATTCAGAAGATTTCTTTCATAATAGACCTTGAACTATTTGCTCCTTATTAATAGTGAATCTCTGAAAGAATTTTTTTCACCTACCATACAAATGCCATTTATGAAAATACTAAATGATATCTGGTAAATGCAATTTGTTCAAGATTTGGACAAGAACATTAAACTGAGCCCGGAATTCAAATATGTGACCATATGATGTTGGCCTTATGCTTTAGTTTAAGACAGTGGCTGATGTTTTAAAGTTGTCTGCCTAGTGGGAAGACCAACAACTAATAATGCTCATGGTTTTTCATTAGTTGCTCCTGGCTCCTCCTTGATTCAACTTCCTTCCTCATTTTAATGTAGGATTTCTGCTTCTGCATTAGCAGAGGCCTCTCCAATTGTCATTCGATTAAATTCCAATCCTCCTGAGGCCTTATGTTGATAACATTAATTTCAAATTCAGTTAGCCGATTTCCTTTTGCAATGGTCAGCTCCAATCTGTGATATGATGTTTGTTTAATCTACCTGTCAACATGGAATGCTGAGTGATAAATCACTGATCTATTTCTAGTCTAGTCTATTTCACTGTCATGTCATATTCTGATTGGTTGGTTTCAAAATGGTAGCATATGGTGCTCTTCTTCATTTCTTGGGTGCATATTATAAACTTTTTGGGTAATTCTGCTCTGGTCATTCACCAGCTTGTCTCCACTAAAACAACTTGACTATTATATTTTGGTAGTTTGAGTGTCACATTAGTTTATGTCATTTATAACAATTAGATCCTGGCACTCATCCCATTTTCTAATGATGGGTTTGAACTTTGTTGAAAGCACTGTTGTCTTTTTTATTTCTTTGTTGTAGCAAAAAGTAACTTTGGAATAAGCTGACAATGAATTCACTGGGGTCCAAAGTCAGCTATGGTTACCAGTTCTGTTGGAGGATGTGTGCATTTACAGCTAAGTGGGTATAAGTGTTACTTTAATTTAAAGTTTTACTTTTTAGTGTCTCATTATTATTTAATCTCTGTGTAGTTTATAAATAATGGATTTACTTGACATATGAGCAGTATACAATATGCCACATTTCACTTTTGGTTATCCCATCTTTCTTATTTTTAATTTTTAAAAATTTTAAAATTTATTTATTTACTTTGACAGAAAGCAAGCAGGGGAGGAGAAGAGGGAGAGAGGGAGAGAGAAAATCTCAATCAGGCTCCATGCTGTCATAGCAGAGCCCAATGCAGGGCTTGAACTCACGAACCACTCTGATCATGACCTGAGCTGAAACCAAGAGTCAGATGCCTAGCCAACTGAGCCACCCAGGTGGCCCTTCCATCTTATTTTCTAATGGCATCAAAATGTCTTCAAAAATTTTTAGGACCTATCAGTTGAGTTACTTTTAGAAATGAGTTATTTAGTTAAAAAAATAAAAACTATTAAACAAGCTCTAATTTACGACAAATAAAACCAGGGATAAAGTAAAAAGAACTGATGTATTTCAAAGGATCTCATTCATTGTCTTTCAAGGTACATACTGATGCTCACTCTGCCTTATTCAGGTATTTGCATTGTACACACCAATATTTTAATTTTAGTCACACTAGTTTATGACAAACCAGTGGAAGTGATGAGAAGAGAGAGGATGTTGAAGAAAACTAAAGAGTGATGCAGTGATTTACAGAAGTTGGCTAGAAGAAAACCAGTGTTTCTTAAATCAGGAGAGCCAAACTGAGAAACTGAATGTCAATTGCAGGTTAGTTTATCAGTCTTCTCAGGCTGCCATAAAAGGTACCACATACTGGGTGGCTTAAACAACAGAAAAAAATTTTTTCTCATAGTTCTGGAAGCTGGAAATCCAAGGTCAAGGTGCTGACAGGTTTGCTTTCTCCTGAGGCCCCTCTTGTTGGTTTGTAAATGGCCGTGTTCTCACATAGCCTTTCTTCTATACACACACATTTCTGGTGTCTCTTCTTCTCCTAAGGACATCAGCTCTACTGGATTAAAGGCCTACATTTATGACCTCATTCAGCCTTAATTATGTCTTTGAAGGCTCTGTTTCTGAATGCAGTCACACTAGGGTTTAGGGCCTGAGTGTATGAATTTGAGAGGGTCACAATTCAAATCTATAAGAGTTAGCAATGCACAAATCAGTACAAAACCATGCCGGAAGATGACACACTCTTAGGCTACATCTATCAATTGTATTCTCAATAGAGTCTTGACACGGTTTGAAATGAAAATACCCTCATCAGCTACAAATAGCAATGCCAGGAAGCAAAGGAAACTACCAGACCAGTGGAAAGCCATGAAGTGTGAATGGGCTAGAATTCATGCTTTCTATGAGATTTTTGGTCTTAAAATCTCTTCATTAATAACAACAATGAACAAATGGAACTTGAAATTAATAAGGCAATACAACTTACATTAGCAACCCCCAAATAAAATACATAGGCATAGATCTAACAAAATATGTAAAAGATCAATAGGAGGAAAGCTACAAAACTCTGATGAATTAAATAAAAAATGAAGCGACAGATCATGTTTATTGATAGGCAAAGTAAATGTCATCAAAATGTCAGTTCTTCCCAACTTGATATATACACTCAATGCACTCCCTAACAAAATCCCAGGATGTTAGTTTATGGATATCAGTCAGCTGATTCTAAAGTATATATGGAGAGGCAAAACATCCAGAATAGTCCACACAATATTGAAGGGAAAAAACAAAGTTAGAGGACTGATACTTCTTAACTTCAGCCTTTACTATATAACTATATTATTCAAGATAGTATTCAATATTGGTGAAATAACAGACATATAGATTAATGAAATAGAACAAAAAGCCAAGAAATAAACGTTCATAAATATAGTCAACTGATCTTTGACAAAGGAGCAAAGGAAATACAATGGAAATGCAATGGAGTAAAGATATTGTCTTTAACAAATGGTGTTAGAACACCTGGGCACCCACATTACAAAAAAAAATGATAAAAATTTTAAAAAATCTAGATAAGGAATTTAACCTCTTCATAAAAATTAACTCAAAATGTATCACAGACTTAAATGTAAAATGTAAAACTATAAAACTCCTAGAAAGTAATGTAGGAGAAAATATAGATGACCTATGGTTCCACGACATCTTTTTGATATAATACCAAAGACATAATCAATGAAAGAAAAAAATTGAAAAGCTGGACTTCATTAAAATTAAAACATTCTGCCCTGTGAAAGACAATGTCAAGAGAATTAGAAGACAAGCCACAGACAGGGAAAAAATATTTGCAAAGACACATCTGAAAAAAGGCTGTCTTCTAGTATACATAAAAAGTCTTAAAACTCAACAATAAGAAAACAATCTGATTAAGATATGATCCAAAGACTTTAAAGACGCTTCATCAAGGAAGAAAAGGAGATGGCAAATAAGCATATTTAAAGATGTTCCACATTCTATGTCACCAAGGAAATGCAAATTAAAAAGCAAGGTACCACTATACACCTATTAGAATGGCTAATATCCAGACACTGGCAACACTAAATGCTGGTGAGCATACGAAACAACAGGAATACTCAGCCATTCCTGGTGGGAATGCAAAAGAGTACAGCCACTATGGAAGATAGTTTAGCTGTTTTCTGCAAAACTAAACATACTACTACCATGCAATCCAGCAATTGTGTCTGTTTGTATTGAGCCAAAGGAGTTGAAAACTTATGTCCACACAAATACCTCCGCATAGTTGTTTATAGCAGCTTTACTTATAATTGCCCAAACTTGGAAGAAAGCAGGATGTCCATCAATAGACAAATGGATAAATTGTGATACATCCAGGCAATGGAATATTATCTATTTAATACTAAAACGACATGAGCTATGACATAGAGGAAATTTAAATGCATATTACTAAGCGAAAGAAACTAATCTGAAAAGGTTACATACTTTAGGATTCCAACTATCTGACATTCTTGAAATGGTAGAACTATAGAGACCAAAAAAAAAAAAAAAATCAGCGGTTGCCAGAGGTGAGATAGGGAGAAATGAACAGGCAGAGCACAGAGGATTTTTGTGGTAGTAAAACTACTCTGTATGAAACTATAATAATGATATATGTCATTGTACATTTGTCCAAATCCATAAAATATACAACACCAAGGGTCAGCCCTAAAGTAAACTACAGATTTGGGATGATTATGATATGTCAATGCTGGCTGACCTTTGGTAACAGATGTGACATTCTAGTGAGTGATGTTGATAATGGGGAAAACTATACATGTGTTGGGGTAGGGATATATGGGAATTCTCTGCACCTTCTCCTCAATTTTGCTGTGAACCTAAAACTGATATAAAAAATCATCTTTAATAAGAAATCTCTGAGTTAAATCTGCATCTTCTCAACTGGCATTAATGATTAAAAGATAGCTGTATGTCCTATTATCCCAGGGCCTCCAGTATTCCTTTTAATGAACAGATTAATTGCCTCTATCAACATGGCAACCTAATTGAGACAATTAATGCTTCCAGCAACTTGCCAAAAAAGACATGAACAAAACCATGGATAGATAATAAAAAAAGATCTGAAATGACTGTGCTTTTTGTTGTATAAACTCACTCTTAAGATGTTTTTCAAACATTTCAAAAATCAGACAAACATGAGAACACATTTTTCAAAACTTGAAATTAGTGGTTGGTAAGATGCAGATCTCTTTTACAAAACCTAAATTTACTCATCAGATTAATTTCAAAAGTAAAGATTTCAAACACATGTTTACCAAAGGAAGCATCAGGATGGGGAAAATTGTGTCTATTTTTTCCTATGATATCCTGAAATCCCAGAATAGCAACAAACTGGGCATTTGTAAGTATTCTTGAATAAATGGAAGGCTAAAATAGACAGCACTACAAACATTATATTCATATGATTGTTCAGAGATATTAACCAAGCATTTTTTAATCAAATCAGGTAGAAGTGAGTGCAGTACTTCCAAAGCAGTGTCCCATACTGTGGAGATAGCTCATGAGGGAGATGCCATCATTCTGGAATGATTTGAGAGGTGTAAGATTGTTTCACTGAGTGCCTGGGTGGCTCAGTCAGTTAAGCATCTGACTCTTGACTTCAGCTCAGGTCATGATTTCAAGGTTAGTGAGTTTGAGCCCCACGCTGGACTATGCTCGACAGTGCAGAGCCTGCTTGGAATTATCTCTTTCCCTCTCTCTCTGCCCTTACCCCACTTGTGCGCTCACTCACTTTTTCTCTTTCTCTCAATATAAAGAAATACACTTTTTTTTTGTAAAAAAAGATTGTTTCTCAATTTCTATTAGATATGAGACAGAATTGGTCACCATTTATCACATCTGTCCATACTAAAAATGACTATGACTAAAGAGGAAAAGGACCCCAGCATCTGATTATGGGTGCTTTGATCTGAATGGCCTACATGTTGACTAAGAACACAGAAGTGTTCAAGTTCAATCTATTCTCTGAGGAGTCATCTTTAAAGAAAACACTTTGTTTTTTCTATTTATAGGTACTCTTTTACTGAAAGTTGCTCATATGAAGGGAGAAAATGCAAATACAAGAAAGTAGCCTGAAAGGGAATACGAGTCATTATTTGCAGTTTTCTAGAAATATCTATTGTAAAACTATACTTGAAAACACTGTTCTGATTTGATCCTGAGATCAACTCTTCATAATAGGACCTCTAACAAAGGCTTGCAGTTCATAAGGCAATTAAGGCTAAGTGACTCTCTCTTTGTGAATTAAAGGAAATAATGAGTTCCTGAAATATGAAGTACCGAGGACAAAAAAAAAAAAAAAAGAAAAGGAAAGGAAACAAACAAACAACAACAACAAAAAACAACTCCAGAGCTGTGCACCAAGAATAAAATAAATGATGCATAAATTATGCAATTCTAGTAGATTTGTCACTTTCCCATGATTGGTTTAAATTAATGGGCCCCTGCCTGTTTCCACAACATGATTACAAAAATAGCCACTCTTAGGAGAAAGCAAATATGTAGTGTCTCAGCAGTATATAAGTTGGCCTGTCCACTTGCAAAATTTTAAATAACTGGTTTGTTCAGGGAAATCATAGCTCTAAAGTATTGTTTACAATGTGTGCAGAATCACATCATAATGACAGCAGAGTTAAGTTGAAAACTTTCAAGTGACATACATTATCATCTGATTTGGGAAATCAAGTATGGAAGCTTTGAAGCAAGCAAAATAGTGATAATCTATACTGAATTTTAAAAAATTAATAATGCAAGCCAACTGTTAATGAAATAGAAAGGCTATTCACACACACATACCAAAGAAAGGCTATTAATGGAAATAAGATCAAATTAGCATGGACGATTTTTTTAATGTCGGCTTATATGCCAAATATAAAATCTCTAAGTACCATGGAATCTGACAAGAATCTCAAAACAAAAGAGAGAATAGAATGATTTAAATGTTACATGAGGAAATACTTTACAAACATGTTTATGAGAGGTTACTAACATCTCACAAAGTAATAATTAAGTGCATTCCTAAATTATTAATTGCAGTGAACTGAAGTATACATATTTTTTCCATTTTGAAAACTGAATGAACATTTTCTTAAAAAAATAATTCTCTACTTGTTCAAAATGGGAATGCAACACAAAGGTACAGTGATAGAATGAGACATGCTAATGAGATCCTTCCAGGCAATGACTCCTCATTTGCCTTTATTTCTCTAAAACTGAAGGGTCAGTGGCTGAGACATAAAAGATGGTAAGTAAATGTTTAAATAATGAAATTGAACTGAGTCCTAATGAACATAATCATTGGAGTCAGACAGCTTTAGTTCAATTCTTGGAGCCATCATTTACATGCTGAGTTGTCTTGGAAAAAGTCACCCAATCTATTGGACTCATTTTTTTCTTTCTTGAAAATAAAAATGTCCCCACTTTTTCAGGTCATTGTAAAGATGAAATGAGGTTATATGAATATTGAGCAAATGTGGCACACAGAAACATGTAGTCAGCACTCAGATCATGACAGCCGTTGTTAGTAATCCCTTCTGGTTTTTAGGACATTCCCAAAAGGACAGCTCTCTCAGCCTCGGCCAATATGCCGAGCTGCCCCAGGAAGCTTAGTTGCCTATTTCCTATTCCCAGGCTATTACATTCCCTCTCCCATCACTTTTAGTGCATTCGCTTCACGTATGTTAATTCTTATTATTGCATACACTGTGCTATTTAAAAATTATCTGCCCTTTCATGAGTCTGCTCCAGTAATATGTGAGTTATCTAACAAGAAGAAATATGTCATATCAGTGACTGATAGAGTCCTTTTAGATAGTAGGCGCAACCATTTGATTAATTATCAATACACAGGAAATAATCTTTCCTTATATTTTTCTTTTAATTTTTATGGATAAGTCCTTGTTTGAGAGAAAAAGGTTGATCTTGGAACATTGTGCTATAACTTTATTAAAGTAAAATTGAAGTGCCTGCGTGGCTCAGTCAGTTAAGCATCTAACTCTTAATTTCGGCTCAGGTCATGATCTCTGGTTTCTGGGTTTGAGATCCGAATCAGGCTCCAAGCTGATAGCCTGCTTGGGATTCTCTCTTTCTCTCTCTTTCTCTCTGCCCCTACCCAATGTATTCTCTCTCTCTTTTTCAAAATAAGTAAATAAACTTAAAAAAATAAAGTATAATATGATGTTATGACACAAAATGCTGTTGTCAATGTACTTTGAACATGGAGTTGTGGATGTGCTGATGCAATGCCTATTAACCATGAGATTCAAGAAGAGGAAAGATTAAGCTGTGTGTGGGAATTTAATCAGAGTATCACACCATAAGCACACATCGGCGCATCTTTAGAGGTCCAAGAAAAGAAATTTTAATTTACTTTGTGAAACATAAGCTTCAAAAGGTATTTGATCTACTTATAAAAATGAATTCAAGAAGGAATTGAGTAAAGCTATAAATAATAGATCCACAGTAAAGTATTAAAAGGAAACTTAAAAATCAGTGAGGAGAGAGTATATCCCTCACCTTTGGAAATTTTTATCTTGGAATATAATTTCTGTGCTGCCATACAAAGATGTTTTAGAGTTACTTTCAGAGAAGTTTAGATTAATTCCATCAGCACAGTACTTCTTGCATCCTTACTATAAAGAAAGTTGGAAAGTTATTTACTCTGTTTTCATATTTTAGAGGAAGGAGAATCACATGACTCAAGTCTCTGGAATACATTAAGTAGATTTTAGAAATTCCCATATGATCAAGGTCCCCAAAGTATAGAACTTTAGGACAAAATAAAATGGAGGGAGAAGGAAGGAATGAATGGAGGAAGGAAGGAAGGAAGGAAGGAAGGAAGGAAGGAAGGAGTGTCTTAGAACATTGTTATTAAGATTTTTGTATAGATGAACTGTGAAAATTGATATTGTATCAGAACTCTTATCTCTAACTCAGACACAGGGAGATTTCAGATCAATTTAGTAGGAAAATCACCAAGGAATAATACTTAACATTTGAGATGCAGAGAGTGAGGTCATTGAGGGAATTATTCCAATGACCTGAAGGACTTCAGTTCCATTTTAATCCTGCTTAACATAATCCCCTATTATACACACTCTATATTTCAAGAGCTTTGTGGAAGCACATTTCTCAAATTGTTACAACTTAGTTCTCACACAAAGAAATAGTGAGTACATGTTGAAGTTTTATTTAATCCATTGAGTGATCATCTCAGAAGAATGACTTGAGATGATCAACCAAAAAAAAAAAAAAGAAAGAAAGAAAGGAAAGAAAAAACAGAGATATACACAGTTAACTAGGGCAAGTAACAAGAGATGAGTACTACGTTATGCACAAACTGGTTAATATCCTTTAGGCCAAGGAGACTGTCATTGCTGAGGTCATCTTCTCTATGGGAAAGGAAAAACTATTAACCCACCTTACACTTTCCTGCAAAGTTAACCTGTAACTATATAGGATGCTAAAATAGCTGAATCCCTATCAATTGTGAAGCTACTCCAACAAAGTAAAATTCCACAAGAACGACAGATGGTCATTAAAGAGGATTATTAGGACATGATCTAAAATGATATTAAAAAGTCTCACAATCATCATATGCTTAATTTCCAAATTCCAAGTATTACATAATGTTTCGTGCACACCAGCTAAAGAAGATGAAATAGCTTAAGGCACAATTCTAAATTCTTAACTAAATTCAAGAATAGGAAAGGAAAAAAATGCATGGATGGAAAAAAAACTATTGCAAGCATTAGGAAGAAAGTGGAATTTCATATTGATGCTGGTGAGTGGAAGAACAAAGATGTGTGGGAGAGAGAGACACACAAAAAAATCATTCTTTGAGCTCTATGACAGCTATAAAGCCATTTCTATATAGGGAGAATCTCTGTTTTCAGGTAGAGTGGGAAATGTAGCGGTTTCTGCCTCTTCCAGAAGAATCACAGGATTCTCAGGAAATAGTGGATATGGGAATGCCATTAACTTCTCATAGGTAGGAAACATAGTGATGATTTATATCTCTTACCTAAAAATCAGATATAGACCTGGCCAGACAAACCTGGTGCTTTAAAGCTGTTTCAGAGGTGTGTGTCTGGATGGCAAACTGACCTGACTTATCATCACATGTTGGGACAAATAAGAGACTTTCTAGAGACGGAAATCCAACTTCACCCCCAAAGAATCCCAGACGTTGTTTAGTACCATGAGTGTTTCCTCTGTTTACCTCTTAAAACTAGCTTTTCCCAATCCTTAACACTTCAAAATCAACCAAAAAAGGTGAAATCTCTATTAGTTTGCTCTTGGAAATCTTTGTGAGCATGCTCCCTCTTTCTTATTCCCTTTTCCTTTTGCTACTTTTTGTAGCTCCTAGAAAATCACCTCTATAACTTGACATTTCCTTACCTACAGTCAATCCTGCCTTTTCCCTAATGCTGAAGTATTCTTTGAACCCCCCACCCCACCAGGAGCAGACATTGCAGTCTTCCTTCTCGGTGGATTTCAGGACTGTGAGCTGATTGGCATCCTCTTTCTTGGCTACTGCTCTTGTACCCATGTTACTTTGTCCAAACCTCTCCTCGCTATTATTACCTAATAACACATCTACTTCGAAGCATTCCTAAGGAAATTTGGTACTGTCGTAATTTTCACTTCATGAGGTTTCTGACTTTATCATATTTTTTTCATTAACCTAGTACCAATTAGGCAATCAGGAGTCTTAAAGAGACATGCTGCAGTCAGAAAGGTATTCTGTATCTTATTCTCCAGAAAAATAATCTAATAGGGGATTTAAGCAATTACATATCTAGAAAGTAAAGTACACTTGCTAAGAACAATAAGCAATGCCACACTAATCCATTTGATTTTTGGAAGGGTTAATGGACTGGAAACTACCTGAGGACAAGGATTACATCTCTGGAGGTCATCACTGAAACCCTAGTACTTAGCAAATAATAGGTACTTATTAAATGTGTGTTGTATGAATGAATGACTGGCCAGCTAACTAATTAAGAGTGAGTCATAATCAATTTCCAATCATAGTATGCAAGGATTTTCCTCGCATTTCCAACAGTTGTTAATAAAGTTTTGGGCGTGATGGATGTTATAAACCAGCCAAAAGATAACTTCTACCTATCTTCTTTTAGAAAGACAAAGCTAGAAAAGCCCAAAAATAAGAGATGTATTACCTATTTAGTATTATTTTATGAACAAAATTAATACTGATTTGTTCCATTTAAAGAGTCTAAATTTCTTGGAGATTTAAAAATATATTGTTTAAAATTTTTAAAAATTAGCTAATCAATGAGATTAAACATACATTGTTTTATAAATATGTGATCCTACTTTAGGATAAGAAAATATAGGTAATTCTGATTTTTAATGATTCGCTAAATAGAATAGCAACATTAACTTTATGGTAATGAAACTCTTAATTGAAGAATTAAGGAAAACATAAAATTCATGGAGTCTATATTATCCAAATATCCTAATCAGATGCTTCCATAGCATGGAACTATTTGAGATTCTGTATTATTGGGGAAATACTGATATTCTTAAATTATTGTATCACATTTCAAAGTGATGTTACTTGATTTGCTCTTTGGTCTTTGTATGTAGAGGTCATGGTCTGTAAGCAGAAAACTAGTCTGTTTTTTAAAAAATACTATAAAAGTAAAGTAAAAATAATATATCTTACTGGCAGTCTAAGAGGAATTTTTGTAGTAGATAACATGTTTCCATTTTGACCTTTTCTGGGGTAAACAAAACATGTATTATTTGTAATTCTTCCTAGATAGTGGATACACATATTAAAGTAAAGGCATAGGAAAAAAAAAAAAAGGAAAAAAAAAAAAAACCAAGGACTTTTCTTTTTCTTTTCAGTCATTTCGAAATGTGAGTCATCAAAGCTTTATAACAATGGAAACTTTTGAAAATATGAAACAATCTGAAATTAATCCATTATTTTCTTATGTATATGTGTTATTTTTAGAAAAAGCAATATATTTCAAAGCAATTTAATATTTATATAATACTGGATATATTAAAATTATAATTATATAATATTAATTAAATTAAATGACACTATAATAGTTAATGCTTAATATTAAAACAATATGCATTATGTAGAATGTTACATTTTAAAATACTAGCATATTGGATTTATAATTACATATAGATTAATTTGAGGAAACTTAATTTTGGCTGTATTACCAAATAAATAATGCATGATTTCTGTAACTAAAATCAATTTACCATGTCTTTGCTTTACCAGTCTTACTCATTTTTTAGTAACATCAGATGACGAATTACATATTATACCTTCACTCTGAGTTCCTTTGAGAACTTAGAACTGACAAGGTACCTATGCTAATGTCATATTGGTCTGTTATCAGACAAAAAGGCATTTCATAAAAGTGAGCTTTCTAGAAACTGAAATTTTAATAAATGTAACCACTGAACAATTATTAACTATTTTATGAAAATCTTTCTAAAATGCAAGATATCTGTATGATTTTTTTAAAACGTACTCTGAATATGCAATTAACTTCACTTCATGACTGTTATTTGTGTTTGTATTTAAATTCCAGTATATTAACATACCATGTAATATTATGTTCAGGTGTATGATACAGAGTCAATACTTCCACAGATAGCCAGTGCTCATCACAAGTGCCTTCCTTAGTGTCTGTTACCTTTTTAACCCATCCCCCCCACTTCATGACTATGATATGTAATTAATATTGCTCATTATAATGCTTTGCTAGATGTGTGTGTGTGTTTGTGTGTGTGTGTGTGTGTGTGTGTGTGTGTGTGTGTTTATAGTATGAAAGGCAAGACTTAAGCATGCTTTGGTGCTTTTATAATTCTTGAACTTGCTTTCTTTTATCCACCTACTGCTTAACACAGTTCTAGCTTCTGCAATAATAACTTCTGCTTATATCCAGTTGTACTCAATATATACAATATTACATTTTATATACATTTATATACCTCATTTTATATACATTTTTAGTACATAGGCAGACAATCTGTTAGCTTTTCTGAATATTAAAGATATTTTTTTATCTTTGGGTTCTTGCCTCTATTCTGAGTTACTGTTATAAAATCTCAAGATAATGCGGTATCTGTATATACATGTTAGTCATTGTTACTCTGCAAGGCAGAGGCAGAAATTATTGTACAAATATTTGCACACAAGTTAAACATCTCTTATTTAAGTTACTACTGGTGTTGTAAAAGAAGTCTGATGAATTTTTAGGGGATAAATTTGTCATTTAGAAGTTTCAGGGTCTTAAAAGGATGATGCACTTGAAAAATAAAGTAATAAAGGCAGATGAACTGAACCAACAAGTATAGAAATTGCAAACAGGTGATAAGGAAAACTTGTGTAAACTCATAGTTAGATGCCATGTGACTCAGTTTTGGCCAAGAAGATGAGATTCTGGGAAATCTTCTGCTTTTCTGATAAAAGAAATAGATTTGATTGTTATTGCCCTTGTCCCCTTCATCCTACCTTGTGCTTCGATCTAATATCTGGAGCTAGACAATCAGTTTGCCACCAGGAAGGAAAAAATAGGTTGAGGGCTCAGAAAGATACTGTCACTGGCATCATCAGGGCACTGATCCTTGAACAAGTGAACTGAACTGAATAAGTTCAGTAACTCTGTGCCCCAATTTACTGCAGACAGTACTCCTAACTGATGAAAGAATTGCACAGAGTTTGTTATAAACAGAGGTAAAATGAACAAACCTTGAAAATAAATGTTAATTTAGTTTGGTAAATTATTTTTGCTTTGATTCTTTGTTGAAATAAATTGTATATAAGCATCTGCAGCATGCCGTAAATCCAGTACTCTTTGATTTAGAATTACTACTATTGGTAAATAGGACACTCAGTAGTCTGAGAAGATATGTTTGAATATCAGCTATGCCATTTTCTATTTGTGTAGCATTGCGTAATTTAGATAGCCTCCCAGGCCTAAGCTCCTCTGTAGTTACTATTTGTACTTTGTCATAATGTTAGAAGCAAATTAAATGTTGTAATGCATATAAAATACACAGGAGGGTGCCTGGCATATAGCATATAGAGTCAATGCTCAATATTTTTTATTTATAGTATATTGTTAGATATATCAATTATTTTATAGATTATCTAATATTGATAAGTTAAAAATAAAGAGAATTTCTTTAAATCATACCACCCTTTATTTTTGTTAAGTTGTTTGTTTATTTATTCATTTATTTATTTATTTTGAGAGAGAGAGAGCATGAGCAGGGTGGGGGCAGAGAGAGAGAGAGAGAGAGAGAGAGAGAATCCCAAGCAGGCTCTGCACTGTCAATGCAGAGCCCAATGCGGGACTCTAACTCATGAACCTGTGAGATTATGACCTGAGCTGAAGACAGATGCCTAATGGACTGAGCCACCCAGATGCCCCAACCATACAACACTTTAAAGTAAATATCGACTGGATTTATTAGACATTTATGAAGTGCTCACTAAGTATCTGAAAGTCTGTCAGTTGCTGGCAACACAGAGATAATCAGAATATAATTCAGGAGATGTGGAATAGCAGGGAAGGTGAAGATGAAAACAAAGCATAGTAAACACTAAAATACAATTACAGACAAAGGACGGGAGGAGTAAAGAGAGAAGTATACTTAATACTCCTATACTTACTAGGGGACGAGTATCAGATATTTGCAGTAAGTATTAAAGGAACCTAGGATAGAAAAATAAAGGAGAAAATGTCATTTCAGGAAGAGGGAGAGAATACATAGAGGCAAGAGATTTGCCACATAGTGGTATGTTTTGGAAAATAGAACCGTTTATGCATGGCTGTGACAGAGGCTTATGGGGAGAAGTGGTAAAGATGAAACAGAACATATTCTTGGAATCAGATTAGGAAAGTCCTTGTATAGCTCTCAAAGCTTAGATTTCAAATCAGCATAAAGAGTGGTTTTCAAATTATGTTCCACAGAATCCAATTATTCCACAGAAGCCTCAGGGCTTCTGGCTTGTATGTGAAAAAGAATAAACAGGTGCAGTTTTAGGATTCACTCCTCCGTTTAAACAATTTCTGCACATTCTTGTTGTTGTTAAAAATGTACGCACACATGCAGATACTTAGCTAGGCATTGGCGTATGATTGCTTTTCCAACGGGGAAAATCATGCCAAAAATAAAGACCTGATTATCAGGTAACATGTTTATGTTTTCATATTTTCTATTCAAAAGTTTACTCTGGCAAGGGTGTGAGGAATGTTCCTGTGAAGGTCGTTAATAATCAACGTGAGAAACCAGATAGTGTAGGCTTGAACTAAAGCCCTGAAAATGGGAGTAAAGAAGGGTTGGAAGTTATGATAGTTTCAGGGACAGAATCAATAGTTTGGGGGACTTAATACAAAGATCTTCAAAATCTTTTCTCTCATGACTCCTAAAAATAATTGTGAAACCTTTGATCTCTCATCATGTACTTTTTATATTGGTTTCTATTTTTTTGTTTGAAATTTCAATAGTAGCAAAGAATAGACTTATCTGGCATATTTTAAACACTGATATTTTATTTTTTTATTTTTAAATATTTTATTTATTTTTGAGAGGGATAGAGACAGAGTACTAGTAGGGGAAGCACAAGAGAGGGGAAGACACAGAATCTGAAATAGGCTCCAGGCATTGAGCTGTCAGCACAGAGCCTGACAGGGGGCTCCAACTGGTGAACTGTGAGATCATGATCTGAGCCGAAGTCAGACACTTAAATGAATGAGCCCCCCAGGTACCCCTAAACATTGACATTTTAAAAGATACTATTCATTACTGTATCAAACATATCCAGTAGAATCTAAATTCCATAACAAGTTGATTTCAACCATTATTCAGTAGAAATGAAATAAAAAAGATTTTCTTTAACAGTTGTAAATTTTATCTCACTACTTTTATTCCTTGATTCTATCCTAATAAAAATATTGCATATTTGAAAGTTTTTGATAGTCACCAGATCATGTTTTTTTTCCAATTTTGAAATTTACACTTAAAATTTTAATTTCCCTTCATTTTTTTGTCTGTAAGTTGTTTAGTTCTATTACTATTTCATTCTTAGAGAATGAAATGATATTTTGTCAAAAATCAATGAAAGGTACAAAGTTGCAGTTATGAAGGATGAATAAGTCGAGAGGTATGAAGAACAGCATGAAGGCTAAAGCTCATAATACTGTATCAAATTTTGGAAATTTGCTGAAAGAGTAGATTTTAGCAATCTGAAAAAATCAGTAACATGAAAACATATATTCATCAGCTTGACTAGTAATTATTCCACCATGCACATGTATATCAAATCATCCTGTTGTATATTTTACATAAATTTTATTTAAAAATAAATAAAAGGAAAAAAAACTAAATAAATGAAAATGTTCTTCTGTGAGTGTAAGTAAATATTTATATTTAAATATTCACACTAGGGCAAAATTAGCATTGGATATATACTTAAGAAATTAATTTGTTTCTAAACGTGTTCTGACTGCATATTACTTGGTTACTAAAAACTAATAGCACTCTATGATTCTAATGGTACAGCAAAACTGTGCACTTTTAGAGGTCACAATGTTTCAACATTGCACCAACTATTTAATTTCTGGACCATTTGGTTATGGAACAGATTATTTTTTCATTAAAATGAGAGATAACTCAATATATTCTATTTACTTAACACTTTAATACATCTTTGTAAAATAGCAGACATGCAACAAAATGAAAGGTGCGTGATTAATCTAATATATATGTTAGGCCCTTCTAAATAAAAAAAAATAATGATTTTTAATTTTTTGGTGTAATTATCTTTTTTTCCCAAGGTTTTCCTTTAAGGAGAAAAGTTGTTTCCACAAAACTTTCAGGGAGAGGGATGGGCTAATTCTATACATGCCATTATAACCCCTTCAATTACAAGTGATCATAAGGGATCAGATCAAAGATGTAACTTTGCTGAATACCCACTGAGAGTCAGCCAACAGAGGAAAAGAGAACTTTCAAAAGCCATTGCTAACTCAAAGTCTCCAGTGGGTTGTCTCCTGGGAAGTTCATTGCTTTAGGGTGGAAGGAAGAACAGGAAACCTGTCTATTTGATAGCTTTTCTTCCTGATGTGAGCAGGAAGCTGTCTAAACCTAAATAAAAACCACAGAGATAGAGGTGTATAATTTATATGAGAATCAAACTGTAATTAGCTATAGAAACTTAAGAGATAACTATGTGTACTTTTTGAATGGCTGTGTTTTATACTGCCATCCCACCTCCAAAAATGCCATAGAAATGGTAAAATAACTGAAGAATATTATTTGGACAGAACAAATTGAATTATCAATAGCTGGATATAGTTCTTAAAAGTTTTTGCCTTTCATAAATTTAATTTGAGCAAGGAAGAATTCCTATTGGTGAAATTGATTTAATAAGCATGAATATCGTCTGCAGTGAAAGACAGGTGCATGTAGCATAAAATGTAAACTGGTGATGCAGAAAAAAATGTCTTAAGTACTGACAATTGAGAACTCCTGTTCAAAATACAATTGGATTTGGTATGATTTTATACACGAAGTTGAGCTATAGATGCAAATATCACAGTTTAACTGCTAAGTGCACTGACACAGAATGTGGACTCTGTGTTAATACCGTACATATTTGTTCACAAATGTTCAATTTCCGCATTCAGCTCTGAAATTATTCCAATTTGAAATGACATTACTTTAAAGGTAGTTTTAGCAAAATTACATATATTTTCACATATTTTATTTAGTAATGAATGTATGTTTTATTCATTAGTATGATATCTGCATCTCTTATAATAAATCTGTTAAATATTTGAAAGGATAAAAAATTATTCACATTTTTCTCTCCCTAATTAGCACTCATTCATGGTTTTGTGCACTCACACATGAGTTTGTGTGTGTGTGTGTGTGTGTGTGTGTATGTGTAAATAAATTTGATGCATACATTTTACTTTTGTGGGTTTGTTTTTAATTCTATGATGACCAAAGGTGCAATTCAGTGTGATATTTGGATTGTGGTAACTATCAGTCTGAATACTTGCACTTAAACTGCATTGGAATTAACTGTAATATTCTAACATAAAATATTCCAACAAAATTCCACTCGATCATGATGTGTAATCCCCTCAATGAGTTCTTGAATTCTGTTTGCTAATATTTTATTGAGAATTTTTGTATCTATATTCATCAGGAATATTGGCCTATGGTTTTCTTGTGGTATATTTATCTGGTTTGGTACCAAGTTAATGTTGGCTGCATAGATGAGTTTAGACATGCTTACTCCTCCTTGGTATTTCGGAAGAGTTTGAGGATTGGTGTTCTTTATATGTTTGGTAGAATTCTCCAGTGAAACCATCTGATACTGGAATTCATGTGTTAGGAGTTTGATTACTGATTCACTGTCTTTACTTGTAATTTGTCTGTTCAGATTTTCTATTTCTGCCTGATTCAGTCTTCAAAAAGACCGTGCTTCTAGAAATGCACCCACTTCTTCTAGGTTATATAACTTTTTGGCATATAATTGTTCATAGAAGTCTCTTATGATTTCTATGCATTTCTGTAGCATCAGTCGTAATGTCTCCTTTTTTATT
This sequence comes from Lynx rufus, assembly GCF_022079265.1. Taxonomy (NCBI): domain Eukaryota; kingdom Metazoa; phylum Chordata; class Mammalia; order Carnivora; family Felidae; genus Lynx; species Lynx rufus. The sequence continues at coordinate 59,522,534 of NW_025814867.1, forward strand.
TTTAATTTGGGTCTTGCCTCTTTTTCTTAGTATAGCTAAAGTTTTGTCAGTTTTGTCTTTTCAAAGAACCGGGTATTAATTCCATTACTCCTTTTTATTGTTCTTTTAGTCTGCGTTTATTTCCACTCTGATCTTTATTATTTCCTTCTTTCTCCTAACTTTGGGCTTAATTTCCTCTTTTTCTTCTAGTTCTTTGAGGAGTAAATTAAGATTGTTTACTTGAGATCTTTTTAACTTCTTAATATGTGCATTTATTGATATAAACTTTCCTCTCAGAACTGCTTTTGCCACATCCCACGATATCTGTTATGTTGTATGTCCATTTCCGCTTGTTTTGAGATTTCTTTTAAAAATTCCCATTTGATTTATTCTTTGATGTACTTCTTATTTAGAAATGTGTTGTTTACTTTCCACATCTCATTTTCTTCTTGTTGACTTCTAGTTTCATGCCATTGTGGTCAGAAAAGGTAGTTGGTATGATTTCAATCTTTTTAAATTTCTACTATTTGTTTTGTATATTATCGCAAAGACACATCCTGGAGACTTCCCTGGGCACTTTAGAGGAGTATGTATTCTGCTTTTGGATAGAGTGTTCTCTATATGTCTGTAAAGTCCATTTGCCCTAGTGGTTATGATTTAATTCCAGTGTTTCTTTCTTGATTTTTCTCTTTGGACAATCTATCTATTGCTGATAGTGAAGTGGTGAAGTCCTCTGCTCTTATTGTTTTGTTGTCTATCTCTCCCTTAACATCTGTTAGTATTTGCTTAATCTATTTCATTGCTTGGGTATTGGGAGTGGTTATATTTACAATAGTTACATTTTCTGATGTATGACCCCTTTATCATTGTATAATGACCTTTGCCTCTTGTTACCCTTTTTGGCTTGAAGTTTATTTTTTCAAATATAAGTATGGCTACACTCACCTAAAAGTTCCATCCTTTTACTCATCTCCTTTTATATTTTTGATATCACAAATTATCTTTTTATGCTGTGATTTCATTACCAATTGTAGTAGCTATAGTTATTTTAATGTTCTTTTTATTTATTTAACATTTATGCCATAGTTGTTTAATATACTATTCTAAAAAAAAGAGTTACAGTTTTCTAATTCTGTCTATCACCTTAATCAGAGTTTTGTGTATTTTCATCTTTTTGTTTCAGCTTGAAGAGTTTCTTTCAACATTTCTTATAAGGTTGGTCTAGTAGTGGTGAACTCAGCTTTTGTTTGTCTGGGAAAACCTTTATTTCTCCTTCATATCTGAAGAATAACTATCCCAGGATAAATATTCTTGGTTGGTAATTTTTATCTTTCAGTTCTGAATTCGTCATTGCAAACAACATGTAGAGATTCTATAGAGATTCTGCAGAGAAATGTGCTGGTAGCCTAATGGGGTTCTAGTGGGTTTTATTTTACATTTTTTCTATTTTATTATTTTTTTAACCCTAGCTACCTTTACATTTTTTTATTTTTAAGAAAATTTAAATGTTTATTTATTTTTGAGAGAGAGAGAGAGAGAAAGCGTGAGTGGGAGAGAGGCAGAGGGAGGGAGACACAGAATCCAAAGCGGTCTCCAGGCTCTAAGCTGTCAGCACAGAGCCTGACATGGGACCTGAACTTATGAACCCCAAGATTATGACCTGAGCTGAAGTCTGACACTTAACTGACTGAGCCATCCAGGCACCCCTACAATTCTTATCATTGACTTTTGATAGTTTTAACATAATGTGTCTTGGAGAAGGTATTTTTGTGTTGAGACAATAGATGTTCTGTCAGTTTTGTGAACTTGTATTATCCAGTTCCTTCCTCTCGTTTGGGAAGTTCTCAACTATCATTTCTCTAAATACACTCTCTGTTCCCTTCTAATGGGTACACCCACTAACAGTATGTTAGCTCTTCTAAGGATGTCTGAAATTCTTGTAGGGTTTCTTCACTTTTTAAAAAATCTTAGTTATATCTCCTCTTCTCCATGAAACATTTCTATATTTCTATCTTCAAGCTCTCTTATTCTCTCTTCCATTCTCTCTTCCACATTCTAATATATTCATCTCATTTACTGAGTTCTTCAACTTCAGAATTTGTTTAGTTCTTTTTAAAAATTTCAATCTCTTTGGTAAAGTACTCCTTCTATTCATTAAATTTTATTCCTGAGATCAGTGGATTGCCTTTCTGAGTTTTCTTGTATCTCAGAATTTCTTCATAACAGCTATTTTAATTTCGCTTTTTACTGTTTGTTTATTTTTGAAAGAGAGAGAGAGAGAGAGCAGGGGAGGGGCAGAGAGAGAGGGAGACACAGAATCCACAGCAGGATCCAGCTCTGAGCTGTCAGCACATAGCCAGATGCGGGGATCGAACCCATGAGCAGCGAATTTATGACCTGAGCCAAAGTCGGATGCTTAACCAACTGATGAGCCATCCAGGTGCCCCGTAAGAGCTATTTTAAATTCTTGATCAGTTAGAACCAATATCCTTTGTCTTTAGGTTCAGTTGCTAGAAAACTGTAATTTTCTTTTTGTGATACTGTGTTACCGTGATTTTCCATGTTATTTGATGAAAAGTGTCTCTGTCGCCACTTTTGAAGTAGCAAGCACCTTTCTCATCTAGCAAAGTTTTGTTTATTTTGACTCTAAGGGTGCAACAAGTTGGTAATTAGGAGCTTTTCTTTTGTTTCCCAGGAGGTGGCGCTATAGCACAAGTTTTAGTTTCTCTTACCAGCTCTGACTCACCATTAAGGTTGGGAACAAGTGCATTAAAAACAAAAACAAAAACAAACAAACTAAAACCCTGATGGATAGGAATTCTTTTCAAAGGTAGGAGCAGAGTGGGGGTGAACTTGGCACCTGTGGCTTTGGGTATACCCAAGCCCAGTAGGGAGATCCTTGAGCGGTGGGGTGGGCGGTGGGGAACGGTGGCGGGGAGTTGTGTCCCTGAGTTTTGCAGGCAGTCCTTTTTGCCAGAATCCTGGTTTGGACAGCAAGAATGTATCCACTCAGTTCTATTTATCTTCCTTTTTTTCCTTTCCTTTCTCTCCTCACAGTCACTGCTATTTCTCTTCAGAAAAACCAACAGGTCGCTCCTGCTGCAGCACTAGTGGCCAGGTAGACTTCCCCGTTGAGACCTTCATTCTCCAGCTCTACTGCCATAAAGGCGATGCTGGCTCAAGGCCTCTGCCAACCTTTCTGCCGGCTGCCTCTGCCACCAGTACACCTTCCTTGTGACTCCCTTGGCCCCACAGCTTCCTCGTAGGTCCAATGCACTCTCTTTCAAGTGCACAGATGGATGGATGTCTCTGGTGTCCTGGTGTGCTGTGCAGAGGTGAGATTAAGGTGGGGGAGATTGTGTTTTGGGTTTTGGTTGTTTTGGTTATAGATATCCGATTAGTTCTAAATGGAAGGAGAAAAGAAAATAAAAGGATGACTCGCATGCCATGATGCTGACTTCACTCTCCAATACAATATGATCTTGGGGAAGATCAATTATCACCTCTTGGGGAAAAAGACATTAAGCAGCCCTCAAAATAATATTAATTATGAAACAAAAAACCTAAAACTAAATACAGTAAAACCATGGTTTGTGAGCATCATTCATTCTGGAAACATGCTTATAATCCAAAGCACTTTTATATCACAGTGAACTTCCCCATAAGAAATAATGGAAACTCAGATAATTTATTCCACAACCTCAAAATACTCATATAAAAATGATTACAATACTGTAATATAATACAAAATAATAAAGAAAATACAAAATATTAAAAAAGATACAAATTAACCTGCTTACCTTTGAAAACCTTCATGGCTGGTGTGGAGACAAGAAAGAGGAGGGTTCCTGTGTAGGACGACTTTCACTGTCAGTAACGGAATCACTGCTATCTATTGGCTCAATGGAATCTTTTTCTTTTCGTGCAACTTTAACAAGGAACCTATCCAATGACACTTACTCTTGCTTCCTTTTGAGGATTTTGCAGAAATGTGACATTGCATTGATGATCACCCACAATCCTGCAGCAGGGGAGAGAGAGAAAGAAGAACCACTGGTAGTTGTGATCATGTGACTTTTGGCATCAGGCACTACTATTGCCAGACAATGCTCGCTTACCAGGTTAAAATTTATTAGAAATGTTTGCTTGTCTTGTAGAACACTCGTGAAACAAATTACTCACAATCCAAGATTTTAGTGTGTATAGTAAGAATCCCTTTGTTAGTGGGTAGTTCAAGATTCTCAGATGGGCCTCATTTGGCCATACAACCACTATGTTTATCATCTAGTTTTCTTAGTTGTTTCATGGCTAAGAATTATCCTTTTTAAAAAAAATGTTTATTTATTTTGAGAGGGAGAATGAGTGGGGAAAGGACAGAGAGAGAGGGACAGAGAATCCCAAGCCGGCTCTGTGCTGACAATAGCGATCCCAATGTGGGGCTCCAACTCATGAACCTTGAGATTATGACATGAACTGAAGTCAGATGCTCAACCAGCTGAGCGACCCAGGAACCCCAGAATTATTCTTATATGTTACTTTGAAACTGAACTTTCAAAAGTTACATACAAATGGATTTTGAAGAGTAAATAGATACAAACATTGAAAAGACAGTATGGTAGCTAACAAGAGAATTTCTCATATCATTTACTAGTTTACAAAGTATGTTACATGGGAAATTACTACTGTAAAATTAATCTAAATACAATGGAAATACTGGGTGCCTGGGTGGCTCAGTTGGTTAAACGTCTGACTTCAATTCAGGTCATGATCTCATGCTTTGTGAGTTCGAGCCTCGCACAGGGCTCTGTGCTGACAGCTCGGAGCCTGGAGCCTGCTTCAGATTCTGTGTCTCACTCTCTGCCCCTCCCCTGCTGTGCTCTGTCTCTCTCTCAAAAGAATAAATAAACATTTTTTTTAATTATGAATAAATAAATAAAATGAAAATATACAATGAGATCACAAGCAAAATTCTGTCAGAGGAGTAGAAGTAATTAACAGAACAGGAGAAAGTAAATCAACTTTAAAAAACAATTGATGAAATTCAGACATAACAACATTAGACATTAAGCAACAAACTGGTTCCACATGTAGAAAGTAAAGGTAGCTAGAAAAGTACATAAAACTCTACAGCAAACATCTTTATCTAGGTTTTCTTTTTTTTTCATTTTTTTTAACGTTTATTTATTTTTGAGACAGAGAGATACAGAGCATGAACAGGGGAGGAGCAGAGAGAGAGGGAGACACAGAATCTGAAACAGGCTCCAGGCTCTGAGCTGTCAGCACAGAGCCCAACGCGGGGCTCGAACTCATGGACCGTGAGATCATGACCTGAGCCAAAGTCGGACGCTTAACCGACCAAGCCACCCAGGTGCCCCTATCTAGGTTTTCTTAAACTTTGTACAAAAACAATGTAGAACTCTTTCTGTATTACTGGAAATTTTAATTCCTTAGTGTCTGTCCAAAATAAACGAATGATGTCTTTCAGTGTGACTTTGCTTTAAATCCATCTAACACGGATGGATGAACATTTGAGAACTAATTCTCATTTGAGAATGAACATTTGAGAACTGTTCTCAAATGTAGAACATTTGAGACTAAACATTGAACAAATATATTCTGCAAATAATTACTGGACTTTTGTTTCAAGAACCAGAAGAAATAACCTCTGGATTGTTTCTCTAAACAATGTTTTCCTTAATACTCTACTGCATAGCAATGGAAACACTGGGAATACCTGTGCTTGGCAGAAGACCACTGTATATTGCCATGGGATGCAAGGCTGGTACTGGCATTTGACTAAATGCCGTGCAATTTTCTAAGTGCGCAAAATGGAAAGTCTATTTCTAGAAACTGCTAAGGAGTCTAGGTCTGGGATTGCTAAACTTCTAATAGATTCCCCGTCGTTCAAGAGAGATAACTGGAATTTTGGAGTTCCTACAGTTCCTGTATTTTGGTATTTCACCCATTTTTCCTATTTATTTCTCTATATTAATGAATGAGTCATGTTATTAAAGTCTATAGCAGACTGAACCAGCAATTATATTAAACATTTTATTGCTTCTGTGTGATTGGAAAGTGTATTATTCAGAAACAGTAAGCACCACAATACCTTTTTCCATGTGCTTTAATTTATTTTATAGACATATATATGTATATATAATATATATACACATATATAATGTATGTATACATGTATATACAATGTGTTGTATATATGTATATATAATGTGTACACACACACACACACACACACATACACATACACATACACACATCTTCCGGATGAGCATTTAATTCTGTTGACAATTTCCCTTTTTCAAGACATCTTTTCTATTTCACTCTACTCTAAGCCTCTAGATAAACAACCTCCAACTGGGGGAAACTTTGTGTCTCAGAGGACATTTGGTGATATCTAGAGATATGTTTGCTTCCTCAAATAAGTGAGGGAGAACTGCTACTAGGATCTAGTGGATAGAGGTCAGGAACGCTACTAAACATCCTGAATGACCAGAACAACACCCACAACAAAGAATTCTCTGGCCTAAATGACAACAACATGAAAGCTTAAAACCTCTGATGTAGAACAATAAGATTAGAAGCTGAAGTTGGAAGACTGGAGTAAGTAAAGATTGTAAAGTGTTTTGTATGATAGGGTCTGTTTGCCTGTTTGCCTAATAAATAGTCATTTCCCTTTCCCATCTTCTAACTGGTCCTGATAGTCAGGGGTTGTGAAATTGTTTATACCACAGAATAAATTCTAATTGGTCTAAATTAATCATGGAGTCCGTCCTTCTTTGCTAGTTACCTAAAATAAGAAGTGTAACTTTTCTGATCAAAGATGTTTGCTGGAGACCTCTTGGAAGGCTGGAATTGTCATTCCATCAAAGGAGAGAAATCTACAAAGTGAAAATCCTTTTTTGTTCCTTTCCTTTTTTCTGGCCTTGGGTTCTGTTATGAGATGCCACGATACTTGAAACTACGTCAGCTATCTGATATCTATGAAGTGGAAAGTCTCTAGGTCAGATGCAATACTCAGAAGATTTTCGAATGAAAAGATCCTGTGTCCTAACATTCAGTCACCAGAACCAACTCCGGGACTTACTAACAAAATATGACTAAGTAAAAACATGTGAGGTGGTGATATTCAGCTACAGTTGGATGGTTGATATCAAATGATATCTCTGCTGATAATAAAAATAAAATCTGTGAAAGTACTAAAATAGCTTTTTGAAAGTATCAGAGAGAAACCAAGGCATCCAGAACTTGAGAATCCAAGATTCCAGACAGAAAGTAAGCTAAATGATGTGGACTTTCTATTCACTGCTGCCTTTTCTCCACAGAATATTTACTGATAAATATGAAGTATAGGGCCACAAAATATTCTAAGAGTAAAGGTTTTGCAGAAAAGGAAACTTCAGAGAAATGACTCAAATATGCTGCACATGGTTCTACCTCAAGGCATTTGGTAATTTCTAATCTCCATGTGGAACATGATAAGAGTCTGAAAAACTGAACAGAAAGTGCGGGAGGGGGGCAGCTAAAAAGGCAGGTGTTTGCTAGAATGTGAAACAACTAGAACACTAGTAGTAAGTCAATTATACTTTTGGAAACCGTTTGGCAGTATCTACTAAAACTGAATATATGCACAACCTAAGAGCCAGGAATTTCATGCACAGATATATATACTCAACATAAGTGCACTCTTGAGCATTAAAAGACATGTGTATAACTATGTCAATGTTACTGTTAGTAGCCACAAACTGAGAACAACCCAATATCCATCAAACACTGAGTGGATAAATAAACTGTACAATAGTCATAGAACGACATATTCTACAACAATTAAATGAACAAACTCTACTGCATGTCTGAACGTGGATGGAACTTGTAGATATTATACTGAAGAAAAGAAACCAGAGACAAAACAAAACGAAACAAAACAAAACAGAAATGGACTGCTTGATTTCACCTACATAAAGTTCAAAGTAGATAAAACTTATTATATATAATATATTATACTATAATATACTATAGTATACTATAAATAATATAGATAATGTATTATATATATATACTATTTTATTTGAATGATAAAACTCAGAAAAGAGTTTGTTTTTTGAAGGTTTACAACTCGGTGGACACATCCAGAAGACACAATGGTAGCTGAGATTAAAATATTCACCACAATAGCAATGGTGATATAAAGTTAGATTAAATATTTAGAAAAGTAGGGTTGTTTTATTTAGAAAAAAATAATTACTGTTTATTTTTTTTTTATATGAAGTTTATTGACAACTTGGTTTCCATACAACACCCAGTGCTCATCCCAAAAGGTGCCCTCCTCACTACCCATCACCCACCCGCCCCTCCCTCCCACCCCCCATCAACCCTCAGTTTGTTCTCAGTTTTCAACAGTCTCTTATGCTTTGGCTCTCTCCCACTCTAACGTCCTTTTTTTTTTTTTTTTTTTCCTTCCCCTCCCCCATGGGTTCCTGTTAAGTTTCTCAGGATCCACATAAGAGTGAAACCATATGGTATCTGTCTTTCTCTGTATGGCTTATTTCACTTAGCATCACACTCTCCAGTTCCATCCACGTTGCTACAAAAGGCCATATTTCATTTTTTCTCATTGCCACGTAGTATTCCATTGTGTATATAAACCACAATTTCTTTATCCATTCATCAGTTGATGGACATTTAGGCTCTTTCCATAATTTGGCTATTGTTGAGAGTGCTGCTATGAACATTGGGGTACAAGTGCCCCTATGCATCAGTACTCCTGTATCTCTTGGGTAGATTCCTAGCAGTGCTATTGCTGGGTCATAGGGTAGGTCTATTTTTAATTTTCTGAGGAACCTCCACACTGCTTTCCAGAGCGGCTGCACCAATTTGCATTCCCACCAACAGTGCAAGAGGGTTCCCGTTTCTCCACATCCTCTCCAGCATCTATAGTCTCCTGATTTGTTCATTTTGGCCACTCTGACTGGCGTGAGGTGATACCTGAGTGTGGTTTTGATTTGTATTTCCCTGATAAGGAGCGACGCTGAACATCTTTTCATGTGCCTGTTGGCCATCCAGATGTCTTCTTTAGAGAAGTGTCTATTCATGCTTTCTGCCCATTTCTTCACTGGGTTATTTGTTTTTCGGGTGTGGAGTTTGGTGAGCTCTTTATAGATTTTAGATACTAGCCCTTTGTCCGAGATGTCATTTGCAAATATCTTTTCCCATTCCGTTGGTTGCCTTTTAGTTTTGTTGGTTGTTTCCTTTGCTGTGCAGAAGCTTTTTATTTTCATCAGGTCCCAGTAATTCACTTTTGCTTTTAATTCCCTTGCCTTTGGGGATGTGTCGAGTAAGAGATTGCTACGGCTGAGGTCAGAGAGGTCTTTTCCTGCTTTCTCCTCTAAGGTTCTGATGGTTTCCTGTCTCACATTTAGGTCCTTTATCCATTTTGAGTTTATTTTTGTAAATGGTGTGAGAAAGTGGTCTAGTTTCAACCTTCTGCATGTTGCTGTCCAGTTCTCCCAGCACCATTTGTTAAAGAGGCTGTCTTTTTTCCATTGGGTGTTCTTTCCTGCTTTGTCAAAGATGAGTTGGCCATACGTTTGTGGGTCTAGTTCTGGGGTTTCTATTCTATTCCATTGGTCTGTGTGTCTGTTTTTGTGCCAATACCATGCTGTCTTGATGATGACAGCTTTGTAGTAGAGGCTAAAGTCTGGCATTTTGTTTTTTTTTAAATACTGTTTTCCAATGCTTAAAACAGTATTTGGCACATAGTAGGACATATAAAATCTTACTTGAAAAGAAAATAATAAAATTGTGCACTAAAGTCAACTCTTGAACACTGTTTCAGGTGTTTTATATGTCAGAATGCATATGTCCATTTCAAGCAAAACAATCAATGGCTGTGCTCTTGGATATAACACATGTGTATGTATTAAATGTAGCCTATTGACCCTCATATCTTAATTTTTCCCTAGTATGTTTTCTCTCTTGAGAATTTTGGTTTTGATTATTTTTCATTAACAGGATTTCTTGTGTAATATTTGGAAGGCTCCCAATGATAGCGAAAACATCATCTTTCAGTAACACAGACATATACAGGTAGGGTATGTAATTTCCATTCACTTCTGAGCATCATGTGAACTACCTGTTTCAGTGGTAAAGAAGAGAGCTGAAATCATTGGTAGTTTTCTGAAACTCTGTTATTTTATGATTTCTTAATTTCTAGCTGTAGCTTTTTTTCACTCACCCCTTCTCAAACTGCTTATCTTACTTCCTACCTGCTTACTCTATTTTTTGCAGCACTTATCACCTTTAACATATAATATAGTTTAATTATTGATTTTGTTTTCCTATTTCATCTGTTTTCCCCTATAGAATGCAGGCTCCAAAAACACAGTAATATATTTCCATGTACACTGATGTATAGAAACCACATAGAATTGTACCTGACTCATTGTAACTACTGAATAAACATTTTTAAATAAGTAAAAACTAAATGAGTAAGTGAAACTTCCTTAATCCCTGCAGGAGACTCAGAATGCAAGTGTATAAATATAAGTGGAATAGTTTCTGTATACTAGCCACTTAAATGAGAATGGTAAATAAATTAACAAGATATTTGCCTCCAAGCTGCTAATGATATAATAACATCCACATCTGTAAAATTAAAAAAACTCTAATTCAAGGTAAGATGCTAATAGGAGGTAACAAAAGCTACAAAACTTTGGCTAGGAATGGAACTAAAGGTATTCCATGCTAAGGGTGCAATATGGATTTAGACTCTAAGGTGAAGGATATCTGTAATGGCTGCTACATTTGTGAAGATCTTTAATATATTATCAGATGTTTTAGAGTATCTACAATGGGACAGAAAATAGGCTGGACTTGGGAGATGTGAAAATGAATAATACCAGGTTAATGTGTTCAAAATTGTGACAACATCTCACCTGGTACCCTAAGTATTTATCAATTATGACATTGATAACATTTAATTTTCTTCCCTTGAAATGGAATATCCTACATAGTCATGAATAACTGAGACTTTCAGGAAGGCTATAATGTCAAGAGTACTTAGGTTTTATAGGCACAGGCCAAACACACACGAGATGTTATCCTTCAAGATAAAACTCCCATATGTTAATCGCTTCTGTGAAGTTTGGATAACTGATAAAAGCATATTCAGAAGACATATTCTTGTAAGTGTCTGAACCTTCTATATCAGTACTGAATAAATTGAATTTGACATGTCCAAGAGGATTACAGAGGAAGTGCACGCAAGGAAAGCAGACCATTTTACATACGACCTCACCATCCTCACAAGACATAGCAGAGATACTCATATTGGTCCCAGCTTATTCTCTGAGATGGATACATTAGGGATATTATGACTGTGGAATGGCCTTCTATAGTTGGAGAGGGAGAAGATTACAGGGATTGTGTGAACACTTTATAAAATTCAAAATACCATGGGCTTAATGTTTTATTTATCGGCCATATTTTATTCTTTGACTTTTCCAAAGAAAATTTTTGAAAACATTAGAATTAAAGGGATACACATCCCTGGCACATAGTAGATCACAATAAATATTGGTAACTGATGACTAAAATAATATATGCAATAAAACTAATAAAATATGCAATGAAGTCACAAAAATGATAAATTATTATACCACAAGTTGCCTATTTTACTCATATTTTCATTGAAAATTTCTGACAACCTAAGTAAAAATAAATAGTGTAGTATATAAGCTTCCTTATTAAATAAGAGGGTCTCTTCAGGGTCTGCAGAGAGTTTTTAATTTAATATTATTCTTATTGCTGCTACCTCTTTTCTTGGATCAGACTTGGAGCCCTTCCAGAGCAGAGACTGGGCTAATACAAATAAGTGTTTATAGGGCTTGGTAAATAACATTACTGGGAAAACAGGCTAGGTATATGGAGATACCAGTACAAAGCTCTCCTGATTAATCTCTATAAAAAGGGCAACTGCTCTAGTTGGCAGATGCTTGATAGGAATATCAGCTTAGTGTTGCCAGGTTTTTGTATTTTTAAAAAGAGACCCCCCAATATTTAGTTTTTAAGGGTAATTACACTATATGTAAATGTTTGTATTATTTCTTAAAACCAAGTTGGGCCAAATATGTGACCAGCAGGCTACTAGGTTACAAATTTTGGGTTATAATTTTTTATTTTGAGTATATTTTCTTGCATATAGAAATATTTGTCAATGCCTACTGAATTAATGGTTTCTAAATGACAGACTGAACAACAGCAACAGAAGAAGGAAGAGGAGGAGGAGGGAGAGAAGAACAAAGAAGAGGAGAAGAAAGGGAAGAAGAAGGAGAAAAAGAAGAATCTTCATTGTTTTCACCATCACCATGACATTTCCATTTTACATGATGTAGCATTGAAAAGGTTTAACAGGGGGCGCCTGGGTGGCGCAGTCGGTTAAGCGTCCGACTTCAGCCAGGTCACGATCTCGCGGTCCGGGAGTTCGAGCCCCGCGTCAGGCTCTGGGCTGATGGCTCAGAGCCTGGAGCCTGTTTCCGATTCTGTGTCTCCCTCTCTCTCTGCCCCTCCCCCGTTCATGCTCTGTCTCTCTCTGTCCCAAAAATAAATAAACGTTGAAAAAAAAAATTTTTTTTAAATAAAAAAAAAAAGGTTTAACAGTTTTTAATCATAGTTCTTGATGGAAATTACTGTGGGAACTGATCTCTGATGAATTCTCTGTTCTCTTAGTTTCTTCAGATGGTTCTCTTAGCTTCATATTCATCTTTGTGGTAAATATTTAAGTATAGAATTGTGTCTCTCTCGCTCTCTGCCCCTCCCCCGTTCATTCTCTCTCTCACATGCGCTCTTTCTCTCTCTCTTAAAAATAAGGAAATATTGAAAAAATTTTTTAAGAAAGAAAGAAACCTTCCTTTAGAGAACCAAAGACCTGTTATGAGGTCCGTGCTCAACACATTGTTATTGTTCGAAAATATATTGTAAATTTCATATACTTCAAAATTTGTATAAAAAGTTAGGAATTGTTAAAATGAGTGCAGAGATGGCAAGAAGAAAATAAAAAAGCAAAATTAAGCATAGAACAGTATTATCCCAATAATAGTAATCTTTGAAGGAATATGAAGAGTCAAAAGTAATTCCATGAGGACTAATCATTTCACATTCTTGCTGCTCCAGGCCATATCTTATGTAATGAATGAAAGTAGGCCAAAGAAAAACAGTTTCTCTAAGAAAGGAAGCTTGAATGCAAAAGTAGAAAGCATTTATATTCAGACAAAAAAAATAATTTAAGGGTCTGTATCCCATGCTGGACATAAGAGAACTATCACAAGCTGAAAGAGACATTTGTTTAGGTCAATATAAAAATGTGCCATTATAGCAGTCATGCTTCTTCCATAATTGAATGAAGCTAATGGGCATTCTTGGGTTTTGTTTCGTATTGCAGAAACTAGAATTTATATTCATGCTATATCAATCTTTCAGAATCCCAAGGAGTCATAAAGTCATATTTGACTATGTTAAAACCTAAAAAAAATATGCCATTCCAATATTTAAGGATAATTATTTTCTATCAGTCCTTCTCTAACATTGCCTGTTTTCTCACTTGCATGATTAGTTTCTGTCTTGGGGACTTGTTTATTCTTTTTCCCACTAACAAAGCACGTACTCTAGGCTACCTTAAAATAATACATAAATATATAAAATATACAAGTGATCTTAAGTATGCATATAATAAGCTGTCATATATGTGATTAGGAGAGTTACCATGAAGCTAAGAACAGGTTTTAGACTCATAAATGATACTGTGACAGTGTGCCTTTGTTTGCCTGTTGAAAATAGTTATCTGTAAATTACCAACCTTACATACGAATGCTATATTTCTGCTTCACCCTACAAATGCTTCTTCTGAGGGGGAAAAAAAAAAGGTAGTGTGGCTCATAGAAGAAAAACAACACGAAGGAAATGTCAGGTCTCAGAGTGGCAATTTGGACTTCCTCTGCTGCCTGGCTTCCACATGCTTGAGCAATACCTGGCTTCTCTGGCCCTTAATTTATCCATTGCGAAGTGAGCATAACACCACTAGCTCATAAGACTGTTGTGAGGAGACTCTAAAAAACACTTTTCAAAAATGCTGCATAAATGCTAAATAGAGTAAAACATGTCTCGTTTCCATTGCATTTATGGAAGCTTTACGCGTGGGTTATTCTTTAATGAAGAGCACCTCACTGAGCTTCAGCAACCTTTCAAATACCATAGAGGCAAGCAATCCTTTTATTTATGTGAATGCAACATACATCTCTTATTCACACAGACAAGCATCTTGACCATCCAACACATATTCTGCTATATATACATGAGTATGTAAAATCTATTCAAAGCTATTATTAGAGGTAAAGGATATAGCACTCTATTTTGCAGAATAAAATATATTTCATACTCGGGTGCAAAGGGAACCACTGTGGATTCAATATTTATATTCTTTTTTTTTTAACATTTATTTATTATTGAAAGACAGAGAGACACAGAGCATGAGCACGGGAGGGGTAGAGAGAGAGGGAGACACAGAATCTGAAGCAGGCTCCAGGCTCTGAGCTGTCAGCACAGAGTCCAAGGCGGGGCTCAAACTCACCAGCAGTGAGATCATGACCTGAGCCGAAGTAGGTTGCTTAACCAACTGAGCCACCCAGGTGCCCCTTAAATATTTATATTCTAAATCGTTTGATTTTTAAGGAGATTTTAGACCATAATTAACTCTACTTTAGTGGACTTCAGTAGAAATAGTTACAGATGTGGAGACCATGTTCTAGGTTAGATAATTACATGCTTTCTTGCTTTAATTTGTTTTTATATATATAATTACAGATAAATAGATGCAAATAAAGTAAATAATCTTATAATTAGAATTTTGTTAATTAAGCTAGGTTTGTTGAATTGGTCACTCATTCAAACATGAAATATTTTTAACAAATTCTTTAATATTATCTACTTTGAATTAAAAATCAAATTAGTGAAGTAAAGTTGTAAAGGTATAATAATTTCAATGTTTCAAAATCCTATTGGCTGAATATAGACAGGTATTTATACATGTAACTCTTAATTTGCACACCCTATGTATCCTAGAAGAATTGGGTCTAAATCAGGCTATAAATATGGAAATTCCACTTATTATTATTTTTTCATTAAAAAGCTAAAAGGAAAATATTGTGGCTCTAATGATACTAAGCATGTGAAGCATGTAATTTTAACATTAGAGTGGTACATATTTTCTTCTTATTCCTAGCAGACCCACAGACTCCTAAAGTATTGAGACCAGAAGAGATAGTAATTTAGTCTAGTGACTATCAAAATGAACTGCTCATTTCAATTACCTCTGAAATTCAAAACAGTAATAATACAGTTTACTGGGCACTATTTTATTCTGTAGATCTGAGTTGGGCCTTTAAAAAAATCAGTTCCTCAATGATTCTGTTGTGCAACCTGTGACAGAAACCATTAATCCAATCAACATATTATTTAGTAAAGAAGAGTGAGTCCCAGAAAGGTTGAGTAATTTGGCTAAAATGTATAGCTAATTGACAGAGCCAAGTCTAAAGGCCTGGTATACAGGGACAAAGGGTTTATTATAACATTCTTCCCTGAGGAATAAAATAATGCTCCCAGCATGAAAATTCCATAAGTTTCAATTCTATAGATGAATTAGTGTTCAGCCTTTTTCAATTCCATACATGCATACATGTTTGGTGTGTGTGTGTTTGTGTGCATTGGATTTTACTTTTTTCTTGCATCATATTCCTTTTCCCCTAATTTTGCATCCATAAGATTGTTTCTCTCAATAAATTGCACCTGTTTATTTTGTGTAGAGTTGATACTCTTATTCTGGAAATGTTTAAAATAATCCTTGAATAAGAAAGAAGTATCTTTATCATTTCCTAAGGATTTTTATAGAAGCCAAACACCAAAGTGGTTGACCAAAAGGCATGATCCATGTGTTGTGAGTGAGGAGAATATTTTGAGATCTGAAAAATATGCAGGCTCCTGAGAGCCTTATCTATGGAAAGGCATCCAGAGGGACATATTAGTATAATAAACGGCTTAAGGAAGTAACTATGGACTCTGTACTGAAATTTTGTTAATAGTATATCAATCATGTTATTAATGATTTATTCTTACCTATAGCAGGAAGATGATTGCTTATTCAGTTGGCTGTTCTCCAATATATACCATCCAATATATTCCTCAAAGGTCAGAAATTCTGCACAATTAAAGGAGTGAACATGCTATCAGCACTCTTAAAGATTCTCCAAGAATATTCTAAATATTCTAAATAGTCTCTAAACATGTATGCTGTAGTACATGATATATTCCTCATTGTAGAGTCAGAGTCATTATTATGGCAAGTTAAGAAAAAAAGTAAGTAGATATATAATCAAATACAGATATATATAATTCATTTCATATATATTTTCAACATATATATTGTTCATCAACAATATATAAAAACAGCATCAACAAGAATGTCTATTTTCAGCCTAAACACCTTTTTTGACCACTGTATTTGTATAGTATACTTAATAGCCTATTTTTCATATTCACTCAAATGTCTACAAAGCACTTCAAACTATTTAGCAGACTAAGGTTTAGATATGTTAATCTATGCTTTTTTTTTTTGGCAGATATTGGCCTACTACCCATTGCCACCCCCCTAACCCTTCCACCCCCGCCTTCAAGCAAAGATGCACATTACCTAAAGTTAGGGATCAGAAAAGCAAAAAGACAGAGAAAAAAAAAGGTAAGTTCTCTTTGGATTTTGTGTTCACTTTGTAAAATTTGGTTATAAATTTAAAATGTGTGAGAAAAGAATGGGCAAAACACTGGAACTTTCCCAGGAAATACTATACCCCCCCCAAAATGCCTTGGATTTAGATAAACTGAAAGTTGAATCTTAGAGAGGCATCTGGCAATCCACCACTGCATGCAAGCCAGAGAAACTATCAAGACACCACAGAGGAAATGGATGTATGCAGAATCCAAAGGCAGAAGCCATATGAAGCCTGGTAGAGATTCCTGAGTTATTACTATAGAGGCCACTCTCTCATCCCTCTCAGATAATTACTCCTACTTATTTTCAGAACTTAATTACACTATGACTTCTTCATAAATGCCCTCTGTTATATGCTCTCAAGCACTTTACTACTTACCACTTATATAACATTCAAAATTAGAAATGTATTTGAATGATTTTATGATAGTGTCTATCTTTAGGGTAATAACTTCTCCTGTCCTAAGAAAACTCTATGAGAGTAAGGCTTTATTGTTTTGTCAGTGCTCAGTAAATAATGTTTCAGAGAACAAAGAAATGAAATTATTATTATCTTCAGAACTCACTTTGTATAATGTTTCACAGTTATGTTGTGGTTGGGCAATAGATCCTAAGAACATGCCCATATGTCCAGAAAAATATTTTTCTTTTGTATTCATCAATCTTCAGGGCAACATACTTGTAACTACTTGAGGGTCTTTCTCCTGCTTAATTCTGAGATATATTAATCCAAAGCCATTTGCTTATGTCCTACAGAGATAAAAGTAATAAAACCAAAGACAATAAAGGCATCCCCCAAACTAAATCATGTGTGAATTGTACTCCATATGATCTTAAAAATTAGCTTAGGGTTACGAGATTAACTGTCCCCTGAAAGCCCAAAGCTACCATGTCCAAATGGCCTTCCTACCAATTTATACATTCCTGGTTTCTTTAGAGTATCACATTCTACCATCTATCTTTTAAAAACTCTTGGTTCTTCAAAACAATTCACCTCTAATAATTTTATAAAAGAATTTTAAACATAAAATGTTATTCTAATTTTCATCACAGCTCTCTGAATAATGTCATGCATTATCATACCCACTGCCATTTTAAAGATAAGGACACCAGGGATGCCTCCGTGGCCTAGTTGATTAAACAGCCAACTCCTTATTTCGGCTCAGGTCATGATCTCATGGTTCATGAATTTGATGGCTACTGTCAGCATGGAGATTCCTTGGGATTCTCTCTGTTTCTCTCCCTGCTACTCTCCTGCTTATGCTCCTTCTCTCCCTCTCTCAAAATAAATAAATAAATAAATAAATAAATAAATAAATAAATAATAAAGATAAGGACACCAAAGTTTAATGGTGTCAAATCACATGTACAAGACTGTACAAGACATACATGGCAAAGCTAAAATTTAAACTAGTTTTATAATATCAAGTATAATTTTTCTATTTCATCATAATTCTCTCCTTAAATATTATACTGAATATCAGTAACTTTTAGAGCTAGGTGCTGCCAGTAAATAAACCATATCAACAATTGTTCTTCGAGTTATAAGTTATCTGCAATTTTGTCAATAAGATCTTATCTAACTTTATAAATGTTTGGATATATAAGTGATTACATCACCAGAGATTTGAGAGCTAAAATTTTACATAATTTACATTAAACATCATTTAGTGCAAACCATTTTTTGCATTAGGAAGTTGAGGTCCAAAGTGACCACGTCCAACCTAGCCCATCATCACACACCTATCTGGCAGCTTAGCAGATTCAAGTATTGATTCTTTTAACATGTTTCTTACTACACATAAATTTTCAAGTTATTATGTATACATGAGAAGGACCCAAGAAAGTGGTTGTCAACACTGTCTGTGCATTCACTCTTTACATAGGAATTTTCTGATAAAGACTAGGCCCAGGAACAGTGAATCAAGCCTTTGTAGTGAGGTCTTGGCAACAGTATTTTTATAAAGTTCCTCAAGTTAATCCTAATGTGTGGCACGGGTGGAGAACCTAAGTTTAAAAACTATATAGTTGCCAAATGTTGTCTTGAGCTTTCAAAAAGCACTTTTCTCTATTAACTGCTGAATTCCATGTTTCTTCTTATATCCTTCATAAATGTCATTTCATATCATTCCTCCACTGAGTTGAGTGTGTGTGTGTGTGTGTGTGTGTGTGTGTATGTACACCTCCGTGTAAAGTAGAAGACAGTTTAGCTTCCTAACACATTGTATGTATAGGGAATACAGGCAAAATCCTGCTTTAAGCATTTATGTGAATGACTGTATGTGTATGTCTGTGGACCTCCTGAAAATGAAATTGAAAGCTACTTGAGTTTAAAATTTTTGTCATTCTTGCCTAAAAGTTTTATATCTAAACTATCAGATATGTGTACATCATTATAAATCTATAGGTAAAGTAAGAGAATGTTATTTCATTCTGATATGTTTATCCCACTTACCATTCTCCACCATGTTCGTTAAGGTAAGGAATTAGAATGCAATACTTGTTAAAATGTGTATTAACAGTTATAACTATGTATATGGTTTAAACTTCTCTTTTTATGCATCATTTCATTTCCATCAGTGAAATTTAGCTTTCTCCTTACTTTAGGATTGTTTGTAGGGCAAATGATTAACAGAGCGAGTCTTTATGCAAATTTTCCCATAATGAATACATTAATTAAATGAATAATAATAATAATAATAATAACCAAGAAAAGGGACACACCGAGGTAAATCATAGTGTGGATATACACATGAGCTCATAAGTAATGTGGTTTGAATAATGCATGCAATGACATTAGGAAATATTTGTATTTATATGGCATGTGATTGCTATCTCAATATATTAAGTGTATACAATCAGGTATTTTTACTTTCTCCAAGTTTTGCTAATGGTCTCATGGTGAACAATTTGAGTTTGTGGTTAAAATTCTAGATGTATATAAGTGCTGAAAAAATTAAAAGTCCAGGCAATAGATCATAATTGTTTTGAGAAGAGGTATCAAAATTAGAAGCTGTGTTTTGGGTAGCAGCACTATTCTCTTTGAATGGAAAAGAAAGCTTGTCCCCCTACAGTAAATATTCTAAGGTATTTTCCATTTCATTAATTTACAACTGAAGAAGAGTAGTAAATGTGCTCAAGTTCATGGTTATAATTATACATGCCTTTGTAAAATAAAAAAACATTTTGGTTTTGATTTACATATTTAAGTTTCTGGAAAAACATATTCTGAGAAAAAACTATGTATAACCTAGTTATAAAAGATAAGTTTATAATGCTTATAATATATTCAGAATAAATTTAAAATATGAGTTCCTTTTATCATGAGCTTATAAAAATCATGAAACATCAACCCAGTGGGCTGGAAATATTGACAAAATATCAAAAAACTGTCTTCATTTGCCACAGGATTCTGTTTTCCAACCTTTCTTTGACAAGATATGTCATCTTGACAAGCCAGTTAGCATAAATGACTTACAATTCCCTGAACTTTTGTATTTAATATAGTCAGGACCCTGCACTTCAAATTGTCATACACCATTATCATGTTTCAGAATGTCAGTCTCTTTTCAGAAGGATATTACCTTCCCAAAGTGTAAATTCTTATGATATTTTGTCTTTCGATGTCAGCATCAAAATATATTATCTTTGATCACTAATCTAATATTTTATGGAGCTGTAAACAGACAATAAGAAAGCAAGAAATTTGTTTTGATTGATAGATTGTTACTTTGTGATCTTGAAATCCAGGGAAAGATTTTTATTGACTGCTTACGTCTTCTATCATTTAGGATCAAATCCAAACCTTTATTATTACAGAATTTAAATGAAAATACTTTAATATTTTAAGCTATTTATAGCCTTCAGCAGCTTTCAAATTTAATTTTCAGAGCAGTTATTCTCCAAAGGCAAACTAAATTAATGAAATTTGATTCTTGTACTCCTCTTGTGTACAATAACCAGCAGAATTTCATATTCTACATGTATATAAAGAATGGTTACATAAAAGTTTATAAAATCATATAAAATTTAGACATTTAAGACCTATCTGCATCCATGGAGTAGTGAATTTAATAGAACTGGACACCTGGATGCTAACCTCTTCCTAAATATTGTTCAATAATGCCCATGACTGAAAAGCTCTGACACAGCAAATCAATGTAGCTAAACATTTATGTACACATATGGTAATTAATCATACAATTATTTGTAAGAGTAAACTAATAGGGAAAAAATACTATGTATTAGGGGTGCCTGGGGGGCTCTGTCAGTTATGCGTCCTACTCTTGACCTCAGCTCAGGTTATGATGTCACGGTTATGAGATTGAGCCCCACCTGGGGTTCTATGCTGGGCCTGGAGCCTGCTTGAGATTCTCTCTCTCCCTCTCCCTCCAGCCCTCCCCTGCTCTCTCCCTTTCAAAAAACAAAAGCAATGACAACAAAACAAAAACCAAAACTATGTATTAAACAGTAGGAAACAACATACAAATCACCATGTACCTATGTAGTAGAATATTATGGCATGCCAATATTTTACTTTTCAAAAAGGACATTAGTGCCTTTATGTATTTTATTGTGCTATTAAAGAGCTGAAGGTTTATGTCTCATCTGCCTACAGTATCCAAACAATAGAAAGTCTTCCTTGAGCAGAAATTATTCAAAGATTTAATTTACCATGTGAATTTAAATATTTATGATTAAGAGAAAACACATGAAATCCAATCGATGTATATAATAAATATCTTTTTCTCAATTTCAAAAGCTTTTAAAGACTTAAGAGAGGCATATAAATCACTCAGCCATCTGTAAGAGATCACTAGTGACTAAACACACTTATTCTCATTCTATAAATGTTTGCATCATCTGTACCTGCAAACACTGCTAGAATCTGAAGATACAAAAGTTAGGTTTATGCCCTGCTGAAGCTCATCATTTATGGAAAACACAGAAGATGAGTAAATACATTAGAAAAGAATAGATGAAATATCTGAAGGCTTAATAAGAGACAATAATTTCCTATTTTCACATAGCTAACAAGTAGTTATGGTCTTGAAGGCACCACTAGCAAAACTCTAAAATTTTTCATGTGTCAGGAATTTAAATGGACAAATCCCCAAATCATATTTTGTATAAAGTCCCATGACATTATGGACTAAGAACCTGAATCTGAAATCATTCCAGTGGAAACAAATTAAATTTGCAGTGGAGTAAAGCAATGTATGAAAGAAAAATTCTCTCCGCCAAGTGAAACTCAATAATGCGGTTTGACAGTAATATTCTTTTATGATTTTTTTGAAAACTTGGTAATCATTCCAGTAGCTTCTTCACTGTGGCTAAGCAGAGACTTAAAAATCTCTTTGAATTGTATAAACAGGTATGTTAATGTATACATAGTTTTTTGGCGATAGAAAAGACATATTGGAAAGAACTGCAAAAAGAATTAGGAAAGATTCTATATTATCATTTAAACTAATATATATTTTTTGATAGCCTCTAAAATAACATTTAATATATTTTACTGAAATACATTGTTATGAAATTTGCCTTCATCAACTCTAACACATTTGGCTGAGTCTCTCATTAAAAAAAAAAAAAGACAGTGAGAGTCGGTAATGACAAGTTAAACTTTTCTAATAAGTCTTATTGCAATGCAAATTTACATTCCACGCTGTATATATAAGGGATAATTTGGACAGATGCTTAACTGACTTTCCCTATTAAAATTCACTATAAATGAACTGTCAAATTCAAATTGCTCTAAGCACAAAAGCCAACAAAGTCAAATTAAAGTAACTAACAGTAAAAAAGATTACTGCAACTTCTCGAAAGAAAAAAATTAAAAATAATTAAATGAAGGGTAGCCTTGTGTGTATGACAAATAAGATGAAATAATTACTTGAATTTGACCTGCTCCCAAATCTTTTAAGATGTCTTTATACATGAAGAAAAAGGAGGAAAAAATAGATAATGTTTGGTTTAGTTTGTGTTGTTGTTGTTGTTGTTGTTGTTGTTGTTTTTTCAGGCAAATCAGTATTTTCTGTTTACATATGAAAGAGGACACAAGATTTCCCCCTGTGTTTACATATTGAGAAGGGACTTTTCATTCCATTTCAGGAAGGAACTGCAAGAAAGAAACATTCCAGAAACTCTAAACCCCCACGCTATTTTCCAGGAGAAATGATTTAGTGGACAACTGCAATTGGGAGAGGAAAATAAATACGAAGACGGCCCTTCGTAGCTCTCTCTTTGGGAACTGCCTGCCTGCAAAGAGGGTACTTGGGGTCTGCTGATGGCAGTAGCTGTCCAACACTGTCTGTGACATCATAGTACTCCCACCTAGAATATATATTAAGAGGTCCATTTGGCCACAAGTCCATTCCACTTTCTCCAGTTTAGATTCATCAGGAAAAAAAGTTCGTTGTGATTTTGAGTCTAGCTCCAAAATGAATCCAAACTTGGGTTTTGTTTTTTTTTTAATTTATTTATTTTTGGGACAGAGAGAGACAGAGCATGAACGGGGGAGGGGCAGAGAGAGAGGGAGACACAGAATCGGAAACAGGCTCCAGGCTCTGAGCCATCAGCCCAGAGCCTGACGCGGGGCTCGAACTCACGGACGGCGAGATCATGACCTGGCTGAAGTCGGACGCTTAACCGACTGCGCCACCCAGGCGCCCCCAAACTTGGGTATTAAAGAAGGGTGTTATTTGTCATTCTTCCACAATCTACATATGCATGACACCAACACATGATAGCAAATCTATCAATTAAATCAACTACTTCAATCAATTAAGTTCTCCTTTAGAATGTAAATAAAATATGAAGCATATCTATTTTTCATGGGCTTATTTTCCACCTCAGATTATTCTGTTTCTGTGACCATTTTACACACATCACATTGTTTCATGTATTTTGTCTGTCAGGTATTTTTAGTTGTTTCACATGGGAGGGTAAATCTGGTCCATGTTAATCCATCTTGGCCAGAAGTAGAAGCACTTGGTTTTTCATTTGTACTGTTTCTATGTATCCATCCATGGTTATTCTCAAAAAAGCTATCAAAATATTCAATTATATTTGCCAAATAGTCTAGCATATTAGATAATTTGTTCATTCAATTTAATTTCATAGGCACTTACTTCTAAGAGCCCTTCATCCTTCTGATCCTTGTCATTTTCTTTCCATTGGCTTTAATTTTTAGAGCACATTTAAGCTCACAGCAAAATTGAGAAGACAGTACAGAGAGTTCACACATACAACCTTCCCCCAAAACACAAAATTCCCCCATTATCAACATCCCCACAGGAGTTGTTGATGAACCTTATACTGACACATCATAATCATCCAAAGTCCATAGTTTACATTAGGGTTCACTCTTCATACTGAACATTCTATAAGTTTGGATGACTGTATAAGAACATGTATCCATTATTACGATAACATACAGAATATTTTCAATGTCCTTATACCCCACTCCTGATCATCGCTGATCTTTCTTAGTGTCAGCAGCCTTTTCAGATTGGTTGCTTTCACTTAATAATATGCATTTAAAGTTCTTCTATGTATTTTCATGGCTTGATAGTTATTTCTATTTAGCACTAAATAATATTCCATTGTCTGGTTGTGCCATAGTCTATTGATTCATTTATCTGGGCTGCTTGCAAGTTTTGGCAATTATGAATGAAGTTGCTGTAAACATCTGTGTCTAGGATTTGTGTGGACATAAGTTTTCAACTCTGTGGCATAAAGATCAGGGAGCATAATTTCTGGATCATTTGGAAAGAGTATGTTTAGTTTTACAAACCCACCAAACTGTCTTCCAAATTAACTGTACCATTTTGCCAACCCACCGACAATGAATGAGAGTTCCTGTTGGTCTGCATGCTCACCAACATTTCATATTGTGTTATGGAAATTTACCATTCTAATAGGTATATAGTAGTGTTAATTTGCATGATCCTGATGCCATATGATGCAGAGCAAGTTTTCATATTCTTATTTGCCATCTGTATATCTTCTCTGGTGAGGTCTTTTGTTAAGCTTTGGCCCATTTTGTAATTGGATTGTTTTCTTATTGTTAAATTAAAGAAGTTTTTGTATATTTTTGATAATAGTCTTTTGTTAGATGTTATCTTTTGCAAATAATTTATCCCAGTCTGTGGCTTGTTTTCTCATTCTCTTGACATTGTCTTTCACAAAACAGAAAGTTTTCGGTTTTGTTTTGTTTTAGTTTAATGAAATCCAGATTGGTCCTTTCATGGATCATACCTTTGGTGTTCATCTAAAAAGTCATCATCATACCCAAGAACATTGAGGATTTCTTAAATGTTATCTTCAAGAATTTTATAGCTTCGAAACCGTGGGAAGATGGCGGCGTAGGAGGACGCTGGGCTCACCGCGTGTCCTGCTGATCACTTAGATTCCACCTACACCTGCCTAAATAACCCAGAAAACCGCCAGAGGATTAGCAGAACGGAGTCACCGGACCCAAGTGCAGACGAGAGGCCCACGGAAGAGGGTAGGAAGGGCGGCGAGGCGGTGCGCGCTCCACGGACTGGCGGGAGGGAGCCAGGGCAGAGGGGCGGCTCGCCAGCCAAGCAGAGCCCCCGAGTCCGGCTTGCAAAAGCGGAGGGGCCTGACGGACTGTGTTCCGACAGCAAGCGCGACTTAGCCTCTGGGAGGTCATAAGTTAACAGCTCTGCTCGGAAAGCGGGAAGGCTGGAGGACAAAGGGAGGGTGAGCTGCGGAGCCCCCGGACTACAGAGCTCAGTTTGGCGGGGAACAAAGGCGCTCGCCAGTGCCATCTCCCCCGCCCATCCCCCAGCCAAAATCCCAAAGGGAACCGATTCCGGCCAGGGAAATTGCTCGCTCCGCGCAAACACCCAACTCTGTGCTTCTGCAGAGCCAAACCTCCGGCAGCGGATCTGACTCCCTCCGGCTGCCACAGGGCCCCTCCTGAAGTGGATCACCTAAGGAGAAGCGAGCTAAGCCTGCCCCCCCTGCCGCCGTGCACCTTGCCTTCCCACCCCAGCTAATACGCCAGATCCCCAGCATCACAAGCCTGGCAGTGTGCAAGTAGCCCAGACGGGCCACGCCACCCCACAGTGAATCCCGCCCCTAGGAGAGGGGAAGAGAAGGCACACACCAGTCTGACTGTGGCCCCAGCGGTGGGCTGGGGGCAGACATCAGGACTGACTGTGGCCCCGCCCACCAACTCCAGTTATACACCACAGCACAGGGGAAGTGCCCTGCAGGCCCTCACCACACCAGGGACTATCCAAAATGACCAAGCGGAAGAATTCCCCTCAGAAGAATCTCCAGGAAATAACAACAGCTAATGAGCTGATCAAAAAGGATTTAAATAATATAACAGAAAGTGAATTTAGAATAATAGTCATAAAATTAATCGCTGGGCTGGAAAACAGCATACAGGACAGCAGAGAATCTCTTGCTACAGAGATCAAGGGACTAAAGAACAGTCACGAGGAGCTGAAAAACGCTTTAAAAGAAATGCAAAACAAAATGCAAACCACCACGGCTCGGATGGAAGAGGCAGAGGAGAGAATAGGTGAACTAGAAGATAAAGTTATGGAAAAAGAGGAAGCTGAGAAAAAGAGAGATAAAAAAATCCAGGAGTATGAGGGGAAAATTAGAGAACTAAGTGATACACTAAAAAGAAATAATTTACGCATAATTGGTATCCCAGAGGAGGAAGAGAGAGGGAAAGGTGCTGAAGGGGTACTTGAAGAAATCATAGCTGAGAACTTCCCTGAACTGGGGAAGGAAAAAGGCATTGAAATCCAAGAGGCACAGAGAACTCCCTTCAGACGTAACTTGAATCGATCTTCTGCACGACATATCATAGTGAAACTGGCAAAATACAAGGATAAAGAGAAAATTCTGAAAGCAGCAAGGAGTAAACGTGCCCTCACATATAAAGGGAGACCTATAAGACTCGTGACTGATC
The DNA here is from genome assembly GCF_022079265.1 of Lynx rufus. Taxonomy (NCBI): domain Eukaryota; kingdom Metazoa; phylum Chordata; class Mammalia; order Carnivora; family Felidae; genus Lynx; species Lynx rufus. The sequence continues at coordinate 59,549,302 of NW_025814867.1, forward strand.
TCTCTTTTGAAACTTGGCAGGCCAGAAAGACTTGGCACGAGATTTTCAGGGTGCTAGACAGCAAAAATATGCAGCCGAGAATCCTTTATCCAGCAAGTCTGTCATTTAGAATAGAAGGAGAGATAAAGGTCTTCCCAAACAAACAAAAACTGAAGGAATTTGTCACCACTAAACCAGCCCTACAAGAGATCCTAAGGGGGACCCTTTAAGACAAAGTACCAGAGACATCACTACAAGCATAAAACATACAGACATCACAATGACTCTAAACCCGTATCTTTCTATAATAACACTGAATGTAAATGGACTAAATGTGCCAACCAAAAGACATAGGGTATCAGAATGGATAAAAAAACAAGACCCATCTATTTGCTGTCTACAAGAGACTCATTTTAGACCTGAGGACACCTTTAGATTCAGAGTGAGGGGATGGAGAACTATTTATCATGCTACTGGAAGCCAAAAGAAAGCTGGAGTAGCCATACTTATATCAGACAAACTAGACTTTAAATTAAAGGCTGTAACAAGAGATGAAGAAGGACATTATATAATAGTTACAGGGTCTAGCCATCAGGAAGGGCTAACAATTATAAATGTCTATGCGCTGAATACAGGAGCCCCCAAATATATAAAACAATTACTCATAAACAGAAGCAACCTTATTGATAAGAATGTGGTAATTGCTGGGGACTTTAACACCCCACTTACAGAAATGGATAGATCATCTAGACACACGGTCAATAAAGAAACAAGGGCCCTGAATGAGACACTGGATCAGATGGACTTGACAGATCTATTTAGAACTCTGCATCCCAAAGCAACAGAATATACTTTCTTCTCGAGTGCACATGGAACATTCTCCAAGATAGATCATGTACTGGGTCACAAAACAGCCCTTCATAAGTTTACAAGAATTGAAATTATACCATGCATACTTTCAGACCACAATGCTATGAAGCTTGAAATCAACCACAGGAAAAAGTCTGGAAAACCTCCAAAAGCATGGAGGTTAAAGAACACCCTGCTAACGAATGAGTGGGTCAACCAGGCAATTAGAGAAGAAATCAAAAAATATATGGAAACAAACGAAAATGAAAATACAACAATCCAAACGCTTTGGGACGCAGCGAAGGCAGTCCTGAGAGGAAAATACATTGCAATCCAGGCCTATCTCAAGAAACAAGAAAAATCCCAAATACAAAATCTAACAGCACACCTAAAGGAAATAGAAGCAGAACAGCAAAGGCAGCCTAAACCCAGCAGAAGAAGAGAAATAATAAAGATCAGAGCAGAAATAAACAATATAGAATCTAAAAAAACTGTAGAGCAGATCAACGAAACCAAGAGTTGGTTTTTTGAAAAAATAAACAAAATTGACAAACCTCTAGCCAGGCTTCTCAAAAAGAAAAGGGAGATGACCCAAATAGATAAAATCATGAATGAAAATGGAATTATGACAACCAATCCCTCAGAGATACAAACAATTATCAGGGAATACTATGAAAAATTATATGCCAACAAATTGGACAACCTGGAAGAAATGGACAAATTCCTGAACACCCACACTCTTCCAAAACTCAATCAGGAGGAAATAGAAAGCTTGAACAGACCCATAACCAGCGAAGAAATTGAATCGGTTATCAAAAATCTCCCAACAAATAAGAGTCCAGGACCAGGTGGCTTCCCAGGGGAGTTCTACCAGACGTTTAAAGCAGAGATAATACCTATCCTTCTCAAGCTATTCCAAGAAATAGAAAGGGAAGGAAAACTTCCAGACTCATTCTATGAAGCCAGTATTACTTTGATTCCTAAACCAGACAGAGACCCAGTAAAAAAAGAGAACTACAGGCCAATATCCCTGATGAATATGGATGCCAAAATTCTCAATAAGATACTAGCAAATCGAATTCAACAGCATATAAAAAGAATTATTCACCATGATCAAGTGGGATTCATTCCTGGGATGCAGGGCTGGTTCAACATTCGCAAATCAATCAACGTGATACATCACATTAACAAAAAAAAAGAGAAGAACCATATGATCCTGTCAATCGATGCAGAAAAGGCCTTTGACAAAATCCAGCACCCTTTCTTAATAAAAACCCTTGAGAAAGTCGGGATAGAAGGAACATACTTAAAGATCATAAAAGCCATTTATGAAAAGAATTTTATAGCTTCAAAATTTACATGTATATCTACTTGGAGTTAATTTTTATAAAAGGGTATAAGGTCTGTGTCTAGATTCTTTTTTTTTTTTTTTTGGTTTGTCCAAGACCATTTATTTGAAAGTCTTTCTTTGCTCCATTATATGACCTTTCTTAATTAAAGATCAATTGACTATATTTATATAGGTCTATTTTTGGCCTCTCTATTCTGTTCCATTGATCTATTTGTCTATTCTTTTGCCAACACCACATTGTCTTACTGACTACTGTAACTTTATAGTAAGACTTTGGTCAATAGTGTCCATCTTCTAATTTTGTCCTCTTTCAATGTAGGTTTAGCTATTCTTTGACTCTAAACTTTAGAGTCTGCTGAAATCCACAAAATACCTTGCTGGAATGGGAATTGGAATTTCACTCAATCTATAGATCAAGTTGAAAATAACTGACATCTTCATAATTTTGGGTCTTCCAATCCATAAATATAGAATATCTATTTAGTTCTTCATTAATTTTATTTATCATCATTTTGCAGTTTTCTCTATATAGATTTTCTATATATTTTTTAGATTTATACCCACAGTCTTCATTTTTAGAGGGTACTAATATATTTTGTTGAAGATGTTGCATCTATGCATGAGAGATATTGATCTGTAGTTTTTGTAATGTCTTTGTCTAGTTTTGGTATTAAGGTAATGCTGGCCTCATAAAATGATTTGGGGACTATTACCTCAGCTTCTAAGCCTCTGAAAGGGATTGGTAGAATTTTTTCCTTAAATATTTGGAAGAATCCACCAGTGAGCCCATCTGGACCTGATGACTTTTGTTTGGAATATTCACTCAATTTTTTTAATAGATATAGGCCTAGTGAGATAATCTATTTCTTATTAGCTTATGTCTTTCAAGGAATTTGTCTCTTCCATATTGGTTATCAAATTTGTGGGCACAGAACTATTCATAGAATCACTTTATTATTATTTTAATGTATGTGTTATCTCTTCTTTTATTTTTAATAATAACTTGTACCTTCTCTTTTTCTGTCCTTAACTCTGCTAGAAGATTATCCATTCTGCAGTTTAAGGATTCTATTGATATATCCTATATTCTATTGATATAATCTTAGAGATTTTTTTTCAGCTATGTCTAGTCTACTTATAAACCTGTCAAAGGCATTCTTCATTTCTGTTACATGGGAAGGAATCAATGGAAAGATAATATAAGCTCCTTGATGCAGACCCCATAACCCTGGTGTACAAAAGTTTCACCCATTAACCTATATTATTTGACTAGGGCTGACACAACAAAATACTACAAATTGGTGGCATAACAACAGAATTTATTTTCTCACAGTTCTGGAGCCTGAAAGTCCAAGATCAAGGTGCTAGTATGGTTGGTCTTCCTTGAGGCCTGTCTCCTTCACTTGCAGATGGTTACCCTCTTGTTGCTTCTTTTCATGGCTATCTCTCTGTACATACATCCCTGAAGTTTCTCTCTATATCTTTTTTTTTTTTAATTTTTTTTTTCAACGTTTATTTATTTTTGGGACAGAGAGAGACAGCATGAATGGGGGAGGGGCAGAGAGAGAGGGAGACACAGAATCGGAAACAGGCTCCAGGCTCTGAGCCATCAGCCCAGAGCCCGACACGGGGCTCGAACTCACGTACCGCGAGATCGTGACCTGGCTGAAGTCGGACGCTTAACCGACTGCGCCACCCAGGCGCCCCTATATCTTAATCACCCGTTGTAGGGATGCCAGACAGACTGAATTAGAGCTCACCCTTACATCCTGATTTTAACATAAATTACCTCAACAATGGCCCTGTGTTCAAATACAGTTTCTGAGGTCCTGAAAGTTAGGCTTCAGCATGTGACTTTGGGAGGCACGGAATTCAATCTATAATATCATCTAATTTTTTAAATATATATTTATTTATTTTGAGAAGGAGAGAGAGAGCAAGCAGGAGATGGGCAAAGGGAGAAGGAAAGAGAGAATCCAAGCGGTCTCCATGCTAGCATAGAGCCTAACATGGTGCTTGATCTCATGAACCATGAGATCATGACCTGAACCAAAATCAAGTCAAACAAACAACTGAGCCACCCAGGTGCCCCTACATCACCTAAAATTTTCAGCCTTTTTTTTTTTATTGCTCCCAATGCGTCAAATTCCTTAAAATTCAGTGCTCTACAGTTTAAACAAATGGTAACATCTCCTTACAGGTGTACTTCTCCATTGTACTTCTCATTTACCACTTACTTTTCCACCTTTTACATTTTCCCCAAATTTATTAAAATTTGCTTCCCACTATTGTTTCCTCAACTTTTATTATAATTCTAGTGTATTTTTACCACTTTATTTCCATTTATCTAGGAACGTAGAAGTGAGATGTGTTAAAGAGAGAGTTGAGCTGGATATTTTATCAGAAATTAAATAAATATTTTTTGACCTAAACTGGTTGCTGGTAGTATCATTCAAATAAACACAAATATTTTAATTTTTTCCTCTAAACTTGTCTCTTCCAACATATTTAAAAAGGTCTTCACCCAAAGAGTATAATTAGAATTTATCATCCCGAGCAGTCATGGGGTGCCTGGGGTGAGCCTCTTGGCTTCCTAGTAGTATGAGTAAGATTGGGCTGAGGACTGCCAGGGAGCTGAAAAAGAGCAGCACTTATTCTTTCAGTGCCAATGGCCATGTGTATATGATTATTAAAAAATGCATTTAAGTCTCCTATGGATAGAAGCCTGGTTCCACTAATTACTGAAGCAACTGAGGCATTTGAAAAATGTTAATTTAAAAAAATAGTGTGGGAGTTTCACTTGTACCATGACAGTGTAAGGCATTCCATAAATCTGTTCCCCGGTGAAGCTGGTGACAATGATAAAATAGAATAGCAAAATTTAAATTTTCTGGAAATGGACTGAAGAGCATAAAGAAAATTAAAAAAAAAACATTTAAGAAAATATACTAAAACTCAGTAAGAATTGTAAGAATCTATTATCCCTTAACCAAAACTTATTGCATCCTTCCTCCTCCCAGCTAAGTGAGGTGGAAACTCTACTCCCCACCAGTACAGTCAGTAAGATGGGGCTCCCTCTTCCTTAAGCTCTCAATTAGAGGATGGGCAGGACTTTAGTATTTTGCATCTTGCCTTCAGCTACTCATTGATGAAGCTAGATTCTGGGGAGTAAAATCAGGAGATGGTCTCTCCAATTCTTCGCAATTCTATTTGTATAACAGAAGTTCTACTTAATATAGGGTGCCACTGAGACTATCAGTGTACTGATTATCTTTGGCCTGGCTTATAATGTGGGAATCACATGAGCAGGCAGTCAACCATGGAGACCTAGGCCTGCTCTCCCCTACCCACGGAGCACTCAACACCTAAAGTAGGGGTTTCAGAGAGAAAGTGTCGTTTTTCCTACCCCTGGCAACAGTGATATATCTCAGAGATTTTGCCTTGGAGGAGAAACAGTCATAGAATAGAGAGTTATAATGACTCCAATAAACTGACTTTTTTTGTCACAGAGTATGCAGAATTTCATGCCTAAGGGCACTATTAAAAAACAAAGGGAGTTTGATAAAAAAATGATTGATAGGAATTGATGGATTCATTAGAGATATGGGTTAAACTGTAGGCCTGATAGTTTTCCAGAGAGTAATAGAAAAAAACATAGCTGGGAAGAGCCCTTCTGAAATCAATACAAATCTCAGACACTGACTTTGGCAGCTTTCCCTTGTAAAGAGCTTGAATTTGCTTGGATTAGTCTGTAAAGCAAAGTATACCATAGGATATTATTGAAAACAATATAGTAATCATCCAGCAATGAGTGTGGTGAGAGAAAGACAGACCTCCGCTAAAATCACTGTCATCATACAGTGATTATGAGCATACATTTCTAAGATGTATCTCTTAGAAACAACATCAGAGGCTTCACACTGGAGGTGGGGGAAGTTGGAATAAATCTCACCAGAATCGTCAGTCACTAAATGAGTAAATAAGTAAATAATAACAAAGCCCAGATTAAGGAAAGCAAGAATACATAGAGTTGCTCTCTTATACAAAACACAGTGTACCACAACAACCACAAAATGAGATATGCAAAGAAGCAAAAAAGTATGACCCATATACCAAAGAAAATAACAGGCAACAGAAAGTGTCTGCAAAATTCACTCGATGTTGAATTTAACAAAAAACCTTTAAAGTAGCTAGTATAAATATGCTCAGAGAATGAAAGGAAAAAATGCTTAAAGAGGCAAAGAAAGCTATAATAACAATGTTGCATCAAACAGAGAATATCAATAAAGAGACACAAATTATATTTCAGAGTCCAGAGTGCTCACTATACAAATTATATTTCAACAGAATAAAATGGAAATAAGAGAGATATAAAATATAGTAACACAAAAAATTCACCCAGAGTAGCTTAGCAGTGGATTTGAACTGATAGAATAATTAATACACTTGATAATAGGTGGGTGGAGACTGCAATTTGAAGAACAGAGAGATTTAAAAAATGAAAAATAGGGGCACTTGGATGGTTCAGTTATCTAAGCATCTGACTCTTGATTTCATCTCACATCATGATCTCATGGTTGGTGATTTCAAGCCCTGCATCAGGCTCTGTGCTGACAGTGCAGAGCCTACTTGGTATTCTCTCTCTCTGCCCCACCTCCACTCATGCTCTGTCTCTCTCTGTGTCAAAAATAAATAAACATAAGAAATAAATAAAAATGTTTAAAAAAATTTTTTTAATGAACAAAAACGGTAATTAAAAAAAAAAAAAACTCATCACAGCATTAAGTATATCAACATACAAAAGTGGAAATACCAAAAGAGAGGAATTAAAGAGGCAGAAAAATATTTAAAGAAATAGTGGCTTTCACTTCTCAAATTTATTGAAAAATACTAATTTACACATCCAGGAACTTCAACAAACTCCAAGCAGGATAAATACATATATCTATAAGTACAAACTTCATAGTAAAAGTGCTAAAAGACAAGGAGAAAATCTTGAAAGTGGCAAGAGAATAGTAATTGCTCACTTATAAATTAATCCTCCTAGGATTAACAGCTGATTTCTTAACAGAAGCAATGAAAGACATGAAGCAGTGGAATATATTCAAAGTGCTCAAAGAAAAAACTAAAAACTTGTCAGATAGAATTATATGAAGAGAAAACCTATGTTTCAAAAATTAAGGCAAAGTAAAGACACTCCCACATAGACAAAAACTGACAAATTTTTGCCAGCAGATCTGCCTCAGAAGAAATACTAAAGGATACTTTTCAGACTGAAAGTAACTCCAGACAGTAATATAAGCTCACATGAAAAATCAAAGAGTAACAGTGAAAATAATTACATAATTATTAAAAAGTTGTATTATAAAGGATTTTTTATTTTTCTTGTAACTGAATAATTGCATAAAACTAGATGTGTATAATATATGGGGCTAACACAAATATACAGAAACATAATGTATTTGCTAAAAACAGCACAAAGGAGATGGGTGGGAGAAAATCTGAATTTCATTATACTGTGTTTTATGTGGAAAAGAGACAATATTTATGCATAAGTACGAGCCTCAATATCCTAGGTTGCCTGGGGAATTATAAACAGATTTTTAGAGAATAGGCTATAGATTTGGAACATGCATTTAGGATGCTATATTAGCAAAAAAGTAATTTTGTGCAGTTTGCACCATTACACATGTTGGAGCTATCTGTTTCAGGCTTTCAAAGTTTCTTGAAGGAAGAAAAGGAATTAATAAGATAAAAAAATTAAAATTAAAAAGTTAAAAACAACATACACAGACACAAAATCAAATAAATGATGGTAGATCCTAGACGTGTTTTGGTCTGGGTGTTGAAAGGAGCTTGATAGATTAGAGAAAGAAGGTGGGGGGTGGGGGGAGAAAAGGAAAACATTTGAAAATTTGAAAAAATGAATACAATGAAATAGAATAAATTAAATAATGGAAATAAAGGAATTCAAAAAATTTACAAAACAGTAAAAATATAGTAGAGAAAAATTGAAAAATATTTTTATCAAAAATTGAAAATAAAAATATTTTTTCTTCTGTATTCAAAAAAAAGAAAAAAAGAAAAAAATTGAATACATGGACCAGTGAACAGACTGAAATATGATTGAAATTACATTGTTTTCCCCTAGAAGTCAAACTATGAAGTACATTATAGTCTGTAAAGTAAGCAGGTGGAGACACTTGTGTTGTTAAAGAGCAAGGTTGGTCCATTTGGACGGGGCTTAGTGTAATTGCTCCATTCTCCACTAGATGGCGCTGCTTAACTTACTGGGGTGGATTGTTACAGGTGTGTATGCGCATGCGCGGGAGGGGTGAAAATGGTGTCACCCAGCTACCGGCCTCAAGTATGGGAACTGTTCTCCCCAGTCAGCAATAGTGCACCCGTCCTTTGTCTCCGGCTTCCATCTACTTCTTGCTTTTACACTGTCTGTGACCAAGCCGGCAGGTTGCCAGGCAGCACCTCCCTCCTGAGTTCTATCTCAGATGCGGCTGTGTTTCCCAACCCGTCACTTCTGAGGGACTGCGGCTTTGACCCTCTCAGACCTTCGGGGGGAGGGTCTCACTGAGCGATGACCAGGTGCCAGCCGCACCCAGGAATGTTCGCGGGACTGTGCTGCCTCTGATGCCCAGAGACTGCGGCTGGGTGCCAGCCCGCCCCAGAAAGAGTTCATGCGATCGTGTAGCAGCAGCGTTTCAGGGATTATGGAAAATCACCACACACATCTGGCGCCAGGCTTCACCCTTAAAGTCCTTGTTCCAACACCAGTGGATGTGGCCATTCTCCAGGGTCTGCTGGGACCTTTTCCTGTGGGGAGGCCACACCGCCTCTACCAGATGTCCCCCCAGCAGAGGAACCGCCTCTCTTCATGTGGCCCAAAGACCACCCGGACTTCACTCTGCTCCTGGGGATTCGTCCTTCGCACCAGAGCACCGCCAGGTATCAGCTGCAGAGTTTCAGACTCTGAGTTTCCTGTTTATAAAGCCTTAATGAAATTTAAACCCTCTCCTTTCTCCTTTCTCCCTTTTTAGTTCAGTCCCTGCGGCTGTTTCCAATTTTCCACTTTCTCTTCAGCTGCTTTCGGCGGGGGTGCTTTTCCTGTACTCTCCCCCTGTCCCTGTCCTCTCTCTGCAAGCAAAAACAGCTCCCTCTGTGGCTTTTCTCTCCCCTAGTTCATGCTGCATACATCCAGAGTTCTGTGGTTCAGGTTGTGCAGATTGCTGTATTAATCTTCAAATCAGATTTCTAGGTGTGCACAGGTTGGTTTAGTGTTCAAATGGCTGTATTTTATGGACGCGAGATGCAAAAAAAAACCTTTCATGCTGTTCTGCCATCTTGGCTCCTACCAGGCTTTCAAATTTCTTTAACCAACAGAAACATTACTCAATGAGTAGGGTGCTTTTGTAAGTGATATAAATATAATTAGCTAGGCCATTTAGCTGTGATCTGTAAGGAAATTGATGTCAGCAGCTAGAAAACCAAAGATCCTTTTTATGCAGAGACAACATACTTGGCAAAACTGTTATGGCTGATAACTTGGAAAGCAGTCCATGCCCCTAACAAAGCTGCAGCTCTGTGGGAAGTGCTTGGAAAGAAATGGATGATAGTGTTGGCATTTATTTTCTGCTTTTACTATAGTCCTAAACAAGAGAGATGTGCTCAGGCACAGAGAAGAATTGACAGTTTTCAGGCAGATATGTAAGAGAATAAGTAAAGTCCAGAAATGTGTGGCTTAGCCAGGTTGGAAAACCCAATTGCTTCTTAGCTTTAAAATCTAGTAAATGAGGGGCGCCTGGGTGGCTTGGTCGGTTATGCGTCCGACTTCAGCCCAGGTCATGATCTCACGGTCCGTGAGTTCAAGCCCCGTGTCGGGCTCTGTGCTGACAGCTCAGAGCCTGGAGCCTGTTTCAGATTCTGTGTCTCCCTCTCTCTCTGCCCCTCCCCTGTTCATGCTCTGTCTCTCTCTGTCTCAAAAAATAAATAAACGTTAAAAATTTTTTTTTAAATCTAGTAAATGAGACAAAAGTTGAGTGGTAAATGTCCATTAAGTTTCCCATTAAATAAGGTCACTTAGCCTTGTGACAAAGTACAAACCAAAAGTCTTTCCTTCACACCTAAGCCTATAATTTCAAATAACTTCATATTAAAAGAGAATGAATAGATTTGAAGAAGTCTAGAAATAAAGACAACTTAAGATCTGTGCCTAAAAGAAGAAAACTTTGAGTAGATTTCTGGAATTCAGACATTTTTAGAAGCAAAGAGATCAGAAGCCAGCTTATGATTTTAGAGGTGTGGGTGGGGATTCTTTTTTTTTTTTTACAAAGTTCAGAAAAATCTAAGGTAATAGTGGATTAATGTATTTCTTTTGCCTGCAAAGTTCCAATAGCAGGATATAAACTGTGAAAGCTGTGCAGACCCCAGTGAGAACATAATTTCCCAGTGAGATGATGACATAGTACATAACAAGCAAGGAAGGACTTCACAAAAATGAGGAAACACACACACACCTATACACAGGGCAATGAAAAGACTTGACAAGGCTATTCTTCCCAAAGAGTAAAATATGTCTAACTAAGGAACTTGCCAAACCTACAGGGAAGAAAGTTTTTACAAAGGTTATCCAGCAGGATTTCATGATTGTTATAAACCAGTGATTGCTGTGTGTGATTTCCTGTCTCCACTCTTCCGAAACAGAGTGTTTATGTGATTATTTTCACCTTGTTCACCATTATATAGTGGATGATTGTAGAAAATAACGTTTCTTTTTAGTTTATAGTATGACAATACATAATGAACTCTACAAACAGTGACCTGAGAGGACTGCACAGTTGCTGAATATTTGAGATTTTGAGGCGAACATAGTGACTGGATTTATGGAATAGTCATCAAGTTCATTAATATATTTTATATATATATATATATATATATATATATATAATATACATATATATATGACACATCTCTACAATTTTGGAAGTTAGTACTAAAAGTAGCTTACTTTACCTGATGAAATGTTGGCAGAAGTTATATAAGTTCCATGTTCTCTCCTTGCCATGGTGATCATGGAACTTTGTGACATCATGGTGATTCCATCCATCTGGCTCGCTAAATGACCACTACATTCAGAAACCGTCTGCTGGACTGTGTTGGCATGTATTGTGACTGAGAAATTTAAGTGGCTTTAAGCCACTGAGACATTGCTTTTGTTAGTTAGTAAGCATAACCTAGATTATCCGGATTGCTTCTTATTGAATCCGTTGAGGATAAAGTGATTGTGATTTGTATAGGAAAAAACATGGCCAGAAAGCCAAACAAGCAAACCAGAAAAAAACAAATAGAACAGCTGCTTCTCTGGTTTGTCTTTTTTTCTATGGGCACATAGTTGTACTGAATATTTCCTGTTTCCTTTACACTTAGATGTGGTCATATAACTTAATTCTAGCCATTAGAATATGACTATATATAATGTATTTCACTTAGAACATGACCTACTATTGTCTTCCACGTTTTTTTAGTGTCTTAAAACAGCAAACATTTATTATCTCACAGTTTCTGTGGGTCACACACTGATACAGCTTGGCTGCTTCATGGACTTATGGTCTCTTACTAGGTGCAATCTTGTCAAAACTTGACTGACAGAAGATACACTTCTCTGGAAATCACTGATTTGGTTTCCGTATCTACAATGTGTCCTATTTCAGAATCTCATAAATGGAATCATAAAGTACACAGTGTTTTATGACTAGCTTCTTTCCCTTAACTATACTCATTTAAGTTTCATCATGTTTTCACATGGCTTAATAGTGCATTCTTTTCATTGGTGAATAGTATCCCACTGTATGGATATACTACAATTTCTTTCTCCAGGAACCTTTCAAAAGACATCATGATTACTTCCAGTTTTTGGAACTGGCCATTATGAATAGAATTCTTATGAACATTCAATAAATGGTGTTAGGAAAAATATACAGCTACATATGAAAGAATGAAACTAGGTTACTTTCTAATACCATACATAAAAATAAGCTCAAAATTGATTAAAGACCTAAATATGAGAGTTGAAACCAGAAAAATCCTAGAAGAGAGCACAAGCAGTAACTTCTTTGACATCAGCCATAGCGACATTTTTCAAGATGTGTCTCCTAAGGGAAGTCAAACAAAAGCAAAAATAAACTATTGTGACTACATCAAAATAAAAAGGTTTTGCACAGAAAAAGAAATCATCAACAAAACAAAAAGACAACCTACTGAATAGGAGAGGATATTTGCAAATTACATATCTGATAAGAGGTTAATATCCAAAATTAATATAAAGAACTTATCAAACTCAACATCCAAAAAACAAATAATCCAATTAAAAATGGGCAGAAGACACAAATAGACATTTTTTCCAAAGAAGACATACAGATGGCTAACAGACACATGAAAAGATGCTCAACATCACTAATCAGCAGGGAAATAAAATAAAAACAAAGAGATATCACCTTACATTGGTTAAAACAGCTACAATAAAAGTGACAGGAAATAACAAGTATTGGCAAAGATGAGGAGAAAAATGATCACTTGTGCATTGTTGGTAGGAATGTAAATTGGTATAGCCACTATGGAAAATATTTTGAAGATTCTTCAAAAAACTTAAAAATAGAAATACTATGTAATTCAATAATTCTACAACTGGGTATTTGCCCAGAGAATATGAAAACACTAATTTGAAAAGATATATGCACCTCCATGTTTACTGCAGTATTATTTACAATAGCCAAGACATGGAAGCAACCTAAGTGTCCATTAATACATAAATGGATAAAGAAAAAAGTGTCATATATATATATATCACAAATATTACACAGCCATAATAAAGGATGAGATCATGCCATTTGAGACAACATGGATGGATATCCTAGAGGATATCCTAGAGGATATTATGCTATTATGCTTAGTGAAATAAGTCAGACTGAGAAATACACATACCCTATAATTACATTTGTAAGGGGAATCTGAAACACACACACACACACACACACACACCACAACACAACACAAAACACACACCAAATGAATAAAAAAATAGTTGAATCAGATGTATAAATACAAAGAACAAACTGGAAATACAAAGAACAAACTGGTTGCCAGAGAGGAGGGGGGTGAGGGGTTGGGCAAAATAGATGAAGGGAAGTGGGAGATACAAGTTTCCAGTTATGAAATGATTAAGTTACAGGAATAAAAGACACAGCATAAAGAATGTAGTCAATGATGTTGAAAGAGTGATATAACAGGACAGATGGTAGCTATACTTGTGAATATAGCATAATGTATAAACTTGTCAAATCACTAAGTTGCACATCTGAAACTGATGTAGTACTGTATGTCATTTATACTCAAATAAAACAAATAACAAAAAAAGAAAAGTTGTGCTTACACAAAGCCTGCACACCTGCATATGAATGTTCACAGGAGTTCTATCCATATCTTCCACATTTGATAATCATAGTACTTCCTTTTCTGCCAGCCAGCTCTATGCACAGCAATACAGAAAACTTTGAAGTCATGTACTAGATGGAGGAACCAAATATGCATTAATCCTGAGTATCTTGGGAAAAGCCTCCAACCAATTAGGAAGACTGTTTTGGATCTTAGTGGAATGCTGTTGGTTTTGTTGTTGTTGTTGTTGTTATTTGTTTTGTGGAGTTATTTTTTGTATCAGATGGCATTATTATGTTTACTTACTATCTTCTCTCTTCATCCTCTGTACACGCCAGGAAGAATAAAGTTATAATTGGCATAATTTTGAAATGATATAGAGATTTAAATTCATAAAATATTGGCCTATTTGGGAAGTTAATATTTTTGAAGAGAGGTAATTCTTGCCCTTAACCAACTATGGAAAAAAAAAGGGAACACCTGATAGGTTCCTGCTTTCCCTTCCCCAAACCAAATAATTAAGATACAATAAAAGTATTTATAAGATTCAGAAAGGGCAAGAAGGAGAAATATACATCTTATTTCTTTGCTTATCTTATGTAGTTATACGTGACTGGCATGTGATTCCTTAAATGAATACTGTAATAAGGTTGTAGTAAAATCTTTTGGGATTGTTGCTCATTACATACGAGGCTTGGGGTCCATTAGCAGTAGTCTCTTACTAAGATATTCCATTCTAATTCCTGGCTTCTCTCAGATAAAAATGGTTCTTTTGAAAGTCCCATAGCCAAGTACCATCCTTCTCTCATATATTTACCTTTTGTACCATGCTGTGTTTGGGTACAACCCAGCTTTAGGAAAACCTAAAGCCCCCAATATCACATGGGAACTCCTATACTCCACATTTCTAGAACTTGTATGCAAATGTCGACTGCACCTTCCATACCTCTCATAAACTATGAGCTTGAAGGTGGGATGCATTTTCTTCTCTACTTGTATATACTGTTATAGCATTTGTCTCAGCCCTTTCCCAGTTCTGTACCACAAGGAATGGTTATAAGCATGGTGGCTGAGCAGCTGGTCACTCAAGGAATGATCTCAAGGAGGAGATATAAATTTCTCCTTTCTTCTGAAAAGATTCTCTTGGAGGTGCCTGGGTGCCTCAGTCAATTAAGCCACCGACTTCGGCTCAGGTCATGATTTCATGGTCTGTGAATTCGAGCCCTTCTTTGGGCTGTGTGCTGACAGCTCAGCACCTGGAGCCCTTTTTGGATTCTGTCTCCCTTTCTCTCTTCCCCTCCCCCACTCGTACTCTGTCTCTCTCTCCCAAAAATAAATAAACATTAAAAAAAAAAACTTTAAAAGATTCTCTTGGATCCTCCTTAGCTTGGTTTGAGGATTTAAACTACACAATGATCTGTCCCTCCACACCAAATAACTTAAAAAAAGGTAAATGATACAGAAGCACTGAGCTCCCTCAGAGGATACCCTATCTTTACATCAATTATTTATGTCTAGTGTAAATAATGATAAGTGATAAGTCTTCGGGGTTAAATGGGAAATACCTGGCTAGGGACCAAATCTAAACATGATATACTATTTTTTTAAGTTTATTTTTTGAGAGAGAGAGAGAGAGAGAGAGTGTGTGTGTGTGTGTGTGTATGTGCACGAGCAGCAGGGGCAGAGAGAGAGGAAGAGAGAGAATGAGAGAAAGAGAGGGAGACAGAGAGAGAGAGAGAGAGAGAGAGAGAGAGATACAGAGAGAGAGAGAGAATCCCAAGCAGGCTGCATACTGTCAGCGCAGGATCCAACTCAGGGCTGGATCTCATGAACCATGAGATCATGACCTGAGCGGAAATCAAGAGCTGGACACTTAACCAACTGAATCACCCAGGTACTCTGTGTTATACTATCATTATTACCATAGTTGTGCATGATTACTGGCAGGACTGATTTCAAGGCAAATGGAATCTGGGAGAATTATAACTGGGGGTATTTGTCCAAAGTAATTAATTTCATTGTTAAATTCAGACCTTTGTACTTAACATCTATTAATTCTGACTTTCTTTTGGCTTCTTATCTTTAATCTTATTAAATACATAGTTTTTAAATTTTTTGCACCTTCTGTCCTCCTTTTGACTTCTGCTTTCCCTGTACCCTTCTCTCAATAGCACTTTTACTGATTTTAGACTGGCAATGAATTAACACCTAAATTTTACATTTGTCTTTACTGCAGTTTAAATGTCTACCTTTTCTACCCATGCAAACTTTTCAATTGGAAACACAAAACAAAACAAAAATAAATGAACTTACAGAATGAGCATCATTGAGAGCATATGTTCTTGAATTTGTTCTGATGCTGCCTGCTGTCCTACAATTAATTGCCTTGTAAGACTTTCAGGTCCCAACTGTACCACAGGAAACATGAGGAAGAAGAATCATGTTTTCAGTTTGCATTGGTATGGGAAGATCCATAAGTACACATGCCCATCCAACATTCTAATATAGCATAATCACTTAGTATGAGTTGAGTTTAGGAAAACATGCTTTATTTCCAATATTATTATGAATGAAATAGAACATAACTTGATATTTACTATTCTTCCAGGAATAATGAGATTTAGTAGTCATCAATATATAACACACTATATGAAAAAAATTTCAAGAAGATAGACCTTCTGGAGAATATTATGGTGAAACTGCTAAAAGTAAACAATTCTAACTAGAGATTAATCACTTCAACACGAATCAATTATTCACTTTCAAGACAGATGTTATGAACTAAATGTTTGTATCCTCCTAAATTTCCTATGTTGAAGCCCTAAACCCCAGTGTGCCTATATTTGGAGATGTGGCCTCTAAGGAGGTGAAATTAGTCATAAGGCTGGGGCCTTACTCTAATAGGATTACTGTCCTCATAAAAAGAGATATTAGAGAGCCCACTCTGTGTGTGCTTGTGCACAGGTGTGTAAACACACATGTGCATGCATGTACCAAGGGAAAGCAATGTGAGGATGTAGGAAGGAGGTGACTACCAGGAAGAGAGCTCTAACCAGAAACTGAAAACCAAATCAGTTAGAACCTTGGTCTTAGCCCTGTAGTGTGATAAACCGGGAGAAAATTAATGTCACATAAGCCACCCAGTCTATAGTATTTTGTTATGGCATCCTGAGCAGACTAATACAACACACTATCACACATATATTCTCTTTAGCACATTATTTTATTTGTTCAAATTTAAAATCAAAAGGAAAAAGATTAAGCATTTTCAACATTCATAATGTATATTCTTATATATTTTATGTAATGTCTTGTGTTTTCACAATAATACTATACATGTTTTAATCTTTTTTCTAATGTAAAATAGCATCAATTCTATATTTTAAAAATAGATATAGGAAATGTCAAATAGAAGAGTCATTTAGGCTTAAAATAGGTAACAGGTAAAAGTTACTATGTTGCATGTTAACAATATAGGCTATTTTTCTTTTTATTTTATAAAATTGATTGTACCTGGCTTAGTATTCCCACTTGCAAACTTTAGAAGGGAGTTCATAATAGCTATTTCTGTAGCTTCTTTACTGAAGCTTATATAGCATGGAAACATAGGAATGGGGCAAGAAATGAAGCCTCTGGTCACTAACTCACATTGGTTACTTAATGCTGGATCTCTGACATTTGTTAAATATGGCTATAGGGTCCTAGCCTGGCCCATTTCAGGCAAGGAGATCATAGCAGAAGACAGAGATAGAGCTAACAGCAGTCCTGACTATGTGTATCCCCAAAGCCTACTAAAATTTCTTTCACTTATTTGGAATTTCATAAGTACTTGTGTGATGAACAAGTAAATATTTTTAACTATTCCTTTTCTTCTCCTCACCCCAATTTTCTTCTTTTTTTTCATGTTTGGTTTATTTATTTTTTTAATTTTTTTATGAAGTTTACTGTCAAATTGGTTTCCATACAACACCCAGTGCTCATCCCAAAAGGTGCCCTCCTCAATACCCATCACCCACCATCCCCTCCCTCCCACCCCCCATCAACCCTCAGTTTGTTCTCAGTTTTTAAGAGTCTCTTATGCTTTGGCTCTCTCCCACTCTAACTTCTTTTTTTTTTTCCTTCCCCTCCCCCATGGGTTTCTGTTAAGTTTCTCAGGATCCACATAAGAGTGAAAACATATGGTATCTGTCTTTCTCTGTATGGCTTATTTCACTTAGCATAACACTCTCCAGTTCCATCCATGTTTCTACAAAGGGCCATATTTCATTCCTTCTCATTGCCACATAGTACTCCATTGTGTATATAAACCACAATTTTTTTATCCATTCATCAGTTGATGGACATTTAGGCTCTTTCCAATTTGGCGATTGTTGAGAGTGCTGCTATAAACATTGGGGTACAAGTGCCCCTATACATCAGTACTCCTGTATCCCTTGGGTAAATTCCTAGCAGTGCTATTGCTGGGTCATAGGGTAGGTTTATTTTTAATTTCTTGAGGAACCTCCACACTGTTTTCCAGAGTGGCTGCACCAATTTGCATTCCCACCAACAGTGCAAGAGGGTTCCCGTTTCTCCACATCCTCGCCAGCATCTATAGCCTCCTGATTTGTTCATTTTGGCCACCCTGACTGGCGTGAGATGATATGTGAGTGTGGTTTTGATTTGTATTTCCCTGATGAGGAGCGACGTTGAGCATCTTTTCATGTGCCTCTTGGCCATCCGGATGTCTTCTTTAGAGAAGTGTCTATTCATGTTTTCTGCCCATTTCTTCACTGGGTTATTTGTTTTTCGGGTGTGGAGTTAGGTGAGCTCTTTATAGATTTTGGATACTAGCCCTTTGTTCTACATACCATTTGCAAATATCTTTTCCCATTCCGTTGGTTGCCTTTTAGTTTTGTTGGTTGTTTCCTTTGCTGTACAGAAGCTTTTTATCTTCATAAGGTCCCAGTAGTTCATTTTTGCTTTTAATTCCCTTGCCTTTGGGGATGTGTCGAGTAAGAGATTGCTACGGCTGAGGTCAGAGAGGTCTCTTGTAGTAGAGGCTAAAGTCTGGGATTGTGATGCCTCCTGCTTTGGTCTTCTTCTTTAATATTACTTTGGGTATTCCGGGTCTTTTGTGGTTCCATATGGATTTGAGGATTGCTTGTTCTAGTTTCGAGAAGAATGCTGGTGCAATTTTGATTGGGATTGCATTGAATGTGTAGATAGCTTTGGGTAGTATTGACATTTTGACAATATTTATTCTTCCAACCCATGAGCACGGAATGTTTTTCCATTTCTTTATATCTTCTTCAATTTCCTTCATAAGTTTTCTATAGTTTTCAGCATACAGATCTTTTACATCTTTGGTTAGATTCATCCCCAGGTATTTTATGCTTCTTGATGCAATTGTGAATGGGATCAGTTTCTGTATTTGTCTTTCTGTTGCTTCATTATTAGTGTATAAGAATGCAACTGATTTCTGTACATTGATTTTGTATCCTGCAACTTTGCAAAATTCATGGATCAGTTCTAGCAGACTTTTGGTGGAGTCTATCGGATTTTCCATGTATAACATCATGTCATCTGAAAAAAGTGAAAGCTTAACTTCATCTTTGCCAATTTTGATGCCTTTGATTTCCTTTTGTTGTCTGATTGCTGATGCTAGAACTTCCAACACTATGTTAAACACCAGTGGTGAGAGTGGACATCCCTTTTGTGTTCCTGAGCTCAGGGAAAAAGCTCTCAGTTTTTCCCCATTGAGGATGATGTTAGCTGTGGGCTTTTCATAAATGGCTTTTATGATCTTTAAGTATGTTCCTTCTATCCCGACTTTCTCGAGGGTTTTTATTAAGAAAGGTTGCTGAATTTTGTCAAATGCCTTTTCTGCATCGATTGACAGGATCATATGGTTCTTATCTTTTCTTTTATAAATGTGATGTATCACATTGATTTGCGAATGTTGAACCAGCCCTGCATCCCAGGAATGAATCCCACTTGATCATGGTGAATAATTCTTTTTATATGCTGTTGAATTTGATTTGCTAGTATCTTATTGAGAATTTTTGCATCCGTATTCATCAGGGAAATTGGCCTGTAGTTTTCTTTTTTTACTGGGTCTCTGTCTGGTTTAGGAATCAAAGTAATACTGGCTTCATAGAATGAGTCTGGAAGTTTTCCTTCCCTTTCTATTTTTTGGAATAGCTTGAGAAGGATAGGTATTATCTCTGCTTTAAACGTCTGGTAGAACTCCCCTGGGAAGCCATGTGGTCCTGGACTCTTATTTGTTGGGAGATTTTTGATGACTGATTCAATTTCTTTGCTGGTTTGTGTCATTCAAGCTTTCTATTTCCTCCTGATTGAGTTTTGGAAGCGTGTGGGTGTTTAGGAATTTGTCCATTTCTTCCAGGTTGTCCAGTTTGTTGGCATATAATTTTTCATAGTATTCCCTGATAATTGTTTGTATCTCTGAGGGATTGGTTGTAATAATTCCATTTTCATTCATGATTTTATCTATTTGGGTCATCTCTCTTTTCTTTTTGAGAAGCCTGGCTAGAGGTTTGTCAATTTTGTTTATTTTTTCAAAAAACCAACTCTTGGTTTCGTTGATCTGCTCTACAGTTTTTTTAGATTCTATATTGTTTATTTCTGCTCTGATCTTTATTATTTCTCTTCTTCTGCTGGGTTTAGGCTGCCTTTGCTGTTCTGCTTCTATTTCCTTTAGGTGTGCTGTTAGATTTTGTATTTGGGATTTTTCTTGTTTCTTGAGATAGGCCTGGATTGCAATGTATTTTCCTCTCAGGACTGCCTTTGCTGCATCCCAAAGCGTTTGGATTGTTATATTTTCATTTTCGTTTTTTTCTATATGTTTTTTTTATTTCTTCTCTAATTGCCTGGTTGACCCATTCATTCTTTAGTAGGGTGTTCTTTAACCTCCATGTTTTTGGAGGTTTCCAGACTTTTCCTGTGGTTGATTTCAAGCTTCATAGCATTGTGGTGTGAAAGTATGCATGGTATGATTTCAATTCTTGTATACTTATGAAGGGCTGTTTTGTGACCCAGTATGTGATCTATCTGGGAGAATGTTCCATGTGCACTCGAGAAGAAAGTATATTCTGTTGCTTTGGGATGCAGAGTTCTAAATATATCTGACAAGTCCATCTGATCCAATGTATCATTCAGGGCCGTTGTTTCTTTATTGATCCTGTGTCTAGATGATCTATCCATTTCTGTAAGTGGAGTGTTAAAGTCCCCTGAAATTGCTACATTCTTATCAATAAGGTTGCTTATGTTTGTGAGTAATTGTTTTATATATTTGGGGGCTCCTGTATTCAGCGCATAGACATTTATAATTTTTAGCTCTTCCTGATGGATAGACCCTGTGATTATTATATAATGCCCTTCTTCATCTCTTGTTATGGCCTTTAATTTAAAGTCTAGTTTGTCTGATATAAGTATGGCTACTCCAGCTTTCTTTTGACTTCCAGTGGCATGATAAATAGTTCTCCATCCCCTCACTCTCAATCTGAAGGTGTCCTCAGGTCTAAAATGAGTCTCTTGTAGGCAGCAAATAGATGGGTCTTGTTTTTTTTATCCATTCTGATACCCTATGTCTTTTGGTTGGTGCATTTAGTCCATTTACATTCAGTGTTATTATAGAAAGATATGGGTTTAGAGTCATTGTGATGTCCGTAGGTTTCATGCTTGTAGCGATGTCTCTGGTACTTTGCCTCACATGATCCCCCTTAGGATCTCTTGTAGGGCTCGTTTAGTGGCGACGAATTCCTTCAGTTTTTGTTTGTTTGGGAAGACGTTTATCTCTCCTTCTATTCTAAATGACAGAGTTGCTGGATAAAAGATTCTTGGCTGCATATTTTTTCTGTTCATCACATTGAAGATCTCCTGTCATTCCTTTCTGGCCTGCCATGTTTCAGTAGAGAGATCCGTAACGAGTCATATAGGTCTCCCTTTATATGTTAGAGCATGTTTATCTCTAGCTGCTTTCAGAATTTTCTCTTTATCCTTGAATTTTGCCAGTTTCCCTATGCTATGTTGTGCAGAAGATCGATTCAAGTTACGTGTGAAGGGAGTTCTCTGTGCCTCTTGGATTTCAATGCCTTTTTCCTTCCCCAGATCCGGGAAATTCTTAGCTATTATTTCTTCAAGTACACCTTCAGCACCTTTTCCTCTCTCTTCCTCCTCTGGAATACCAATTATGTGTATATTATTTCTCTTTAGTGCATCACTTAGTTCTCTAATTTTCCCCCTCATACTCCTGGATTTTTTTATCTCTCTTTTTCTCAGCCTCTTTTTCCATAATTTTATCTTCTAGTTCACCGATTCTCTCCTCTGCCTCTTCAATCCGAGCCGTAGTTGTCTCCATTTTATTTTGCAGTTCATTGATAGCATTTTTAGCTCCTCCTGTGTGTTCCTTAGTCCCTTGATCTCTGTAGCAAGAGATTCTCTGCTGTCTTTTATACTGTTTTCAAGCCCAACGATTAATTTTATGACTATTATTCTAAATTCACTTTCTGTTATATTGTTTAAATCATTTTTGATCAGTTTGTTAGCAGTTGTTATTTCCTGGACGTTTTTCTGAGGGGAATTCTTCTATTTCATCATTTTGGATAGTCCCTGGAGTGGTGCAGGACTGCGGGGCACTTCCCCTGTGCTGTCTTGAATAACTTGCATTGTCGGGCGGGACGGAGTCAGACCTGATGTCTACCCCCAGCCCACCGCTGGGGCCACAGTCAGACTGGTATGTGCCTTCTCTTCCCCTCTCCTAGGGGCAGGATTCACTGTGGGGTGGCGTGGCCCGTCTGGGCTACTTGCACACTGCCAGGCTTGTGTTACTGGGGATCTGGTGTATTAGCTGGGATGGATTGGCAAGGTGCACAGTGCCTGGAGGGGCAGAATTAGCTCGCTTTTCCTTCGGAGATCCACTTCGGGGGGGGGGGCCTCTTCCGTGGGCCTCTCCTCTGCGCTTGGCTCTGGAGACTCTGTTCCGCTAGTCTTCTGGCGGTTTTCTGGGTTATTTAGGCAGATGGAGGTGGATCTAAGTGATCAGCAGGAAGCGCAGTGAGCCCAGCATCCTCCTACGCCGCCATCTTCCCAGGATCCTCCTCCAATTTTCTTCTTTTACTTCCTATACTACTTAAAATTTTCTCACTATAAAGTGATTCCAGACCTACCTTTTAATATGGTCTCTTTTTCATCCCTACCCCATGAATTTCACAGGGTATATTGCTCAACTATAACTTCCTGTTAAATCTTAATTCAGATCTCATTACTTCACAACCTATGTGTAGAAATAATTTTCTCTTATTTATTAACTTAACTTTATTTATCAAAATATTTAATTTGCCAATTTTATTGACCCCAGTTTTAGAATTAGTTATGAAAAAAAAACTTTTCAAATTTCAATAGACATTACCAGACACAAACCATACCTCTGAAGCTATATTATAGTCCCTTCTTTTTTTAGAAAAAAATATAATAGACTGTGTTATCCTCATTTTATAGAAGAAAAAACAAAGACCTAGAATTATTCGAGGTCACAGAATGAATAAAATCTGCAATGTAAACTCAATTCTGTGACCTAGCAACATTTTTAGTTTTTCTACAAAAAACTTCTCTGCAGTATAAGGATCAATGTAGGAATATAAAATAAATATCAATATTGAGAGTGATTTTCATCCAAAAACGTTGGATCTCACTTAATAAAATACATACCTGGAAGTTAAAGCAATTAAAATCTAAAATTTTCAAAATTTAATGTATCAACTTTGAGTATGTTAGTATTAGTACTCATTTAACATGGCTATTATTTCTTTGGATGATTGAAATATTTACACTACAAGGTTTGACATGTCCTCTCTTAGTGGAGATTTTTTTAGTTCATTCTACAACAAACTTCTTGAACTTTATTATACGTAGTTTTGACCTTCAAAAATTATGAAACCCGATTATACGAAGTAAATATATGTGTTATACTATTGAAATGTACTGTTGTTTATTCTTGGGGATGACAGCACCTACTCATTGACTGGAATTTAAATAAAGAAAAAATATATGACTGATTATTCCTATTAAATGTCATGGAGTCTGGATATTGATGCCATGGTCTACAAAATGTGACAGGGAGTCAATATGTAAGGGATAATTCCACCTTGTTTGAGGACTAGGAAAAAAAATTCCATATATATCTGTTTAAACAAGTGAAGGTGATACATGACAATATGCAATGCCAATTTTTGTGTAGATATAGAGAAATAGAAACATACAGAAAACATATTTGAAACTTGTTAATGCTTATAATTATATACTTAAGTAAAAAGACATGTTCCTGTTCTTAACCTGTCCCAGTATCCAAAGGAATTTCTATTGCACCAAGATTGCTATCAACAATCTTCTTAGGAAGAACAAAACACTATTGTTTGATAGGCAAATCACCCATGATTATTTTTCAATGTTTATAATATTTTTATAAAAAGTGTTAATTAAAATATATGGTGTTCCAGGACAATCATATAGTCAGTCACTCACCTTTGATTCAGCTCACAAATATACAACATACCATCAGTTTCTTTTATTCCAACTAAATTTTGTATAATGAGGCATATGCATGGAAGTTCAGGGTATGGAAATTAAGGCGGTTAGAGGAAATTGAAACAGTAATATACACACAAAATCTTTTTTTAAAGTAAGTCTTTTTAAAAAATGTTTATTTATTTGGGAAGAGAGAGATAGCATGAGGAAGTGGCAGAGAGAGAGGGAAAGAGAGAGAATCCCAAACAGGCTCTGCACCATTAGCATGCAGTCTTATGGTGGGCTCAATCTCACAACCATGACATCATGACCTGTCATGAGCCAAAATTAAGAGTCAGTCACCCAACTGACTGAGCCATACAGACACCCTACAAAACTCCTCTTTTGAAAAACTCAAGAGACACTAAATTTTATAGGATGCAAAATGCGGAATTTGTGACAGTTACCTCATCCCCAAAACAATAGCCTAATGATTCAAAGATGAATTAAGCTCTATAGAAATAGCTTATTGATTCAAGAATGCAACCAAACTGTAAACTCAAATGCAATTGTTATTAGTAAGCTTAGATTTTGCTGAACATGAATGTGAGAAAAACAAGTAAATTCAAAGCAGCAAATATAAAGAAAATAGTTTCTATTTTACTTATATTAAGGCCTTAAGGAAAGCAATATGGATAATATTTTAAGTCTGAAATATGACAGTGAAGGGAGGTTATTACTACATAGATAGAGAGAAAGAGAGAGAGAACATATGTACATATGTATGAACATATCCTTTTGGAAACACATAACATTGTACTTACAATTTTTAAGTAATAAGTCATTCATATTAGAATAAATGAAAATATCTACTATATAAATATTATTGAAGACATACATAAGAATATTGGTATTAATCAGATCTGTGTTTTAGCCACTTCATTAGTGACCATGGCAGCAACATATATAGTTAATCTAATAATGTATATCATTAGAGTTAAATTTTAAATTGCTTGCTGAAAAAAAGGAATGCTTTGATGGGAATGGTACATTAGATAATGATGACCAGCCCTCTTAGTAATGTTAGTTAGAAGCGCTGAATAATATATTTTAATAATTTGTTTGAAGGTACTGGGAAGCTGGTAAGTCAGGGAAGTGTTTACAGACCAAGACCAGAAAGGGAAGGCTGACACCCAGCCACCTTCCCTTAGCTAACTCCAAAAGAATGAGACAGGAATCTTGAGATGCTGACTTGCTGTTACAACAATGTCTGTTTCAGGCTGTGTCCTTGGAAAAAAGTGAAATTGATATGTAGGATATTGTGGATAAGAACATTTGGAAAGAAGAACAAGCAAGTGGCATTGAACACAAAGAAAAATTAGCTATTTTTTTTAGCCCCTCCTATGGTCTAAGTCAATCTCATGAGAAGCACTAAGCTGAGATGACCCAACATAATTATTCTGAGTTTGGAAGGAGTCAAGAACTTTATATGTTAGGTTGATCACTCATTGATGTACTTTAGATCTCAATTACAACAATGGACAGATCATATAATCAGAAGATCAACAAGGAAATAATGGCTTTGAATGACACACTGGACCAGATGGACTTAATAGATATGTTCAGCTTATTTCCTCCTCAAGCAGAAAAATTCACATTATTTTCAAGTGCAAATGGGACGTTCTCCAGAATGGATCACATATTAGGTCACAAATCATGCCTTAACAAGTACAAAAGGATTGAGATCATACCATGTATATTTTCTAAACACAACACTATGAAACTTGAAGTCAACCACAAGAAAAAAAAATTGGAAAAAAATAAAAATACATGAAGGTTAAAAAACAACCTACTAAAGAATAAATGGGTCAACAGGAAATTAAAGAAGAAGAAAACAAACAAACAAACAAACTACATGGAAACACATGAAAATGAAAACACAACAGTCCAAAACATTTGAGATGAAGCAAAAGTAGTCAAAAGAGGGAAGTATATAACAATCCAGGTCTTATTCAAGAAGCAAGAAAAATCTCAACTATGCAACCTAACCTTACAGCTAAAGGAGCTAGAAAAAGGACAATAAATGAAGCCTAACACCACCAGAAGAAGGGAAATAATAACGATTAGAACAGAAATAAATGATATAAACACACACACACACACACACACAAGACAGTAGAACAGATCAATAAAACCAGGATCTGGTTCTTTAAAAAAAATTAATAAATTTGATAAACCCCTAGCCAGACTTAATAGAAGGAAAGAGAAAGGACCTAAATAAATAAAATCACAAATAAGAGAGATCACAACCAACACCACAAAAATACAAGAAATTATGGGAATATTATGAAAAATTATACAAACAAATTGGGCAATCTGGAAGAAATTGATAAAACCATATATACCACCAAAACTGAACAGGAAAGGGGCGCCTGGGTGGCGCAGTCGGCTAAGCGTCCGACTTCAGCCAGGTCACGATCTCGCGGTCCGTGAGTTCGAGCCCCGCATCAGGCTCTGGGCTGATGGCTCAGAGCCTGGAGCCTGTTTCCGATTCTGTGTCTCCCTCTCTCTGTCCCTCCCCCGTTCATGCTCTGTCTCTCTCTGTCCCAAAAATAAATAAACGTTGAAAAAAAAATTTAAAAAAAAATAAAAAAAAATAAAAAACTGAACAGGAAAAAATAGAAAATTTGAATAAACCAATAACTAACAAATAAGTGGAATCAGTAATCAAAAACCTATCAACAAACAAAATTCAGGGTCAGATGGCTTCCCAGGGGAATTCTACCAAACATTTAAAGAAAAGTTAATACTTGTTCTTCTCAACTTGTTCCAAAAAATAGAAATGGAAGGAAAACTTCCAAACTCATTCTATGAGGCCAGTATTATCTTGATTCCAAAACCAGACAAAGATCCCACTAAAAAAGAGAACTATAGGCCAATATCCCTGGTGAACATGGATGCAAAATTTCTCAACAAAATACTTGCAAATCAAATCCAATAATACATTAAAAGAATCATTCATCTTGCTCAACTGGGGCTTATTCCTGGGTTGCGAAGTTGGTTCAACATTCACAAATCAATCAGTGTGATACACCACATTAATAAAAGAAAGAATAAGAGACATATGATCCTCTCAATAGATGCAGAAAAAGCATTTGACAAAGTAGAGCATCCATTCTTGATAAAAACCCTCAACAAAGTATGATAGGGGATACATACGTCAACATCATAAAGGCCATCTATGAAAAGCCCACAGCTAATATTCATCCTCATTAGGGAAAAACTGAGATCTTTCCCCTCTGAGGTCAGGAACAAGACAGAGATGTCTACTCTCACCACCTTTACTTTAACATAGTACTGGAAGTCTTAGTCTCACAATCAGACAACAAAAAGAAATAAAAGGCATCCAAATCAGCAAGGAAGGAGTTCAACTTTCTCTATTTGCAGATAACATGATACTCTATGTAGAAAGCCTGAAAGAATCTATATGTGAAAAAGGAATCTAGACACAGACCCTTCACAAAAATTAAAATGTATCTTAACCTAAATTATAGAAGCAAAACTATAAATTTTTACAATGTAATTAAGAGATAACCTCAATGATCTTGGGCATGGTGATTCCTTTTTAGATATACTGTACCACTAAAAATGCAACCCATGCAAGATATTAATAGATAAGCAGGATTTCATTAAAATTAAAAATGGAAATGGCTGTTCTTCAAAAGACAATATTAAAATAATTAGAAGACAAACCACAGACTGAAATAAAGTATTTGCAAAAAACCACATATGATAAAGGACTATTATCCAAAATATACAAAAGACCTTTAAATCTCAGCAGTAAGAAAACACCCTAATCCAAAAAATGAACCAAATACTTCAACAGAAACCTTACCAAAGAAGATATATAGATGGCAAAAAGGCATATGAAAAGATGTTCCACATATGTCATCAATGAAATACTATTTAAATGATGAAATACCACTACAAATCTATTAGAATGGCCCAAATCAAGAAGACTGACATCATAAACTGGTAAAAATGTGGAGCAACAGGAACTCTCATTCATTGTTGGTAGGAATGA
The DNA here is from genome assembly GCF_022079265.1 of Lynx rufus. Lineage (NCBI taxonomy): Eukaryota > Metazoa > Chordata > Mammalia > Carnivora > Felidae > Lynx > Lynx rufus. Next base: position 59,577,513 of record NW_025814867.1, read on the forward strand.
AAAATGGTACAGTCACTTTAGAAGACAGTTTTGTGGTTTCTTACAAAACTGAATATATTCTTATTATATGATTCAGTAATCAAGCTCTTGGTCTTAATCCAAATGAACTGACAGCTGACGTCCAAACAAATCTCTGCACACAAATGTTTATAGCAGCTGTACTCCTAATTGCCAAAACTTGGAAGCAACCAAGATGTCTTCCAGTAGGTGAATAAATAGTGGTACATCCAGATGGAATATTATTCAGCACTAAAAAATAGCTATAAAGCCATGAAAATACATAGAGGAAACTTAAATGCACATTATTTTTTTAAAATTCTTTTTCATGTTTATTTATTTTTGAAAGAGAGAGAGACAGACAGACAGACAGACTGTGAGTGGGGGAGGTACAGAGAGAAAGGAAGACACAGAGTCTGAAGCAGGCTCCAGGATCTGAGCTGTCAGCACAGGGCCCATCGCAGGGCTTGAACTCACCAACTGCGAGATTATGACCTGCGCCAAAGTCAGTCGCTTAACTAACTGAGCCACCCAGGCACCCCAATTAAATGCACATTATTAACTGAAGCTAATCTAAAAAGGCTATTTATTGTATGGTATGATTCCAGCCATCTGACATTCTAAAAAAGACAAAACTATGGACAATAAAAAGATCAGTATTTTTCAGATGTGAGGTGTGAGTAACAATGAACTGTAAGGGCCCAGAGAATTATTACTCTGCATGATATTTTAAAAATAGACATTTGCTGTAATTTGTCCAAATGCATAGAATGCACAATACTGAAAGTGAACCCTATAGTAAAGAATGAACTTGGATGATTATGATATGTCAATATATGTTTATCAATGGTAACAAATGCACTACTCTGGTGAAAGACACTAATAATGGGGGAGACTATGTATTTTTTTTATTTAGTCTGAAATATTTTTTAATTTCCCTAGAAACTTCACTTTTGACCTCTGCATTATAGAAGTGTGAAGTTTACTTTTGAAATATATGAGGATTTTCCAGATCTCATTCTGTTATTGACTTCTAGTTATTGTCTGAGAACATACTTTATATGATGTCTATTTTTTTAATTTGCTATTTTAGTTTTTTGGCCCAGAATATGGTCTATATTGGGTAATGTTACACATGCACTTGAGAAAAATGAGTATTGTGTTCTTATTGCATTGAATGTTTTGTAAACATCAAACAGGTCAAGTTGTCTGATAGTGTTATTCAGGTCATCTATTTCCCTGCTGAATTTCTGCCTGGTGGGTTCAGCCTTTTATTGAGAAAGAAATGTTCATATCTTCAACTATAATTGTGGAGTTACCTATTTTTCCCTTCAGATTTACCATCTTTTGCACCTCATGCATTTTAAACGTCAGTACTACATCTATATGTAATGAGGATAATTCTGTCTTCTTAGATAATTGATGCCTTTATGATTTTGTAATTCCCTCTTTATCTCTGACAATTCCATATTTGAAGTCTACTTTGACTGAAATAACTATCTTTCTCTTAGATAGTATTAGGATGGCATTTCTTTCTTCATTCTTTTATTTTTAACCTGCCTATTTTTAGACTTTGTAACTACTCAGCTCTATCACTGTAGCATGAAAGCAGCCACAGGCAATATCTAAGTTAATAACTTTTTTTGTTTCCTCACATAGTTTCTGACAGGCAGTTTCTGTTTAATTCTTACTCTTTATCCACTGTAAATAATATATGTGTTTTTTGTTAGCCATCTTCAAATTTTTCTCTTTGTCTTTAGTTTTCAGCAGTTTAAATATAGTATGGCTAAGTTGATTGTTATTTTTTATTTTATTTTTGCTTGATGTTTTCTGATCTTCTTATCTGTCACTAATTTTGAAATAATTTTGCCCTTTATTTCTTCAAACATTTCTTTTTCTCTATTTTCTTTCTTCTTTAAAGATTCCAAGTATGTATATGTTAAACTGTTTGATATTGACTTAAAGCTCTTAGACTGTTTGGTTTGCTGTTGAACTCCGCCACCCCCACTTTTTCTCTTATATCCTTTCAGTTTAAGTAATTTCTCTTTGCCTATCCTCAAGTTCTTTAATTTTTTCCAGCTGCTCTGAAGCTACTGATGATCCCTCAAAAGTATTCTTTATTTCTATTACTATGTTATTTCTAGCATTTAGATTTAGCTTTTTCTTCAAGCATTAAACTCTGTGTTGAAAATACATATGTGATCTTATATGTTGTCTACTTTTCCATTAGGGTTTTTAACAAATCATTCATCCCTACCCTATAGTTCCAACATATGTGTTATATATGACTTTTATACCAATGATTAATTTGTCTCTTCAGACTGTTTTTTTCTTACCTATTTGCATGCCGTATACTTTTTTGTTTAATGGGAAACCTGCTTTATAGAACAGGGATTAGCAAACTGTGGCCCTCAGGTCAAATCAGGCATGCCAAATCAGAGCTGATGTTGTACAGCCCATGACACAGAATGATTTTTCATATTTAAGTGTTTGAAAAAAATCAAAAGAATAATAATATTACATGAAATGTGGAAATTATGAAATAAATTATATGTAAATGAAGCCATGATAATTAAAACTATTTCCAATATACATAATGCATGGTTTTAAAAAAAAGTCAAATACATAGTAAATATTTTTCATGACATTAATCTTCATATTTATAATGCTCATCATCAGGTACCAGATAATATTTTTCTTCCATCAAATTAACTTTCTCCTTCAGTATACTCATTAGCTATTCTAAAGGTTAAGTCTTAAATAATTACAGAAATCCTCTATGGAAATTTAATCTCCAGTAATTATTCTCATCTTCTAATATCCATATAATTGTTCTTTATTTACAACCACAGATTATTTTAAGAAATTAAGATTATCTACTAACTCCTAAGTTTCAAAAACTTCCGTATCTGAAGAGATATTTGAACTCCAACCTCTAAATATTTGGTCAAGATTTTGAATGATTTAAAACCTTTCATTCATTTGCATTAATCCAAACTCAAGAACCTGATTGTATTAACTTACACAGATATTTTTGTATTTTATTCTATAAACCCTTTTAACTATTTAGTGCATTTTTAAAAAGTGCATGATGAAACAAAGCTAGCATTTTCAAGCTTTCCAATCTCTCTATAGATCTCAAAACTCGTAAGCAAAATGAAACAATTCAATGTTTTTGACATCGAAATTGGAATGCCACATATTTCATTTCCTTTAGCAACCCTTATGTCAATTTCATTTACTAGCAAGAGCAAAGTCATCTCTGTTAGGATAAGCATTTGAACTGTCAGAATCTGAATGGTTATACTGGACATAAGTAATTTATGTGTCAAAAAGCTCTTCTACTCAGTACCATCAACATCTATTACATGTACTGTTGAGAAATATAGTTAAACCTTTCTAATGCATAGATTGATATTCAATGCCAGTCACATATGAGATAAATCATAGCTCTTTAAATCTTGATAGTGGGAAGGTTATAATTTCTTAGTCTATCTCCTTCTACTTTAGCTAATGAGAAGTGTTTAGATAATATTTATAAGATTTGGTCATGTGTGTGCACACACACATACACAAAAGTGTGTATATATATATTTTTTTCTCCTTTATCTATATCCCAGCATCTAGCTGGCTTATATTGCATTATATTATGGAAAAGAAGAAAAAAGAAAGGAACAAAATATTCACATATTATTTCTTGATGGAAAAAAATTACCAAAAATATATAATATGTAAAAGATAGTTATCTTATAATCATCTTGTAAACATGTATATTATAAATATAATTATAATAATATATAGTTACATAAATATAATTATAAATATAATTACACATGTGTACATAACACCTTGAGTTACTCTTGTTTTAAGTTTAAAATTTGAGGTAAGAAAGTCTGATGTATATTGCTTCTTGGAAACCCGTTTACTGCATTGTATGAAACTAGTATGGCAGCATACCAAAAAAACTGGCAAAACAATCCACATGCAAATCATCTAACTTACAAATGAAAGAAGTAGTTCCTAGAGCAATAATCTGTTCAGGTAGAAGTGCAGAAATTCTTCCCTTCCTTAATTAACAGCAAGTATTAGGAGACTAGTCAACAAAGAATACACATAATGTTGTAAATCAAAGTTACATTGAAGCAGTAGGAGAAAACATGTTCTCCTCATGAAGAAGATAAATATAATAAAGATTATGTGCTCTATGTAAACATACAGGCTTCACTAAAGATTATAAAATTCATTGGACATTTGAATCTGATTAATGAGATATGATTTTTCTTTCTCCTGCTTTAAACTTTTTTTTAGTTTTTTTCATTCCTTCTTCTCATTTTGACCTTCTCCTTTTCTATTCTACAAATTTCCCACTAATTTGGAAACATTGTCTTCAGAGGGCTTCATTAAAGTTTACTACAAGGGGCACCTGTGTGGCTCAGTTGGGTAAGTGTCCAACTTCAGCTCAGGTCATGACTTCGTGGTTCATGAGTTTAAGCCCTGCATGGGGCTTGTTATTGCGGGCCTGGAGCTGTCTTTGGATCCTCTGTCTCCCTTTCTCTCTGCCTCTCCCCACTCATGTGCATGTGCTCCCTTTCTCAAAAATAAATAAACATTAAAAAAAGTTTAATATGAGATTTATATAAATGTATTCTGCCTTTTTGTTTTTCAAGTGAATGAGGGTCACATACTATGTGAAAAATAAGAAACTAAGACAATAAGATGATTGAAGGTATCATAAAGTAAATAATATTAAAATATCACATTTTCATCTAGGCATACCTAATATTTGCTTATCTGTTGTTTTCTAGGGTTATTTTACTAACAGTTGTCCGGGTGGTTTAACCCAGAAGCTGATCCACTCTGATTTTAACTGGGTTCATTTACTAAATTGTTTGTAAGACTTCTGCCTCACCTTTTTTTTCTTTTTACTCCTTTGCAAGAGCACATATCAACTGTGACCAGAAAGTATGGTATGTTTAGTCAATAGGCTTTATGTTATTTCCCAAGGTATGCCTAAAGATATTCAGGAACTTACTCTTTGCATACTTAATATATGTGGAAAATGAAAATGCAATTATTATATAGAGAGCTCTAAATATTTCAGAGCATTTTAAATATAGCATAATTTAGAAATTATTTAATATTTTCATCTAGTGATATTATGCTAAGTGAAAAAAGTCAGTCAGAGAAAGACAGGTATCATATGATTTCACTCACATGTGGAATTTGAGAAACACAACAGATGAACAGAGGGAGAAGGGAAAGAAAAATAAGTTAAAAACAGAGAGGGAGGCAACCCATAAGATACTCTTAAATACAGAGAAAAAACTGAAGGTTGCTAGAGGGGAGGTGAGTGAGGGGCTGGGTTAAATAGGTGACAGGCATTAAGAAGGGCACATTTTAGAATGAGCACTGGGTGTCTTATGTAACAGATGAATCACTGGGTTCTACTCCTGAAGCCTTGACACACTGTATGTTAACTAACTGGACTTTAAATTAAAAAAAGAAAAGTTTTTTTGAGTATTTACATAGTGATTTTAGACATCAAAACAAAGGATGTATTTCATATAAACCAAAAAGGCATTATTTTGTCTATCACCTATATGAAGGTTGGGTAAAGGTTGGTTTACATATAGCCTAGACTAGCCTTTTTATTTTTATTTATTTTTAAAAAATTTTTTAATGTTTATTTATTTTTGAGAGAGAGAGAGCATGAGCGGAGGAGGAGCAGAGAGGGAGGGAAACACAGAATCTGAGGCAGGCTCCAGGCTCTGAGCTGTCAGCACAGAGTCCAATGCAGGGCTTGAACCCATGAGCGGTGAGATCATGACCTGAGCCGAAGTCAGCCGCTCAACTGCACCCCGGTGCCCATAGCCTTTTTACTTTTAAAGAAATAATGCAGGCCTATTACCTTTTCTTTTTCATAACATCAATATGAAGAAAATTCTATTTCTTCAAATTAGTTTTTTCTGGATAAAGACCAAGCTTAGGCTAGTATGTAAAACAAAAGAAAAAAAAAACTATCAATTGTGTTTTGTTTGTGATGTATATTCTGAAAGTTGTCTAGGTAAAACTTTTATGCTTTCACTAACACGAGTGCATTTTAATCCTTTTCCATGGTCCTTCCATTAGTTAGCTTCAGTAAATGCTTCACAATGTTATCAGCTGTAATAAACTCAGAATCTCTAATCAAAAAAGAAAATCAAATCAAATAATAGTCAAATATGGAAATTAAACAAAATACTGTAGAGTACTATATATAAAATCAGACACTGAATACAATTGCAGATAGTTGTTTCCATGAATGGAAACTATATTTCTTGCTGCTTTTCATCACAAAGTAGAAAGCCTATTTTATTTCATGCTAATAAAATTATAAGGAGTTATGCATATGGTACTAAATTTGTACGGGATGAAGTTAGAAAACAAGATTTTATTCAAAACTATTGCAATAGGAAGTGATACTACTGCAATATGGAGAGAGATTGAACTCAATTCCATTGAAGCAAAAAGACAGTGTAGTTTTTAAACACGAGGGTGAGTTAATCAAAAAGTACTAAAGAACATTAGAGACATTAGTCAATGTGACTGCACCATATGTGTTTGCTGATTGGTGCTTACTGAAGTTAGGCTCTTACCTAACACAGGGTGGGAGATAAAGAATCTATCTTCAATGATTACATTTCAACGAGATGGCTTTCAAGCCCTTGAGAAAGACATTCCTGGGTTGAACAACTGGCAATAGACAGGGAAAAGATTTATCTACATTCCAAAGAGCAGAGAAAGAATTTGGAATTATGTGTTTTTTAGAGTAAATACTCTAAGAAAAGGGGGTTTAGAGGTCTACAGTCAAGAACAAACTTGCCTTAATTTTTGTCAAGCTGAGGAGGAAGTTGAGGCCATCTTGGTTAATATCACATGATTTATTTTAGTTTATTACAAATAGTTTATACTATCTCAATATGAACACAATATGATACAATGTTAAATATTTAATGATAGGCAATGTTTGAGAGAAGACAATATTACATGTAAGAAGTTAAGGAAAAATGATTTATGACTCAGAATGTGAAACAGACATTCCATATCATGCTGTTTTTTTAAAGAATCACTGGATACTGGACAGATGTTTATTATTTTGGTGGTTTTGTTTGGTATTGCAGGAAGTAGAGAAAGCACAGATGAATGATATAGAATGGATTTGCTAGAATTAATAACTGGTCAATTGTTACATATAATTCTGATTTGGTAAGTTAAATGCATCTATCCTATTCTTGAATCTGTGGCAGCATGAATGCTCATCAAAATACTATTGAAATTCTATTAATCAGCAGGTAATGAACAATGGAAATGTAAAAGGATGCACACATATAAGACTTGAACAATATTTTCAAAAACTCTCTTGGCATGATTGGAGAGTAAATAGCTGGGGAACGTAGGCATGACAAAAAGAATGATATCATCATGGTGACAGTATAATTTTGTGGATGAAATTCCTCCTAACCTTGAAGACAGCATAGATCTCCAGCCTTTTATGACCCAGGGAGATAATGTAACCCAGGCTAACATTTTAGATGTTAATACACAGTTGGAGTTGTTTTTGTAAAATTAGCTTGAAACAAAGGTAACTTTCACTGTAGGGCTGAAAGAGTACATGCTCAGGGCAGGAAAGATTGGTGCAGAAATGATCAGGATTTGAAATGGAATGCCAGAGTCATGTTTGGGGAAAAAAAATAAGATCATCGTTCTCTTGGAAAATTTAGCTCTTAATGATACAAAAGCAGATAGATGAGAATAAACTAATATCATTCAATATATCCTAGGAAAATGTCGGGTCCTATGTTGTCAAACTTTCTCTGAAAAAAAGGAGTATTGGCTCTGAAAGTTTAGGATCAAGGAGGCAAAGCCAAAGTAGAATTGGTAAGACTGAACACTACATGCTGTTGGCGGTACTTGGAATGGAAGAATAGAGTGTGGATCTTTAAAGAGTTGGTTTAGAGGTTTCTGTACGTAAAATATTTCCAGCCAAAATGCAGACATTACCAATTCATACAGTGGTATGCATACCCCATGTTTGTCATCAGGTAGTTAGCTAACTATGTGTTTTGTCTTTTGTGCCTTAAGGAAGGGCTCTGTTTTAAAACCAGTATATTCTGTCTGTTTAATTAGTGTTAAACAATTGGAAATCCTTGTCATTCTAGTCATTGGTGGAGGATGCATGGACAATGAGTAGGGGAAGAATCTATCATTACATAGGTGAGATTTGAAGAAACCCATTGGCTTAGAGAGCCCTTACTTTTGTAGGCATTTTGTGTATTAAATGACTTTGTTATAAAAAAAATTGTAGTACAGCTTATGCCTACTTCTTTCCAAACCTTCTTGATTGTATCCAGGAGAAAAACAGAGACACAGAAATTCACTTAGGTCAGTAGTACCTAAAAAAACAGCACCAACTACTCTGCTTTCACATCTGTTATTTGTAGTGTAAATATGAGCATCTGCTCATGGTGGTCTTTTGCTCATGGCAAATTACTTTCAATGGAGATGGATTGGAGAATGGCTGACTTCTCAGAAAATGATGAGAAGATTTGGAACCATAAATTGTAAGGAAACAGCTATCTGATTATAGCCCATCTGGCAAGCTGCATGATTCAGAAAGAACAGGGCTTGGAGTTAGGAGGTTTCTTCAATGGCACTGTGTAAATACCTAAAATCAAGGTGATAGGACGTTAAATAACAAAATTCTCAGCGTATCACCAAATCAAATGGGGGCACTGAAAGGAAACATTAAGGTATAGATTAGAATCAAGAATCAAGGCTGGAGGGGCACTTGGCTGGCTCAGTCTGTTAAGTGTTCAACTTTGGCTCAGGTCATGATCTCATGGTTTGAGCCCTGAATCATGCCTACACCGAGAGTATGGAGCCTGCTTGGGATTCTCACTTCCCTTTCTTTCTTCCCTTCCCCCATTAGCGAGGGCATGCACACACTCTCTCACTCTCTCCCAAAATAAATAAATGAACTTTAAAAAAAAGAGTAAAGGCTGGAAAGACTAAAACATGCAGGTAAGTGTCAATACTGAAGTCACTGAGGTTCAAGTTCAGGGCTCGTTGCATTTAATTGATATGAAGTTCCAGGTGTATGGATTGTTTTGTTTTTTTTTAAAAAAAGCAGAAAAGATGCTAGTGTCTATATTATATCTCTAAAAATGAATGACTACTTAAAGCCTGGATCCACATAATTGATGTCTTCTGTATAACTCCTATCCTTTTGATAAATCTTCACAGAGCATTTACTATTTATTAGACTCTACTACAGAGTGAACACACAATGGCTAAGGCACAATCTACTTTTGAAGATGCCAATGTCTAGCATTGAAGACTACATTAGCTCTCTATTGCTGTGTAACAAATTACCAAATATTTAGCAGCATAAAATTACACATTTATATTGTGTCAAAGTTTCTGTGGTTCGAGATCTGAACATACTTTAAAAGAGTCCTCTTCTCAGGGTCTCAAAAGATGGGGATGGAGGCTTCAGCCAGCTTATGTTTTTATCTTCAGGTATGACTAGGGAAAAATCTGCTTCCAAGTTTACTTAAGTGGTTGAAAGATTCATTTCCTTGAGATTATAGGAGTGAGAGCTCTGACTTACTGCTCCAATTTATCTGCCAGCAGCTGCTCTTAATATCTAGGAGCCACCCTCAGCTTCTAGAGGCTGTCTTGCAGTTCCCAGTGGACTTCCACAATTTTTGCCTCATGATGTTTTTCTCAATATGGCCCCGTATTTCATTAAGACAGCAAGTAAAATCTCTAGAGAAGCCTTGCGATAGCAAGATGGAGTCCTATATAATGTAATTGTGAGAGTGATATCCCATCACCTTTGCCATAGACTATCGAGTAGAAGCAAGTCACAGGTTCTGTGTATACCCAGGGAAAGAGGATTACACACAGTCATGAACACAGGCAGTGGGAACATTGGGGAGCCACCTTACAGTTTGTACACCACAAAGACTGTGATATAAGTAGAAATGCAAATCAAAATTGTAAGAGCCAAGACAAACACACAACTAAAATGAAAACTGTAGACAAGAGGGAACTAATTTGTTATATGGATTGGAAATAGAAGAAGAAATCATGAATATCAATTTAGAGAATTTGTTATATGAAGTAATTACCCCAAAATGAGTAGTAATCTGACTGGATAAGAAAGGACCCAAGAAATTCTAAGAAAGTAAACATTATGAGTAGCAATGCAAAATTTAAAGATAATGACATATATGGGATAAGCAACTTTATATAGTGAAATATCAGATGCAGAGGAATAGACAAGCTAGAGACAAGGATTAGGTCATGGAGGCACTGGTAGAGCTCTGTAAAACTTGAATTTCATTTAAAAATCATAGTTCCATTAAGTACTCATTCTTAAGGAGATCATCAATCAAGGTTGGGTCACAATCTAAAGATGAAAGTGGGAGTATGGAGGAAGAAGCATGTAGGAAAATACCCCAGGTGTATTCCAATATACCTCTTGTTCCACGACTTATTAAAATCACTGCATTAAGTGATTTATGGTAGAAATGTGCCATGCTTATGGCACATTTTATACTTGATAGCTATTCCAGTAGTGATGTAAAGATATGTTGGAATGATAAGAGATGGCAGATAAATTATGAGGGCTGGAATGAATGTGATGGCAGTAACAATGAAGTGAAGTGGGTAGATTTAAGAAATACCTAGTAAATGTGTCGAATGTGGCGAATGACTGTCTGAAATCAGAAGAGAGTGCAGAAATAGTCAAGGCTTCCTCCTACAATTCTGCCAGTGGTAGCTGCGATGATAGCATTACCAACTTAACTGAGAAAGCAATGGAACAACAGGATTGATGGTGACAGTTAATAACACTTTTCAAGATATTGATTGTGAATTGCCTATGGTAGACCAAATTCTAAGAATGACCTCCCACTCCAATGAATCACTCTTGGATAACCTCATGCCCTTCGAGGTAGTTGGAACACTGAATATGATATGCTATCATTCCCATGACTATGATACATCATATGGGAAAAGGAAGATGCATAGCCTTTAAGAGTAATCTGGATGGTGGCAGACGGGGAAGACAAAAAAAAATTTGAAGTGTAAGGAGGATTTAATGCTATCTTAAAGACGAAGATACCGAATAGCAGTCTATGCAGAAGATATGAGGTGTGATCTTGGTAATGTGAGAGGGTGGAAAGAGGGTGCAAGGTTTAGAGTAAAAAATGGACAGCTGTAATTTCCAAGTATGACTACACTTGACTACAAAATTAGAAATGGTTATAGAAGGATTTTCAAGTCAAGGAGCATGTGGACATAGTCAATACATTGGAATTGTCAAAAATTCATTATGTTACAAAATTGAGAGGAAAAATTCTGAGTTATAAAATCCAAATCAACCCATGACCCTCTGTCAGAAAAACAGTATTGTCAAGTACACAGTTGAAATAAGTAAATGGGAGGACTTGACCTTTTTAAAGGTCAAAAAAATAACAAGCAGCTCTACACTAATTGATATTGGTGTGTTCATTGTAAATGGCAGGGAGCAGGGGAAGGAATCAATGACGAGCAGCCTGGGAGAAACTTGCAAAACAGATATGTCAAAAGAGACGACAAGATTTAGTGAGCGCTGAAAGACATATGAAGGAGAAATAAGAAATAGGGGGATTTTGGCTGTTTGCTTAGACCTTGGGTGTTTTCAGATTGCATGCAGAAGCAGAAGGTGGAAAAATTTTGTCTAAAAAATGAGGAAAAGGTTTTACTTTTTTATGTTAATTTCCTGTGTATCAGCTACCTTTGTGAAAATGAAACCGAATTACAGTACCAAACTTCTAGGAGGACTAGGAAGGAATATGTTCAAAGGGGAGTAGGTAAAAAGAAATAGAAAAATTAAGGGCCTTACAATCAACCTAGAGCGGGTTTCCAGTCACTTCTAAGATTTGTGAATCTGACAGCTATAAAAAAATTTCCAAGTTCTAATTTCTCCTATAGAAATTAGATTTCTACACATGATTCTCATTTTTGTAATATAGTTAAATAAAGTGTAAAGTGGTTTATTTTATGATAATGAGTAAGTACTTGGTAAATATTTTTATTTCTTTGAATTATCGAAGGATAACAGAAGGACATTTCTTTTTTTTTTTTTATTCCAAATTTTCTACCTCATTATTTTATTTTATTTTATTTTTTTTATATGAAGTTTATTGACAAATTGGTTTCCATACAACACCCAGTGCTCATCCCAAAAGGTGCCCTCCTCAATACCCATCACCCACCCGCCCCTCCCTCCCACCCCCCATCAACCCTCAGTTTGTTCTCAGTTTTTAACAGTCTCTTATGCTTTGGCTCTCTCCCACTCTAACGTCCTTTTTTTTTTTTTTTTTTTTTTTCCAGAAGGACATTTCTATTGAACACTATGGAGGAATCTGTGGCTGCATTGCAATGATCATGATTCTTTAATATAATTTTATAGCTAGGAGCTCATGGTTAAGAATTTAAGAACATACATTTAAGGCCAAATTTCATGCTCCTTTCTTTAACATTTCTTATGTTAACCAGGAAACTAGATAGAGATGATAAATAAAACTAAAGTAGATGATAAAGGTAAGATGAAGTCCCGGTTTTACAAGAGGACGGCACACGTGCATACACACAAATACAGTCCACTGCTATTTAGATATTTATGTCCTCAACTGAAATTATCCTCTTACTCCATTTATTATTAATTGATAATTATAACTTATCATTTCTAATGGTTAACTTACAGTTTTCAGAGACAGTATTTTAAGCACTTTACATTAACACAAACACAGCCAATTACTGAATTGCCAGTTTAAGACAAAAATGTATAATGCATGGGGCAATTTGCTGTCTATTTAGAGATGCCAGATGAAGAATATTTTTAAGAAGAAAAGTAAGAGAAATCATTTTCATCAAGCTATTCTCAGCTGTAAGTCCTAGAGATTTTATGAGGAAAAATACTGTTCTATAAAATAGTGAAATGAAACATAATTTAACTTGTCATATGAGAGTGAAAATAATGAGTAATTTTTGCATTGAGCATTAAAAATGCAAACCCTGAGAGAAATTTTCAATATAACATTTTAGCAAATTCTGAAATTCATGTTCCATTTCATTTCTAGTCATTTTCAGAAGATAATAATACAAACCAAGACAAACCACACTTTAGTTTTAAAGTATCATTCTGTAAATGAAATTTCTAGAATGATCAACAACCTTTTGCTAATTGCAAAACAAATGCATCATACTGCAGAGATTCTCCATTTTTTGGCTGGGATCATCTGTCAATGACACGAAGTAACTTAGAAAACCTTAAAAATATGTATAATATGTGTATTAAAAAGTATTGCTGGTTCTGGAATATTGTTTTCTTTGTTATTTTATTATTAAAACATAATAGAAAATAGGTAAATACATGATTTTCAAATTTTGGAGTAGACCAAAATTAAGAATAATAACAGTAACTAGCATAGCTAACATATCAAATGGTTTGTAGGTGTCAGAATATTATTTGAATTAGTTACATAATTTGTACAATAATCTTACTATATAACACTAATGTTATCTTCATTTCTACAGATAAAAATGTTGTGATTCTCTCACTTAGGACAGGAGCCCAGTCATCTGTATTTTTCATAAGATTCCTAGGTGGCATGGATGCAAATCACATTTTCAGAAGTGGACTAAAGCATATTTTGTACTAATTAAAATATATTGTCATTAAAATCTTGTCTATACACATGAAACTTCTCTGATTATCTTGTACTGTAAGTTCAGTTAACTCATGATCTAAAAACTCACTGATTCATTGGGTGTTTCAAGGTTCTAGATATATTTTCTAGAACTGAATTATTTTTAGAGAGCAAAATATTCTAATTAGGAAATTCCAGGAATCTTCTTGCCTCCAATAGATTGATGTTCTCTAGTGATTTGACATGTTTTACACACTGCACATGTTTGGATCTGAAATATGATACATAATACACCTTTTCTTTACAATAGCATGTGAGATGCTTAATTTTCACTCTGTAATTAAGTCAGCATATCAACAAAACACACAAATGTTCACTATACAAAGTATTAAGTAGTTGATTAGTTTTTTAAGCTTATTTATTTTGAGAGAGAGCAAGTGAGCTAGGGAGGGGCAGAGAGAGAGGGAGAGAGAGAATCCCAAGCAGGCCCCACACTGTCAGCACAGAGCCCAATGCAGGCTGAAATTCATGAACATGAGATCATGACCTGAGCCGAAGTCAAGAGTTGCATGCTTAACTGACTGAGCACCCAGGTGCCCCAGTAGTTGATTAAGATTTAATCAATAAAGGGTAGTTAAGTGTCATATATCAAAATGGCCAACTAAAATTCTGTCTCACCAGATTCACATAATTTAGAAGGATGTCAATCTTACCCTGTGGCCTTAAGTTGAGCAGATCTACTGCCTTGAATGCTCAGTCTTTCAGGACATACGCTATATAAATCCCTTCAATATGTAATACTTTCTTCTGTCTTGTGCCTTACATTCTTACTGAGAAATATTGTTACCGAGATCTTGACTTGGCAATTAAAATTTTCCCACAGAAAAATATGGGAAAAATATATTTACAGTTTTAGTTTCCAAATCTAGGCTCTCTCTCTCTTTTCGCACATCCTCACCCCTGCCATCCCTATATCTCTGCCACACACAAAACCACAACGAGAACTTGAAGGATGCTTCAGCAGCAATTTAAGCACTTAAAAAAATGCAAAATATTAAGCAAGTAAGTACACAATAATAGTGAATATTTTACAAAATTCAAGTTAAAGAAAACACATCTTTATTTTCTATTGTAATATCTTAATTACATATATGTCATAATTATATATATGTGTATATATATATATATATATATATATATGCCATTTTGATGGAAAATAAAGACGCACTCACTTTGACTTAAATTTTTAGAAGCAACCATAAGAATTAAAACCATATTTTGATCAAATTGTCTACTCTTAGTTCGGGTATTCAATGGTGCTTGTTTCCAATCTAATAATGGTGGCTATTAAAATTCAAATAATTGCCTGGCATTCTTTTTTTTTTTTCTTTAAATATCATAGCATGCCAGATAGAGTACTGAGTGGTACATGTTCCCGAGAGAATTTCATATTTGAAATTTTAAAATGCATATACATTCTCAAGAGATTTTTGTCTTATATTACCATTTTAAAAGTGTGTGGGAGTGGGGCGCTTGGGTGGCGCAGTCGGTTAAACGTCCGACATCAGCCAGGTCATGATCTCGCGGTCCGTGAGTTTGAGCCCCACGTCAGGCTCTGGGCTGATGGCTCAGAGCCTGGAGCCTGTTTCCGATTCTGTGTCTCCCTCTCTCTCTGCCCCTCTTCCGTTCATGCTCTGTCTCTCTCTGTCCCAAAAATAAATAAACGTTGAAAAAAAAAAAGTGTGTGGGAGTGAACCCCAACATATAGAAAGTTCAACTTAATGAGAGCTTCAAGAACATCTTATTAGAAACTGTCAGGATAGAGATTAAAGAACCTGAGGTCATTACAAAACTAGTGAGCTGCAATGGGAACTAACCCTTTAACACAGGTTTCCTGACACATCCCAGCTGGATTTATTCTATTCCATGTGCCATTTTTTCCCTTTATCTAAGGTTAAAAACAGCAATAAAATATACCAAAATCTATCCCTGGTTTGATTCTGGGTATGTAGAAAATGGATTGGTGGAGACACGCTAAATTTCAAATTTCAGGGAGAATATGTGGGTACTCTAAGTTAGACCTGTACTTGTCCATGATTTTAGACTGTAGCTACTAAGACTGCATCTATTTGGTATGAGACAATGAGTTAACTTTTATTAACCTTTCACTTTGTGCAATACACTGCTCTAATGATTTCTATGTTTCAGTCTGTTTAATTATTATTGGTTTTGTATTTTAATTATTACACAAAACTATGGTACTATTTTTGATTCCTTTAAAGAAAATTGTGATACCGACTGAAAACATTAAATGCCCACTCTCTCTTTTTGAAGGAAATATCCCTGTCACGGAAAGATACTGAATTTAAGAAGTTGATTTGTATTAAGACCATATCAATAAGACTAAATAATGACACCACAGGACACTTATTCTGAAAGCCAATTCAGTCATCTGTGTGGACGATATTAATAATTGTAGAAAATGGTCATTATTTCAGCCTCAAATACCTAGACAATTTGAATTTGAATAGACTCAGACTTGATGTCCTAGACTCTGGGTCTGAAGTTCTCTCTTGTCCAGCAAGAGAGCAGATGCAGGATTGAAATGTGAGAGAAGCTAATGTCCAGGGGGAGTCAAGAGCCCCAAATAAGGGTCTTTGCTCTGATTTTATTAGGGTCAGAAGGCTTACAAGTGTGCACAAAGAAAGAATGAGACTGTGAACATTAACTCAAGGGCATGAGGGGAAAAGGGGGCATTGAAGACATGCGGTGTTACAGATTTGGGTCAATACAAAACAAAGTCCTGGAGTTGGGCAGATGGTTGTTTACAGCAGGCATGAGGAGCTACCTTAGGGTCAACAGGCACCTTTATTTTGCTAATTAGCTCTGCTCAGGCAACTTAGCCCTGCTGTGGTCTATAGCCCTGTTTATGTGTTTACCTAATTTGGTCCTTCCCTCCTGTGAAAGCAGCTTCTGCTATTCTAAGTTGGGGGGTGTTACTACCCTGAATACCTAATCTTGTTTACCTTGTTTTTTGATGCTTTCATTCTGAGGCTTTTCTTTTCCTATATCTTAGTCCTATGCTGGGGGCCTTTGCCCTATTTACCTAATCTTGTTTATCTAATCTTGGATACCTTTATCCTGTGGCTTTCTATTTCTTTATGCCTTGTTAACCCATCAGTGCAAGCTCAGGGAATTCCTAAGCTTATTCCTCACAACTTGACCTTTTCTTTAGGTGAGGTGCTGACAGGAGACCATTTTGAAGTTATATTCTTGCTCAAAGTCATATAACTAATTGCAACAGAATGGTCAAAAATGCTTTTCCTTTGTTTTGATGTTAGAGAATTTGAGTTTTTAAGGAAAGGAATTTGTGAGAGAATATATGTCAAAAATAATCTATAACTAAACAGAAAACGTGTGTAATGCAGACACTAGTAACAGCTCAAAGGAGCAGTCAATGCTTCAAAAAATGTGAAGTTTCCTCCTCTGGAAGTGTCATGATTAGGAGCAAATAATAATGTATAAATCTACTATTTTACCCCATCTCTAGAGCATAGGACTGAGGGTAATTGAGTAACCAGCAACCTTTCTTTATTGTAATATAGGCTCTGTGCTTTGCTAGAGATTGTCATTTTCAAACGTGAGATTTTGATGGAGACTGTCAGCAGCTGATATACCATTGGTGATTTTGCCTTTTATATATACATGTAGCAGGTGATGAATCTCTGATTTAATTAGCATATTTTTCTAGTCTATGAACATCACAATGAGCAGGTCATATTCCCCAGAACAAATAAAAGTGGAGTTATAGGGGTAGGGTGTGTTAGTTGACTCTATTACTTAAGTAGATGAAAAACATTTATAATAATGAAACTGAATTCAAGGATTTCATCCTAAGTACATTATGTCTATTGCAACTAACTAAGCAGAGTGAAAATAACTGTGATTCATTTAGAAGCTGAGAAATTTTCCAATAGCCAAAATTTCATGAACTGACTCTATATTATAGATACGACTTCTAAATTTTTGGTTGTTTATTTCCTTTAGGCACACTTTTAATGAAGCAAGATGAGAATTTCATTAATCTCTATTTACTATTGGTAACTAGTAAAAAAATTTTAGGTGCAATATGTGCAATTTTATTTGTAACTGAAGTACAGTTGACTTTTAAAATGTTTTATTTTTAGTTGCATTTTTAAGGTTGTCTCTGTTCAAACAGACTTTTGTCATGTTTTTTTTTCAATGTTTATTTATTTTTGAGAGAGAAAGAGAGTGGGGGAGGGGCAGAGAGAGAGGGAGACACAGAATCTGAAGCAGGCTCCTGGCTGTCAGTGCAGAACCAGATGCGGGGCTCGATCTCACCAACTGCGAGATTATGACCTGAGCCAAAGTCAGTCGCTTAACCAACTGAGCCACCTAGGCACCACATGTTTATTTGTTTTTAATGTTTATTTATTTTTAAGAGAGAGAGATAGACAGAGACAGTGCACAAGTGAGGGAGGGGCAGAGAGAGAAGGAGACACAGAGTCTGAAGCAGGCTCCAGACTCTGAGCTGTCAGCACAGAACCTCATGCAGGGCTCAAACTCACAAATCCTGAGATCATGACCTGAGCTGAAGTCAGATGCTTAACTGACTGAGCCACTGAGGGGCCCCTATCATTATGTTTAAAATGATTCCAAAGTTTTTCTTTCTGCTACCAGAACTACCTATTTAATATCTATATGCTTTATATATGTTTTATACCTTAATAAAAAATACATTAAAAAATTTACAGAACCACTTACAAGAGGAAATAGACAAATCCACAATTATGACAAGATATTTTACATACCTCTCTTAGTAACTGATAGAACAAGTAGATTTTAGAAATCAGTGAGAATGTAGAATATCTGAATGACATGATCTGCAAACTTGATCTAACGGGCATTATATGAAACATTGAACCTAAGAACTAAAGAACATGCATTCTCTTCAAGCTCACCTTGACATTTACAAATCTGGCTACATGTTGGTCTAATGCAAATCTCAACAAATTTCAAAGAATTAAATTCATTTAGATTTTTTTTTACTGTAAGACAATTAAGGTAAAGAGAAATTTATAATGATAATCAGGACATTCTATATATTTGGAAATTAATAAATACACTTAAAAAATTTGTTCAATGTTTACTTATTTTTGAGGAAGAGAGAGCATGATCAGGGGACGGGCAAAGAGAAAGGACGGGAGACACAGAATCTGAAGCAGGCTCAGGCTCCGAGCTGTCAGCACAAAGCCCAATGTGGGGCTCGAACCCACAAGCAGTGAGATCATGACCTGAGCTGAAGTTGGACGCTTAACCGACTGAGCCACCCAGGCACCCCAATAAACACACTTTTAAATAGCCCACAGGTCAAAGAAGAAATCACACGAGTAGGAATTAGAGTTTTTAAATAAGTTATAATAAAAATACATGTTGAAACTTTTGCACTGCACTTAACACCATGCTTGGAGGCAAATTTATACTTTTTTTTTTTTAATTTTTTTTTCAACGTTTATTTATTTATTTTTGGGACAGAGAGAGACAGAGCATGAACGGGGGAGGGGCAGAGAGAGAGGGAGACACAGAATCGGAAACAGGCTCCAGCCTCTGAGCCATCAGCCCAGAGCCCGATGCGGGGCTCGAACTCACGGACCGCGAGATCGTGACCTGGCTGAAGTCGGACGCTTAACCGACTGCGCCACCCAGGCGCCCCGCAAATTTATACTTTTAAATGCATACATTGAAAAAGAAAAAATGCTGAACATCAGTGAGCTAAGTATCATCTCAAAAAGCTAGAAAGCGAATTTAATCACTTTGGTCTTTATCATTTCTATACCCTTTCAGTGAAGATGTTATAATGTATTTTAATTACCAGTTTTCTTGATCTCACCAGAAACATTGATCTATGAGTTCCTTGGGGGGATCATGTCTTATTCCTTATATCCCCGGTACCTATTAGAGTACCTTGTACAAGTTGATACTTGTTTGAACTGAATTAAGCTCATCATCAGTGCCTTAGATTGTTAGATCCCCAGAGTCTCAGACCCAAGGGCTTACAAAAGCCAGGCAGGTGATATGATGGATGGGGCACACTATAAACTGGAGAGCACATGCCCCATCTGAAGCAGGACTGCTGCTTTTTAACCCCAGGTGGTTGTTGTGGTGGGAGAATGCTGGCCTGGTATGGCTAGATCTCACCTACTCGTTTATAAGAAGGCAGAAATTCAGATTTCAATGTGAAATCTCCATTTTTAAACGTTAGAAGCAGATATTCCTATTTAAATACAATAGTTTACTTCTATGTTTTCTATTCAGTTAATGATTTCCTAAATTCTATGTGTATTTACTTCCAACGTTTCATTTGACTATAGTTATTGTAGCATTAATCCATGAATTCTGTTTTCCCATTTGCTTTTATGTACAACTGACCTGATACTTGTACTCTTGTGCTATTAATTTAATCAGAGTGTTTGACTTCCTTAAGAAGTTAATATATTGCATAATACAATCAGTATTCAGTGTTGAAGAAAATTACTAATAACAATTTATTGGTATACTTTTTTCATGCTTTTAATTTTGACTCATTTCCTAGATCCACAATTAACTTAATGTGAAAAAAACAACAAAGTTTACAAAATTAACCTATTCCTGACCTGAAGTGAAGAATTAGGCAGGGAGTAGAAAGGGAATAAAGCCTAAAGCTGTCCATTGTAAAGGTCTACCTTCTTGTGAAAGAGCTATCCACTCACTGTGTGGCCTTAATTTCCCTGACTGTTTCGTTGATATAATGGAAGTGTTGGGCAAGATAATAACTTGGATATCTCCCAGCTCTATTATTTTTTCTTACAGAAAACTTAACATTATGGTAAAAAATATGGCAAATATTTGTTACATTTTTTTATTATATTGAGTTTCTCTTGGCATTTTTCAGAAAGAATTATGTAGCTGACACAATGTCAAATTGTCACCTTTTAAATGATTCTTTGAAAAAATAATGTCCACCAATATCCTACAGTAGTAATTAATGTGAAGTAATCCATTAACTGTATGTGTTGCTTTCTATTTTTTTCCATTTCTGTCCCTTTCATAATTAGCCAACAAAACAGAACATTAGGGAAAAGGAAAGAGGGAGAAAATATTATGAACGGTACAAAAACACTGTCACTGACAAATTAATATAGCATAGTCTCTTGGTTCTATTTTCATGGCTGGTCTTCTAATTTTGACTTGCAGAGGATAACTCTTACAGAGTTAAATCCTAAAATTGGGTACCTGCCCTTTCCCTCTTATCTCTTTCTTTCTCTCTCTCTTGCTCTTTCTGTTTCTCTCTCTTTCTCTCTTGCTCTGTCTCTCTGTTTCTGTCTGTCTGTCTGTCTGTCTGTCTCTCTCTCTCTCTCTCACACACACACACACACACACACACACACACCTGTGCACACAACCATAACATCAATTTGAAGAAAATTTCAGTAGTTATTTCAGCACTAAGTAACAAATGCAAAATGTAAGCAAGTAAACATAAAATAGTAATGAATTATTTTCATCTCTGTGCTCCCTACTTAAAGTATTAAAAATTAGAAGCATATAAGCAAGTATGCTATGGCCACATGGTGAGTCTGTGGCTATATTCAAGTCTAAAATAAAATACTTCTGTTCAAGAACCTGTTGCTGCAAGTTGGATTTATGTAAGAAAAAGTGTATTGCTGGGCATTACCATGAAACATATGTAATTTGAAGGTTTACTTATTTGTACATTTAGCTTCATATAATGAAGGAAACAAAGGAAAAAACATTCTTGATTGATGCAACATCAGATTTAAATGGAAATAAATGATTTTTCTGCAATTCTTAAAGGAAAACCAAAATGATAAAATTATTCTCTTTGCTAGTAAGCTTTGTTAAGTTTTGACAGTTTCCTGAATTTGGAACTTTTGATGAAGGGTAGTCTCTTGATTTTATGAACTAGAAGAATCTAATGCAGGTTGGTTGCCTTTGCCTCTGCTTTTTGCAGAGACAAAAGAAAGTAAATGCAACAAAAGGAGTTTAAACTGGAAAATTTCCCAGGTTGCTGCTTTAGTTAGTCTTTCTTCAGGTTCAGTTCCCACTTTTTAACATGTAAAATATTCAGTTTAAATCTACACTACACAGAGATATATGGAGTGTCTGAAAATAAAGAGTGAAATAGAATTTAATTGCACTGGAGTAAAAAAAATTAATAAACTAAATGGCACCATTCATTTCACTGTTTTTATATTGTAAAGTATAATGTTTTCATTTTATTCTGACCTTCTGAATATTGCAGTATCTTTTATAAGAGCACAACCATTCTTTTCCACTTAATATGCTTTTAACGCAAAAATATTTAAAATATTATTTCAGTTTGAGGCACCTGAGTGGCTCAGTCGGTTAAGTGTCCAACTTTGGCTCAGGTCATGATCGCACGGTTCATGAGTTCAAGCCTGGCATGGAGCTCTCTGCTGTCAGCGCAGAACCCACTCTGGATCCTCAGTCTCCCTGTCTTTCTGCTGTTGCTCCACTCACACATGCACGTGCTCTCTCTCTCTCAAAAATAAACATTGAAGGAAACATTTAAAAATGTTAAAAAAATAATATTCTGATTTAAATTTATTACACATATTTAGAAACATAGGCATTTAAAAAAATTTTTTTTTCAACGTTTATTTATTTTTGGGATAGAGACAGAGCATGAACGGGGGAGGGGCAGAGAGAGAGGGAGACACAGAATCAGAAACAGGCTCCAGGCTCTGAGCCATCAGCCCAGAGCCTGACGCGGCGCTCGAACCCACGGACGGCGAGATCGTGACCTGGCTGAAGTCGGATGCTTAACCGACTGCGCCACCCAGGCGCCCCAACATAGGCATTTTTGACAGTGAGTGAACAGTGAATAGATTAGTTGACAAATTAATTTTGTGTTCATTGTGAAGACACAGGCTTTGAAAATAATATCCATCGTATTCCAAAGGAGGATGTAGATGTAATGCTAGTGTGGATAGAAGAAGTGGAAAAGCACAGCAAATTCTAAAGAGAAGCTTATATATAAGGGTAAATTCTGGGGGCAGGAATAATTTTAAATCTTTCTTAGAATACTTATGATGATAAATATCAGAGATATTATGACTTATATCTCCTATATTGGTACCCATGTGTTCTGGAGAGAGAATTTGTTGGCACAACTCTCTAGAGTAGAAAAAATGTTTTTCATTTTGCATATTCTTTTGCTTAAATGGGAGCAAATATATATATGAAATCACCATGAGCAATCTTCACACAAGGAACTTTGGCATATTAATAATTAAAAAATAGAAGATTTCGTTTGCTCAGAATCTACATAAATACATATATTTCACTTCTTTCTGCCCTGATTATGGTTTCCTTTGATAAAAAATGCATTATGTATCTTGAACTCTAATGTCATAACCAGTTTTAAAACATAGTAATTAACTAAAGCATTTCAAAAATGGCTGTTAACATTCCTATTTTGTTAATTTTAACTTCAGTAGCCAGTAATTTTGACATATTAACCATAGTGGCCAAGAAAAAAAACAAACAGATGACTCATCGAGTGCTGCTGTGTACTATACACAAATGCTTAATTATTTTACATGAATAAGTACATTTTACTTGAGGCCATTTTTTTCAGCATCTGGAAAGCTGATTTTCTTGTTATTTAATTCTCTAGGTCAAGTGGCCTTTTTACATTATAACTATAAGGGTAATTAATATAAAAAAATTAGGATTTCCCATTTCCATGCTATGTGAGCATTTAAGACCCCATCAGCTAGGTAGTTACCTATATTGTATTATTTGGAAGTTAGTTAAAGACCACTTACTAAAACCTATTTTGGATGAAAAGCATATTTTCTAACATTCCAAATGGCCTTTTCTCTTTAATCACTGGAAACACTCTTAAAAATGGAACCATGTAACTTGGGACATTAACTTCCAATTAATCATGAGCCCCTAACCATTTTATATTGTAAAACAGACCCTCTCTCACAGGATCTGAGGCAACATGGTAACACTTATGCTTAGGGTAACATTGGAATGTCATCGAACCTCTTTAGATTCCTCACCTTGGCTATTGTTGCCGTGATCTAGAAATAACAACATGTGCTTGAGAGAATTATTATTAAGATTAAGAAAAAAAGTATGTGAAATGTGAAACTGCCTAATTAATGATCTGGGATATAGTAGACACTCAATTTTCAGTTAAATGCATATAAGAAAGATACAGTTTTTTGTGGAGGAAAAGATCTGAATTTTTTTCAAGCAAGAAAAGTGTTGGGGGTTACTTTTGGGCAAAGTAATAACGTCTCAAAGAATAGCACTGAAAGGAAAAGAATAACAAATATCTTAAAGAGGTATTCCCCAAAGTGGGGAAGAACAGGGCAAAAGACAGATTTTTACCAATCATTGAATGTTGTGATTATACATGCATCTCTATTTATGTACACATATTCTAATGTTGTTACCCTAATGCTATAAATATGTAGTATGGCAAAAAGCTTCTGGAAATTAATACTTTTTAAAATAACCTAGAATAAAGCATAATTTATATAAAATAAAATTTGACAATTTTAATTTTACAGTTAGATGAGTTCTGGAAAATGTATGCTGTCATTTAAATGCCACCACAATCATGAAATAGAACATTTTTTATCACCCAAAAGGCTCCTTGGTATTCATGTGTAATCATACCTCTACTCTATCTCCCACCTGGGATCCTTAGCAACCCCTGATATAACCACTGTCTGTTCTAAAATATTCATATAAATGGAAGCATACAAGTGGAAGGTTTTTTTGTATTTGGCTTTTGTCACTTAGCATAAAGATTTTGTGTCCATTCATGTCGTTGGATCTGTCAATAGTTTGCTCCTTTATATTGTTGAGTAGTAGTCTCTTTTATGGACACAACTAGTCTAACTATTTAGGTTATTTCTGGAGTTTTATTTTTTCTTTCTGTTATTAATAAAGTTGCTATAAATATTTAAGTATAATTCTGTGTAGATATTGTTTTTATTTCTTTTGAAAAAATACAGGCATGCAATTGCTAGGTTGTATGATAATTGTATGCCAAATGAATTTGCTAAAATTCTTTCCAAAGTATCCATAGCAATTCCTTCCAACCAGCAATGTAAAGCATTTTATTTGCTTCACATCCTCTCCAACACATGTTTTTAACTGTCTCTTTACTTCTAGCCAATCTAGAGGATGGGCAAGGGTACTTATTTCCTGTTCCCTGATTCAAAGCTTGATAATATATTGAACAGGTTTGCAATTGCTAAATTCCCATTCCTATATTTTCTTGGATGAAATACTCACCAAAATGTTTGTCCAAGTTCTTGAGGGCTATTTTTCTTCCAATATTTCATTTTAGGGAATCTTTATATATTCTCAACTCAAGACTTCCTCAGAATTATGCTTGGAAAAATTTTCTGCCAGTTTTTGGCTTGCCATTAAACTTTCTTTAGAGCATCCTTTGGAAGCAGAAGTTTTCAATGTTTTAGAAGTCCAATTTAATCTTTTCTTGTGTTTTATAGTTTGTACATTTTTCCGTTTAATCTTAAAAATCTTTGCTTAAATAAGGTCACACAGAGTTTTCTCCTGTTTTCTAGTTTTACTTATTTTAGGTCTAGCAGTCATTTTTATTTATTGTGTCTATGTTGGAAGTAAAGGTACCAGTTTATATTTTGTCCCTTTATATGTGGACATTCATTTCCTTAATATCATATGTTTAAAAACTATCTTTTAACCTATTGAATCCCCTGTTAACTGTGTCAAAAATCAGTTTACCACATATGTATGGATCTCTTAATTTTGTTCCATTGATCTGTATGTGTATCTTTATTATAAATATAATACCGTCTTCATAACTACAGCTTTATAGTAAGTGTACATCATCCATTTGTTCTTTTTTTTTTTATTTGTTTTGCTTATTCTCAGTTCCTTGCACCTTAATACACATTTTAGATAAGTCAGTTTCATTCTTTTATAATCATAATTGGACTTGTCTTGATTGAATAGATCAATATAATTATCATAAGAATAAGGTGTCTTTCAGTCCATGAACATACGTATCTCTCCATATATTATAATAGTCATTAATTTTTGTCAGCAGTATCTTATAGTGTTCAGGGTCCAAGTCTGGAACATATTTTGTTAAATTATCCTTAAATGTTTCATAGTTTGGTGATATTTACATGACTTTTTTTTTCAATTTCAATGGCCAGTTGTTTGTTGCTAGTGTAGTGTGTGTGTTTTTTTTGTGTGTGTGTTTGTATGTGTGTGTGTGTGTGTGTGTGTGTGTATCTTAAATAATGCCCTGCTAAACACAAGTATTAGTTCTACAGATTTCTGTAGAGTCCATGAGATTTTCACAGGATTTTTCCCTTACTTTATTATTATACTGACTAGAACATCCAATATGATCTTGAATAAGAGTGGTGAGAGAAATCTTTACTTTATTCCAGATCTGAGGGGGTAGACACAGAGAACTTTACCTTTGAATGTGATGTGAGCTCTAAGTTAAATATGGACCCTATTTACCTGGTTGAAAAGCTGTCCTATATTCTTTTTTTCCCCTTTCTATTTATTTATTTGTTTGTTTGTTTGTTTATTTATTTATTTTTAAACATTACATCCAAGTTAGTAAGCATATAGTGCAACAGTGATTTCAGTAGTAGATTCCTTAATGCCCCTTACCTACTTAGCCCATCCCCCCTCCTACAACCCCTCCAGTGACCCTCTGTTTGTTCTCCATATTTAAGACTCTCTTGTGTTTTGTCCCCTTCCCTGTTTTTATATTATTTTTGCTTTCCTTCCCTTATGTTCATCTGTTTTGTGTCTTAAAGTCCTCATATAAGTGAATTCATATGATATTTGTCTTTCTCTAATTTTGCCTAGCATAATACCTTCTAGTTCCATCCACCTCATTGCAAATGGCAAGATTTCATTCTTTTTGATTGCTTAGTAATACTCCATTGTGTATATAGACACCACATCTTCTTATCCATTCATCCATTGATGGACATTTGGGCTCTTTCCATATTTTAGCTATTGTGGATAGTGCTGTTATGAACATTGGGGTGCATGTGCTCCTTCGAAACAGCATACCTGTATCCCTTGGATAAATACCTAGTAGTGCAACTGCTGGGTCGTAGGGTCATACTATTTTAATTTTTTTAGGACCCTCCATAATGTTTTCCAGAGTGACTGCACCAATTTGCATTTCCACCAACAGTGCAAAAGAGATCCTCTTCTCCACATCCTCGACAGCATCTGTTGTTGCCTGAGTTGTTAATGTTAGCCATTCTTACACATGGGAGGTGGTATCTCATTGTGGTTTTGATTTGTATTTCCTTGATAATGAGTGATGTTGAGCATTTTTTCATGTGTCAGTTGGCCATCTGGATGTCTTCTTTGGAGAAGTGTCTATTCATGTCTTTTGCCCATTTCTTCACTGGATTATTTGTTTTTGGGGTGTTGAGTTTGATAAGTTCTTTATAGATTTTGGACACTAACCCTTAATCTGATATGTCGTTTGCAAATATCTTCTCCCATTCAGTTGGTTGCCTTTTAGTTTTGCTGGTTGTTTCCTTCACTGTGCAGAAGATTTTTCTTTTGTTGAGGTCCCAGTAGTTCATTTTTGCTTTTGTTTCTCTTGCCTCTGGAGATGTGTTTAGTAAAAAAGTTGCTGCAACCAAGGTCAAAGAGGTTTTTGTCTGCTTTCTTCTCAAGGATTTTAATGGCTTCCTGTTTTACATTGAGGTATTTCATCCATTTGCAATTTATTTTTGTGTATGGTGTAAGAAAGTGGTCCAGGTTCATTCTTCTGCATGTCACTGTCCAGTTCTCGCAGCATCACTTTCTGAAGAGACTGTCTATTCCATTGGATTTTCTTTCCTACTTTGTCAAAGATTAGTTGCCCATATGTTTGTGGGTCCATTTCTGGGTTCTCTATTCTGTTCCATTGACCTCAGTGTCTGTTCTTGTGCCAGTACCATACTGTCTTGATGATTACAGCTTTGTAATACAGCTTGACGTCCAGGATTGTGATGCCTCCAGCTTTGTTTTTCTTTTTCAAGATAGCTTTGGCGCTATTCAGGGTCTTTTCTGGTTCCATACAAATTTTAGGATTATTTGTTCTAGCTCTGTGAAGAATGCTGGTGTTACTTTGATAGGGATTGCACTGAATATGTAGATTGCTTTGGGTAATATCGACATTTTAACAATATTTGTTCTTCCTATCCAAGAGCATGGAATATTTTTCCATTTTTTTGTGTGTCTTCTTCAATTTCTTTCATAAGCTTTCTATAGTTTTCAGTGTATAGATTTTTCACCTTTTTGGTTAGATTTATGCCTAGGTATTTTATGGGTTTTGGTCCATTGTAAATGGGATCGATTCCTTGATTTCTCTTTCTGTTGCTTCATTGTTGTTGTATAGGAGTGCAATCGATTTCTGTGCATTGATTTTGTGTACTGCAACTTGGCTGAATTCATGGATCAGTTCTAGCAGTTTTTTGGTGGAATCTTTTGGGTTTTCCATATAGACTATCATGTCATCTGCGAAGAGTGAAAGTTTGACCTCCTGGCCGATCTGGATGCCTTTTATTTCTTTGTGTTGTCTGATTGCAGAGGCTAAGACTTCCAAATCTATGTTGAATAACAGTGGTGAGAGTGGACATCCCTGTCTTGTTTCTGACCTTAGGGGGAAAGCTCTCAGTTTTTCTCCACTGAGGATGATATTAGCATTGGGTCATTTGTATATGGCTTTTGTGATCTAGAGATATGATCCTTCTATCCCTACTTTCTTGAGGGTTTTTATCAAGAAAAGATGTTATATTTTGTCAAATGCTTTCTTTGCACCTATTGAGAGGATCATGTGGTTCTTGTACTTTCTTTTATTGATGTGATAAATCATACTGATTGTTTTGTGGATATTGAACCAGTCTTGCATCCCAGATATAAATTCCACTTGGCTATGGTGAATAATTTTTTTAATGTACTGTTGGATCGGTTGGCTAATATCTTGTTGAGGATTTTTGCATCCATGTTCATCAGGGAAATTAGTCGATAGCTCTCCTTTTTAGAGGGGTCTTTGTCTGGTTTTGGAATCAAGGTAATTCTGGCTTCATAGAAAGAGTTTGGAAGTTTCCTTCCATTTATATTTTTTGGAACAACTTGAAGAGAATAGGTATTAACTCTTCTTGAAATGTTTGGCAGAATTCCCCCGGAAAGCTATCTGGCCCTGGACTCTCGTTTCTTGGGAGATTTGTTATTACTAATTTGATTTCTTTACTGGTTATGGATTTGTTCAAACTTTCTATTTCTTCCTGTTTGAGTTTTGGTAGTGTATATGTTTCTAGAAATTTGTCCATTTCTTCCAGATTGCCCATTTTATTGGTGGATAATTGCTCATAATATTCTCTATTATTGTGTTGGTTGTGATCTCTCCTCTTTCATTCTTGATGTTATTTATTTGGGTCCTTTCCTTTTTCTTTTTGATCAAACTGGCTAGAGGTTTATCAATTTTTTTTTTAATTCTTTCAAACAACCAGCTTCTGGTTTCATTGATCTGTTCTACTGTGTTTTTTTTTTTTTCTGGTTTTGATAGCATTGATTTCTGCTCTAGTCTTTATTATTTCCGGTCTTCTGCTAGTTTTGGGTTTTATTTGTTGTTATTTTTCCAGGTCTTAAGGTATAAGGTTAGGTTGTGTATCTAAGATCTTTCTTCCTTCTTTAGGAAGGCCTGGATTCCTATATACTTCCCTCTTATGACCAACTGCCTTTACTCCATCCCAGAAGTTTTGGGCTGTGGTGTTATCATTTTCATTGGCTTCCATGTTCTTTTTAATTTCCTCTTTAAATTCTTAGTTAGCCCATTCATTCTTTATTATGATGTTCTTTAGTCTCCAAGTATGTGTTATCTTTCCACATTTTTTCTTATGGTTGATTTAATGTTTCATACTGTTGTGGTCTGAAAACATGCACAGTATGATCTCAATATTTTTGTACTTGTTGAGGGCTGTTTTATATCCCAGTATGTGATCTATTCTGGAGAAAGAACCATGTGCACTGGAGAAGAATGTGTATTCTGCTTTAGGATGAAATGTTCTGAATATATCTATTAAATCCATCTTGTCCAGTGTGTCATTCAAAACCATTGTTTCCTTGTTGATTTTCTGTTTAGATGATCTGTCCATTGTTGTAAGTGGTGTGTTGAAGTCCCCTACTATTATGCTATTATTATCAATGAGTTTCTTTATGTTTGTGATTAGTTCTTTTATATATTTGGGTGCTTTCATATTTGGGGCATAAGTGTTTACAATCGTTATATCTTCTTGATGTATAGACCACTTAATTATGATATAATGCCTTTCTTCATCTCCTGTTACAGTCTTTATTTTAAAGTCTAGATTTTCTGATATAAGTATGGCTACTGCAGCTTCTTTTGGCGACCATTAACATGATAGATGGTTCTCCATCCCCTTACTTTCAATCTGAGGTGTCTTTAGGTCTAAAGTGGGTCTCTTGTAAACAGCATATAGATGGATCTTGCTTTCTTATCCATTCTGTTACCCCATGTCTTTTGATTGGAGCATTTAGTTCATTGACATTTACAGTGAGTACTGAAAGATATGAATTTATTGCCTGTAGAGTTGGAATTTCCAGTGGTGTTCTCTGGGCCTTTCTAGTCTTTGTTGCTTTTGTTTCTTTTTTTGTTTGTTTGTTTGTTTTTTGGTTTTTTTTGTCCGTCTTTTCTACCCTCAGAAAGTCCCCCTTAAAATTTCTTGCAGGGCTGGTTTAGTGGTAACGAACTCCTTTAATTTTTGTTTCTCTGGGAAACTTCTAATTTTTCCTTCTATTTTGAATGACAGCCTTGTTGGATAAAGGATTATTGGTTGCATATTGTTCTGATTCAACACATTGAATAATATCCTACCACTCCTATCTGGCCTGCCAAGTTTCTGTGGATAGGTCTGCTGCAAACCTGATCTGTCTTCCCTTGTAGATTAAGGACTTTTTTTTTTTTTTCTTGCTGCTTTCATGATTCTCTCCTTGCCTGAGTATTTTGTGAATTTGACTCTGATGTGCCTTGTTGCTGGTCGGTTTTTGTTGAATCTAATGGGAGTCCTCTGCGCTTCCTGGATTTTGATGCCTATGTCTTACCCAGGTTAGGAAAGTTTTTTTGCTATGATTTGTTCACATAACCCTTCTATCCCTTTTTCTCTCTCTTCATCTTCTGGGACCTCTATGATTCTGATGTTGTTTCTTTTTAATAAGTCAAAGATTTCTCTAATTCTTAAATTGTGCTCCTTTGCCTTCATCTCCCTCTTTTTTTCTGCTTCACTGTTCTCCATAAGTTTGTCCTCTGTAACACTGATTCACTGCTCTGCCTCAACCATCCTTGCCACTCAGTTACAGCATTTTTTATTTCATCCTGACTAGCTTTCATCTCTGCAGAAAGGGATTCTAATCTGTTTTCAACCCTAGCTAATATTCTTATTATTGTGATTCTAAATTCTGTTTCAGACATGTTGCTTGTATCTAAGTCCCTGACTGTCATTTCTTCCTGCTGTTTCTTTTGGGATGAATTCCTTTGTTTCATCATTTTGAAGAATGGAAAGGAATTAATAAGGTAAAAAAATTAAAATTAGAAAAATTAAAAACAACGCAAAAAAAAAATGACGCTAGATCCTAGGTGTATTTTGGTCTGGTTGTTGAAAGGAGTTTGACAGATTAGAGAAAAACAGGAATAAAAAAGGAGGAAATAAAAAATAAAAAGAAGAAAAAAAGAACAAATTAGAAAATATTTGAAAATTTAAAAAAATGAATACAATGAAATAGAATAAAATTAAATAATGGAAGTGAAAGAATTTGAAAAATATACAAAACAGTAAAAATATAGTAGAAAAAATTAAAGAAAAATATTTTTATCAAAAATTGAAAATAAAAATAATTTTTCCTTCTGTATTCAAAAAAAAGAAAAAGAAAAAAATTGAATACATGGACCAGTGAACAGACTGAAATATGATTGAAATTACATTGTTTTCCCCTAGAAGTCAAACTGTGAAGCACTTTATACTATGTAAACTATGCAGGCAGAGAGACTTGTGGTTTTCCTGAAGAGGGAGGTTGGCCCAGTTTGGTGGGGCTTAGTGTAATGGCTTAAATCTCCACTAGGTGGTGCTGCTTAGCTTACTGGGGTGGATTGTTGTGGTGCTTGTAGGTGTGTATGTGCATGCACAGGAGGGGTGAAAACAGCATCACCCAGCTACCCAGTCTCCAGTATCAGAACTCTGTTCTGCCCATTCAGCAATCACAGACCCGTCCTTTGTCTCCAGCTTCCATTCACTCCCCAGTTTTACACTGTTTGTGACCAAGCCATCAGGTTTCCAGGCAGCACCGCCTTCCTGAGTTTTACCTCAGATGCGGCTGTGTTTCCCAACCTCACACTTCTGAGGGACTGTGGCTTTGACCCAGTCAGACCTTCTGGGAGAGGGTCTCACTGAGCAATGACCAGGTGCTGGCACCCAGGAATGTTCAGAGACTGTGCTGCTGCTGCTGCCCAGAGACTGTGGCTGGGTGCCAGCCCACCCAAGAAAAAGTTCATGTGACCATGTAGCAGCATTTCAGGGATATGGAAAATCACAACACACATCTCAGCTCCTGGGGATTCGCCCTCCCCACCAGAGCACCTCCATGTATGGAGCTGCAGAATTTCAGACTCTGCACTCCCCCTGTTTATAGAGACTTAATGGAACTTATACCCTCTCCTTTCTCCTGTCTCCCTTTTTAGTTCAGTCCCTGCGGCTGTTTCCACTTTTTCTGCTTTCTCTCCAGCTGCTTTTTTTTGGGGGGGGGCGTGCCTTTCCCATATTCTTCCCCAGTCTCCATCCTCTCTGTGTGAGCAAAAACAGCTCCCTGCCCTCTGTGGCTTCTCTCTCTCGCAGTTCACCACTTCACACTGCATACATGCTGAGTCCTGTGGTTGAGGTTGTGCAGATTGTTGTGTTAATCCTCAAATCAGTTTTCTAGGTGTGCCGGATGGTTTAATGTTGATCTGGCTGTATTTCATGGACACGAGATACAAAAAAGACTTCCACGCTGTTCCACCATCTTGGCCTCTCTCCTCCAAAAATCTGCCATTCTTTCTTAGTCTTTTGAGACTTTTTGAAATATGGGTATTAAATTTTTTTCAAAATTGTTTTCTACACATATTAAGAAGATTATGTCATTTTTCATTTTTATTTTTTACCCATGAAACATTTTTAAATTTTTTTTTCATTAATTTTATTTTTAAGAGAGAAAGAGAGTGTGAGCAGGAGTAGGGGAGGGGCAGGGAGACAGGGAGACACAGAACTCAAAGCAGGCTCCAGGCTCCATGCTATCTGCACAGAGCCCAATGCATGGCTCAAACTCATGAACATGAGATCATGACCTGAGCTGAAATTGGATGCTTAACTGACTGAGCCACCCAGCCTCCCTTTGACCATGAAACATTTTAATAACATTCAATAAAAGGTCAAGGAGAAGGAATTTCATAGTCCCTGAGCAGGCAACTATAATTTCAGTTCCTCCTACAACAAAGGAGATAGAAAGGGCAGGCTGACCTCAGGAAGTTACAGGGCAGTGGAGGCCAGGTCAGACCTGGACAGGGTGGTGTTTGTAGCCACATAACTTACTACCTACTAGGAGCTCTGGAAGCACCTTGGGGAAAACTGAGAGATAATGATGGGTAGAGGTTTCCCAGGGGAATGCTTTCACATCCAACATTCACACCTCTTGACAGCAGCCTAGAGGTATCATGCCCATTTTGCAGATGAGAACATGGAGACTCAGAGGTGATGAGAGGAGAGAGGAGACGAGAGACCAGCATACAGCAAAGACAAGAAGAGCAGGGCCTACTCAATTTCACATGAAGTTCAGAGCTCCAGGACTGTCAGCACAGAAGTCCCCACTCTGACGTTTTTGTATAAGCTGATGTTGTACAGTGGCTGGCAGAAGATGGCCCATTGTCATTCTGAGAATGATCTTCACCTTGTTATAGCCCATTTTCTTAGGCACATTCTCACTGGCAAAGAGGTCAAAGTTGTAGTGGTCCATGGTCTTATAGTCCAAGGGAACCTAGATGCAAATGTCTGCTTTTCCTTGGACAGAGGTATGGAAGATGATGAAGTGCTAGGACATGTTCCCCACCAGATATACCTCAAACATGCTTTTCAGGCCCAAGTTCCATTACTGTAGGATATCCTCAACCTGTGGGCCACAGGACAGAGATGAAGGAACAGTGGAGTTTGGAAACCCCTCTGGAGAAAATGGAGTTCAGAGAGGTTGAGTGAGCCACCCAAGGTTGAACAGGTTGTTGGGGACAGAGTGAGGATAAAAGTTTAGACCCAGATCCCAGCCTAGGGTGACTTCCAGATTGAGGGAAGTGGGGTCAGGGAGTCCCTCAGTTGAAGCCTCAGTGCAATAATAGTTACTGGAGCAAACTGAGATGGTAACACTGAGGACTCTAGGGCCAAATCTAAGAGAATGTCAGCAGGTGAGGCAAAGCAGGGAAGGAGCCCTGAGAAGGGGAGTTTTGAACTGGCTTTAGTAATGAAGGGAAAATGGACTAGAAGAGCTGGTTTTTCATTTTTAAAAATGTGTTGGGACATCTGGGTGGCTCAGTCAGTTAATTCTCCAACTTGATTTTGGCTCAGGTCATGATCTCAAGGTCATGAGATCAAGCTCTGCATTGGGCTTCTCACTGGACATGGATCCTGCTTGGTATTCTGTCTCTCTCTCTCTCTGCCCCTCCCCTGTGCTC
This sequence comes from Lynx rufus, assembly GCF_022079265.1. Lineage (NCBI taxonomy): Eukaryota > Metazoa > Chordata > Mammalia > Carnivora > Felidae > Lynx > Lynx rufus. Next base: position 59,612,106 of record NW_025814867.1, read on the forward strand.
TCTCTTGCTCTCTCTCAAGAAAAAAATATGTTCATATGGTTGATTACATTGATTCACTATTTAATATCGAGCCAACGTTTCATACCTGGGAACATACTTGATTATGTTACATTATCTCTTTGTAAAATGTTATTGAAATTTTCTGTTTGTGTTCTAGAGGGATACCTATCTCTAGTGTTTGTTTTCTGGAATGTGTTTGTCTGGTTTTGTTGTCAGGACAATGCTGACTTTTCCCATGTTGTATTATCTGGAGGGCTACATAAAGACATGGTATTATTTCTTCCTTCGTATTTGCAAAAGTCTTTTACTGGTACCTAACATTCTAATTTAAGATTTTTTCAAAAAAATAATTTCTTATGTTAGATATAGGGCTATTCAGATTACAGATCTCCTCTGGAGAGAGCTTTGGTAGTTCATGACTTTCAAAAACAAATCGTATATTTCACCTAAAATGTTAAACTCGTTTAAAGTTGTTCATAGTATTTCCTTTTTAGCCTTTAATGTATATAGAAATATAATAATGTCTCATTTTTCATTCTTAATAATAATCTATGTTTTCACTTTCTTTTGTGTGATCTATATGGCTAAAATTTTATTAATTTTATTGATAGTTTCTAAAGATTTTGGTTTTCTTGTCTATTATTTTCTATTTTCTATTATCTATTTTATTGATTTCTACTTTTACCTGAGTTATTTATTTCCTTCTGTCTACTTTGGATTTAATTTCTTTCTTGTCTATTATCTTCTTTTCAGGCATATTTTATATGGGAGTAAATAAGGAGTCTAGAAGTTTAAGTGTTTAAGGTAAAGCTCCACTATAACATATGGCACATTGGGGAAAAAATGGTTCCTCTTTTTATATCTTCCAGATGGTTAAAAAAATTTTTTTGCACTAAATATACCTGCTGAAATCAAGTTGCTATCTTGTAACAGCCATAATTTCAAGTCTTTCTATCCCTCTGTTGTCAGCCAATCCAGGCCCATAAGCCCCCTTACTCTGTAATAATGAGATATAAATTTAGCCTTGGTGGCTGAAAGCCATTAATTCTCTAGCATCATATTCTTATAGAAGTACTCCTTAAGGAGAAATATGCACCCTCTCCATTTTTAAAATCATCGACTAAAAAAAAAAAAGATTATTAAATGTCTTCAACTGGTTTATAGTTTTGTAGATTCTGAGTAAAAACAGAAAGTGGTAAATAACATCGATTTATGTAGATATATATATATTATATACATCATATATTTATTATGTATGTATATACATACATATTAGTTGTATATATATACCAACTAATTCTAGTTATATATTTATATATATATAACAAAAAAATTAATAAAATTGTTTTAAGCATCTTGTTGCATATTATATATATATATATGTATACATATACATATATGTATCCTCTAATTAAAATATATATAATCCTTAATATTTAAAAATGACACTTAGGTTTGTTATAGCAGATCAGGTCTGTTATATATTCATTCATATTTAATGAAAGGCAGAAATATAATTTAATCCTATTGTAGCATATGCGAACTTTGAAACCTATGCAGGTAAAAACTGTTCCTTTCTCCAATAAAATATATTAATTGAATAGGGTTAAAGGTATTGTGTTAAAATAAGTTCTATGAAATAATGGTATATATAGTTTATCTATTTAGCTCTCTGTGTCACACTTTAAATTTCACTCATCATTATTTTACATCATTGTTGTAAGACTGTAGAGGTTAATTTCAGTTAGAAATATACTTAAATTCATGACTCCTTTAACATCTTACTACTTAGCTTCTATGCAAATCAACATGATAACTATAGGTTAAAGCTTGTATTTTATTGTCATTATGTAAACAAACTAACATGGTATTAAATTGATATTTTAATTTTACATATATTTATGCTGGTACTAGGCAGACATATACTACTTTCACCTCTCCTTTGTTGCTTAGAATTATTGTGACCCTGCTCCCCCTCTCACCAATAGGAAAATAAGTTCTGCGTGTAGTACTATAGCAATATTCCATTTATATCCCTTATAGTTAGTGATGAAATAACCAGTCAATCTATTTATCTGACTGTGTAAAACAACAACTGATATTATCTGTATGGAGACTTTTTCTACCACTTCTGCTGTCGTTAGGTAAGACAGCCCTTAATTATGGAAACATCATGTGTATTTTAGTGATCCTACATGTTCAGCAACTTCCAAAATAATGGACAGAGTTTTCCTTAATAAAACTAAATCGAAGAACATTCTTTTTCCTATTATTGGGTGTCAATAGTACCTAGGAGTCTGGTGGGAGATGACCAAGAGAAGAAGCACAAGTGCCAGAAACTGAGAAAAATATTTTTTTGTTATTTGACTCAATGTTTACAAGAATTATGCAGCAAGGCACTATTACCCGTACAAAGTTAAAGTAACTAAGGCAAAAATATTAAATTAATTATCTTGAGGTTGTATATTTCATAAGTAAACTGGAAATCAATGAAAGTATCCCTGGCTCCAAAATTGATGATAATTTCACTGTAAGTTCACCTAGGCGAAAACTTGAGATAGCTAAGGTTAGCTGCGTCTTTGCACTCTTCTAGGCACTCAACGGAAGTTTTCAGAGTATATAAACAAAGGGAACTATAAATCAGGAACACTCAGTATCCACCACCTCCCAAGTGCAAAGAGAAGCTGAGAGGTTTCACGATAAAAAAAGAACTCCATTTATTAAGTAATTACCATACATTAGACACCTTTCTAGTTTAATAGATTAACTTAGTTAATAACCAAAATACTATGATGAAGTAAATAGTTTTATTGTTATTGCCATTTTGCCTAGTAAAACTGAAGTAGAAAGAGAAAAACTGACTTGCCTGAATCACTCAGATATAGATATAAGTGGGTGATGAAATTTGAACAGGAAGTTTGGTTGTAGAGCTCAGCTCTTTTAACCATTATATTATGTTACCTCATCTCATAGATATATATCAGAGAAAGTCAAGAAATACACTTGCATGTAAGAAAATAAATAAGCCAGTTTGGGACACTTTGAGGATCTGGACAAATTCAAGCCATAAACCAATGTGCACTGATAATCAGGATCACTGCTGACATCATCACCACTAGCACAAGTTTCATTATCATTATCTAACATTTATTAGCACTGTTCTACACATATTACACATGTCTCTTCATTTAATCCTATCAACGGCCCTATTTCCTTCAGGGCACCTATCATATCCTATCTTATATTGTGATTTTAAAATAAAAATATGATATTTCTCTACTAATTTATGGCCCTCTGTTGAAGGTAGCATCTGGCCTCTGACTCATCTTAATATTTTCATATAACAAGTGGAGGACAGTATTCGACATATTACTTAATATTTATTAAATGAAAAAGTGGATGGATGATTCTTGAAGTATAGTCTGAAATGACTCATTTTATGCAAAGCCAATTTCAGAGATACATAAATATGGAAAAAATAAACATAGTATCAAAATTGAACTATTATGAGAATAAAAGTACAGTTTGTAGTATAGTATTAGACATATAGCCATGGATATAAAAATTATGAAGACCTAAAACAAAAAATCATTTTATTCAATATATTATTTTGGTCAGATATTCATATCCTCATGAAAATAATATTTAGGTTAACATTCATCTTCTTTTCTACCACTAAGATTACATTTTATAATTATTCTTGAAATTTTTATTTTATTAGATCAGAAAAACTGGGAGAAAAGTTTTAAAATTCTGAATGCTGAGTTATTTTTAATTGCTTGATTAAATCTATGAAATACATGTTTCATTAAGATTGAATTAGAACACAGATACTTAAATAGTTGGGGATCCCAGATGGCTCAGACGGTTAAGCCTTCAACTCTGGATTTTGGCCCAAGTCATGATCTCACAGTTCATGGGTTCTAGCCTGCATTGGGCACTGGTCAGGCTCTGCTGGCAGTGTGGAGCCTGCTTGGGATTCTCTCTCTTAACTTAAAAAAAAAAAAAAAAACTTAAGTAGTTAATAAGAATATTAGTAGCCATAAGGAAATGGAAAAAGAATAACTGTTTACAACTGTACACTACCAGAATTTTAAAAAACTGTCAGAACTGATCAGAGCTAGGAGGACAAAGACAACAATATCAACAAAACACTGTATTTTTCCAGTAAAAAATAATTCATCTTTATCTAAGCATTATATGAACATTTACATAAAAATATATTTCAAAGTTGAATGAATACATTTCAATATTTTAAAAAAGTTTTACAATCAGCACTATACATTTTTTGATAGTTAATTAGCATAGGTGCAAAGATTGGTTGGGAGATAATAGGAAATAATAGGAAATTGATTGTGTATTGTATGTAAAATACGGATAAAGGACATCGTAATCTCCCTGATTAAAATGAAGTTGCTGAGTATGTTTAACATATATAAATAATATGCACATCAGCAGCAAGAAATGAGGTGAGAGGTCAGTGTTAAATATCTAAACTTATAGTTAATTAAAATCAAACTTTTTTTACATCAGAACTAATTTAGATATTTCATATAAAAATTAGTTTTGAAGTGAAATTTTAGGTAATATAGTAAAAACGAGGATATTACAACTATTCTACATTTTTTTCCTGAGAGTAGTAGTTTCCTTTTTTATTTTTTCTCAAATAGGACTTCATGTCATATTAAGGAAGTCCACTTTAAAAATAATGTGTAGCTAGCTAAACGGTTAAACTCCAAATTTACTGTATGAAATCTTTTGTCTAGATATCTGAATGAATCATTCTGCAAAGATGCAGTATGATATTCAAAAACTAAATTAGCACTTGAAAAGTAGCATTTATATTCCATCAATATATTCCAGGATTATGAAAAGAATGACTGCATATTCAAAATCTATTTTAGAAAATATTGGATGTATACATGAAAAAAGCACTAGATTTTTCATGGGAGTATTTTGCAATTTGTAGAATATACATGTTGCATAATCAAACAGTTTTAAAACATATTTATAAACATTTTATTCTATTATCATAGGTTATTTTTTTACCAAACAGATACAAGAATTTTAAAGAACCACTAAAATATACTCAAGTATATGCAAATATATAAATGTAAATGGATGCACATATATATAAATCAGAGTATGCAGATATGTACTTGCATAGCATTTCTTTTTTTTTTTAATTAATTTATTTATTTTGAAAGAGAGAGAGACAGAGCACGCAAGCAGGGGAGGACAGAGAGAGAGGGAGAGAGAGAACCCCAAGCAGGCTCCACACTGTCAGTCCATAGCCTGACTCAGTGCTCAAACTCACAAGCTCTGAGATCACGACCTGAGCCCAAACCAAGAGTCAGAGGCTTAACTGACTGAGCCACCCAGGTGCCCCTAACATTATGCATTTCTATGTGTGTATCTGAATGTACAACATGGCAATATCAAATCTTCCCAGAAACCAAGTGTAAATACCTTCAACAGATAACTGGTCCCTTAAACAAGTAACAGGTTACTGGTGATAATTTTGCAGTAGGATTTAGAAAAAAATAAATACTTAAAAAATAAAGCAGATATGATATATGCTTTTAAGAATATCCAGGGAGGGGGTGCCTGGGTGGCTTAATTGGTTGAACATCTGACTTCAGCTCAGGTCATGATCTCATAGTTTGTGAGTTCGAGCCTCGCATTGGGCTCTGTGCTGACAGGTTGGAGCCTGGACCCTGCTTCAGATTCTGTCGCCCTGTTTCTCTGCCCCTGACCCACTTGTGCTCTGTCTCTCTCTTTCTTTCAAAGATAAATAAACATTAAAAAATTAAAAAAAAAGAATATAGAGGGAATAGGTAACTGGTCCCTTGCTATCATTCCCTGGGTATTCTTAAAAGTGTATGTCATATCCTCCTTATTTGTCAAACATTTGTATATTTTTTTCTAAATCCCTACTGCAAAACTTTCTGGATGGTAATATGCTAATTGGTGTTGTAGTATTAAATATATGACAACATGCTTTAATATTAATAAGGAAATGTCCATCATTAGCATATTGTTATTCAAATTGCAAAATTTAGGATTAATCAAGAAAACATAACACAAGCACCTAGATTAAAGCAAAATGCTTTTGTTATGAATAATACTGAATTTTGAAATCTATTTTATATAAAAATGCTATTTGGTTTCCTAGAGGTCACCCTACAAAAGGATTTGAAATACATAATTTTTAACCTAGTATATTGGGATGAGAGCCTCAAGAAGCAAGAATGAATACATGATGATAGCTAAACCAATTTCCTAGAAAGGCACAGACGGTACTCTAATGTGAAGAGTTCTGTGGGTTGCACTCTATGGGTAATTAGTTCAGATCAAGGAAATGGACACAGAGTATCACTGACAGTGGTACTCTGGCTCTGGTTTTTATCCAACATTGTCATGGTTAAGAAATATTTTTAAAATATGGTTTTGAAGAGGCCACACATTTAGTCTGGACTTGTATGTCCTTGCTCTAGAAGTCTGCACTGAGACATCTCTATCAGGACTTGCCAAGAAACTTACAAGGCATCATCATATACTATAGATAACTCTTGGACCATAGCTTGGACCTGCTACAGAGACTCTTCAAAAAAGCAACCTTCTGAGCCACCTAGAAAATAGATCAAGAAGTATTCCAAAAGAGCATTATACATGCTCATTCCAAAACTCAAAAGAAGCTGATGAAACCTTATGCTTCTTTTAGTTGTTAGAGGTTCAATCTGAAATATATTGCCTTTTTTGGATCAGGTATTTTAGCATGCTCAAGAGCACCCAATTCCCTAATATTTCACTGATCGTAAAAGACTTCTGGAGAGTTTATCTTCTAACCACTGGAATGCAGTTATCTTACTAGTTTATCTGGAATATTGCTGATCAAGTCATTGACACAATGTCCCCAAGATAGCACAGCAGTAGATGTTCTGTTAAATGTCAGTGTAAGAAAGATTTAAGCGGACTACCTAGTGAGCAAGAGAAGGAAGGTTAACTCTGCCCCAGGGCAAGACTAAAAATGACTACTAATCTGATGATATTTCTTAATGGTACTGAAAAAAAAAGGGAATGTGCTAGATCAGTAGCTGAATATCAAGTGCCAGAGGCTGGGATAATTTGTTCTAGAAAAAAAAAACAACAACAACAAAACTACATCAAGTGAGGCTGTCCAAACTGGGGCTACAACTTCTTTTTAAGTTTACGTTCGTTCATTATTTTTCTGCCAAAATGTGCAGATATAACTCTGACAAAAGCAAATATGAGGGACACCATTCAGCATTGCATTCTGAAGTCTGTATGAGTGGTTCTAATTTCTGTCATTGCACCTGAGATACATTATTGTTTCCATCTTATTAATTTGGTCATAAGACAAAAGTTTTAAGGACTCTTTTCCTTTTTTTTTTCCCCCTCTTCCTCAATAACAGAGCTGACTTCATAGGTTAAGGGACCCAATGTTAGTGTTCTTCTAACTATATCTATTCCGATTACACAGTCAGGGAAAGGTGAAATAGCCACAGACTGGATCTGTAAACTGACAGACTTCATGTGAAATGACCTTGGACCAGGACCAAGTCCTTATCACAGAGCTTCTGAATAATCCCACTGTAAGAGGGGAATTATGATAGCATTTTGAGTCTCTTGATATTAGTGTCCCTCTAGACCCTGTAACCAATAGCCCTTGAAAGATGTCTTTCTTCAGTATATAGATATTTACTTGATAAATGACCATCAATTTTGGGGGGGGATAGCTACTGCTTATATTTGCTGTAACATTACAAGATCTTTCCTCAAGAGGACACAAGCTCTTCTTTTAAAATTCTTTAAGATTTTTACTTTTCTCCTTGAAAACTCTGCTAGCATATAGAGTGGATGAACCGTTACTTAAAGCATATACTTTGCTAGAGAGTGTGGGGTCAAGGACCAACTACTTTGTTAGGATCTGGAAGACTCGTTAGATCATTTAAACTTACTGAATCAGAAATCTGCATTATTAGGTATTCCCTAAGTATATGAAGATTTGTGACAAACCAATTTTGTACAAATATATTGACCATTTGTATTAACTAATGTTTTGAGTTCTATCATTTTACCTCTAAATCAAAAAATGAAGTTGGTGGAGGACAAGAACTTTGAATATTCTTTTGTGCCCTGAAAAAAAAGCAAAAGATCACAAGTTACTGAATTAAGTTACTGAGACAATTTTAAGCCACATGTTATTAATGTATAGAAATCATCATGCTGGAGTTTTAGTCCATAAATTACAGAACCATGCACTTGTTGTCTCTATCATATGAGTGTTCTGGAAATCAGCACTTCCTGATGCCTACATTCTTAGGAGTTCTATGCTGTACCAATTTTGCTCACAAGGTGTTCTGTTATTATAAGATATATAACTGCACACCAAAAAATATAATTCTTGTTCTAATTCTAAAAGTACTTAATGTAAAAGATCTTTTGCTCAGAAAGTAATGACTGAAGCACAATTTGAATCACAAAAACCAACTATCAGTTAGATAAAATAATCCAGTCTTTTTTTTTTACTTAATGATATGGTAAATTAGATGGGGATTCTTATATCCCTGGAGTTCAATTAAATCAGATGGTTTGTTTTGTGTTTTTAAATTGTAAGGTAGTTTTTAGTTAACAACATTCAAGCTCATTTTCCAAATAAACCATTGAGCATTTTTTTGAGACTCTAAGTGTTGTAAATTGAAGTTTCTTTATTCATTACCATACTCAAAATGGTTTAATTGGAAAATAAACTGTGTACTAGGTTCCAAAAATAAGATTACAGAATGATGGTATTCTATGTGAAATAGTCTTAAGCTACATCACATCTATGCAGACAACTGTGAATGCAAAAATAACTATATCTAGGTATACATATACTGGGATACATGCAATAGGTCATAGATACAGCTAACTGTACACAGAGACATAGATATAAAGGTATAGATACTAGATATATTTAATACCTATCATAAAATTTTTAGTTTGGTAATGATCATTGAAGTTACAAGTCAATTCTCTTTACTTGACTCATAAAGACACTAAGCCTCAAAGGAATGAACAATCTCTTTAGAAAACATTAGCCAACAGCAATGTCTAAAATCAGCCATCCTGACTCCTAGCACAGTAACCTCTCCTGAGGTTTCCTCTCTAGTCAGTGACTTTCTATTGTGGCTCTTTACATTGCCTAATTAACATATATTTTAAAAGTTTGAAAAAGACAGGTAGGTGCTACCAATAAAGCATGTGCTCATTTTAATGTCAAATAATCCAATACTTTTTTGCAGAGTTCTTTGCTTTTAACAGCCCAGTGGGATCCATTCTACCACTTTATTCTTCAAAGTAATAAGTGTCCCAATTGCATGTGAAATGTTTCACTGCATTAGTATGAAGGTATAATCAATAAATGGCTGGTTCACTCAGTATTTTGAAGACTTTGCAGAATGTAAGGTCATGCCTGATGAGAATACAATAGCAAAAGTGTCACCGAGTGATTATAGTGATTCGACAGTTGAGTATTCCTTTTACTTAGATGTAGTGTTTAACTTGGTTACTACCTAAAGTGAAATTTAATATCAAGCTCTTCTTGCTTTAAGTATTTTATCAGCAATCTAATTCCTAAATGAAATGTAAGGTCAGTCCCTAACCATAAATGTCCTTGAAGTATAGTCCATCTTTATGAGAATACTCGATCGGTGAGCATACACATTTCAACAAGTGATATTGTAAAACATAGCTAGAGAGGCATATAGACAAATTTATAATAATGTTTTTCAATAAATATTTGTTGTGTATTTGATCAAAGTGCTGAATTCAGTACGGTAGTAGAAGAGAATGAATACTATGATAAGTTTAACAAGACAATAATAATAATAATAATAATAACATAAACAATATAATTTAATTGTTCTAAAAGCCTTTCCTATAGGCACTATAATCTCAATTTTTTAATGTGCAAACTGAGATGAAGAAAGTTATCTGCTTAGCATCATTTAAATTTAACTCAAATTTATTTGCATGAAAATTATTCTGCATTTATGTCAAATTTGAAAACAACTGGTTCCTGTTCTCAAAGGATTCATTATATCATAATACATAGAAAAAAAAAAAGCACACAATTAGCAATACAACTAGGCACATTATGGTGAATATGTAAAGGTTTAGACAAAATCTTAAGAGGGCTCCAAAGAGGTAGCATTTAAGTCTGACTGACAAATACAGAATGATTCCAAGATAAGGTAATATTTGACCTTTAACTTGAATGTTAAATATTTATGGAAAAATGAGAAAAAGCTAGGCTATTTCTGTAATATGAAGCCTGTGGGTGGGTAAAGGCAATAAGTCATGAAAGACCCTGGCATGCTCAGATATTTACAACCAGTTTTGTTTCCTGCAAAATACAAAACACACAAAGAAACTGCAGAAGAAGAGGGTTCAAGAGCTAGAAATGAAGTTATAAGATGTTATATATGAAGTTATAAGAAGAAAATTTGTGAAGTACTCAACATGTCATGCTAAGACACTTTAATTTTTTTTTTCTCCTGGCAATGAGAAAAACAAAAAAATGATCAGATAGATTAATCTAGCAATGTTCTAAGGTGCAATGGCAAGCAGAATGATCGAAATCAAAGGTACCATTTGAGAACACATTGTTCGGTCTTCACTGAAGTTAGATATACCTGTCCACTTATCCATGTATCTAATAAGTAAGCATGTATCCAGAATCATTTTCTCAATTGGTTGGTAATATTAACTATGATAATGATGTCCATTTGAATATCACTCAGTGAATTAAATTTGTTTTATATATTCCCATACTTAATCATGGGGGTGAGAGACATGAAAAAGACAATGCAGGCATTCTGTCAACAGTTTAGAGATACAGAATTTGTAGTAGAGAAATAAAGATGCCTGTTCAGAATCATACAAGTAATAACTGAAGAAAACAAAATGAGACGTTGGGCCTTCTGACCCTATTAATCGTATCTTACAGAAAACTTTTAATGTGGCTTTATAAATTTCAATATTAAATTGATATTTACTTTTGAAACATAGAATAAGTTGATACTCCATGTGTTTGCTCATTCAAGTTTAGAATACCATACTCATAATTAATTCAACAGATATTTACTAGTACCAATGAAGCACTGATAAGGAAAGGGACACTACCAATACTTTATTTTATTATTTTTTTTAATTTTTTTTTCAACGTTTATTTATTTTTGGGACAGAGAAAGACAGAGCATGAACGGGGGAGGGGCAGAGAGAGAGGGAGACACAGAATCGGAAACAGGCTCCAGGCTCTGAGCCATCAGCCCAGAGCCTGACGCGGGGCTTGAACTCCCAGACCGCGAGATCGTGACCTAGCTGAAGTCGGACGCTTAACCTACTGCGCCACCCAGGCGCCCCTATACTTTAAATAATTTAAAGCTTTGTAGAGAAGACAGATCACTTGAATAATTACTAAGATAATAATTTCTCTTTACTTACTAGTTAATTTTAAAAATTACAGTAATTTGTGGGGCGCCTGTGTGGCTCAGTTAAACGTCTGACCCTTGATCTCAGCTCAGATCATGATCTCATGGTTCATGAGATCAAGCCCCACGTTGGGCTCTAAGCTCATAGTGCAGAACCTGCTTGGGATTCTCTCTCTCTCTCTCTCTCTCTCCCTCCCTCCCTCCTCTCCCCTGCTTTCTCTCTGAATAAATAAATAAATAAATAAATAAATAAATAAATAAACAAACATTAAAAAACAAAAATCACAGTAATCTGCATCTGCAATTTATATCTTTTCATCCATAATGAAACAGAATATATATCTGTATATATGCCATTGTTTTAAATGTTATAAACTATTGGGAACCTTGTCATAAGTAAAGTCCAATTCTTAAAATCTATTTTGGATGCAGTCTGATACAAGACTTTTGGAAATATACTTCAAAAGCTCTGAAAACAGAGATGGCTTATGAAAAAACAGAAAAGGATGAAGGATTTGTGGTTCCACTTCCCCACACAACCTCACAAGAAGAAATCAAGGAGACATTTCTGTCAAAGGAAATAGATGGGGTTCAATTATGATAGCACTTTAGAAAGTATCTCTATACACATCTAGATCAAAATGGCACATGGCTAAGCATCCAGGGTAGGGTCTCAACATTTTTATGTATGTGTATATACATGTACAATTCATATATGTATATACAATATATATTTATAAATATATATTATGTACATAAAAGCATATATGTATATATATTTCACACACACACACACACACACACACACACATATATGAAAACTTTCAGAAAGTATCTCTAGACACTTCTAGATTAAAATGGCACATGGCTAAGCCTCCAGGGTACAGTCTTTACATTTTTTATGTATTGTGTATAAAACTTTCATCAAGTTGGAGAAAGATAGGCAAACAATCTGACCAAACATGGGAGAAAATTGTATTATTAGTAAGGTATCTGAAGCCAAATTATGTAAAACCTAGCTGGCCTTGTTTTGGCATATGTCAAAATTACTTCATGAGGACACTAGAAAAAAGTTAGAAAGGTGTTTATTTTATATTGGTCACTGATCATCCACTGACCCAGAAACTTAGGGCATGTTCATAGAAAATGGCAGACATATATTTCCTCACTTAGGAAATTCACTTGTAAATTAAGATCACCCCTCCCTCAACATCTGAAATTCCATGTTCATAGTATATTTTTTAAGTAGGGTAGGTAGTTTTAATATCACAAGTCAGAAGCTGAAATTAGGGACTGACTGCAGGTGGCCTTGTACATTTGGAGATGTCTAGTCATTAAGGCGAAGGAACGCATAATTCTCTGTGTACTATGAAAGCTCTAAGAACTTGAAACATAGGCAAAAGAAATAAAAGGAAGAAACCAGTAGAAAATAAAAAAAAATTAAGATGCTAAAATCAAGGAATCATACTGGAAATTCAGCATTTCCAAGTCTAGCTAGAATATTGAAAAATAGAATTCAAAAACTTTGCTAGGAAACTAAAAGGTGAACTAAGGGCACTCTACACTTTGGGGTAATTTTTGTAGTCTTTGTTTGTTTTGTTTGCATAGAAAGCAAGAATATGTGCCTTCAATGTAAAACATCTAAAATCATAAGAAAAACCTGGTTAATATTAAAAAGCAAGAAAATATCAAATATGCAATAGAAGAAATAAGGGAAAATGTCATGGAAATGACAAATCCATTCAACTCTACACTAAAAAGAGAAAAGAGCAGAATTAATCCAGTCAGCACATACACACATAACTAATCACAAAAGAAACCAAAAAAAAAAGCGCAATAAACCAGTAGAATAATTTATTGGTTGCTGAGCAAGTTTGAAGAAAAGCTCTTAAAATGAAAATAAAAGGACAAAGAAATAAATATTATGAGAGGTACAAGATTATCATTATAAATAATTGGGAACAAGATCTAACATGTGAATATTGAAAATACCAGATCATATTATGCAGAAACTAAATGACTTATATACAGGACAGATTCATAGAGAGCTGGCAAAAACAATAACAACTGTTCAGGCAAATTTTAAATATTAATACAGGCAAGTTTATTGCCTACTAAAACTCAGCAACCAACTATAAAAAATACCCAGTTTTACAACAGAATTACTACCCTTTAACAACATTTCCCTTGCAACTAGTAGATAAAAATGTCCTGCCATCTAATGCACAGTGTAGTTATTATAGTCAACAATACTTCATTATAAACTTCAAAGTTGTTAAGAGACTAGATCTTAATTGTTCTTACCACACACACACACACACACACACACACACACACACACACACATTTTAATATTGTGGTAGAGTGACTTATAAGGAATGAATATAAATAATGAATGATTTAAATCTTCCATTTTTACTTTGTTGTATTCCATTAAGATTCCACCGTTTTCTTTAAACACATAAGCATTTAAGGACATACCTTTACATCTAAATACTGCATTGTTACATCCAAGTTTGGACATGTAGTGCTTTTCTTATTTTTCTTTTATAAATACTTACAATTTTATTATGATTTCTTTGATCTATGAGGTATTTAGAAGCATATAGATATTAAACTTCACAAACTATGGAGATTTGAGGTTACATTTTAATTACTGATTTCTAAGTTTTAATTTGACAGATCATTAGATCTACAAAGTTTCAATCTTTGTTATTTATGAATTTCATTTTGTAACTTACATGTGTACTAGAAAAAACTGAATATTGTTTAATTATCAAAAGTAGGAATCTATGTATATCCATCTGGTCATATGTTTTTCGAATTACCTATATCCTTAAATTGCACCCTTAATTGAATATTTTCTGAAACAAGTCTGCTAAAATTTTCAACTGCAATTATTATTTTTATAATGTCTCAAATTTTGCTTTACATATGTAGAGAATACATTGTGAACTCCATATACATACAAGATTTTTGCATGTTGTTTTTTTACACTTTTATTTACCACTATCTAAGGGCTCTATTTATTCCTAATAATTATTTTTGTACAGAATCTATTTGGTCTATCATCCCTTTGGTTTTGTTTCTTTAGTTTCACATTTTTTTACTAGAGTCTTCCCTACACATTTAATTTAAGAATTTTGTGTAGATATATTTCTCATGAATACTGTATACATGGATTTATTTTTCCCATTCAATTTGAAAAGCTAAGGATTGCAACCATTGATTTTACATGTGTACACAACATTTTGTGTCCCAATTTTTATTTTTGTTCATTCTATTCTTCTATTTCTTTGCTTTTTCCTTCTTTTCCTTCTTTATAATTAATTTATTACTATTTCCACATATTATTTCCTCATTTAACACCTACATATTCTGTCTTTATTCTGTTATTGGCTGTCCTTGATTTTTATACACATGCTTTTTAACTTTAAGTAAATATATGTTTTTTTTTCAGGCCAAGGAAATATGTTCTATAATTTGTTTCCATAAAAAGAAGAGTGTTGAAAATGGAAAAAGTTAAGGTAAAGTGAAATTCATTTTTTTCTTGTTTTAAATTTCTCTTTATATCTGTATAAAGCAAACATATTAGTAATTTATTGTGTATTTGCAATATGTATAAAAGTATGACAACAAAAAAGATGGAAAGTATGAATTGTAAATATTTTGATATATGCTCCTTGTATAGTTAGTATAAAATTATTTGAAGTTTACATAAACAGTAGTTTAAAATAGGGGTGTCTGGGTGGCTCACTCAGTTGGGCGACCGACTTCGGCTCAGGGCATGATCTCACCGTCCGTGAGTTCCAGCCCTGTGTGGGGCTCTGTGCTGTCCGTTCAGAGCCTGGAGCCTGCTTCAGATTCTGTCTCCCTCTCTCTCTCTCTGCCCCTCCCCCACTCACGCTCTGTCTCTTATCAAAAAATGAATAAACGTTAAAAAAAATTTTTTTAAATGGATCAGGGCGCCTGGTGGCTCACTTGGTTACACATCTGATTCGATCTAGGTTCAGGTCATGATCTCACGGTTCTTGGGTTTGAGCCCTATATCAGGCTCTGTGCTGAGAGCACAGAGCCTGCTTGGGATTCTCTCTCTCCCTCTCTCTCTCTGCCCTTCTGCCACTTGCTCTCTCTCTCGCAATAAATAAATAAACTTAAAACAAAAATAAAAACTGGGGCGCCTGGGTGGCTTAGTTGGTTGGGCATCTGACTTTGGCTCAGGTCACGGTCTTGAGGTTCGTGGGTTTGGCCCTGTGGCAGGCTCTGTGCTGACAGCTCAGGGCCTGGAGACTGCTTCAGATTCTGTGTCTTCCTGTCTCTCTCCCCCCTCTCTTTCTCTGTCCCACCCTGGCTCACACTCTGTCTCTCTTGCTCTAAAAAATATATAAAAATGTTAAAAAATTAAAAAATAAATTAAAATAAATTAGAAATAAAAAATAAAATAAATAAAAATGCATCTGGGAAAAGCTAGAGAGATCATTGATATTTTGGAAAATATCATCATCATCATCATCATCATCATCATCATCATGGAGAGAGGGGCACCTGGGTGGCTCAGTCACTTAAGCATCTGACCCTTGATTTCAGCTCAGGTCATAATCTTACAGTTTGTGAATTCGAGCCCCCACATTGGGTTCTACGCTGACAGTGAAGAGCCTGCTTGGGATTCTCTCTCTCCCTCTCTCTCTGCCCCTCCTCTGTTCACACTCTCTTTCTCTCTCTCAAAATAAAAAAAAACTTTAATAATAATGGAGAGAAAAATGCAATAATTTAAAAACCTTCAAACATTTCAGGCAGGAAGAGAAGACAGAAAACAATAAACCAATGAAAAAATAGATAAGAGCTAGCAATTGTATATTTTAATCCAACTCTATCAATAAATGCTATAAACACACCTATTAAAAAGAGATGATTGGAATGAATAAAAAGACTCTATAGTTACTATAAGAAATCTGCTTAAAATATAAAAACAGAGGTATAATAAAAGAAAAAAATAGCAGAAAAAAGACGCGAGCTTTAACCAAAAAAATACTGGAGTAACTACGTGAATTTCAGCAAAGGCAGACTTCATAAAGCAGAATATTATTGAAAATAAAGAGTAAGGGTTAGAATGAAAAAGGGGTTACTTTTCCAAGAATTCTTCAAATTAATAAAGCCATTACTATTAAGCAAATACTGAGATACAGACTAATTCACAATTAATTTTAAATACTTCAGTACTATTCTCTTAGCAACTGAGGTAATTAATAGGATAGTAAGAATGTTGATGACCTAAAAAACCAACTTTACTAATTAA
This sequence comes from Lynx rufus, assembly GCF_022079265.1. NCBI lineage: Eukaryota > Metazoa > Chordata > Mammalia > Carnivora > Felidae > Lynx > Lynx rufus. The sequence continues at coordinate 59,628,900 of NW_025814867.1, forward strand.
CGCTTATGTATCATTTTACCAAACAATAACAATACACATTCTTCTGAAGTACACATGGAACATTTAGCAAGACAGACCATATTCTGGACCATTAGATAAATCTTAACAAATTTAAAATAATAGAAATAATACAATGTGCATTCTCATACTATAATGGAATTAAACTACAAATCAATAATAGCAAAGTATCTATAAAAACAGATGCTGCCAATATGTGACAATATTAATGCACCTTGAGGACATTATGCTAAGTGAAACAAGTCAGTCATAGAAGGAAAGAATTACACTATTCCACTTAGGTGAGAATCCTAAGTCAAACTCATAGAAACAGAATAAAATGGCTGCTTATAGGGGCTGAGGGAGGAGGGATGGAAAGCTTCTCAAGTACAAGGTTTCAGTTATGCAAGATTGAGGAATTCTAGAAATCTACTGTGCAACATTGTGCATATAGTTAGCAATATATATATGCACTTAGCTTTAAAAAAATTTACTGTTTATTTATTTTTGAGAGAGAGAGAGCAGGGGAGGGATAGAGGGAGAGGGGGACAGAATCTGAAGCAGGCTCCAGGTCTGAGCTGTCAGCAAAGAGCCCAGTGCAGGGCTTAAACTCATGAGCCATGAGATCATGACCTGAGCCAAAGTCAGATGCTTAACCAACTGAGCCAACTAGGTGCATCTATAGTGCACATAACATTTTTAAGATGTCAGATATCATATAAAGTGTTATCCCCACAATAAAATGTAATAATTGGTGTCCTGGCATCCATGTTCTTGAGTAGAGACATCTTACCCTCACTCTGGGTTTGGAGATATGACTTGCCATGACCAATGGAATAACAGCAATAGTAAATGGATGCAAACATAGACTTGTAAGGCACTTGAGCATCAGTTATTGACATTTTTTACTACTCTTGGGAACACCACTGCTTGATGAAAAACCAATGGCAGGATTTCCCCTTTACCTAAACTGAAATCAAACCAATCACCAGACATATGAATGAGGTCATCCTATCCCAAAATAAGTCAACTCTAACAAAAAGAACCAGACACCCAACCCAGAGATTCTTGAAAATAACAGATATTTGTTGTTTTAAGCTACTTTAAAAAATTTGGAGTGGAATATGTGGGGAAGATTCCAGTTCTTAGGAGAGAGATATAATGATTTAAACTTAAAGAAAAGTGTGAGTACATGAAGAAGGCAAGAATTAGAATGATGTCTTTATTTTCTTTTAGTTCCATGTTTTTCTTTAAATTCCAGATAGTTAACATGCAGTATAATATTAGTTTCAGGTGTAGAATTTAGTGATTCATACATACAATACTCAGTTCTCATCACAAGTACCCCCCTTAATACCCATCGCTCATTTAACCCATTCCCTTGCCCACCTCACATCCTGCAACCCTCAGTTGTATAGAGCTCTCTATAGAGTTGTTGTCTATAGTTAAGGTTTGTTTTATGGTTTGCCTCTCTCTTTTATTTTTTCCCTATGTTCATTCATTTTGTTTCTTAAATTCCACATATGAGTGAAATTATAGGGTATTTGTCTTTCTCTGAGTGACTTATTTCAATTAGCATAATACTCTCCAGCTCCCATGTCATTGCAAATTGCAAGATTTCATTCTATTTTATGCCTGAGTATATCCCATTGTAGATATATATCACAACTTTTTTATCCATTCATCAGTTGATGGACATTTGGGCTCTATCCATAATTTGGCTATTATAATGTTGCTATAAACATTGGTATCATGTATTTCTTTGAGTTAGTGTTTTTGTATCCTTTGGGTAAACACCTTGTAGTGCAATTACTGGATCATAGGGTAGCTCCATTTTTAACCTTTTGAGGAAAGGTTTTAACCTTTTAACCTCCATTTTAACCTTTTGAGGAAACTCTATTCCATTTTCCATAGTGGCTGTACCAGTTTGCTTTCCCACCAACAGTGTAAGAGGGTTCCCCTTTCTCCACATCCTTGCCAACAACAGTTGTCTCCTGTGTTGTTCATTTTAGCCATTTTGATAGGTGTGAGGTGCTATCTCATCATTGTTTTGATTTGTATTTCCCTGATGATGAGTGATGTTGAGCATCTTTTCATATGTCTGTTAGCCATCTTTATGTCTCTTTGGAAAAATGTCTATTCATGTTTTCTGCCCATTTCTTAACTGGATTATTTGTTTTTTGGGTCAAAAAAACTTACTGACTTTGGTAAGTTCTTCATAGATTTTGGATAATAATCTTTTTCAGATATGTCATTTGCAAATATCTTTTCCCATTCCAAAGTTTGCCTTTTCGTTTTGCTGATTGTTTGCTTCATTGTTCAGAATCTTTTCATCTAAGTCCTATCAGTTCATATTTGCTTTTGTTTCCCTTGCCTCCAGAGACCTATCTAGCAAGAAGTTGCTACATCTGATGTCAAATAAGTTACTGCCTGTGTTCTCCTCTAGGATTTTGATAGTTTCTTGTCTTACATTAAGGTCTTTCATCCATTTTGAATTTATTTTTGTGTATGGTGTAACAAAGTGGTCCAGTTTCAGTCTTCTGCATATTTCTGTGCAGTTTTCCCGAACCATTTTTTGAAGAGACTGTCCTTTTTCCATTGGATATTCTTTCCTCACTTTGTTGAAGATTAGTTGACCATAGAGTTGTGGGTCCATTTCTGGGTTTTTCTATTCTGTTCTATTTATCTGTGTGTCTGTTTTTGTGCCACTGCCATACTGTCTAGGGATTACAGCTTTGTAATATAGCTTGAAGTCCAGAATTGTGATGTCTCCAGCATTGCTTTTCTTTATCAAGTGCTTTGGCTATTTGAGTTTCCACACAATTTTAAGATTTGTTCTAGGTCGGTGAAAAACACTGATGTTATTTTTGCCTTGAATGTATAGATTGCTTTGGGTAGTTAGACTTATTAACAAATATTTGTTCTTCTGATTCATGAGCATGGTATGTTTTTCCATTTCTTTGTGTCATCTTCAATTTTTTCATAAGTGTATATAGTTTTCAGAGTATAGATATTTTACCTCTTTGGTTAGATTTATTCCTAGGTATCATATGGGTTTTGGTACAATTGTAAATGGGATCAATTCCTTAATTTCTTTCTGCTGTTCCATTATTGGTTATGGAAATGCAACAGATTTCTGTACATTGATTTTGTATCCTGTGACTTTGCTGAATTCATGTATCAGTTTGGTAGAATCTTTTGGGTTTTCTACATAGAGTATCATGGTGTCTGAGAAGAGTGAAATTTTGACTTCTTCCTTGTTGATTTGGATGCCTTTTATTTCTTTCTGTTGTCTGATTGCTGAGGCTAGGACTTCTAGTACTGTGTTAAACAACAGTGATGAGAGTTGACATCCCTGTCTTGTTCCTGACCATAGAGGAGAATCTCTCAGATTTTCCCCATTGAGGATGATATTAGCCATGGGTCTTTCATACATGGTCTTTATGATGATGAAGTTTGTTCCTTCTAAACCTGCTTTGTTGAGGGTTTTTACCAAGAAAGGATGCTCTACTTTGTCAAATGCTTTTTTTGCATCTCTTGAGAGGATCATATGGTTCTTATCCTTTCTTTTATTAATACATGTATCACATTGATTGATTAAGAGTGATTTATTAATGGGAAATGCCAGTCAGCTTTGGCTGGAGTGGTGAGTTCCTCTTGAAATTGGTAGAAAAAATGTAGGAACATGTCACAGATGTTCTGAAAGACTGGAAAGAAAAGTAGTTTGATCTATAGAAGTTTAGGAGCACTGGGAAATGTGATGGATGCTTTAGAATTATTTTTATTGGTACTATAGAAAATTAATTGTACAAAAGTGATTAGAAGTAAAAACAAATCAGAGGCTATTTTAGGAAATAGACAATGTAGGAATACAGGCAATGGAAATGAAGAAAGAGTAAAGTTTACACATACAAAATTTTCAGGAAGTTACAAAATACTATCAATGGTATGTGTGATAAATGTAGGAACTGAGACAAAAGAGTAAATAGGCGAAGGAAGAATAACATTTGTAATAGAAATAGTGATTTAGTTGGAAAACTAGTTTAATGGCATAAAAAATTTATAGGACCACAAATTTAATTTAACTTTTAGTCTGGAAATGGATCTAAAATGAAATATATAAATGGATCAGCAACCCACATTAATATATAAGAAGAGAATATTATTTCTCTAAACATCTTCAGTCTTCCTCCTTTTTCTTCCATTCTATTTTTTTTCTTTTTACCTATTAATTTTCTCCCTTTATTGTGTCTAATTTTTTTTATTTTTATTTTTTAAGTTTATTTATTTATTTTGAGAGAGACAGTATGAGTCCAAAGCAGGCTTCACACTGTCAGCCCAGAGCCCAATGCTGTTCCTAACAATGAGATCATGACATGAGCTGAAATCAAGAGTTGAATGCTTGGGGCGCCTGGGCGGCGCAGTCGGTTAAGCGTCCGACTTCAGCTAGGTCACGATCTCGCGGTGCGTGAGTTCGAGCCCCGCGTCAGGCTCTGGGCTGATGGCTCAGAGCCTGGAGCCTGTTTCCGATTCTGTGTCTCCCTCTCTCTCTGCCCCTCCCCCGTTCATGCTCTGTCTCTCTCTGTCCCAAAAATAAATAAACGTTGAAAAAAAAAATTAAAAAAAAAAAAAAAGAGTTGAATGCTTAACTGACTGAGCCACCCAGGACCCTTATGTGTCTAATTTTTAGATCTCTCTACTTAAATGTTGTAATTATAATTACAAAGTTCTTCCCTTACTTCCTTGAAATTTTGTGGTGTTTATGGATCACTTTTCTGATGAAGAAAATCAAATTTCATGCTTCCAGTTCCTTTCAGCTGGTTAGGGGTTTTTTAATACTTGGATGATCTACTCTGCATCCTCTAAGGGTTAGTCTTTGAAAAAAATCTATTAAATTTTCTAGGAAAATATGTATCAGTCCTGGAAATATTCAAAGGGGACTTCTGTCCTGATTCATTAGGGGCTCTTCCTTGCTTTTTCCTTATGTGCCATCTCTGGCCTTTACAATCTTTGCTGTCAGCCAAATTGTTGTAAAACAGCAATTTCAATTCTGTGTCTACACAACTCTTCCAGATTTTCTGAGAAATTGCTATGGCTTTAAATGCCATTAAATTTTAGGGAAGGAATATATTTATAGTGTCTGTGTTGTATAATGTGTATATGTAAGATATATGTGTATGTATATAGTGTATATAAAATACATACTATATATAATACAATATATATATACAGTGTGTGTGCTTGTATGTGTTTATGTGTGTATCACCACAGTTGAATATTTGTTCCTTCCCCAGTGGCCATAGAAAATATTAATGGTAGGATGATCCTATTATTTTACTCATTTATCCATTAATTAATTCAACAGATATTTATAAAAGACATAGTATGTACTAGGTTTGGAGATACAGCAGGAAACAAAGCACATATATTTCTGTCCTCAAGAAGCTACAAAGCAGCTTAGTTGGTAGTGGGATTGCATACAATCAATTAATAAATAAAATACATACTGTCTTAGAAGGTGGTAGGATCTACAAAAACACTGAGCAGAGGCACACCTGGGTGGCTCAGTCCGTTGAGCCTCTGACTTTGGCTCAGGTCATGATCTCCTGGTTGAGGAGTTGGAGCCCCACTTAGGGCTCCCTGCTGACAGCTCAGAGCCTGGAGCCTGCTTCAGATTCTGTGTCTCCTCCTCCTTGCCCCTCCCCCGTTCATGATCTGTCTTTCTCTCCTTTAAAACTAAATAAACATTTAAAATATTAAAAGAAAAAAAAGAAAACCACTGAGCAGAGAGTAGAGACTGGAAATGTGTGGGATGAGATGTGACAGACTTGCAGTTTTAAGTAGAACGTTCATGGAAAATAACCATTTAAGTAAACACATGAAGGAGGTGATAAACCAAGCCCTACTGCTCTCTGAGTGTGAGATATCACAGGTGGAGGAAGTAGCATAAACGAGGAATTTACTCAAAATGTTTAAGGAACAGCAAAAGGCCAGTGGGTATGGAGTAGAGTAAGAGAGGAAAAAACTAGTAGTAAATGATGTAAAAAAGGAAATTGGGAGCCTGATCTTGTGGAGTCTTTGAGGCCATTTATACATACTCTGGATTGTTTAGTAATTAAATGGGAAGTAACTGGAAGGTTTTTAGCAGAGGAATAACACTACCTAATCTTAAATATATACTTTTTGCAAGATCTCAAACTCTAAACTTCTCTCTAATTTCAGATTCATTTCATTTGATATCTTCTTCATCCCTCCACTATTAGATTGTTTAAACTCATCTCAAGCCTAAATTTTTTAACACACCAGAAAAATTAAATACATGGCACTAATACCATCCTTTCTCCTCCATAATTTATAGCTGATATCACTAATCTGGTACAGTAAAAACAGTTTGTCTTCTTGAGCTAGACAAAGCCTCTGAATCTTTTCTGTCTGAATCCTTCAGGTAGCACCAAAAATCAATAAAGTTAGAACCTAAAAGGAAATCTGTTATCCTGCATTCCAAATCCTGCTCTATAATAACTTGTCACCATTCCACTCTTCATCCATTGTCCCTCTATCTACTCTAGAAATCCTGAGTTCCTTTATATACTTAAGTCTTGGTTTTCTAGTTTCAAAAGCTGGTCAACCCATGCTACTGAGTATTCTTTTCTTTATTATCAAGTTGCCAATTGTATGGAAGACAGAAAACATATTGATTAATTTCATTTTTGAAACTTTTTTACCACTACTCCCCTGTTAGAATGACCAAAATCTGGGATACTGACAACAGCAAATGCTGGTGAGGATATGGAACAACAGTGTTCTCATTCATTGTTGGTGTAAATGCAAAATGGTACAGCCATTTTGGGAGACAGTTTGTCAGTGTCAGACAAAACTAAACATACCCTTACTATACAATCCATCAATCACACTCCTTGGTTTTTCCCCAAAGAAGTTGAAAACAGGTCCACACAAAAACCTGCACATGGATGATGGTAGCAACTTTCTTCATAGTTGCACAAGCTTAGAAACCACCAAGATGTCCCTCAGTGGATAAATGGATACATACTGGCACATCCAGACAATGGAATATTCTGTGTTAGAAAGGAATGAGCTATGTGATGCCATTAAAATATATGGAGGAACCTTAAATCATATTACTAAGTTAAAGAAGCTAATCTGAAAAGGCTATATATTATATGATTGCAACTATATGACATTCTGAAAAAGGCAAAACTATTGATACAGTAAAAAGATCAATAGTTGTCAGGGGATGGGAGGAAAGGAATGAAGAGATAGAGAACAGAGGATTTTTAGGGCAGTGAAAATACTCTGCATGATATTATAACAATGGGGTCATTACACGTATTTCCGAACCACAGAACGTACAACACCAAGAGTGGATCCTAAGGTAAACTATGGACTTTGGGTGCTAATGATGTGTCAGTGTAAGTTCATCAAATGTAACAAATGCACCACTCTGCTGGGGGTAATAGGGGAAGCTAAGTGTGTGTGGGGGCAAGTTGTATATTGGAAATCTTTGTACCTCTCTGTCAGTTATTCTGTGAACATACAATTACTCTGAAAAAATCAAAGTCTTCTAAAAATCTTTAAACTCAACTGTGTCTTTAAACATTTTTTATAACATTACTCAATTTACATTTTTTTTCACTTGTATTGCTCTCTTGAAGTCCCTGGTTTCCCTGGTTTCTCAACAGATTTTGACACTTCCTGTTTTATTGACAAAATGGAGATTATCTGATATGAATTCCCTCAATTTTCAAACCTCTAAACTCTATAGGTAACTCCTCTTCTTCATTTGTGTTCCCTTTTTCTGGACAAAATTTAAACTATAACTACCAATTGATGCCTTGAAAAGTCTTATCACTAGTCACTTTCCCCTCATGTAGCCCCCCTTTTTTATCCTTTATCTTCGGTAAGTTAAAATGTGAGAAAGTATTCTTATATTTTCCTAAGTTAAAAACAAACTTATAAAATCTTAAAGACTCCACGCACATGCACACACACACACACAAAACTTGTTAAAATTAATAAAAAAAATTAGTGAAATTACAGGATACAAGATCAACATATAAATTCTATTGTATTTCTATATATGTGAAACTGTCAGAAAGAGAAACTAAGAAATAGATTTCAGGGGCACCTGGGTGACTCAGTTGGCTGAGCATCCTACTCTTGATTTCAGCTCAGGTTGTGGTCCCAGGGCTCTGGTATCAAGCCCTGTGTCTGGCTCCGCACTGAGCATGGAGTCTGCTTAGGATTCTCTCTCTCTTCCTCTGCCCCTCTACCCTGTTCTCCTGCTCTCTCTCTCTAAATAATTAATAATAATAATAATAATAAATTTACAATTGCATCAAAAAGAATAAAACACCTAGGAATAAATAACCAAGAAGATGAAAAACCTATACACTGGAAACTACAGAACAATAATGAAAGAGATTAAAAAAATACACAGATGGAAAAATATTTCATGCTCATGGAATGAAATAATTAATAGTGTTAAAATATCCATATTACCCAAAGCAATCTACAAATTCAATGCAATCCTTATCAAAAATTCCAGTGGAATTTTTCACAGAAATAGAACAATCCTAAAATTTGTATGGACCTACAAAACATCTTGAATAGCTAAAGCCATCTTAAGAAAGAAAAACAAAGCTGGAGACATCATGCTCCCTGATCTCAAACTATATTACAAAGCTATGGTAATTAAAACAATACAGTACTGGCATGAAAACAGACACATAGATCAATGGGACCAGAGACCCCCAAAATAAACTTACTCATATATGGAAAATTAATTTATGGCAAAGGAGCCAAGGATATACAATGGGGAAAAGATAGTCTCTTTAATAAATGGTGCTTGGATAACTGGAGAGCCACATGCAAAGGAATGGAGCTAGACCAATATTTTATACCATACACAAAAATTAACTCAAAATGCATTAAAGACTCAAAGCCCTAATACTCCTAGAAGAAAACATAGGCAAGGTGTCTCTTATAGCTGGGATTCTTGGATGATCCAAGGCTCACCCAGTGGTCTCACTCCATTGCTCTGTGGAGGGCGTCCAACCTGCTGAAAATGAGGTAGTTCTTTTAATGATCTCTGAATGTCCCTCAGGGTCATTTTTCCCTCTTCTTGAATAATAGTGAGTATTTATAGCTGATCAACTCTATTGTCCTGTCCTTGCAAATGTAGGAAGTCCAGCAGTTTCCTTCATTTCATCCCACTTCTGTTCACTTCAGTTCAAATTAGCAGTGTTTCTGCTCATAAAATTCCATGATATCCTTATAAGTAAATGTTTAGTCTTGGCAGGTCATATGGTCTTTGCCACAGCAAATTCTCTGCCATTCTAGCACTAAAGCAGCCATAGGTAGTATGTGAACAAGTGGATGTTGCTATGATGTAATAATACTTTATTTATAAAAAAAGGGCATGAGCTGGATTTGGCCAGCAGGCCATAATAGCCTACTCCAATCTAAAGTATTATTTACAAAACCCTTTATCAATAAAAAAACAGCTTTAAATTTTAAACCATACTTTAAGATTATAAAAAAGTAGCATTGTACAAACCATGCAAACATAAATTGAATATTGTATGAATTGTTTTGTCCATGGCAAAATAATTTTTCTTTCTATAGTTCAATGTGGGTGTGTAGAAGTTAATTATATTATATAAACCATGGGGTACATTTAGATACCAGTGTCTGTAAAGACAATGTATTTATGCAATGAAATAATTCATTTTCCATACTTGATTTCATAGTATAGTGAAAGCTATAGAAAGTTATCAGGGGATGATCCAATTCTTGGAATTATGGGCAAAAGAACAGAAACTAGGAATAATAAGGACACTTTAAAGATTTTTTTTCTCCTCTCCATATTGTTATATAACCTTGTTGTACTCTTTAAACCTACACAACATGTCAATTATATCTCAATATAGTTGGAAAAAAATATTTTAAAAAACAATTATCACTTCTACAATTGATCTCCATCTTCACAAAATGTGCTGGTGTATTTCTTTTGCTGTTATTACTAATGTTTAATGTTAATCATTTTTAATATTTATTGCTGACACGTTAATGAGAATTTGGTGGAGAAAAGAGATCAATACATGGGAGCAATCTACTATTTTTTTTCTTAATTCTTTTATTTTCCTTTCTCTTTCTTCTTTCTTCCTTCTTTCCTTCCTTTCTCCATTCCTCCCTCCCTCCTTCCTTTTTTCTTTCTTTCTTTCTTTCTTTCTTTCTTTCTTTCTTTCTTATTTTCTGTATTATTTAAACTTATTCTTTAAATACTCTTTTATACTGGCAATGGAGAAAAATATATGCTATCCCATTTTTAAAAATCTGTTGTTTATATAGTCAATTTTTAAAAGCAAAACATGTACCTTGCATCCTATGTTTCCATTCCCTTTTCTGCAGAGGCAACTACTTTTATTTAAATTATCCTTTGATTAACTTTCATACCATTAAATAGCATGCTTGTATTTCAGCTTCCTGAAATCATGTTGTGTATAACATCTAGAGTTCTGTATAATATGTGCAAATGTATATAAAATGTATATATGCTGAGTGTAAGTATATATATGTACATATACATCCATATACATACACATATACATATGTACATAATTTTAAGCACTTTTAATGACTTTTTAATAAGAATAAAAGACATTTTTCTCTTTTTCTCCCACTCCCCTTACACACTCTCATTTTCCCTTTTGCTTTTTATCTCCAAAGAGTTCTATTAAAATGTGTATTAGATACATGTATTCATTGTTTACACAATTTCGATTTCGTATTATTCAAAGCTGTGAAGTCCAAAGGATTTTGACTTTTTTTTTTTTTAGTTTCATGCATAAATTTGTCTTATCCCTGGAGTTAATGATAGGCTTGTTTTTGTGTTGTTTTTTTTTTCACAATTTTCTGTGTACCTATCAATTGAAACATAAATCTTTTGCCAATGTTCTGCATCTGTAAATCTCATCTGGAGGGTCTCTCAATTTTATTCTCATGGAGAACTTCCTCCTGGAGTCTTCAAAATCACTGTTCTGAACTGGTGACTCAGTCTCCCTGCTTTCTAACCATCACATTTTGAATATCATTTCTCCATGGTCCTGGGGATCCCCTTTCCTATCTTCTCTTTTAGTTCCCTTGTATGTATTCTATGTCCTTCTCTTTATTAGTTTACTGCACTTTGAGCAGAGTATATCATATGGAGAAAGGTTGAATGGAGGCTACTTTTTAAGACTTTCAATTTTGGAAAGTGCTTTTACCTAACCTTTATCCTAGATACATGACTGATATAGGTATAAATTCAACTAATCAATAAAGAAATCTCCATTAAAACTTTTAGAAGCATTGCTCTATTTTCTTGCTTTCAAGTGCTGCTGCCGGATATTTCAAGCCATTTTGACTCTGATCCTTTCTTCACTTTCCTTATTGTGAAAGCTTGTCAGATCTTCTATTTGTCTTCAGTGTCCTACGCATCAGTGTGCACACTTAATAGAAGACTCTTCACTTCCCCTCACCTTCCAAGGTGACCAAGTCATTAGATATGCTGATCACTGAGAAGAAATTCTGATGCCTCTGTAAGGTGGAGAGAAGTGGACTGGCTAATCTGAAAAGAGGAACATGTCTGGAATCCAACTTAACAAAAAACAATAAGTGAGAAAGTAGTCTTTCCATTTAAGTCACCCTTACCAGAGTTCTGCTGCAGGCATGTTCTGAACATTTTGAAATTGTTGGTATACATGGAGTTAGCTTTGTTCTTCCTCATTGTCAGCTTAGATGTTTGGCCTCCTGGCCCTTTCCCTCCCACCACAGATCTTCTAAGGGTTTTGTTGCATCTACCTTTCAACTTTCAAAATTTTTTGTTGCTTTTCTGTTCTCATCCATATGGCTACATGTGTAATGTAAACCCAAGCCAGGGAAACCACAGCAAACCAAAACAGATTTTTTTTAAATACAAAATAAAAACAATAGCAATAAATAATCATGAACAGGGGAAAAAACAGGTATGTATTTCATATGCTTTATTTTTAAATTTCATTTTTACTTTTGAAAATCTGCAGTTTTAACAAGAATATATTTTGGCGATTAATTACCATTTTGTTAATTTTTCCTGGTACAAGTAAATACCAAGATTCAGGCTGTTATCCAGTTTAAGGAAATTTTCTTCTTCCGTGTCATTTAAATATCGCCTGTGTTTCATGAATTCTGTCCTATTTTTCAGAGTGATTGAGATGTCACCTAGATATTGTGTCATTCGTATATTTTTAAAAATTTAAGAGGGGAAAAATACAGTACTATAATTTTCGGTCATTATATCTTAGTAAATTACTCTTGGAAAATTTCCCTATATTGTGATAAAATATTTAATAATGCTTGAGAGTAAGTAACTATGTCTAAACTATCTTTAATCATAATGTAAAACATTGGCTCCTGGCATTAATATTCATGAGATTTGCCTACATTTTGGATGGAATCTTCAAAAATATAATGGAAATTCAGTTAGGGGAATAATCATTAATAATTTAATAACTAAAATTTTTCTGAGTATTGTTTGGGATAGAGGAATAAGTCACCATGATTTTGACCAAATAACAAATGAGTCATTTATTATAACATAGTATCTAGGGCTTTTGTTTGTTTATAAATTGGTGGCTCACGCATGTTACTCTTACCTTCCTTCAATGTCCCTTCGGTGTTTCAGTGTTTGACTTGGTTTGGTTTGATACGTGCTACGTTAGACTAGCCCAGATTAGATTCTCCTGTCTATATCATGGTTCTCCAGAGACATCTATCTATCCATATCTATCTATCATCTATCTAGAGGATTTATTTTAAGGAAAATTAAGTCAGTTATGGAGCATGTCAAGTTCAAAGTCTGTATGGCAGGCCAGCAGGGTAGAAATTCTGGCAAGAGTATGTTGCAGTCTTGAATCTGCAAGCTGAAAACTTGGGCAGAATCTCTATGTTGTAATCAGGACAGCAGGGTTTCTTCCTATCTTGGGGACTTCTTTAGGTCTTAAACTAATTGGATGAGGCCCACCCACATTATGGAAGGTAATCTGCTTTACTCAAAGTCGACTGATTTAAATGTCAATCACATCTAAAAATCCCTTCATAACAATATCTAGCCTGATGTTTGAACAAATAATTGGGCACCACAACTTAGCCAAGTTGAAACCTGAAATAGCTATCAAACTGCTTCATCTGTTTGTATATATATGCTTTGTATATATATAACACACATACATTATATATCTATGTCTATCTATTGACACCATACACATACATTATATATCTATATCTATATATATCTATATATACACAATATGTATATACTATATATATTTAAACTGAGTCATTTTCAAACAGGTAAATAAAAATATATGTAGTCTCTTAGCCATGCTTCATGTAACAAATTTTTGGAGAGAAGTTTAAGCATTGGCAAAACTGATCCCTTAAATTAATATTCAATTATAGAAAACTGATCAAACAAATATTTAAAACTGCTTCTGAGCTAATTAAAAAGACCAACTATCTGAAAGGCAAACTGTTTTCTAACATTTTACCAGATAAGTTGAATTTATACTATTCCATTCTTAAGTACAGATTGTTTAAATAGGGACTAATCCTTATTCTTTAAACTTTTTTTATTACCCAAGTTTCTGGGATGATGTGTTGGACTTTAACTTATTCACATTAAAGGTTTCTTATAATATTAATATCAATCTGTGTCCTGTCTTTTATCTTTTTTACTTCCCTACCCAGTGAACAGCTTTTTAAAAAAGTTTTTTTGAAACTACTTTGTTCCTTGTGTATCTTACTTCTCTTTGTTTAGTTATTTTGTTATATTTTACCACCTATGAACTCCAATTTATCTGATATTTAATTTTCTTTCATTGGATATGCTTATCACATACAAATCCAATTACCAGTGCTGCCAGTGTGGTTGATTTACCCAGGGGTAAAACAATAATAAGAAAAGAAAAGAAAAGAAAAGAAAAGAAAAGAAAAGAAAAGAAAAGAAAAGAAAAGAAAAGAAAAGAAAAGAAAAGAAAAGAAAAAGGGAAGAGAAGGGAAGAGAAGAAAAGAAAAAAGTAAAGGAAAAGAAAAGAAAAAAGATAAAAGATAAAAATAAAATAAAATAAAATAAAATAAAATAAAATAAAATAAAATAAAATAAAATAAAATTAAAAAATAAAATAAAAAATAGGCATGTACAAAATGTACAATTTGGAAAATATTTAGGGAATACTCACTGAAAGCAACTTCACAATTATTATTCGCTTTTATTTCCCTAGGTTAATTATATTTGAGACTCCTTGTCCCCTAAATTTATTTCTTAGAAAAAGTTTTAATGCCAATAACAATTGAACTAATGTCCTTTAGGAAAGTCCAGGCTAGATGTTGTGTTAAAATCAGCCTGTCTTGTCATAGATACCTAACCAAGCCTTTGTACTGCAGGGGGTAGAATTTACTCTGACCCTAGTTACTGATTATGAATACGCAAAAGCAAAAGGATTGGCCGTCTTAGGCACCTACAGTAATGGGAATACAGCTGTTATTCATCTAAGTACTTCTTTTAAGGAATTTTATGTGACTAAGTAGCTTTATATGTTAAAGTTTCACAATCAGTCAACTGTACCTTGGGTATATTTCTTTCTCTTTATGTTTTTAATAAATGCACACTAGATGCCAATGTGTGTTATTTTGTTTTTCTTGCTTGTTCTGATCAGAAATAAGTAGAAACACACACACACACACACACACACAAAGAAAAAGAAAAAAAGAAATAAGTAGAAACACAAAGTTCAAGCAATTGTATTAATTAAAAATTTAAAGGAGAACATTTAATTTTATTTAATCCATAGTCTTCAGCCAGCAAAATAGAAATTATGATTTTAAATCTCAGGACTATGATAGATTGGTTGCATTAATGGCCCCAATTCCTTGGTTTTACTGAATGTACACTTTGCAATGTGGCTTTGCAGATCCTCCCATGAAGCATCCAGTATAATTTGTCATATCTTGATTCTGAGTTCAGATATGTGACTTGTTTTCACCTTTGGGATGCTGGCAATTGTGATAAATAAGGGCTGGCAAAGACCTGGTGCCTTCATTAGTGAAGCTCACTCAGGCTACCCACTGGAAGGATGTAAGAGAGAAACGAAACAGAAGAAAGTTGCTATGGCCAATAGCCAGCCCACTTCCAGGTTCTTGATTCCCCTGGAACAGCCAGGTGAAACTCTGATATGCTTCTGAGTCTAGGTGAGACCAGAAGATTTGCCCAGCTGAATTGCCAGTCCACGGACTCAAAATAAAGTAAGTTCATCTTGTTTTAAAACATTGTGTTTTGGAGTGGTTTCTTATGTTGCATTAATGTAGTAATAGACAACTGATAGAAGAGTAAAAAATTCAGATTTTTCTATTTCTCTGTTAATAACAAATAAATGGTATAATTTCTCTCACCTTTTAGAAGTGTGTATTTGTGGATACACTAACTTATTTATTCAAATTCATTCCAATTCCCCTCTCCCAAATAAATTTATATAAGTTGTGCTGTACTTTTCTGTGTGTGTGAAGTTTTAACTTACATATTGATATTGTTTGGAGGTTATATCTGTCTCTTTTTGCTTTTTAAATGTATCTGTGTCATTCTGTGTATATATTGATTGTTGACTATAAGTGTTATATAGAATCCCACAGTGCGCACTAGTCATATTTTACTTACCCATTGCCTAGAGATGGAAATTATGTTGTTCTCTATCTTCCTACTAATACAAGAAATATTGTAATGAAAATCTCCATGGGTGTCTGTGGGAGAAATTTTGATAACATATAAATATATATTAATATATGTCTTCATATAAAATTATATATTATATAATTTTATATGAAGATATATTAATATATGTCTTCATATAAAATTATATATTATATAATTTTATATGAAGACATATATTAATATATATTTATATACATATATTACATATATAATGTATATTTATAATATGTCTTCGTATAATTATGTTATGTAAATAAATATGTATGTCTCAGAGTATCATTGCACAAATTTATTTCCTAAGCAAACTACTGTTTATATAATTATCTGATTTTGTAATATTTTATATTATAATTATAGTTTTATTTTTTCTAGTTTTGTCAATATTTAGGCATTTCTTCAGGTAGTAAAGCCTTTTTTTAAATATAGAGATTATGTTTATGACCCTCCCCACATCCTTTTTCACATAAATCCTACATAAGAGAAAACAATTTTAAATTATAATAGGGGAGATTTGTGTTGTCAATCTGTGGAATTATTATAAATTTAAATAGACATCAGGACAATAATTGAGAGGTTGCATAAGTGATATTTTTCTTGAAAACTAATTTGCAATTATCTGTCTCAGAATATATGAATATAGAAGTGGAGCAAATGGTCTCTTGCTTGTTCTGTTCAGCACTGGCACTCAATAATAACCAAAATCATCATGCAACAAACAATAACATCATGTCATCATTTTAAGAAAACAAAAGTATATGAGAGAAGTGGGAAAATATTTAAATAAAAAGGATAGACCCATATAGGGAAACAAATATGATCATTATGAAGTTTAAGGAAACAGACACAATCTTAAAAAATATTCTTAATTCTGTTATCTGGAGATGAACTTTTTAGTATTTTAGTTTATGTTTTTAGATCTATCCCTCTGCATATATTTTAGAAAAATATTCAGAGAAAATTTGCAATTAGCCAAAATGAAGATGAAAGATTGTTCTGCTAGTTCATGTTTCTCAACAAGAAAACTATTGGTGTTCTTAGTGGGGCCACTCAATTCTTTGGCTATTTTTTCTCTCAATCTCTCAATTGACAGAACATTTAACACCCTTAGACCTCACATCCAAAATGCTTTAGAAATGGAAGAACATTTTAGGATTGAGAATATTTTCTTTCATCATTTCTCTCCTTAGACATAAACAATTCAGTCTAGCTCAGTAAACCCAACTGTGCAATAGTGCTGGGTGTATACAGCAGCCATAGGGTATTAAATATACATTACATTGTAACTTACTCATCATATAATTGGAAATTTTTGCCCTTGACTGACATCTCCCCACTGCCCTCACCTCTGCAGCCCTGGCAACTACCATTCTACTCTCTGTTTCTACAAATTTGACTTTTTTAAATTCCATATATAAGTGAGATCACATAGCATTAGTCTTTCTCTGTCTGACTTATTTCACTTAATATGATGCATTTAAAGTTTATCCATGCTGTCACAAATGACAGGATGTCTTTCTTTTTCATGGCTGAATGATATTCCATTGTTTATATATACAGTAAAACTTTGGATGCGAGTAACTTGTTTTGCAATACATCACTCATTTATCACGTTAAAATTTATTAGAAATGTTTGTTCATCTTGTGTAACACTTGCAGAACAAGTTACTCGCAATCCAAGGTCTTACTGTATCACATTTTCTTATCCATTCATCCTTAGATGAAGACTTAGGTTATTTCTCTATATTGGGTATTGTGAATAACACTCCGATAGATATAGGAGTACAGATATATCTTCAAGATTCTGATTTCATTTCCAGGGTTATAAACCCTGAAGTGAGATTGCTGGATCATACAGTAGTTGATATTTTTTAATTTTTTGAGGAAACTTCATACTGTTTTTCATACTGGCTGCACCAATATACATTCCCATCAACACTATCCAAGTGTTCTCTCATGTGTATATCATATAGATGGCTTTCGAATATTTTCTCCCATTCCATATTTTGCACTTTCATTATGTTGATTATTTCTTTTGTGGTGCAGAAACTTTTTAGCTTGTGTAGCCCTATTTCTTTAAATTTTATTATTATTATTATTATTATTATTATTATTATTATTTATTTATTTGTTTTGAGACAGCGAGTATGAGCGGGGGATGGGGAGAGAGACAGACAGAGGGAGAGAGAATCCCAAGTAGGCTCTGCACAGTTAGTGCACACAACTTGACATGGGGCTTGAACCCACGAAACCATCAGATCATGATCTGAAGCTGAAATCTTATGTTTAAGTCTTTTTTTTTTTTAAGTTTATTTACTTTTGAGAGAGACAGAGTGTGAGTGAGGGAAGCACAGAGAGAGAGAGAGAGAGAGAGAGAGAGAGAGAGAAACACAGAATCCATAGCAGGCTCCAGGCTCCAAGCTGTCAGCACAGAGCCTAACGCAGGGCTCAAAATCATAAACCTCGATATCATGACCTGTACCAAAGTCAGACGCCTAACCAACTGAACCACCCAGGTGCCCCATGATTGAGTCTCGAATGCATTTTAAATTAATTATTGTGAATAGTGTATCATCATGTAAAGGTATATATTGCTTAGTTTTGCAGCCAGAAAATTTTCTCCTAATTCTCCATTTAAAATGTATACTTATAGGGATACCTGGGTGTCTCAGTTAAGCATCTAACTCTTGATTTCAGCTCATGTTGTGATCTCATAATTTGTGAGTTCGAGTCGCACACTGGGCTCTCTGTTGACAGCACAGAGTTTGCTTGGGATTCTCTCTCTCCTTCTCTCTCTGCCCTTCCCCAGTCACACTCTTTGTCTCCTCTCTCTCTCTCTCTCTCTCTCTCTCTCTCTCTCTCTCAAAATAAATAAACTTTAAAAAAATAAAGTAAAAATAAAGTGTATACTTTTAAATTCTCTAAAAACTATTTTGACTATCTCTTACAATGATACACTTTCATCAGTATAAGACTAAACTTATAGGTATGATAAATTAAATAATTTATAGTTATCTTAGAACAATGTTAGAACAATGTTAACATAATATATAATGCATCTGTGTCTCATTGTAGTCAAATCGTATTTTCTGTCTTATAATAAACTTGGCCACATGACTTGCTTTGGCTTATGTAACATGAAGGTTTGACATTTACCAGGAGCTTTAAAATTTCTTGCTCCATTGCTTCCTTAAGTTTCTTGACTCTACCCTTGAACACAAGAAAAAAAAGAAAATGACCCAAGCAGTAGTTATTATACCATTCAGGGCCCAAAATAAGGAGATATATGGAACATAGCAGAGCCATGGCAAACAGAGCCTAGCAGGGATATAGCTGACTGATAGATTCATGAGATAGAAATATTTGTTGTTGTAAGCTAATGAGAGTGGTTTGTTAGTGAGTAAAGCTGAAAAAGCAACAGTTTTGAACATCTTGATGTGTATCAATTTAGTGGTTGATATTTGAGAAAATAATTTAGAAAATTATTAAGAAATATTATTTCTTATATATATATAATATAATATATATATTATCTTATTAAGAAAATTATTAAGAAAATAATTAAGAAAATAATCGCTAAAATTATTTGTAGGTTGTTTAAAACTGTAATTAAAATTTTATTTTAGATTAGAGGTTCCAATGATTTGGGAAGGTTTTTGTTTTTTGTTTGTGGATAAATTCACTGAATACTCAGTAACGCAAAAGGGTTTCTTTAATCTTTACTAAAGAAAATAATGCAGGGTGCCTAGGTAGCTCAGTCAATTAAGCGTCCGACTCTTGATTTCAGCTCACGTCATGAGCTCATGGTTTATGAGATCAAGCCCTACATTGGCCTCTGTGCTGACCAGCCAAGCCTGCTTCAGAGTCTCTCTCTTCCTCTCTCTCTGCCCATCTCTCACTTGCACTCTCTTTCTCTCAAAGTGATAAACTTAGGGGGAAAAAGATAAAATATTGCAGATACTAAACACAGAGTTTTTTTGTGTTTTATTTAATTTGTGTTTTATTGTAAGTCCTGTGTAAAAGACATGGTAAGGAAAGCCATCAGACTTAAATATTTTCTACTTCTTCATTTAAGTTGCACTTTAAAAATGATTTTAATGTTTATTCACTTTTGAGAGAGAGAGACAGAATGTGAGTAGGGAAGGGCAGAGAGAGAGAGAGATAGAATCTGAAGCAGGCTCCAGGCTCTGCACTGTTACCACAGAGACTGATGTGGTGCTTGAACTCACAAACCCTGAGATCATGACCTGAGCCAAAGTTGATGCTTAACCACCTGAGCTACCCAGGTACCCCCACTCAAGTTGCACTTTTAATTATAGAGCTAGCATACTGTAAATATGACATCAAATTCCAGGCTTAAGTGATGAGTACTTGGTTTTAATTTTCAAAATAAAATTATACTAAGTACATGTGTTTAGGGGCGCCTGGGTGGCGCAGTCGGTTAAGCGTCCGACTTCAGCCAGGTCACGATCTCGCGGTCCGTGAGTTCGAGCCCCGCGTCAGGCTCTGGGCTGATGGCTCAGAGCCTGGAGCCTGTTTCCGATTCTGTGTCTCCCTCTCTCTCTGCCCCTCCCCCGTTCATGCTCTGTCTCTCTCTGTCCCAAAAATAAATAAACGTTGAAAAAAAAAAATTTCTAAGTACATGTGTTTAATGATTATGGGGCAATCAAATAAGAGATCAAACTTGTGAAAATATTATTATTTCAGGTTATTTCCTCATACCACAACATTCTTACATATTCATGCATCAATGCACATTTTGGGGGGGGGAATAAACTTTGAATTGCATACATTCCATCAACAATATTGCTTTCAATCATTAGACAAAATTTATCTATGGAGGCAAGGGAAAACAAAATGATATATTATTTTGAATAGTTACTTTTTTATTATTGTGCCTAATGAGACATTTTCTTCATTTCTTTCATTTCTCTTCTGAAAACTATACCTATGTTATACCATACTATACTATACATACTATGTATACTTATTAACTTATATGTATATGATGATATAATAAATTCTAAATTTTAATTTACAAAGTAAATAACAATGCCATCTGTATACAATTTAGTACAAACCTGTCAATTGATATATATCGTAATATTTTATACTATTATTTTATACAGTAAATATTTTATACAGTAAAATATTTAAATGACTAATAACATTAATGAGGGAGCATGGGGCAAGCTGAGGGCAAAGCACAGGCTAACAGCACCTCCCCCACCCAGGTAGAATATGTGTGATATTCCTTGGACAGTCCTGGCTACTCAAGAACAAAGGAAAGGGGTTTAAATTCTTGCCATAGTGATGTGGGAAACTAAGGCAAATGAAAAACTAAATTCCCTTACTGTCTACAGCCCACTGACAAGTCCTTGCAACTGGCAGAGTGACCTCTCTCTAGGAGCTCATCTGCCATTATGATGACACTTTGCTATAGGCAAAAGGGAATCTTGATTTAACATTATCCTGACCCCTCAGGATCCTGTAAGTCTACTTTAACATATAAAAATTCCTTTGGAAACTTCCTTTATCTCAACTCCCCCAAGATATAGGTTGGCAATCTTACTCTAAGCTTATGGCCCCCTGATATACATCTGAAAGGTCTCATGGCTAAGGTTTTACTGAATAGTAATAAATGGCAATTTTCCTAATAGCAGCTAGCCCCTCAAAGTCCTGGAAACCTTGCTTCAAAATTCCTTAGAGACTTAAACTGTCCCTAACCTCCCAACCTTAGGGTATATTATATAATCAATTACCTGTCACAACCCCAGTGCAGCTCTTTCTGCCCATGGCTCCTCTCCCTGTGATTTAATAAAAATCACCTTTTTTGTACCAAAGACATCTTCAAGAATTCTTTCTTGGCCGTCAGCTCCAAACCCCCTCACCATCACCCAAAAACCCATCAATACTACATCTTAAATAAATTGTACTTTAGTTCCTCAAATACAGTGTAAAATTATATTGTATATAGTTTCATGCTAATCTTTTTATAACATCTTTTATACAAAGCATTTGGCTAGATTTTGTGGGGCAGTAGAAATATCAAAGGGTTAAAAGGGATAAAACACATTTAGAAGATAATATACATAAGCAAACCCAAGATTATTTTTCACCTATAAATATTAAATATTATATGTGTTCATTTTCAAATTTCACCAAAATCAAGGTGCAAGATATTTTAAGATGTGCCATTATTTTATGTACATTTATGTAATTAAAAAAAAATGCCCCCATGAGCAAACTAATAGAAGACCTCCACTTAAGGGTGAGCCACAATAAAGTTATATCCCCCTTGTAGAGGAAAAGAAGAAATTAAACTCCACAAGAAAAAGACAGCAAGAAAACTCACAAGTCTCAACCTTGATACTGAGTGGAGGAAATAAAATTTCTCTGACAATTTAAAATCATTAGGTATTAATGAATCAACCAATCAACCAATCACTGGGTATGATCTTGTAAGATCTGCATTCTGAGTTCACACTTACTGGTGTCATCCAAAAAAGCCTCAAGCAGAGAATTGAATGAATGCTTTCTCAGGTTGCTTATGCCCCTGTAGGGCTGAAAGAAGCAAATGCAAATCCTCTTGGTGTCAATTTATGCTAATCCAGGTTTGTAACAAGTCATTACTAGGAAGATGAACCCTCACTTCAGAAATGTTAAAATGTATAACAAAACATTTTTAAGATCTATTCCATAGATATCATACAATGAAATGTAATGCGTGTTCAATGGAAACATCAGAAAACACCATTGATTGATATTTTTATATTTGAGGGAAAGGGAAAAACTTTAGAGAAAACATTATTTAAATGACAGTAATAGTAACAACAACAGCAACAGCAGCAGCAACTTATAGCTCTTACTATGCTCCAGGAATGATCCACGCTATTTCCATATATTCCATTATTTAATGCTCACAACAGCTCTCTGAAACAACTATGATTTTCCCCATTTTATTAAAATTTTTTTTCAACGTTTATTTATTTATTTTTGGGACAGAGAGAGACAGAGCATGAACGGGGGAGGGGCAGAGAGAGAGGGAGACACAGAATCGGAAACAGGCTCCAGGCTCTGAGCCATCAGCCCAGAGCCTGACGCAGGGCTCGAACTCACGGACCGCGAGATCGTGACCTGGCTGAAGTCGGAAGCTTAACTGACTGCGCCACCCAGGCGCCCCTCCCCATTTTATTAATGAGGAAACAGAAAAGCTGGACTTAAACCCAAGAAGTCTATGTGCAAAGCCCTGTCTTAATCACCTTTGCTTTAATAATGAGAGATGTTTCAGTCATTACTGATCATGTGGAAGGCTAGTCCAGAAAAAGGGAACACAAAGAACAAAGAGATAAAAGAAAATGACATTTCTTAGAATGCCAAGTGGACTAGGAGGGTTGAGACAAAATAAATGAGATATAAGTAATTAGGTGATGATATTGGCAACATAGATTGAGGCCAGCCATATATGATTTAATATTAAGGTATATGAGATTTATTCCTATAACTAGTGAGGATTCATTGAGACTTTTGGAGGAAAAGAATATCATGATTGATGTTTTCAGACAATAACTGATATCAGTGTGATGCACTGACTGAAAAAAGTGACAGCCACTCAATCAGGCATAAGGGAGTCTGTGAAGAAGCAGTCAAAAGTCATAACTAATATTATGTATAAACAACATGTATAAACAACTGCAAACTTTTAAACTATGTGTTTGGAAGGAAGCAGATGTTTTCAACTGAGTAAGGGAACAAAGGTGGGAGGGGAAGATGTTTGGCAAAGGAAATAAATCCAGCTAGAGACCTATAGAGTTTGAAGTAGCTGTGGAATTTTTATGTGATTCTGTTCTGGTCTAAGAAGTAGATGGATTTCTGGGGCACCTGGGTGGCGCAGTCGGTTAAGCGTCCGACTTCAGCCAGGTCACGATCTCGCGCTCCGTGAGTTCGAGCCCCGCGTCTGGCTCTGGGCTGATGGCTCAGAGCCTGGAGCCTGTTTCCGATTCTGTGTCTCCCTCTCTCTCTGCCCCTCCCCCGTTCATGCTCTGTCTCTCTCTGTCCCAAAAATAAATAAACGTTGAAAAAAAAATTAAAAAGAAGTAGATGGATTTCTGAGATGAAGAACATCATGAGAACTGTTGGGATTGACAGAATCAAAAAAAAAAAAAAGAAATAAAAAATACCAGAACAAATTTGCATAATAGTTGAAACAAATTATATGGGTGTTTTCTTATACATATTTAATAGTATTAATTAGATTAAATGGCATTTAATTGATTTTCTTTCACTATTTTTTAGAGAGTGATATCTTTATAATGAAACTAATATATGACACTTTAAGTTTCTTTTATTGTGGTAAAATGTACGTAACATAAAATTCACCATTTTAACCATATATAACTGTAAAATTCAGTGGCATTAAATGCATTCACAGTGTTGTGCACCCCTTACCATTTCCACACCTTTCAGAACTTCTATTTATTTATTGCTACTTTTTAATCTTCAGAGTTATTGTCTTTATGTTGGTCAAATAAATCACATATCAGGGTTGGACTAAAGAAAAGGAAGATTGAGCCAAAACCCAGACTGATATAAGTTATTTTTGTTGTGAAATCTTTTTTTAAATAACTCATGCTCAAGTATATATGAACAAAACTTAGGTAATTAATGATTTAAGAATGAATAATAGGCAATTGAGTATATAAATTAAAACTTTATTCAGGTTCCTGGGTGGCTCAGTCAGTTAAGTGTCTAACTCTTCATATTGGTTCAGATCGTGATCTCTAGGTCATGAGATGGAGACACATGTCGGGGTTGGTGCTAAGTGTGGAGTCTGCTTGGGATTCACTCTCTCCCTCTCTTTCTGCCCCTCTCCAGCTCTCTGTCTCTCTCAAAAGAAAAAAAAATGTATTAATAGCCTAATTATTAAGTAGATGACTGTAATCTTTTCTCCAGTGCTGAATGAGAGATATCAGATTCATGGCTCTGCTATGTGTATTGCATTTGTTAATTCATTTTCTTTTTTTTTTTTAATGTTTATTTCTTTTTGAGACAGAGAGACAGAGCATGAACGGGGGAGGGGCAGAGAGAGAGGGAGACACAGAACCGGAAGCAGGCTCCAGGCTCTTAGCCATCAGCCCAGAGCCCGACGCGGGGCTCGAACTCACGGACAGCGAGATCGTGACCTGAGCTGAAGTCGGTCGCTTAACCGACTGAGCCACCCAGGCGCCCCTGTTAATTCATTTTCAAAAGCCAAAACATAAACCAAACGATTACTTGTTCTAGAAAAGACTTCTATCCCTTGCCTGCATTCTGCCATTGGCAGGAATGATGAAAGAACCCAGAGGTCTAAGAACTCTTGGCAAGAACACCAACTTTCTGTCCCCCAAATCTTACAGTCTCACTTCAGCTATGTGCCTTGAGGCCACCATGACTATGCTCTTGAGTTCTATTACTTTAATCACTCCAAGAAGGGCAACATTCTCAGATCATCACTGGCTTCCCACACTAGCATTTTTATAAGATTTGTACCTCATGTCCTATACTTTCTCTTCCATTGTTCTTTTTGAAAATTGTGGTTTATCTTCTCAACATTTCTTCTGAGTTTTCTCTTTACCATCTTTATTTGCAGTCTGATTCTCTCTTGAGGACGCTGCCACTCATATAGATTTCTCAAGTTGTAACTGTTTTCTCTGGTATGTTGTAATTTGGGTTAGAGGTTGGGTAGTTATTTTCATTGTTCCTCCATCACCATTAGACCACTATCCATTCCTTTTCCTTAAGGAAATTGAGCTTCTGAGGCACATTTATCAGATTATGCCACTTGATGATATTCCTTGTTAGAATCATTTCTAGATCTTTCTGCCTTTTTCTGATATTCCTTATAGATTTGAGATCATAGAGGAGAAAAACTTTTCACCATTTAATTTTGGTCCTTTTGGCTGGTCTATTAATTAAATGAATATAAAACAGATTAGAGAAAAACAAATTTAATTACATATGTACTGGAGCCCTATGAGGATATAGGGACCCACAGGCAATCAGATAATTGAAACTTGTATGCCATCCTGAGCTAAGGAAAGGAGGTAGGAGTCTGATACTCTAGAGGGAAGGAATATGAGAAGAGCAAATGTTTGGTAAACAAATGCTTTCCAGGTACAGAGACAATAGGCCACAGAGAGGAATTTATGTCTGGGTCCTGCAGAGGTCCACCTCCCCCACCCCACTTATCTTGCTTGCCTTTCCTAACCCATCTTCTTCACAGTTACCTCTGGTGATAGTTCTCTTCCTGGACCAGACTCTCTATCTAAATTCTTTTGGGCAGTTGGAGCATTTGGGTGACTCATTTGGTTGAGTGTCTGACTTCCACTCATGTCATGATTTCTCGGCTTGTGAGTTCGAGCCCCACGTCTTGCTCTGTGCTGACAGCTCAGAGCCTGAAGCCTGTTTCAGATTGTCTCCCTCTCTCTCTGACTCTCCTCTACTCATGCTCTGTTTCATTCTTTCAAGAATAAATAAACGTTAAAAAAAAATTAAATTCATTTGGGCAGTTAAGGTAGAGGTAAAAGCTCTTCCGGAGTCTTTTGGGCCTTGACTAACTAAGCTCAAAGTATTCCACATGCCAAGTAACACATTCTGGGGAGATCTTGGATAATTTTTGCATTCTCATCTTAAAAGTTGATAATTTCAGTTTTCACATACAAGATAACCCTAATATTCTCTACATTTCATTTTTCTCCCAGGCTCTCCTCCAGTGAGCTTATAGTTTGACCTATCAGCAATATACTAGCAGAGCCATATAATAGAAATTGCCGTCTTTACTTATTTTGACTCTCTACATGATGGTTAATTTTATATGTCAATTTGAATGGCCCAAGGGATGTCCAGATAGCTGGTAAAACATTATTTCTGTACGTGTCTGTGAGGGTGTTTCTGGAAGAGATTGACATCTAAATCAGTATACTGAGGAAAGATCACCCTCACCAATGTGGGTGGGCAGCATCCAATTACCTTGAGGGCTGAATACAGCAAAAAAGTGGAGGAAGATGCAAATTAATTCTCTCTGCTTGAACTGAGATATCTATCTTCTCTTACCCTTGGACATCAGAACTTCTAATTTTGGGGCTTTAGGACTCAGAGCAGGACTAACACCATCAACCTACCGATTCTCAGGTTTTTAGACTGAAACTAGGATATACACACCATCAGCCCCCTTTCTCAGGGTGTCCAATAGAGACTGAATTACATGACCAGCTTTCCTGGTTCTCCAGTTTGCAGATGGCATATCATGGGACCTCTTGTTCTGCATAAGCCAATTCCTGTACACAGTCTATCTAATCTATTGATCTATTCCTCTAGCAACCCATTGATCTATCCATCTGTCTCTATCAATTTATTGATCCATTATCTGTATCTATTTATGTATCTCCTCTATGGTTATATATATACATCTCTCTTTGATTCTGTTTCTCTGGAGAATCCTGACTAATATATCATTTTTTATAACATTTTAGTACTCATTTTTTAAATGAAAAAAGTTAGGTTGAATGATAGACTAAAGAGAGACTGAATGAAGAATTTTTTAATTTTTATTTATTTACATTCAAGTTAGTTAATATACAGTGTAGTATTGGTTTCAGGAGTAGAACCCATTGATTCATTACTTATATAAAACATCCAGTGCTCATCCCAACAAGTGCCCTTCTTAATGCCCATCACCATTTATTTAGCCCATTTCCCCATCCATCTCCCTTCCATCAACCCTCAACTTGTTCTCTGTATTTAAGAGTCTCTTATGGTTTGCCTTTCTCTCTGTTTTT
This sequence comes from Lynx rufus, assembly GCF_022079265.1. NCBI lineage: Eukaryota > Metazoa > Chordata > Mammalia > Carnivora > Felidae > Lynx > Lynx rufus. The sequence goes on from NW_025814867.1 coordinate 59,656,515, forward strand.
ATCTTATTTTTCCTTCCCTTCTCCTATGTTAACTGTTGTGTTTCTTAAATTTCACACATGAGTGAAATCATATAATATTTGTCTTTTTCTGACTTCACTTAACATAATGCTCTCTAGTTCCATCCACATTGTTGCAAATGGCAAGATTTCATTCTTTTTTGATCACTGAGTAGAATTCCATTATATATATATATATATATATATATATATATATATATACACACATACACACATGCTTACATACATACATACACACCACATCTTCTTTATCCATTCATCAGTCAATAGACATTTGGATTCTATCCATAATTTGGCTATCGTTGATAGCACTGCTATAAACATTGAGGTGCATGTGCCCCTTCAAATTAGCATTTTTGTATCCTTTGGATAAATACCTAGTAATGCAATTCCTGGGTCATACGGTAGTTCTATTTTTAATGTTTTGAGGAGCTTCCATACTGTTTTCCAGAGTGGCTGCACCAGCTTGCATTCCCACCAGCAGTGCAAAAGTGTTCCCCTTTCTCTACAATTTTTTTTTATAGATTTTGGATACTAACCCTGTAAGTCAAATGTATAGTTTCTAAAATAAACTAGAAATTGTACATAAGTTTTTATTCCCTATTTAATTCTGAGAGGCCTGTCGTAGACTCTAAGTCTAAAGTTCTCTCTTGGCCAGCAAGAGACTGAACACAGGATTAAGATGTGAGGGATGGCTAATGTCTGGGAAAAGACAAGAGCCCCAATAAGCGTCCTTGCCCCATATTTATTAAGATCAGAAGGCTTACAAATGTGATGGGCATGCACAAGGAGACAACAAATCGGTGAACATTAACTCATTGGCATGAGGGAAAGGGGGTTTTGAAGATATACGGTGTTTGGGATTTGGGTCAATATAAAACAAAATCCTGGCGCTGGGCAGATGGGCACATGGTTGTTAAAGGCAGACAGGAGGAACCCTTCTGTTTATTTTAGCTAGCCTAGGGGGTAAGACAGAGCAAATAACCACAGGATTAACAAGGCACCTTTTCTTTTGCTAATCAGCTCTGCTCTGGGCAGCATCACCCAGTCTTTAGCCCTATTTACCTGTTTACCTAATTTGGTCCTTTCTTCCTGTGAAAGCAGATTTCTGCTTTAGTACTAAATTAGGGGGCATTTTGCCCTCCCCTCTCTATTCTGGGGGCCTTTTCCCCTCCCTACTTTATTCTGGGGCCTAATCTTGTTTACCCACGCTCAGGTGAGAGCATCCTATGGCTTTATAATTCTATATGCCTTGATAACTCATTGGTGCAAACCCATGAAATTTCTAAGCTTATTCCCCACAGAGGCCTATAGAGATGCCAACATAAATACACTTTTTTAAATATGAAATTTATTGTCAAATTGTTTTCCATACAACACCCAGTGCTCATCCCAATGGGTGCCCTCCTCAAAGCCCATCACCCACTTTCCCCTCCCCCACCCCCCATCAACCCTCAGTTTGTTCTCAGTTTTTAAGAATCTCCTTTGGTTTGGCTCTCTCCCTCTCTATTTTTTTCCCTTCCCATCCCCCATGGTCTTCTGTTAAGTTTCCCAGGATCCACATAAGAGTTAAAACATATGATATCTATCTTTCTTTCTCTGTATGACTTATTTCACTTAGCATTACATTCCAGTTCCATCCATGTTGCTACAAAAGGCCATATTTCATTCTTTCTCATTGCCATGTAGTACTCCATTGTGTATATAAACCACAATTTCTTTATCCATTCATCAGTTGATGGACATTTAGGCTCTTTCCATAACTTGGCTATTGTTGAAAGTGCTGCTATAAGCATTGGGGTGCAAGTGCCTCAATCCATCAGCACTCCTGTATCCCTTGGGTAAATTCCTAGCAGTGCTATTGCTGGGTCATAGGATAGATCTATTTTTAATTTTTTGAGGAACCTCCACACTCTTTTTCAGAGTGGCTGCACCAGTTTGCATTCCCACCAACAGGGCAAGTGGTTTCCCATTTCTCCACATTCTCTCCAGCATCTATAGTTTCCTGATTTGTTCAGTTTAGCCACTCTGACTGACGTGAGGTGGTATCTCAGTATGGTTTTGATTTGTATTTCCATGATGAGGAGTGATGTTGAGCATCTTTTCATGTGCCTATTGGCCATCTGGATGTCTTCTTTAGAGAAGTGTCTATTCAAGTTTTCTGCCCGTTTCTTCACTGGATTGTTTTCGGGTGTTTTCTGGATTGTTTTGTTTTCGGGTGTGGAGTTTGGTGAGTTCTTTATAGATTTTGGATACTAGTCCTTTGTCTGATACATCATTTGCAAATATCTTTTCCCATTCTGTTGGTTGCCTTTGGTTTTATTGATTGTTTCATTTGCAGTGCAGAAGCTTTTTACCTTCATGAGGTCCCAATAATTCATTTTTGCTTTTAATTCCCTTGCCTTTGGAGATGTGTCAAGTAAGAAATTGCTGTGACTGAGGTCAGAGAGGTTTTTTCCTGCTTTCTCCTCTAGTGTTTTGATGGTTTCCTGTCTCACATTCAGGTCCTTTATCCATTTTGAGTTTATTTTTGTGAATGGAGTAAGAAAGTGGTCTAGTATCATTCTTCTGCATGTTGCTGTCCAGTTCTCCCAGCAGCATTTGTTAAAGAGACTGTCTTTTTTCCATTGGGTATTCTTTCCTGCGTTGTCAAAGATTAGTTGGCCATACTTTTGTGGGTCCAATTCTGGGTCCTCTATTCTATTCCATTGGTTTATGTGTCTGTTTTTGTGCCAATACCGTACTGTCTTGATTATAGCTTTGTAGTGGAGGCTAAAGTCTGGGTTTGTGATGCCTCCTGCTTTGGTCTTCTTCCTCAATATTACTTTGGCTATTCGGGGTCTTTTGTGGTTCCATACAAGTTCCATACAAAGCTTGTTCTAGCTTTGAGAAGAATGCTGGTGCAGTTTTGATTGGGATTGCATTGAATGTGTAGATTGCTTTGGGTAGTATTGACATTTTAACAATATTTATTCTTCCAATCCATGAGCATGGAATGTTTTTCCATTTCTTTATATCTTCTTCAATTTCCTTCATAAGCTTTCTATAGTTTTCAGCATACAGATCTTTTACATCTCTTGTTAGGTTTATTCCTAGGTATTTTATGCTTCTTGGTGCAATTGTCAATGGGATCAGTTTCTTTATTTGTATGTCTGTTGCTTCATTATTAGTGTATAAGAATGCAACTGATTTCTGTACATTAATTTTGTATCCTGCAACTTTGCTGAATTCACGCATCAGTTCTAGCAGACTTTTGGTGGAGTCTATCGGGTTTTCCATGTATAATACCATGTCATTTGCAAAAAGTGAAACCTTAACTTCATCTTTGCCAATTTTGATGCCTTTGATTTCCTTTTGTTGTCTGATTGCTGATGCTAGAATTCCAATACTATGTTAAACAACAGCGGTGAGAGTGGACATCCCTGTCATGTTCCTGATCTCAGGGATAAAGCTCTCAGTTTTTCCCCATTGAGGATGATATTAGCTGTGGGCTTTTCATAAATGGCTTGTAAGATGTTTAAGTATGTTCCTTCTATTCCGACCTTCTTGAGGGTTTTTGTTAAGAAAGGATGCTGAATTTTGTCAAATGCTTTTTCTGCATCGATTGACAGGATCATATTTTTTTTTCTTTTCTTTTATTAATGTGATCAATCACATTGATTGATTTGCGAATGTTGAACCAGCCCTGCATCCCAGGAATGAATCCCACTTGATCATGGTGAATAATTCTCTTTATATGCTGTTGAATTCAATTTGCTAGTATCTTATTGAGAATTTTTGCATCCATATTCATCAGGGATATTGGCCCGTAGTTCTCTTTTTTTGCTGGGTCTCTGTCTGGTTTGGCTTCATAGAATGAGTCTGGAAGTTTTTCTTCCCTTTCTATGTTTTTGAAACAGCTTGGGAAGGATATTATCTCTGCTTTAAATGTCTGGTAGAATTCCCCAGGGAAGCCATCTGGTCCTGGACTCTTATTTGTTGGGAGATTTTTGATAACTGATTCAATGTCTTTGCTGGTTGTGGGTCTGTTCAAGTTTTCTATTTCTTCCTCTTTGAGTTTTGGGAGTGTGTGGGTGCTTAGGAATTTGTCCATTTCTTCCAGGTTGTCCAGTTTGTTGGCATATAGTTTTTCATAGTACTCCCTGATAATTGCTTGTATTTCTGAGGGATTAGTTGTAATAACTCCATTTTAATTCATGATTTTATCTATTTGGGTCATCTCCCTTTTCCTTTGAGAAGCCTGGCTAAAGGCCTATCAATTTTGTTTATTTTTTCAAAAAACCAACTCTTGGTTTCATTGGTCTGTTCTACAGTTTTTTTTAGATTCTATATTATTTATCTCTGCTCTGATCTTTATTACTTCTCTTCTTCTGCTGGATTTGGGGTGTTTTTGCTGTTCTGCTTCTATTTCCTTTAGGTGTCCTGTTAGATTTTGTATTTGGGATTTTTCTTGTTTCTTGAGATAGGCCTGGATTGCAATGTATTTTCCTCTCAGGACTGCCTTTGCTGCATCCCAAAGCATTTGCATTGTTGTATTTTCATTTTTATTTGTTACCACATATTTTTTAATTTATTCTCTAATTGCCTGGCTGATGCATTAATTCTTTAGTAGGGTGTTCCATGCTTTTGAAGGTTTTCCAGACTTTTTCCTGTGGTTGACTTTAAGTTTCATAGCATTGTGGTCTGAAATTGTGCATGGTATGATCTCAATTCTTTTGTACTTATGAAGGGCTGTTTTGTGACCCAGGATGTGATCTATCTTGGGGAATGTTCCATGTGCACTTGAGAAGAAAGTATATTCTGTTGCTTTGGAATGCAGAGTTCTAAATATATCTGACAAGTCCATCTGATCCAATGTATCATTGAGGGCCCTTGTTTCTTTATTGATCCTGTGTCTAGATGATCTATCCATTGTTGTCAGTGGGGTATTAAAGTCCCCTGCAATTACCACATTCTTATCAATAAGGTTGCCATTTACATTCAGTGTTATTATTGAAAGACATGGGTTTAGAGTCATTGTGATGTCTGTAGGTTTGATATAAATAAACTTTTCAGAAGAATCACTTTACTCTTGCTTCTTGTTCATATAAAACTGTTTTTGCTTTACCTACACATATCATCTCTCAATTTAATATATTTTCCATCTGCTTATCTTCCTCTCTGAAGTAATATAGTACCCTCATTTTGGTCTGCCCGGTGCTACACATGTCCCTAAAAGTCCTGCCCCATTTAATCCTGTCTCATCTGGCTTCTTCATCTGGCCACCAGTTAAACATTAACCAGGCATTGGAATCAGTGTTACTGAAATAGAGAAATAAGTCTCGAATTCATTTGGAGGAAGTAATACATATGATGAAAAAGTATGCACAGCTTGGTTCTAAATCCCATTCTCCAATAAAAAGAAATGTAACCCAGAATTAGCTTCCCCTTTGGTGGACCTCAAGCCAAAAGACACAGCAAAGCCAAAGAATAGTGAAAGTAAAGGTTTTATTTGCAACAAATAAAGGATAACTTTGGAAATATTTCTCAACACAATTTCTTCCTGAACAACAAACTGGGGAAGTTTTAAGCTAAGGGTGCATGTATATACATAAAGGGGCTTGGCAAAGGGGAGTTCAGTATAGAATTGAGCCAGAAGTCATCCTACACTGACAAAGTCCAAGTCCTGGTGACTGAAGTCATGAGGGTTGGCAAGAGTCAGTATCATCAGTACTCTGGTTCCAGTTGGTCCAGTATTTGATGGCTTGAAGGGGTTGGTACGCTATTTATTTATTTATTTATTTATTTATTTATTTATTTGACTTACTTATTATTTAGATTCTGGTATAGTTAACATTCCGTGTTATGTTACTTTCAGGTGTGCAATATAGTGATTCAACAATTCTATACATTACTTATCATAATAAGTGTACTCTTAATCCCCTTCTACTATTTCACCCATCCCCCTCTCACCTCCCATCTGATAACCACAAGTGTGTTCTCTATAGTTAAGATTCTGTTTTTTTGATTTCTCTCCTTTTTCTTTGTTAGTTTTGTTTCTTAAATTCCACATATCAGTGATATCATATAGTATTTATCTTTTCCTGACTGACTTATTTCACTTAGCATTATGACCTCTGGATTCATTCTTTTTTATGGCTGAGTAATATATGTGTGTGTGTGTGTGTGTGTGTGTGTGTGTGTGTGTGTGAATATATATTTATTCTCCTCTTTATCCATACATCTATCCATGGACATTTGGGCTGCTTCCATAATTTGGTCATTGTAAATAATGCTGCAATAAATATTAAGTTGCACATATATTTTTGAATTAGGTTTTTGTTTTTATTCTTGTTTTTGTTTTTGCTTTTTATTCTTTGAGTAAATACCCATTAGTGGAATTACTGGATCATATAATAATTCTATTTTTAATTTTTTGAGGAACTTTCATATTGTTTTCCAAAGTGTCTGTACCAATTTACATTCCAATTAACAGTGCATGAGGGTTCTCTTTCCTCCACATCCTTGTCAACACTTGTTGTTTCTTGTGGGTTTGATTTTAGCCATTCTTACAGGTGTGAAGTGATATCTCATTGTGGTTTTGATTTGATTTCCCTGCTGATGAGTGTTGTTGAACATCTTTTCATATGACTGTTGGCTGTCTATATCCCTTCTTTGGAGAAATGTCTGTTCATGTCTTCTGCCCATTTCTCAATTGGGTTATTTGTGTTTTTTTGTTTGTTTTTTGATTTTGTTTTGTTTTGTTTTGTTTTGCTGTTGAGTTGTGTAAGTTCTTTATATATTTTTAATACTAACCCTTTATCAGATAATATCACTTGAAAATATCTTCTCCCACTCAGTAATTATCTTTTTGTTTTCTTGATTGTTTCCTTTTGTGCAAAAGCTTTTCATTTGATATAGTCCCAATAGTTCATTTTTGCTTTTGTTTCCCTTGCCTAAGGAGACATATCTAAACAAATGTTGCTATGGCTGATGTCAGAGAAATTGCTATGCCCTCTTCTAGGATTTTTATGGCTTCAGGTCTCACATTTAGTTCTTCATTCCATTTTGAGTTTCTTTTTGTATATGGTGTAAGGAAGTAGTCTAGTTGTAAGTAGCTCCAGTTTTCCCAACACCATTTGTTGAAAAGACTGTCTTTTTCCCATTGCATATTCTTGCCTCCTTTGTTGAAGATTAATAATGGGTTAGTCATATAATCATGGGTTTGTTTCTGGGTTCTCTCCTCTGTTCCATTAATCTATGTGTCTATTTTGTGCAAGTACCATACTGTATATCTTGATAAATGGAATGGATTAGACCAGAAATAAAATAGAAACAAACAAAAACAACAGATCAAAGAAATGAGGAGTTAGTTTTTAAAAGATCAACAATATTGATAAACCTTTATCCAGACTCATCAAAAGAGAGAGAGAGAGATTTTCCTTTAAAATCAGATATGAAAGAGGATAAATAACCACCTACATCACAAAGTACAAAGGATTATAAGAAGATATTATAAAAAGTTAGATGTCAACACATTGCACAGCCTAGAATAGATAAATTCTTAGAAACTATAACTTCTCCAATTGTTTCAGGAAGAAATAGAAAATTTGAACAGACCAATTACCAACAAGGAAATTGAATCTGGTATTAAAAAAACACTCCCAACAAATAAAAGTTCAGGATGAGACAGATTCACAGGTGAATTCTACCAAACATTTAAATAAGAGTTAATACCTATTCTTCTCAAACTATTCCAAAATATATAAGAGGAAGGAAAGCTTCCTAATTCATTCTACGAGGCCAGCATTATACTGATACCAAAATTGGATAAATACACTACAAGAAAGAGAACTATAGGTCAATGTCTCTGATGAACATAGATGCAAAAATCCTCTATAAAATATTAGCAAATTGAATCCAACAATACATTTTAAAAAATCATTCACTATGATCAAGTGGGATTTATCCCTCGAATGAAATGGTGGTTCAATATTCACAAATCAATCAATGTGACACATTTACATCAACAAGAGAAATGAGGGCTGACTCAATCAGTTGAACATTTGACTCTTGATTTCTGCTGAGGTCATGATCCCTAGGTTGTGGGATGGAGCTCCGCATAAGGCTCTGTGCTGATCCTGGAGCCTGCTTGAGATTCTCTTTCTCTCTCCCTCTACCCCTCTCCCTGTTCACTCTCTCTCTCTAAAAAAAATTAATAAGAGAAATGATAAAAACCATATTATCTTTTCAATAGATGCAGAAAAAACATTTGACAAAGTACAACATCCATTTATGATAACAACTCTCACAAAGTAGGTTTAGAGTGAGTGTACCTCAACATAATAAAAGTTATATATGAAAAACCCACAGCTGATATCATCCTCAATGGTGAAAACCTGAGAGCTTTACCCTAAGATCAGGAATGAGACAAGGATCTCCATTTTCACCACTTTTATTCAACATAGTACTGGAAGTCCTAGTCACAGCAATCAGACAAGAAAAAGGGGGGAAAAAGCATCCAAATTAGTAAGGAAGAAGTAAAACTTAGACTATTTGCAGGTGACGTAATACTATATATAGAAACCCTAAAGACTCCACAAAATAAAAAAACAAAAAAACAAAAACAAAAACAAAAATATTAGAACTGTCAGTAAGGTGACAGGATACAAAATCAATTGCATTTCTATACAGTAATAATCATATAGCAGAATGAGTAATCAAAAGGGTTTAAATCCTGCAATAACTCAAGAATGTGTGTTAAGTTGATCTTTACTTTTGAAACAGGACTGGGAGTTTTAACCTGATTTATTGTCTCTGATATAGTTAGACTATCTCCTAGGTTGGTACTGGCTGCTTTTACATTCTTTTTTCCCCCTTAAATATTATTAACTATACTAAAATCTATTTTTCCGCAATTTTAACATATCCCAGAATGTTCTGCAAGAAATGTGCTTGGACAAGTAGTGCCAGTCATGCATATATCACAAAATAGCTGAGGGACATAAAAGGACCTACCCTATGTTAAGAAAGCTATGTCACATCTTTCTTTTTCCAGGGACCCCTTACTTTATCTGCCTATAGAAACAGAGTTCCTTTAAGTAGTAGTTGATTTTAGGCTGGAGCAGGAAAAGTACAAGAGAGTGTAGAGAATCTTTAATGCCTATTGCCTGTTTGAAAGATTCAACTGTATACCATATCCTTTAATGTATCTTTACTCTGAGACAGTTTAACTTATTCAGATTCAATCTATTATTAGATAAAAAGTCTGGCTTTACGATGGCTAACTGTGAGACCCGAAGCCATAAAAATCCTAGAAAAGAGCACTGTAAGCCATAGCCTCAACTTGATGTTGGGTAGGTCTGAACTTGAATAGCTTATAGTTATTCAAAACATTTCTCAATTATTTATGCTTGAGCTTGAATTGATCCCTCCAAATTTATTATTTACTCATTGCTGACAGGACAGTTCTTTTCTGAGCTTATCAAATTCTTCTAAAATCTTGCTAAGTCAACTTCAACTTGCCAAGTTGAAGCCAACTTCAACCAATGTTATTAATATTTTGATCCTTCAGAATCTTCCCTAGAATAACAAATTAGTTATATATGGTTTCTATCTAATATGTTATCTCAACAAAGATTTTTTAACGTTTTTTTTTTATTTTTTTTATTTTTTATTTTATTTTTTTTTTATATGAAGTTTATTGACAAATTGGTTTCCATATAACACCCAGTGCTCATCCCAAAAGGTGCCCTCCTCAATACCCATCACCCAGCCGCCCCTCCCTCCCACCCCCCATCAACCCTCAGTTTGTTCTCAGTTTTTAACAGTCTCTTATGCTTTGGCTCTCTCCCACTCTAACGTCCTTTTTTTTTTTTTTACCTTCCCCTCCCCCATGGGTTCCTGTTAAGTTTCTCAGGATCCACATAAGAGTGAAACCATATGGTATCTGTCTTTCTCTGTATGGCTTATTTCACTTAGCATCACACTCTCCAGTTCCATCCACGTTGCTACAAAAGAACAATGGAATACTACGTGGCAATGAGAAATAGCGTTTTTTTAATGTTTACCTTTGAGAAAGAGAGAGAGAGAGAGAGAGAGAGAGAGAGCGTGAGCAGGGGAAGGCAGAGAGTGAAGGAGACACAGAATCCCAAGCAGACAGAGCCTGACATTGGACTTGAACTCATAAACTGTGAGATCATAACCTGAGCCAAAGTCAGATGCTTAATTGACTGAGCCACCCAGGCACCCATCACAACAAAGATTTGTATCAAAATGAAACTTTCTTCTAGTATATCACATGTAAACTTTATGCTAAATGTGTTACAACAGTATAATATGGATTACATCTTTACAACTCCCATAGCAGTTTATTTTTTAATTACTCCTCCCTTAATTCTTTGTCAAAACATTTTTTTTTCTAGGTAGTAATCCCTTTATAAATCAAGAAGAATAGAGAATGCTATGACAACAACTCTACAATATCAGTGTCTGAATACAACAAAGATTTAGTTCTCTTTCATGTCACTAAGCGCTCGTACTGACTCTAGAGACTTGCCTCCATTCTAGAGAGAAAGGATATAGGAATGTTTCACCTTTGCTTTTAATTTTTCTGATTAATTCTATTCATAACTAATTGCCAGAACAAGTTCTAATTCACCAAACTCCAGGGAGATAGGATATTCAATCTTCACTGTGCTGTAAAGATAGGAAAACTAAACATTCGTTAGAAAACAGTGATTAAATGGAACATTCCTTCTTTTTATTGGACTAGTGTTTTGTGTAAAAAGCTGAGATATGCTAGCTTAGCCTATACCATAATTTACTGAGCAACTTCATGTAAACTTCTATGAACACAGCCTAAATATATTTCAGTTTTTGGTGTGAAAAGATGGAGAGTTTCCAAGTGAAAGTTTGTATTCCAACTGGCACCATCAGTTTCTATTTAACATTGTTCATAGATGTTTTCACTGTGAAGATTTTTGAATCTCATTATTTTAAATATAGTTATTCTTCCAAATTCTTCAAACTGTCTGTATTATGCCAAGCAGTTTTCTGGATCCATTGAAGGTTAATGGAAGAAGCAATCTATTGTATAGTTTTGTTTGTATGGCTTGTTAAAAAAAATAACATTAATGAAAATGTAAACTAAAGCATATTAAGGTGGCTAAAGGCCAAAAGTTGACAGAAGATTATTTATATTTCTATAATCAGACATCAAGATTCAGATAAGGTAACTTTTTATTGGAAGTGTTGGTCTTTATTTCATTTTGAGGCCAGTTCATATATATTGAGCACTTACTAAATATAAAGCATTTTACAGTTGTAATGTGACAATTATATATGTATATTCTCTACCCAGGATCCAGTGGGTTGGGGAATGTAATGTTTCATGATCAGCAATTATGCATTATTGACTATTTACATTTATAACTTAATATTATCTAATTGCAGTATAGTACAAGAAGACCTATAATAACATGGTCATGTGTTACTTTTATAGTCTAAATTATCCAATGATTGTTCATTGCTGAAAAGTTTATTATTTTGGCTTAAAAGTTTGAATATTTTGGTGATAGAAGTTAATTGTTTTGTGACCATGGCAGTCTCTCCAGTTTCATATCATTTACTCCTATTTTTTGCCTGAGCCTTGCCTTAACTAGTTGTACTTAATTCGTTGTAATTTTCATAATAAACCATGCTAAGATGTATCTTTATGCTTCTCCTCATAGCATTGCCTTTGCCAATATTCTCTTAACTTGGATATTTTTTAACGGCATGAAAATGCTCACAATATATTAAATGTGAAAACTGATTAAAAAACAGTAAACCTGTATATATGTTATGACTCATTTTGGTAAAAATGCAAATATATTCATAGAGCACTATTAGAAATGCATGATTCAATACAAAATGTTTATATATTGTTGACATAGTTACCAGCTTTTCATAGGTATTTATATTTAATGTTCTATAATAAAGATGTATTATTTGTGAATAGGAAAAAATATTGAAGCCTGTTATTACTTTGAAGTAAAAGAAACAAAAATACTGATTCCATTTATTCAACTGGTAAACTCCTACTACGAGCACCTTAATCTCAGACTAAAAACCACTGCCTCTGAAAAAAATTTCCTTCTTCTATACTATTATTGTGTATTCTGTAACTCTCTGGATTTTTAATTAGTCTATTGTACAATATTACTTCCCTACTTTTATATTAATCCATAAGATATTTGAGGTCAGTGATCATAATATTCACTCTTTTTATGTCCAACACATAGTACAGCAAATGCATGTATGGAAAGAATAAATTCAAGTAAAATATAAATAAGTTGAATTAAATAAGTGAACTGAATTAAACAGCTACAAAGTGGAGGCACAGGGAATGAATAAATGCAACAAAAGTAAATGTTTCAGTTTGTCCAGAGAAATCTAGGAAGCTAAATATGGAAACTGACCTTTAAAAATTGTTTTTGTTTTTGTTTTTTTAATTTTTTTCAATATATGAAGTTTATTGTCAAATTGGTTTCCATACAACACCCAGTGCTCATCCCAAAAGGTGCCCTCCTCAATACCCATCACCCACCCGCCCCTCCCTCCCACCCCCCAACAACCCTCAGTTTGTTCTCAGTTTTTAAGAGTCTCTTATGCTTTGGCTCTCTCCCACTCTAACCTCTTTTTTTTTTTCCTTCCCCTCCCCCATGGGTTTCTGTTAAGTTTCTCAGGATCCACATAAGAGTGAAACCATATGGTATCTGTCTTTCTCTGTATGGCTTACTTGTACCCCAATGTTTATAGCAGCACTCTCAACAATAGCCAAATTATGGAAAGAGCCTAAATGTCCATCAACTGATGAATGGATAAAAAATTGTTTGATTAAAAGCATCCGACTCTTGATTTCGGCTCAGGTCATGATCTTGCAGTTCCTATGACTGAGCTCCATGTTGGGCTCCCTGCTTACAGTGGAAATTGCTTGGGATTCTCTCTCATTGCCGCTCCCCTGCTCGCTCACTCTCTCTCTTTCTGTCTCAAAAATAAATAAATAAACTAACAAATTGTTTTATTAAAATGTATGTCAGATGATGTCATTTTCCTCATTGGAAACTTCAATGGCTCCAGTCATACAACATGTAATTCAAATACTTTCATATTCCTGTAATCCTTTTACCTTTTAATAAAATAATTAGGAAATAAAGTTGTGGTAATTTTAATGGACACTTTTTTTGACAAATGAAGTTTTTATTTTAGAAGAGTTTAGATTTACAGAAGATTTGCATAAGTAGGATGGAGAGTTCCTCTGTACCCTATATACAAATCTATTGTTATAATCCTACCTCACTATGTTATATTTGTCACAATTTATCCTCTAATGTTGATATATTATTATTATTATTATTATTATTATTATTAAGTGAATTCCATATTTTTTTAGATTTTATCAATTTCCCTCAATGTGTGTTTCTTGTTACAGGAGCCCATCAAGGATACCACATTATATTTAGTCGTCATGTCTCCTTAAGCCTTCTCTGGACTGTGAGTTTCTTAAACTTTCCTTATTTTTCATGACTTTGACAGTTCTGATGAGTAGTGGTCACATACTCTAAACTTGGGTTTTCTCAATGTTTTTCTCATAGTAAACTAAGGTTATGAGTTTTTAGTAGGAAAACCAGAGGTAAAGTGTCATTCTCATCACATCATATCACATTGTTGAGGTAGTGTTTATTAGGTTTACCCACTTGAAAATTACTTTACCCATGTCCCTCTCATTTCCATACTATACTATTTGGAAGGAATTCACATATGGCAGCTCATACTTAAAAAGGGATGAAAGTTAAGTACAATGTCTTTGAAGGTGAAGTATCTACATAGGTAATTCAGAATTCTCCATGAGAGATTTAGCTATCCTCTGCATTTATTTATATCAGTTGCACTTGGGGATTTTATATTTTATACTTTAAGTTTTAATGAAATATTACTTATTTACATTGTTCCAACTTTGACCACTGAGAAGACTTTCATATTGGTTTCTGTACCCCATTGACATTTTGGCAGACCTTCATCATTTTTTGTTGGTCTGTTCACACCTTCTTATTTTCTGGACAGGAAAAATTTCACAACTTTAAGTATCAGAGTATTCTAGTTTGAGCCAAGGTACAACTTCAATAAGTAGGAAGAATGCAGGAAATTCTCAGTGTATTGGAGTCTGTCATAGATTGAGCCAAGAGAAAATTTAGGTTTCCAGTGAGAGAGGAGCCTGGAATTAGAAGTGGAGCCATATAGCTAGATTTGAAATGTTATATAAAGGCATTTTGCCTTATTGCATACTTGGTAAAAATATTTTAATAAGGAGAACAAGCATTCTCTTTCCCTCAAAATAAATAAATAAGCTTAATATATATTAAATATATAATATATACAATAACAGTGTTATATAACTGGTAAATACCAAGAAAGAATAATAAAATTTAACAAGGGAACACACATATTTTTGATATCAGAAATAAAAAAGAGTTAGCAATACAGATCCTACAAACATTAAAAAATTATTAAAGATATTAACAACTTTATGTTCATAAAGTTATTATTTTAGTTTAAGAGAAAACTAAGAATAAGTATATAGTTTTAAAAAACTGAATATGTAAATAAAATTACTCATAAAAATAATTCTGAACTTGGACATCTTCACCAGATGATTCTAACAGTTTTTAGGAAATAAATAGCATTTATATACCAACCCTTGGAGAAAATATAAAATGTTGAAATAATTTTCAAATACTTTTGCAACACTGTTTTATTCTGACACTCATAATTGATCACAGCATTGCAGGAAAAAATATTCAGGGACACACTTTCCCTCAAATACGTAATTAATATCATGGGGAATATATTAGCAACTTGTTCCCAGGAATTTATTTAAAATATAATAACAACAAGTTAGGTGTATCCAAAGAAGAAGGTCGAATATTATTCAAAAATAATCAATATAAGTCAACAAGTGGCCATAATAAAGGAGAAAAAAAGTTTAGATATCTATGGAGATAAAGTTTATTTATAGCTGGACTAGAATCCAGACTATATAAGAAACTCTTTTTTTAAAAAATATATATTTATTTATTCTTGGAAAGAAGGAGAGTGAGAGAGAGAGAGAGGGAGAGAGAGAGAGAGAGAGGAGAGAGAGAGAGAGAGAGAGAGAGAGAGAGAGACAATCCCAAGCAGGCTCCACACTGTCAGCACAGAGCTCAACGTGGGCTCAAGTTGGGGCTTGAACTCATGAACCATGAGATCACGACCTGAGCCTAAATCAAGTGTCTGATGCGTAATAGACTGAACCACCCAGGTGCCCCGCAGACTACATAAGAAGCTCTTAAAGCCAAAGTCACTCCCATTTCTAAATATATGGGCAAATGACTGAGTCATTTCATATAAAAAGATGCACAAATAGGATATAAGCATATGTAGACTCCAAGATCATTAATCATTAGGAAACTGAAAAATCAGAATTAAAAATGCTACTTCAAATCCAGTAGAAAGTTCATAAATGTCTTATGTATTATACATACAAGCTAGAAACAACAAAAAAGTTCATCACCAGCATGGATTATAGTATACTCAGCAATGACAATGAATGAAAATGTTATCTGATAACTGCATGGATGAGTCTTAACAAGGAAACCAGACACAGCGAGTGCTTATCATTCTCAGCTTTAGCTCAGAAATATAGGGAGAGCTATATGTCTTATTCAAATCTTTGCAAGACTACAAACATTTCAGAAGCAGGAATAATGTAGAAAATTCTTTGTATATGAGAATTTGTCATGGATGAGTCCAAGAAAGAATTAGGAAGACAGTTTAATACCATACAAACATCCCACTACTAATCATAATAACAAGTAGATTTGGTATCCACTAATGTTTTTTATTCAATCCAGTCTTTCCTGTGATGGTTAACATATGATAAATTTCCCCACTCCAGACACTTTCTCCACTGTTCCAAATAGTACTCATCATTCTACCATAAGCAAGAGGCTTCCATTCTCTTATATTAATTTAAGCATTCATCATCAGTACAGATGTGCCTAACTTTTTATTTTTTTTCAATTTGGTGCCCCAATTGTCCCATATTTGGCCAGTATCATGTTCAGAAGAAAACTTTGTCATTGGTTTTGCTTAGAGTAGCCAGCACATAAAAGGCATTCTCTTATTGCCCGAACCTGGCAGACTGTCTCACCCTATTGATATGCCATTGATGACGATGGGAGAATGTAAAGCACGCATCACATGAGTACCAATGGCAAATCATGAAGAAGTGATATGGTTAATCTCTGAACCCCTAGATTTACTAAAAATGCCTTACAAACAAAATTTTGAAAATCAGTTTAACTCCAAAGAATTTTAAAATATTGTAAATATCAGAGTACCAAACAAATGTTAATTATAGCCTCAACCAGGTGCTTTCTAGATAATTCTTCCAGCATTTCTGTAATGACACCAACCATGAGAACCACATGGTATATTGAGGGAATGTGTGCCATTCCATGTTGCCTTATTGTCCATTTCTGTGTGGCTCCCAAAATATCCCAGTTGTTTTGGCCAGTGAGGACTAAAACAGAATAAAAAAGAAGGAAATAATAAGAAAATTATTCCATTTACTATCTGAGATGTGAAGAAGTTCCTAGCATCCTCAACTTATTAAAAAAAAAAAAACCAATTCTAACAATATTTCTTAAGAATCATTCTAATCATATACATATATAGAGAGATATATTTCTAAAAGTAACTCATTTTAAGTGAATATGCATTCATGTATGTGAATCTTACTTAAAATATATTAGTAATGATAATTAATGCATTACCACTAAATGGAAAATAAAGAATTTGCAGAAACTGACTTTCATATTACAAAATACTCTGTTTTACCATCCACAAATATTAGCTATGAGAATCAATTTTCTGGAGAGTAATGGACTCAGCATGATTTTTGTGAGCACATTATCGATGTTCTTATAAAAAGGGTTGTTATGAGAATAGTGTCCTTTAATTAAATGAGACTATTAGCCAGTTTCACTCTAACCAACCTCTTCATTTTTATCAGAAAGCAACTGATTACACCATTCTGTAATTAAAGTGTAGAAGCACATGCCAATGAGAATTTGACTATATTGAGACTCATATAGTTACCACTTAACTTTAAAAGTTTTAAATAATGAAATCAAACATTTGCATATTATACCATGTTTCATTATCAGATCTGATGTAGGCTGCTAACTTTCATAAAGAAAGAGGAAAGATAAAAATTGACTTTTCTGTAGAACAAAAATATCCATGCTGCTTTTAAGACAAACCTGTAATATGAGGGCCCCGGAATACTGAAAAAAAAAAAGGATGGAAATAAGATAGATTATGCCAACATGAACAAAAAATACTGGTATAGTAAGCATGTTAATTTATTTAACTAGATCAATGTTCTTCTTGTGCTTAATAGCATAGGCAAGCTGTAGTCCAGTTCTGTAGTCCAGTATGTGCTTTTCATAGGATGTGATTTTTGACGATGGACAAGATATGAGTAATCACCTGCTCTCTTTTTTTTATATCCTCTTTCTTCTGCACCTGTGCCATCAGTTCCTATGATGTACAGATCTGCCCCCTGTGGATTCCAACTCATTGACATGTACCAGAGATACAGCCTTGAATAACTAAAGTGAATCAAATGTTTCCAAAAGTCAAATCCCAAAATAAGTAAGGAATCCTTTTTAAATGAGTTGGATCTATTTTAAGCAGCTACCTGGTATTACATTGGGAAACCTCTTTTCCCTTCTTCTTTTCAGGACACAGAATTTAGGACACAACACTATTGGTATCCTTTCAGTTTCAAGAGCTGGATTCCAATCTTGTCTCAATTAATTCAACATTTATTTATTGAAGATACTGAACAATATGCTAGTAACAAAGCCAGATTCAATGACTAGAAAAATACATAAGAATATCTCTGTTTTTGAGGAGCTGACAGGATCTTGGGGATGCAGACTAGAAATTTAACAGTTACATAGCAGTATAGTAAATGACGCATGGATTTACCTGACCCAATTTGAGTGGGTAGATTAGAGTTGTAATAGCTTCAAAGGGTTTGACCATTTGCATAACATGAAGTTTAACTTCTTTCCAAGGGACCAGTTTAGCACAAGGGCTGCAGGAATAAAGAACCATGATTTACTTTCCTCAGATTCCTGTTTTACATAGAAAGAAGGCAAGATTAAGGGATAAAGGTGGCCATGGAGGCATGAAATCTATAGTAGTTCTCCTGGATTGTTGCCGAAACAAAGCCTGAGATTCAGGGAATGTGTTCCATCAGCACATAATTATTGAAGTTAAAGAAAGAGACATTTTGCAACATGTTTTTAATGTAAAATGAGCAAATGTTTTAAAAAGAATTACGCCAAGTAATACAAGTTTAAGTATTATTTTTCTAGCTGACAACTATATTTAATACTTGTCCTCTGTGATTTTATAGTGTTCGGACAACTGTCAAACTGTCAAACAATCTGACTACACATGCCCTCCCCATTGGGCAATCAACATGATGAGGAACAAAGCTATGTTTTATTCACACTGTGATCTTTAGCACAGATATCAGTGCACAGAGATATTGTAATATGTAGAACAGCAAGTCTCCTAATATTTTTATCTGAATCAAATTGCTGAAGTTAGAGGGAAAAAGGCAAAACATACAGAATAAACACACTCCGGTTAATGTCTGAAACAAAATTATGTAGGCAAATATACAATATTTAAAACTAAATTTTTTGAATTAAGCAAATTTTTGTACAATTTTTGCTGTTTATCATACATAAAGAGCTGCTCATGTGATTACATGGAGATATATTTTAAATTATTTCAAAGATTCTGAATGAAGAACGAATGAATACATTGATCTTATTTCTTCAAAATTAAAGAAGCTTCAGGGCACCTGGGTGGCTCAGTCGGTTAAGCATCTGACTTCTGCTCAGGTCATGATCTCATGGCTTGTGGATTCGAGCCCCACATCGGGCTCTGTGCTGACAGCTCAGAGCCTGGATCCTGCTTCTAATTCTGTGTCTCCCTCGCTCTCTGCCCATCAACCATTTGTGCTCTGTGTCTCTCAAAAATAAATGAACATTAAAAAATTTTAAAAATTAAAGAAGTTTCACTGGTTAAAGTTAATTCATAAAGACTCAAACACTACAGCTTCTAGTATTAGAGTGTCTGGTATACCTTTAGATTGTTTGATACACCATAAATATATGTGCTTTTATAGTTTATTATAACATTCCAAATCATAAGCTGTGATGGTTATATTATTGTGTATTTACATATATGTTAGATTTTTAGAGATATAGCAATACTTGGAATCAGAATATTTGCATTTAAGTAATAGATCTAGCAATTACTCCTTGACAAATAGCAAGTCAGTTTATCATTTTGGGCCACAATATCCCAATTTATAAAATCTGGGCAAAAATGTAATATGTGAAAGTGCTTTGCAACTATAAACTGTGTTTTGAAATTGTTTATTAAGATATTATCCATGGCCTTCAAATTTCTCAAATATCATTGTTATGCTTCAAGGATGAAGTATGTTTTTTTCAGAATGTATTTTATGCAGGACCAAGGGAAGTATCGAGTACTCTTACCAGTAAGAGTAGAACTACATTCATTATTATTGTTGAAATCAAATATCTGATTCAACCAACAGTCACCACCAGACCCAAAACCAAATAAATAAATAAATGTAAGGATTGGTAGGTTGAATTTTATTTATAAAAGGGAGAACGAATGGGAGAACAACAACAATAAGTATCATAACATTGAATCAGGGTACAAAACCTACATGCAAAATAGGATTGCCCTCAAGGCATCTATTTTTTTTTCTTTTATTTGTTTTGTTTCACTTGTTAGTGGAATCTACCACATAGCTTTAGCATTCTCTCTTGATACAACTTTTCATAGGAGTGGCTTCTTTTATACATTTTCATGTCCCAAGAGAGAAAACAACCAATCATCCTGTAGCTATTGAAAGAAGAGCAATTCTGAATTCTCTTGTGAATAATAGAAAATTTAGAAAAATACTGAGTTTACAAAAAAATCAAACTGCAAAAGGCTCCAGCAACAAGGTGGTATTTATCACCAAGAAATATCCTTGATATAAAAAAAGAACAAGGTGTTTAAATTTTGAGGAAAGGCATTTACTACCCAGAATTAAATCAGTTTTATAACTTGCAAGCTGCTTTAATCTGTCACAGGAAGGAAGGATGATGATTATATATTATAGGTAGTTAGAGGTGTGGTTTTTAAAAACAATTATTTGAGTTAGAATGAACCTGAGAACATAAAATAGTCTCATGACCCATCCCATCCATTATGTTTGGAATAATAGTCCTAGACAGTTATATGGCATAATAATAAATAGTCTCTTAAGTTAACAAATTTAAAAGTGTATTCTTCATCATCAAGATCACTAACTAGCAGTTATTGAACATTTAGTGGAAGCTTGACTCTAATGGATATTGACCCTGTAAAGAATAAAATTTAAATAGAGAATGCTTTCCCATAAGACAGACATTGCAGTCAATCATGTCAAATGGAGTGATTTTGTCTACACAGGTGCTCTGTATAAAATCAGAAAAATGAGTTTTAATTTTTAATCATTATACACCTGGCTATACACTTGAGATGGAGTGGAATAGAGAATTACACAGGTTCTACATAAATATATCCAAGAACAACAGGAACTAGGACATTATACAGTTGTTCAGTAATCTACAGAATATTAAGGTAAAAATAATTAAATTGCTGAAGATCCAAACCACTCATCTGGGCACTCACATCATGCTGGACAACATGCTCCTGGACCCAGCAAATATGATCAACCCAAAAATGTAACAAGATCTTCTCTTCATGAAGCTTAGTGGCTGGACCATATGTTCAGGTCCCCCTTGTACCCATCAACTTGACATTACCCTGCACCCTGAAGAAAGTTTCATTGTAAAGAAACTCTTAATCTTTGTTTTAGCTGCTTTATGAGCCATAATGAAGTTTTAAACCAAGTTACTTACTCATGCCACATGTTCTGCTCAGGCATCACTGGTATATTGAAGGCTAAAATAAGCACTGCTAACATCTATTTCATACGAGGTGCTATGGGCTGCGCTAAGATTTTTAATTTGTATTAGCTGATGCAATGATGAAAATAAATGTACAAACTATCATTGTTATCTCCACTTTACAGATGAGAGTATAAAATACATAAAGTTTAACATTCTTGCCAAAAGTTTAAAGGAGAAGATATAATTCAGAATTCAAATCTAAGCAGTTCAATTCTTCATCCAGCAATGCCAAGGCCTTGCTGGCTTTCAATTAATCCTAGGGTAACATGAAGTGACAATGTCCCCAAATTTTGTCCTCAAGTGTGCCAAATCCCCAGACCCCTTATGCAATTTCTAGGTTGAAAATTTGAATAAAATATCACATTTCATTACTAGCTGAGGCTTCTCATACATACAAAGATAATGCCTTCAAGGACAACATTTTTTTTTTTTTTTGAGAGAGAGAGAGAGTGCAAGTAGGAGAGGGGCAGAAAGAATCCCAAGGAAGTTCTGTGCTGTCAGCTCTGAGTTCAATGCAGGGCTTCTTCTCACAAACAGTGAGATCTAGACCCTAGTGGAGACAAGAGCCAGATGCTAAACTGCCTGAGCCACCCGGGCGCCCCAAGGACAACTTTTTCAACAACATGTCCATAGCTGCATCCTTTAGTTTTTGTTGTTGTTGTTATTGTTGAAGTATATTCCTTCTAAACTCACTTTGTTGAAGGTTTTTTTTTTTTTTATCATGAATGGATGTTAATGTTTGTTAAATGCTTTTTCCGTATCTATTGAGATAATCGTATTTTTTGAGATAATCATTTAAATTTTATCCTTCTTTTAGTTGATGTGGTGTGAGTAGCCACTTTAAACAGTTGAGATTTTTTGCCTAGACCCCATGTCTGCTAGTTTTCTAGACTTGCCTACATACACATCTATATTAGAGATAAGAGTGGTGGTAAAAAACAAAAACAGAAACAAAACAAAAACAAAAACAATAAAACAGAGCCTAGTCTTGAAAACCAAAAAGCAGTTTAATATGATGGTCTTTCACATCAAGTTTCTATTCCAATTTCTAGAATTATATATTTTTTAAAAAATTTAATGTTTATTTATTTTTGAGAGAGAGAGAGAGAGAGAGAGAGCAGGGGACAGGCAGAGAGAGAGGGAGACAGAATTGTAGTATATGTGCTGCCAAAGTGAGCATGAGAGACACAGAATTCAAAGCAGGCTCCAGGCTCTGAGCTGACAGCAGAGAGCTTGATGTGGGGCTAGAACTCACGAACTGTGAGATCATGACCTGGACTGAAGTTGGATGCTTAACCAACTGAGCCATCCAGGTGTCCCTAGAATTACACCTTTTGTATGGCATTTTTATATTTATTGCACAGGAAACTCATCAATGCACGTTAAAAACAGTTTCAAACTAACATATCATAATGAAGCATTGCAGGGGCATCTGGTTGGCTCAGTTGGTTGAGCGTTCAACTCTAGATCTCAGTTCAGGTCTTGATCTCAGGGTCATGAGTTCAAGCCCCGTATTGGTCTCCACACCCAGCGTAGAACTTACTTAAAAAAATGAAGATAATAATGTAGTATTCCACGAAGTCTTCCTTCTTGATTTGTTAAATCCAACTGTTATAATACCTGTACACTTATAATTTTTCCCTGAATGCTATTTAAATTATTGTTTAAATATTTTTTCTTCTCCTATTTACTTTTGCCCTCTCTCCATCCATTTCTCCTTTCCTTTTCATTATTTTCTTCTGTCCTTCATTTTTTTAAATCATAAACATATGGGATAATAAAAATACATATCAAGCCCTTGTGATATTAAATGCGGGCTCCCGAATGTGTGCTCTCAATTGTGTTTCCAAACTCTGAATGAGCTATTTTCATTTTTTTTTTTTTTTACTTAAATATTGACTTCTCCTCAGCTCTTTTCCTCCTTGAGACAGTTAGCAGAATATGAGGTCTGGGTCACACTGTTTATACAATCACAGCTGTTTTTTTTTATATATAGGTATGGCCATTGTGGGAATTTTATCACTCCTGCTTTCTTATTTGTTTTATTTGTCAGTATATGGGAAAAACAATTGATACCCTTAAACTTCTTTCACCTTTCAGAGAACCAAATATTAGAAAAACCATAATTAATAACTTTTAGTAGCTCTGAATTCCAACAGTGTTTACATATGGGAAATATTATTAGGCCAGTTACCTAATCTATATCCCAGCATTGGTTAGGTGGTCTGCCATCTAACTGCACTATAATTTGTTTCTCTTTCTCTTCTTTTGTGTTCTTTCTCTCTCTTTTGCTGACTTCCACATGTTCTCTGTTTTGCCTCTGCTCTTAGATGTATCACTTTTGCCCAGTCACAAGTCCACTTGGCCACCACACCTACCAGGTGTGTTCTGTTATTTCAGATTGTATACCTTCTTGGCTCTATTTCAATGTTAGGTTTTTCATAATTTTTTGAATGAATCATTTAATAGTTTATAACCTGTTTATAGTTTATTTTTTTGGTTTATAAGCTAAATATTTGGTTTATAAGCTAATTACATGATTTTTCTAGTTTCATTTTCTTTGAACTACTGATAAGCTTGTCTACTATTGTTATTTTGTATAAATTCTAGAGAATTCTGTATATTATTTATATATCCTATATTAACTTATAGTTATATGTGAAAATATTTTAGTTTTAGTTAAAAATATGATTTCTACTATTCTTCCTAGACTTAAAAGAACATGTATTAATACATATTATTTGTATCATGGAAATTTGATATATAGATAATTAATTAATATTTGTTACCTTTTTCTAATTTCTAACAGTTTTCTCTTCAAGGGAAAAATAATGTTTCTAGTAAATAATATTGAGTTAAGAGCATTGACTTTCACATTGAAAGAAGATAAGTGGATGATTTTATAAGGAGATGAGACAATAAAGAGATTAGGTAATATGATTACAATATAAAAAGATAATATATAAGTGTGTTAGTTTCCTATTGCTGCTGAAACAAATTACTACTCATTTTCTCTTTATACTTAGGATAGCACGAATTTATTATCTTTAGTTCTGGAAGTCAGAAGTCCAAAGTCAGTCTCACTATGCTAAAGTCAAGGTGTCAGCAAGGCTGATTCTTGT
Organism: Lynx rufus; assembly: GCF_022079265.1. NCBI lineage: Eukaryota > Metazoa > Chordata > Mammalia > Carnivora > Felidae > Lynx > Lynx rufus. The sequence goes on from NW_025814867.1 coordinate 59,680,777, forward strand.
TTGAGCCTCTAGGAAAGTAACTATTCTTTGTTTTTCCAGCTTCTAGAGGCTACCAATTTCCTTGGCTAGTGGCCACATCACACTAACCTCTGTTTCCATCTCATTTAATTCTCTTCATTTGGCTCTTTTATGAGGACTCTGTGATTATATTGGGTCTACCTAGATAATCCAGAATAATCTCCCCATCTAAAAATGCTTAATTTAATCAGCTGTGAAAATGTCTTTAATTTGTATTTTATTATTTATGTATTTGTTTATTTATTTAAATAAAACAATTTTAAAATTTATAATGAAATTATGCAAAATCATGTGACACAACATGATGATAAATTAAACTTTACATAATGTAATAGTTAAAATACCACATTTGCAAAAATTCATTGCTAGTGATCATATTTACTTGGCATTTATCTTTTTTTGGGAAGTGCTGAATTTATATCATTTAAACTAGCACAAAGAAGAGAGTCAACATGGCAGAGTACTAGGGGACTCAAAGTTCCTTTGTCTCTCAAACACAGCAGTGTTGAGTCCAGAAGACTTGGAATTCTAGGAATCCGGGCTACAAGTGACAGAAACATCTCCAGGGATCCACAGGGACAATCTGGTGAGCAATTGGTGCATGATTATGAATTGGAAGAGTTAAAATGGTCAGCATAGGCACAGAGGGGAGGGATCCCCCTCTGTGGAGAGACAAAAGGAAGAGAGAGGCTGTGGAACTGTAGGATTATATTTGGACAAGAGAAAAACCACGGACTGGGGAACAGGAAAAAATGGAGAAAGAACAAATTTCTATAAGGAACCAATTTCTAACTTGTTCCAGTATTGTGGGGCTTTCTCTGGAATGGGACCTGTGGCCCTGTTCACACAGCTGGTGGGGGAGCCAGCCCAAGGCTCAGTAGTGAGCTCAGAGGTACAGTTGGAGACAGTAGTCCCCTCCCTTGAGTGCCGTGGGAAGAAGGTATATAGCTGCTCCAATGACAAAAGACCCTGCAGGCAACCACCATCCAGAGGCCTTTGGCAGCTGGGTGGAGTGACACTACCCCAGAACCATGGCCTGAGGAGCAGGATCCTTTAAGACATTGAGATTTGAATCCTAGCTGAGTGCCAGGGAAGTATGGGAAACAGTGCCATGGGGCACTGTGAGATAGGCCTGAATAGAGTGGTCTGGGACACGCGATCTAGAGAAGAGACTGGGTATCACCATTTTTCTCCCCATCACCAACAAGGTGGGGCTTCAGGGAACAGGACAGCTGGCCCACAGGGTAGGTGGGACTCACCTACACCAAACCACACCCCTCTGTGCCTGGTAACTGTGTATCTACATGAGGTAGTTCGTTCTGACTGAATCAGACAGCCCATCCTTCAGACCAGGGCAGCCACCAGTTCCAAGGCACCATCAGATATCAGTCCAGAGGTTTTGCATTTTCTGATTTGATTCTTGGTCAATTCTTACTATATATATATATATATATATATATATATATATATATATATATATTTTTTTTTTTTTTCCCTCTTCCTTTCTTTCTCTTATTTCTTCCCTTCTCTATTCTGGTTATTCAGGTTGTTGGTTTGTTTAAGCTGACATTTAAAAAAAAAATTAATGGTTACTTATTTTTGAACGAGACAGAGATAAGAGTGTGAGCAGGGGACAGGCAGAGAGAGAGAGGGAGACACAGAATCTGAAGCAAGCTCCAGGTTCTGAGCTGTCAGCACAGAGACTGATGCAGTACCTGAACTCACAAGCTATGAGATCATGACCTGAGCCGAAGTTGCATGCTTAAGCAACAGAGCCACCCAAGTGCCTCTTAGGCAGATATTTTAATCTATTCTTTTTCACCTCTTCTGTATCTCCTTCTTTATTTTCCTCTCTCTCTGGGTTAAGCCATATAGTTTCTCTGATTCTCTGCCTGGTCAATTTTTCTTTTCTTTTTCCACATCCTTGTCATTTCTCTATTTGTATGGGATAAAGCTTCTTCCACCACCACCCCTTTTAAAATTTTTTCCAGGGTTACTTCAATGAACAAATCAAATCACACCTGATGGAAGGTCCAAACCACCACTACAAGTAGGGGGATAAAGCAACCAGAGTCACAACAACAGAGAACACACAACACACTCAACACACTTCAATAACACCTCCTGAGGGGCCAGGCCCTGGACACCCCTTTTTAATATAGTAGTGTTTGTAGGTGCAGGACGGATAATAAGCTGTTTAAACACATAAGGGACAGAAAATTAGCCAAAATGATGAAACAGAAGAATTTGCAAAAGAAATTCCAGGAAGAAATGACAGCTAGAGAATTGCTCAAAACATATATAAACAATATATCTGATCAAGAATTTAGAATGATGATTATAAGATTAATAGATGGGCTTGTAAAAAGCATAGAAGACAGCAGAGAATCTATTGCTGTAGAGATAAGGAACTAAGAAATTGTCATGATGAATTAAGAAATGTTGTAAATTAAGTGCAAAATAAACTGGATGCAGTGACAGCAAGGATGGAGGAAGCAGAGGGGAGAATAAGTGAAATAGAAGATAAAATTATGGAAAATGATGAAGCTGAGAAAAAGGGACATAAGAAAATACTAGACCATGAGGGGAGAATTAGAGCTAGGTGATTCAATGAAGCATAATAATGTCCATATCATAGGAGTTCCAGAAGAAGAAGAAAGAGAGAAAGGGGCAGAAGGTTTACTTGAACAAATGATAGCTGAGAACTTCCCTAATCTGGGGAAGGAAACAGACATCCAAATCCAGGAGTCACAGAGAACTCCCTTCAGATATACAAGAATAGGTCTTCACCACGGCATATCATAGTGAAACTGGCAAAATACTAAGATAAAGAGAGAATTCTGAAAGCAGCTAGGGACAATGGGCCTTAACCTACAAGGGTAAACACAAAATGGTAGTAGCAGACCTGTCCACTGAAACTTAATAGGCCAGAAGAGAGTGGCAGGAAATATTCAATGTGCTAATTAGGGAAACTATGCAGCCAAGAAGCCTTTATCCAGCAAGGCTGTCATTCAGAATAGAAGGAGAGATAAAGGATTCCTCAAACAATCAAAACTGAAGGAGTTAATGACCACTAAACCTGCCTGCAAGAGATCCTAAGGGGAATGCTGTGAATGGAATGCTGAAAACTATAAAGGACCAGAGACATCACCATAAGCATGAAACCTACAGATAACACAGATACTAAATCCATATCTTTCAATAATAACTCTGAATGTAAATGGACTAAACGTCCCAATCAAAAGACATAGGGTATCAGAATTGATAAAAAACAAGACCCATCTATTTGCTGTCTATAAGAGACCCATTTTAGACCTGAGAACACCTTCAGATTGAATGTGAGGGGATGGAGAACCATCTATCATGCTACTGGAAGTCAAAAGAAAGCTGTCCATACTTATATCAGACAAATTAGATTTTAAACTAAAGTCTGTAACAAGAGATGAAGAAGGGCATTATATCATAATTACGGGGTTTATCCATCAAGAAGAATTAACAATTGTAACTATTTATGCCCTCATTTTGAAAGAACCCAAATATATAAATCAATGAATCACAAACATAAGCAATTATATTGATAAGATACCCACAATTGCTGAATACTTAAACAAATTGACTGATCATCTGGGCAGAAAATCAATAAAGAAACAATGGCCTTGAATGATACACTGGACCAGATGGACTTGACAGGTGTATATTCAGAACTATTCATTCAAAAGCAGCAGAATAAACATTCTGCTCGAGTGCACATGGAACATTCTCCAAGATAGATCACATACTGGGTCACAAAAAGCCCTTAATAAAAATAAAAGAATTGAGATCATATTATGTATATTTTCAGATCACAATGCTATGTAACTTGAAAGCAACCATAAGAAAAAATATGGAAAGCCTACAAATACATGGGGGTTAAAGAATATCCTACTAAAGAGTGAATAGGTTAACAAGGAAATTAAAGAAGAAATTTAAAAATGAATGGAAGCAAATGAAAATGAAAACACAACAATCCAAACCCTTTGGGATGCAGCAAAGGCAGTCCTAAGAGGAAAATACATTGCAATCTAGGCCTATCTTAAGAAACAAGAAAAATCCCAAATACAAAATCTAACCACACACCTAAAGGAACTAGAAGCAGAACAGCAAAGAAACCCCAAGGCTAGCAGAAGAGAAATAATAATATTAAAGCAGAAATAATATAGAATCAAAAAAAAAAAGAAAAGTTAGACCAGATCAATGAATCAAAGAGCTTGTCTTTTGAAAAAAATGAATAAAATTGATAAACCCCTACTCAGACTTCTCAAAAAGAAGAGAGAGAACTCAAATGGATAAAATCATGAGTGAAAGAGAGGAGATCACAACTAATACCACAGAAATACAAACAATTATCAAAGAATACTATAAAATGTATATGCCAATAAATTAGACAACCTGGAAGAAATGGACAAATTCCTAGACACCCAAATACTACCAAAACTCAAATGGGAAGAAGTAGAAAATTTGAACACACCCATAACCAGTGAAAAATTCAATCAGTTATCAAAATCTCCCAACAAATAAGAGTCCTGCACCAGATGGCTTCCAGGGGAAATCTACCAGACATTTTTCTTAATTTATTTTATTTTATTTTTTCATCAAAACATTGGTTATTAGTTTATTTTTTAAATATAATTTATTGTCAGATTGGTTTCCATACAACACCCAGTGCTCATCCCAACAGGTGCCCTCCTCAATACCCATCACCCACTTTCCCCTCTCTCTCACCCCCATCAACCCTTAGTTTGTTATCAGTATTTAAGAGTCTCTTATGGTTTGCCTCCCTCCCTCTCTGCAACTTTTTTTCCCCCTTGCCCTCCCCCATGGTTCTCTGTTAAGTTTCTCAGGATCCACATATGAGTGAAAACATATGGTATCCGTCTTTCTCTGACTGACTTATTTCACTTAGCATAATACCCTCCAGTTCCACCCACATTGCTGGAAAAGGCCAGATTTCATTCTTTCTCATTGCCAAGTAGTATTCCATTGTATATATAAACCACATCTTCTTTATCAATTCATCGATTGATGGACATTTAGGCTCTTTCCATAACTTGGCTATGTTGAAAGTGCTGCTATAAACATTGGGGTACAAGTGCCCCTGCATCAGCACTCCTGTATCCCTTGGGTAAATTCCTAGCAGTGCTATTGCAGGGTCATAGGGTAGATCTATTTTTAATTTTTTGAGGAAACTCCACACTGTTTTCCAGAGTGGCTGCAACAGTTTGCATTCTCACCAACAGTGCAAGAGAGTTCCCATTTCTGCACATCCTCGCCAGCATCTATAGTTTCCTGATTTGTTCATTTTAGCCACTCTGACCACTGTGAATTGGTATCTCAGTGTGGTTTTGATTTGTCTTTCCCTGATGAGGAGTGACGTTGAGCATGTTTTCATGTGTCTGTTGGCCATCTTCTACAAGATATTTAAAGCAGAGTTAATACCTATCCTTCTCAAGCTGCTCCAAAAAAAATAGAAACAGAAGGGAAGCTTCCAGACTCATTCTATGAAGCCAGCATTACCTTGATTCCCAAAGCAGAGACCCCACTAAAAACGAGAATTACAGGCCAATATCCCTGATGAATATGGATGCAAAAATTCTCAACAAGATACTAGCAAATTGAATTAAACAGTATATTAAAAGAATTATTTACCATGATCAAGTGGGATTCACTACTGGGCTGTAGGGCTGGTTCAATATTTGCAAACCAATCAATGTGATACATCACATTAATAGAAGAAAAGATAAGAACGATATGATCCTGTCAATAGATGCAGAAAAAGCATTTGACAAAATGCAACATCCTTTCTTAATAAAAACCCTCAAGAAAGTCAGGATAGAAGGAACATAACTTAACATCATAAAAGCCATATATGATAAGCCCCCAGCTAATATCATCCTCAATGGGGAAAAACTGAGAACTTTCCCCCTGAGATCAGAAACATGACAGGGATGTCCACTCTCACTGCTGTTGTTTAACATAGTGTTGGAAGTTCTAGCATCAGCAATCAGACAACAAAATGAAATAAAAGGCATCCAATTTGCAAAGAAGAAGTCAAACTTTCAATCTTCACAGATGACATGATATTCTACCTGGAAAACCTGAAAGACTCCACCAAAAGCTGCTAGAGATGATACATGAATTTACCAAAGTCTCAGGGTACAAAGTCAATGTACAGAAATCGGCTGCATTTCTATACACTAATAATGAAGCAACAGAAAGAGAAATCAAGAAATTGATCCCATTTACAATTGCACCAAGCACCATAAAATATCTAGGAATAAACCTAACCAAAGATGTAAAAGATCTATGAAAACTATAGAAAACTTATGAAAGTAATTGAAGAAGACATAAAAAAATGGAGAAACATTCCATGCTCATGGATTGGCAAAGCAAATATTATTAAAATGTCAATACTACCCAGAGCAATCCACACATTCAATGCAATCCCAATCAAAACTGCACCAGCATTCTTCTCAAAGCTAGAACAAACAATCCTAAAATTTATATGGAACCACAGAAGACCCTGAATAGCCAAAGTAATGTTGAAAAAGAAAACCAAAATTGTAGGCATTAGAATCCCAGACTTTAGCCTCTACGACAAAGCTGTAATCAAGACAGTATGGTATTAGCACAAAAACAGACACATAGACCAATGGAACAGAATAGAGAACCCAGAATTCGACCCACAAATGTATGGCCAACTAATCTTTGACAAAGCAGGAAAGAGCATCCAAGGGAAAAAAGACAGTCTCTTTAGCAAAGATGCTGGGAGAACTGGACAGCAACACTCAGAAGATTGAAACTAGACCACTTTCTTACACCATACAAAAACATAAACTGAAAATGGATGAAAGACCTAAATGTGAGACAAGAAACTATCAAAACTCTGGGGGGAGAAAGCAGGTAACAACTTCTTTGACCTCAGCCACAGCACTTTCTTGCTCAACACATCTCCAAAGGCAAGGGAATTAGAAGCAAAAATGAACTATTGGGACCACATCAAGATAAAAAGCTTCTTCACTGCAAAAGACATTGTCAACAAAACTAAAAGACCTCCAATGGGATGGGAAAAGATGTTTGCAAAAGACATATCGGATAAATTGGTTAATATCCAAAATCTATAGAAGAACTTACCAAAGTCAACACCCGAAAAAACCAAAAAATCCAGTGAAGAAATGGGCAGAAGACATGAATAGACACTTTTCCAAAGAAGACACTCAGATGGTCAACAGACACATGAAAAGATGCTCAACATCACTTCTCATCAGGGAAATACAAATCTAAACCACATTGTTCAGATATATTGCTTGCATCTGTTTTGAGCAAATACCTGGCTGAGATTTCTTCTTGATCTTTTTTTTTTAAGTCTATTTATTTATTTCGAGAGAGAGAGAGACAGAGAGAAAAAGTGAGGGAGGAATGAAAAGAGGAAGAGAGAATGAATCCCAAACAGGCTCCACAGTGTCACCACAGAGGCTGATATGGGTCTTCAACTCACAAACCATGAGATCATGATGTGAGTCAAATTCAAGAGTTGGATGCTTAGCCAACTGAACCACGCAGGAACCCCTATCTTTTGGGGGAGAATTCCTCCATCTTGTCATTTTTTTCTAGGTTTCTCTCTTGTGTGTGTGATGAAAACTTGTTATGTTTTCTCCTGAATATGATGTTATATTAAGAAGGGGTTATACACTGTTCAGGGTCTGATGCTTCAGGAAATGTTTCTGGTGTATGATATGTGCACTCTGTCTGCTGTTGTGACTTGGCTGCTCTTTCCCCCAACTTTAGTCCTCTGCAGATTTCCTCCCACTCCTTGCTTGCAGTGGGAGTGTTTGGACCTTTAACTAGATGTGCTTTGATTTGTTAAAATAAGCCTGATTAAAAAACAAAAACAAGAGATTCAAACAAGAGAAATGGAAACAAAGCAAAAGAAAACAAAACAAAACAAAAAACAAAGATAAAAAGCCTATAAGCCTGTTTCCAAAGGAAAAACAAACAAACAAAACAAAACAAAACAAAACAAAACAAAAAGAAACCAAAAGCCTGGTCCTATTTCCATCAACCAAAGCTGTTGCTTTGGAGCACTCTTTGATCTGTACATTTGGCGCTTGGTGCATGCTGGGGGCCTGTGTTGGTCTTCTGGGGGAGATGCCCGCTGTGCTGGCTCACAGACCTGTCCTAGGAAAGATGCCCCTGCAGGGCACAGGGGAATGGGGTTTGTTGTAGGTGGCTCTAGCCTCCAATGGGGGCACTATGTTGCCCACTGAAGTCCCACCATGCTGGTGGGCATCACCCCAGTCTCTTGTCCCCAGAGGGGGAAGTTAGCACCTGCTGCTATTCAGGAAGACTTCACAGAAAAACAAACAACCTCTCTCTTGTGTCTCAGGCCCCTGTTAGATCCCTGCCCTCACTGTGTCTGTGCCTGGGCCATCACATCTGGTGCCACAGTTTTCCTGTGTTTTATCTCTGGCACATGGTTGGGATTCAAAAGTCCAAATCTTAAAGGACCTGGCAAGGCACAGACCCACTCCCCTCCTTTGTTTGTTTGTTTGTTTGTTTGTTTGTTTGTTTGTTTGTTTTTAACTTTTAAAATTTATTTTTGAGAGACAAAAAGAGACAGAGCATGAATGGGGGAGGAGCAGAGAAAGAGGGAGCCACAGAATCCGAAGCAGTCTCCAGGCTCTGAGCTGTCAGCACAGAGCCCAACACGGGGCTCGAACCCACGAACCATGAGATCATGACTTGCGCCGAAATAGGATGCTCAACTGACTGAGCCACCCAGGCTCCCCTCCCCTCCTCTGTTTGAGAGCCTTGTGGCACTCTGGTGCTGTTTTGTCCCAGAAAAAAATTCACATGGCCACACAGGTGCCTGGAGTTTATGATCAAGTACAGTGAAAAGCAGCAACCAGGTTATCTGCCCTCTGCTTAGACTTCTGTCCCTTGCTAATGAATAGCCACTCAATAGTGCCGCATCTTTTGTCCTTGGAGAGATAATATACCCTTTCCAAATGTACTCCAGGAAGGGGAATATTCTCTCCCATTGCAACTCAGGAGATCCCTACACCCTGCTGTCCACTCCTGGGCCTCCACCATTCTTTTCCCCAGGAGTACTGCTGCCCACCCAGCTCCAGTCTGGAGAATGACACAAACTTCCAAAACCTCGGAATTTGAGCTCCACTGTTTATAAAATTTACAATAGTTCATTCCTCTTGATTCCCCAGTAAGTGTTTTTGAGGAAGTGTGTTTCTTCTGTGAACCCAACACACTGCTCTTTTTCCTTCCCTTTCTCTGTCTCTCTCCTCTCTGTGAAGAGGGCTGCCTCCCCTCCATGGCACCGTGGCTTTTCTCCACCAATTCATGTCTCTAAACCTTATACCTGTCTTATTCTCACCCTTTAATTGTGCAGATTGTTCTTTTAATCCTCACATCGATTCCCTAGATGTTCAAAATGGTTTCATGTTAATCTAGCTGTGTTCAAGGGTTGAAGAAATTCCAAGGTCCCACTCCTCCTCTGCCATCATAACTCTCCCTTGAAAGTCTCTTTTTTTAATGTAAGGAAATATATCCATAAGTTCCTGGAATTAGGACAAAGGCATTCTTGTTGAGCCATTGTTCCACAATAACTTATGAAAAAATACTTTCTAAATTAAAAGCAAAATGTAAATGTTAAATTTTATTATTTTCATGTCAAGCAACCAAAGAATCACTAATAAGATATAGACACTAAAGGGTAATATTCATAGTCTTGTTTAACTTGATATTATGTTCACTGCTATTTTGGACTTCAGAGAAATCCTAATAATGAATGTGTGGGAAAATACCATGGTTCTCACTCTATAGAAGCGGAAATAGGTACAGTTTGTTCTAGTCACTTGCTTAGGTTGCATGTGTAATTAGAGACAGATTAGAGCTAAAACCCAGATTCCTAAAACCTAGTCAAGTGTATTATTCATCATTCTCCAATATTTTTCTTAAGAGAAAAAAAAATACATCAACCATTAGAGCTAGAAAAGACGGTCTAAGAAGTCTGAGCCCAATAACGCCAGTTAACTCTTCAAGTCAGGACATATGGCATATTTATCTTTGCATCTGCAGGAGTAAACAGTGACTGGCTCATAGTAGGTGCTTAAGTAAAGTATGATAGGGAATAATGATGAACTGAAAGTTTGGATTATACACATAAGTTTGTCTGTAATTTTCCCTATACATTTGATTTTTTTAGTACTGATATGTGATGTTTAGTGCAACTGAAATATTAACTTAAAAGGGAATTATTAATACTTACAGATATTTTACTTCACTTTCCTGATTGGACACCTTCCTATACATTTATTTCCTGCTGGCAGCAAAACATGAAAAATCAAAGTCAGAGTAAAACTGAAAACAAAAACTAAATAATCCTTACTAGATATTTCATGTTTAGCTAAGATTCTGTAACATCACCACTTTCTCATCAGGTAATTATGATGGAGAGTTCCTTCAAAGATTCTCTATATTTACTTGTAATTTATTTGTGTTGAAAATAAGATCAATGCAAATTTTAGGACTTTAATAACAGAACAAATTGTTCAGTGAACCAATTTCTCTACCTTCTCTGTGATTTTCACTGCAGGCAACAAAGAGCTATTTAAGGGTGTGTTACATATTTCCCCCATGAATTCTCTGTGCCAATCTGTAGTATATTGTATGTTGTATGACTTTGTTTCCTGCAGTCTTCCTATTTTTGAATGCCTTTAGCACCTCTGATCATTAAAGCACAGTATACTTTATTATTTCTCTGATTTGGACATTGGCCCCAAGACTTGCTTTGGCAAGTAGATTATGGGTGGTTGTAGTGTCTTCAGAAAGTATAAATGTGCTTGTATAGTATGACCTGGTCCTTTCACTTCTGCTATTCTAGAGAACATACCTTAGGTAGCCTCATAACCAAGCAAGATAAATACACATAACACAGACATGGGCCCCATCCACAGACTGGATCTAAGCTGAATGTAACCACTGACTGAGGCACATTTGCCCATCCAGTGGCCCAGCTGGTATTACCCAAGCTTCTTCCAATTCACATATCTGTGAACATGAAAAAAACATGTTTGCTATAATAAACCGCTGAATTTGGGTTGATTTTTAAAGAGCATTTTTGCTTTAAAAACTGACTGACGAATCAACCTTTCCAAATTAAATTCAAAGTTTACCCAGGCTGGCTAGTAAATTTCTATCCTCAGTCCTCTCTCTCTTCCCATAGTCTATGACCCTAGCTTCTGTTAGAGGAAAGCTACACCTCATTTGCTTTTAAGATCTCTTCCTCAAAATGTTGAGGGAAAAAGCTGACATTTAAAGATAATTTGAATGTTAACTGTAGTGAAAGAGCTGTTATTTGCATTCTTTTTATTTTTCTTTTCATGAAAGTCTGAAAATTACCTAAATAATGAATTCTATTTCAGGTTATGACTGGGTGGTATGCAATATCTTGCTCAATATATTGCCTTTTTGCTATTTATGACAAAGTAAAGAGTGATCTCCGGATTTAGAATGTCAGTCTTCTCCTCATTGTTTGAATTTTCCAAAGTTCTATCTTCCTGCCCCATGAAGTGAGCCAAGGAAGACAAATGACAAATGAGAAATATTGATCCAGCATGAATGTGTTATACATTTGCTTCACCATTTTTTAGTCCTTGTTCAGACTTTACACTGTGTGGAGTATAAATAATGTAAAAATATCTCTATCATTTTAGGTCATAAATTATTTTATTACATTGAATACTGTTTTTTAATGATTAGAATAAAATTTCTACTAATTTGTCTGTATATTCACCATTATAAATCCACTGATTATATCTGTTGACTATTGATCTGCAAAGACTTTTCTGTTTGCTGGGACACAATATGTCCATGTTTTGTTGGTGATTCTTCAATGTAGACTAACAAAGTCATATGCAAATCATTTGATTCCAAGGCAGCATTTGTATTTTTTTGTCATAAAAATATTAGTCTCCTTCCCATATTATAGCTATTATTTTCTCTTATGCCCTAAAAGGCCCATATCTAATGTATATCAAATGCTAGTTTTGAAGCCCTTAATCCTTAACTATCTGATTCAAAGATACTAATTCTCTCAAATATTTTTGGTAAATTACAGTAATATAACTTATTTTTGCAGTACGTTCTATTTGCTTCTAGAAGATTCCAGGTAAAGGAAAGATCTTATATCTTATTGTTTATGTTCAGATTTCACACATAATCTCTGTGAAATGGTTGGATTATCATATGCTTTAAAACTCTCTCACTAATCAAGCATGAGAAGCCAAAAAAATTTATACTGCACAGATGGGCAGTTAATTTCTTTCCCATTGAGCTTGCAATGTGCTCCATGATGTTGCAGCAGCTGTGATGAGAATGGTGGATGTCCCCAATCTATGCTTCATTTAACTTCAGGAATTCTAAAAGATTGCATTGTGTAGAAAATAAAAATGTATTTTAAAGCAATGGGGCTTGGTGTCCTGAAGCAGCATTTCTTTTTTAACAACTGAAGTTTTAGCGCAAATGTTGGCACTTGTATATTTCTTTCTTTTGACAACTTTACCATCAAATTAGGTTGTATTTCATCACTAAATACATACTGTCGACCTAGTCCTAGACACTTTATGAAAATCAATGGGGTTTTGATGCAGGGAATGGAAGAATTGTACGGGAAATATTGTGTTTCTATTGTTTACCACTCGTTTATTTTTCACAGACACTGATAATACCACATTATATTTGTATAGTACTTTTTGTACTCAAAAGCATTCCACTGTCAAATGGGAATAAAAATGTTTGTCCTACCTTCTTCACAGAGCTGATGATGTGATTACCTGATATAAAGGAAATGAAAAAAATGCTTTCTAAAGTAAAGAGTTCTATGAGTGGGATTATCATTGTCATCATGCCTGAGGAGAATTTTATAGTCAGTAAAAGAATGTAGAGGCTTTCAAGTAAGACCTCACTTCAGTTCTGTTGCTATAAGTTATAATATGTGTAAAAGTTGGTAATTTCATTACTTTTACAGTGAACCTATGTTTTTTGTGGAAAAAAAATTAAATTAGAAACTAACAAGGTGTGTGTCTGCATATGTGTATGTGAACACACTTTAAAATTATAGTTTATATGCGAAAAAAGTGCAAAGTTTGATGTTGGGTTAATATATGATAGTAATTTAAAAATTTAGACACCATAAAAGCCATTATTTAAAAGTATTAAGTCGGGGCACCTGGATGGCTCAGTTGGTTAAGCGTTCAACTTAGGCTCAGGTCATGATCTCATGGTCTTGAGTTTGAGCCCCACATTGGGTTCTGTGTTGACAACTCAGAGCCTGGAATCTGCTTCGGATTCTGTGTCTCCCTTTCTCTCTGCCCCTATCCTGCTAGCACTCACACTCTCCCTCTATCTCAAAAGTAAATAAATGTTTAAAAATAAAAAAGGAAATAATCCCTGTTAAATTTCAAATTTCTGGAGAACACTTAAGACTTGACCATATCATCCTCTTCCAGTCTTCAAGAATTGGTCAAGTCACTTCAACCCCAAGAAGAAAAAAGGTTATTCAGGCTTTATGATAGTGAAAGATTTGAACTACCATGACGATGGACATTGTTAGAATTTGGAATATACCTAGTTATGGTCCCTTTTGAGCCTTCCTCCAACGTAACCAGAATGGTAAAATGTAGTTGTTATTTTCTTTGATTTCCTTTTTTTGAGATCTGTTTGCCTTTAAACTTTTCTCTCCACATAATGGAGAGGAAATCAAGGGTTCATTTTTCCATAGAAGGTGCTCACTAATTTTTTATATTCCTTTAGTTGTAATCAATTCCCTTTCTTGCTTTCTCATTTCCACAAGTCTCAAGGGGACATAGACCAAGGTATTCTTTTAGAAAACAAAAACAAAAACAAAAACAAAAACAAAAAAACAGTCCTACTATCTTTTCTTTCATCTTCCCTTACATTCCAGGCTCAAAGGTCTGGAGTTGATGGATTAAACTCCTTTCTTCTGTGGTGTGGAGGATATGCTTAGATTAATCATTGTATCCTCTCCCTCTTCTCAGTTTTCTATTTACCAATCAAGCTTTAGGCTTTATTATTTCCTTACTCTCTGATGCAACTATTCTCTTATTTGTTTACATGCTTAATGTCTATCTCCCCTTTTCTTCCCACTAAAATATAAACTCCAGAAAGGCAGGGGTTTTCATATATTTTTTTTCCTATTTCTCAGAAGAGTGCTAGTAAGTGGCAGGTACAAAATAAGTAGTTGATGTAAAAATAAATCAGTTATTAAATGCAAATCTTGGATTTCAATTTAAAGAAAAGACATATTTCCAGACTTTGGCCTGCCCATTATAGTCATTTGCATGTTCTAAGAACACTGGAACTCTACCATAGAGTTAAGCCAAATCTCAGCTAATAATAAATTACTGCTTTACTTTCTTTGTGATTTTCTCTTTCAGGATGCTTGCAGTTTATGCCAACTAAAAGTGGTAGGACAAAAGATCAAGATAATACCACATTGATATTACTACCTAGTAGTACATCAATCCATTGTTTTCAAAAATAACATAATTTTCCTGATGACAAAAGAAATTATAATCATTTTATAAAACAAATTAAAAAATTAAAGTGTAGGAAAAGTACACATAATCCTAATACAGGGGAAAGACAAAATACTTTTTATTTCAGGAATTTTTCCTAGGAATATTTTCAATGTCAAGTTAGGTTCATAATTTTTGTTATTGTAATTATTCTTTCCATAATATCAGGAATGCTATGCCTTGTCATTTGCTTTATATAACATTAATTGTAAAGTTTGCATAGGGCACCAAATTACCAGCCCTACTGTATTTCAGTTAATTCCTTAATGTTAGAAAATTGTTTTTTTGTTTGTTTTATGCTCTATTTTCATGTTTGTTATCAATGTTTAATTAGAAATTATCTAGGAAAAACTCCTTGATCTTACAGAGAATAAAGATTAGGTGCATGTAGATTGAAGTTAACTACCCAACCATCATAGTTTCAGAAACTTAGAATTTGAACTCAAGCTTTTACATCTTATTCCAATAGTCTTTAAAAAAATGCACATAAGGGATGCTTGGGTGGCTCAGTTTGTTGAGCATCGGACTCTTTTCATCTCAGGTCATGATCCCAGGATGGTGATATCAAGCCCCGCATCATGCTCCACACTGAGCATGGAGTCTGCTTAAGATTCTCTTACTCTCTAGGGGCGCCTGGGTGGCGCAGTCGGTTAAGCGTCCGACTTCAGCCAGGTCACGATCTCGCGGTCCGGGAGTTCGAGCCCCGCGTCGGGCTCTGGGCTGATGGCTCGGAGCCTGGAGCCTGTTTCCGATTCTGTGTCTCCCTCTCTCTCTGCCCCTCCCCCGTTCATGCTCTGTCTCTCTCTGTCCCAAAAATAAATAAACGTTGAAAAAAATTAATTTAAAAAAAAAAAGATTCTCTTACTCTCTCTGCCCCTCTCTCTCACTTGCTTGCTCTCTGTCTCTAAAAAAAAAAAAAAAAAAAAAGTGCACATGGTCATGAACAATAAGTGGCATACTTATTTTTAACATTAAGTTAAATTGTTCTCTGTGGGTTTTTTTTCTTTTTGTTTTTGTTTTGTTTTGTTTTGTTTTTTTAATTTTTTTTCAATGTTTGTTTATTTTTGGGACAGAGAGAGACAGAGCATGAACGGGGGAGGGGCAGAGAAAGAGGGAGACACAGAATCGGAAACAGGCTCCAGGCTCTGAGCCATCAGCCCAGAGCCTGACGCGGGGCTCGAACTCCCGGACCGCGAGATCGTGACCTGGCTGAAGTCGGACGCTTAACCGACTGCGCCACCCAGGCGCCCCTGTTTTTGTTTTTTTTATGTTGAAGAAACCAGTGAAGGTAATACTGGAAACCTCTTATAACTGTTGGGGAAGTTTTGAGTCAAATTTTTTCACATCAAGATTTTTATTTTTAATGAAAATATATAATAAAAATGAATTTATACATTTAAATACATAAAAATGTATTTATAAAATTAATTGTGTTTAAAATAAGCCAATAAAAATATGACTACTCAGAGATTTTGAAGGGGGTGGCTTCTGTTCAGCCAGGTGGCCAAGCATGTTTGGGAATGTCAGGAGAGACCACCTTGTGAGAGAAGACAGAAAGGAGGCTTATAGGCACTGCAGTAAGCCTGTATTAGTTCCTCAGCCTATGTCTTATAGCCATGGATGAAGAATGGTATTATCCTGCTATATGGAATGCATAAGAATTCATGGATGAGGAAAAGAATAACCACATTCATTTTTAAATGAATATGTTCGGTTATATGTACATGTGTATGTGAGTGTATATAATGTTTGTATATATATAAGTAAGTTATGCATACATATTTATACATGTTACCAACAACAACAAAACCCTTATGTTTAAAAATACTGATTTAGATAGAATAAATATGTATTTTGCTTTAATAGTGTTATACTATTTTAATTCCACTGGATGTTACTTAATAAATTTTGAAGGGAAATGAAAATGAAGAGAGATTCTAGAAAATCGATTGTAAATAATTAAAAGAAAACACTAAATGTTGAGGTCTTCTTGTGTTCATTGTATTTGAAAATGAATACAGTTTAAACTAATAGTTCTTTAAATTAATTCTAAATTATAAGGAAACCCCATAGATATCATTAGGGCATACATATTATTGTTATGTGAGTTTCTCTAGATGGATGTTATAAGAATAATTACCAAAGGAACTGATGGCAATAGGTCCTAATTTTTAAATGTTGCTGACATATTTTAATTTGTAATTTTACCTAAACTTGGGCAAGCCTGAAAGTAAATGTTGAAAGTAGTCTCCAAAGCCAAACAGGTGTTCTGGTCAATAGCTCAACTTTGTTGAAATTCAGTGAGAGTCTTGAAAACTAATTAAACATTTGAAAAAGAAACACTCCCTTATGAGAGCTTCACTTTTCCTGTGAAGCCTTTTTGGAACTGCCATATTCAGAGCTGGAAAAACTAAACACCTGCTTTTAAGGGACTCATGAATGTTTAATACTGATGAATAGATTACTCCAGTGGGATCCAGGCAAACACAGCAGATCAAGTAAACATGAAAACAAAATACTCCCTTCTCCAGAGGAATTTCCTTATGCGGCCTTCCTTCAGTCTATTTTTCTACTTAATACTTGTATTTTCTATTATTCGTGATTTCATATATATGTTATAGCATATTCTTGCAAAGCAATGAGCATATATATTAACCATAAATAAGACCTTTTGAAAAGACTTTAATCACTTTCTTAATCTGTTAATAATTTACATATTATGCATTAATTAATATTTCATGTTTGAAAGTTAATTTCACGTTATTTTAGTAGCTGAAGTTAATCCTAAGGAAATCATTTTTTTTCCCAGTATAAAATATAATATTTTCTTTAAATAATGATTCTTAAAAGTACCTTAAGTATGCCTAAGTAACTTTTGGAAGGGGAAGAACTATACACTCAATGGGTGATTTTATTTATGTATAAACTATGGATCCCACTTTATTTGAGAAGAATTAATGTGTATCATGTAAGCATTGTGAAAAGCTGAAAAAATGCAGGATTGGAGGATTGAAAACTCCTGTACGAAATATTAGATAGATGATAGATAGATAAATAGGTAGATAGGTAGATACATACATACATCTTTACTTAGACTTACTTATAAACTTAGTAAAATTTCAATCAACCAGATTATTTTGTGCTGTTTTATTTTACAATCCGTCCCTCAATCTACTTACCAGCAATTTGTAATTTCAAAGGAGTAGGAGAAGGGAATTTTGAGGGTGATGGAATCACATATGTCCCAATTATAGTGGTGGTTACAGAAATCTACACATGATGGTAAAGATGCACACTAAAGAGTATTCAAATTTTCTATGTGTTCATTAGAAAATAATTAAATAATTATCATTTACAGTTTTTCAGTTGGCCAAATATGATTTTGTACCTTTGAATAAATTACTCAACTTCTCTAGCCAGAGTTTCTGAGTAACTGAGAATAATGGCATTATTTTTTTTTTTTAATTTTTTTTTCAACGTTTATTTTATTTTTGGGACAGAGAGAGACAGAGCATGAACGGGGGAGGGGCAGAGAGAGAGGGAGACACAGAATCGGAAACAGGCTCCAGGCTCTGAGCCATCAGCCCAGAGCCCGACGCGGGGCTCGAACTCACGGACCGCGAGATCGTGACCTGGCTGAAGTCGGACGCTTAACCGACTGCGCCACCCAGGCTGGCATTATTTTTAAAGGACTGCTATTTCTAAAATATATTGTCTCCTTATCTTATCCTTCTGTCTTCTTTGGTTAGTCTTATTTATTTGGTAAGTATAGAGAGATGCATTGTTTATATTTCTCAGGAGAAATTCAATCGATCCACTTGTTTCTGTTAATGCAGTCTATATAGCTACCTTGTTTTTCTCAGGGAACCAATTTTGTTGGAATACCCATGATTTTATATAGCAGAGTGGGTGCTTTGCAAACAATGCATACAGATTAGAAGTTAACATAATTGCTAAATCTCTTTCTATAAAAATATAATGATGACAGACTAAAATATTTTAATTATACCTTTCAATGTGGAATTGATATGCTTAAATAAGCAATTTTGAAATAAGTCAAGGAGCCGTCCTAAAATTTATTAGGCCACACTGAATCATATTTTCCTAATTCAAGTATAATAAAATGTCTTAACTTTTTTTATTGACAATGCAGACATAAAAATCCCTTTTGAAAACAATGATCCTCAGGTGTCATATATCTAAATTTAGATAGATACCCAACATGTTTATTTAGCCTTCTCGCAATTACAAGGAACCATGTGCCTCTTACTGATTTAATATGAGAGGTATAGAATATCTCTGCAGTGAAGGGTGATTATTATATTTCTTTCATGAGTATGAAAGTCTCATAACTCACACACATCGCAAAGCGCCTACGGAGTTTGTGAGTTATTAAGGTCAGCCATGGGAATAAAGAAGATCATCACTTTTTACCAGTGAAATATTCAATTTATTTTATGAGAAAACCTTTTTTTTTATTGATTACCAGTTCAAGAATGGCAGAAACTAATAAAGCATCCATGGACTTTTCTGTCCATTTGTCCATCATTATTGACCATTATCAGACTATGCCCTTAATTGTTTTAACGATGGTCACACACTCAAGCCATAGCAGAGAAGAATAAAGATTTCTTTCATTTAAATTTGTGAATTAAAAAAAAATTAAGTATAAAATGACTGTTCTCTGCTTTACTCATTAATTTATCTTCAGGGAATAGGTAAGAAACAATACTGGCCTACTATGTCAGGGACATAAGGATGTAGTTTCTGGCTTTCTAATAGGCTTTCCTTCAACAGCAAAGGCAGTAAAACAAATAAATATCAAGGACCAGTGAAGAATTCTTGACTCCAACATCTAAAGTACTTTGTTTAAAATATGAAATTCATCCTGATAAGCCTCTGTTTGTAAAACCCCCCAATAGAATTCTAATGCTGTGAATTCACAAAAAAAAAGAAAGAAAAGAAAAGAAAAGGAAAGAAAAGAAAAGAAAAGAAAAGAAAAGAAAAGAAAAGAAAAGAAAAGAAACAAAATGAGCATGATAAAAGAACCTTACATTTCCTGAATAGCAAATGAATTGTATGGGTGAGAAAGTGTGTGTATATGTTTGTGCTCCACTCACTTACAATGCTAAGACTATATAAAATTTAGAAAAGCATGATACCAAAGAAAATTTAGGTAATCTCAGAAATCAGTGTTATTTTTTCACCAATATGCACTTATTACTTATAACTATTTTGTTTTTCTTGTATTCATTTATTGTTGATTCATTCAACTTTTATTCATTCATTTTTTAGATAGGTCTTTATTTCATTGAGAAAAATTTCTCTCCAAGAAGTTTTTATTCCCTGGAAATAGTTCTATTCCTTATCAGTATTTCAACAATTCTTATTTTATCTTCTCAAATATTATAATAATATTATTTTCTCAAATTTATCCTTTTCATAATAAAAAGTTACAAGGTCAAGATTTCCTTATTTAACTTAGTTTGAAGTTCCCTCATTGTTCTACTTATTTCTCTTATTCAGTTTAGTTCTTGCAATGATATTCTAAAGTTGAAGTTTCTGTGTGGGGCACAGACATATGATACATGTGAATTTCAAAAGCAAATGCAATATGTAGATTGTTAAAACAAATTGAAGAGAGTTTGTTCCAGGGTTCTTGTCGACTCTTAAACAGTTTCCCTTACATGAAGAATAATTAAAACTCAAGAGAGTAGCAGAAGGGAAGGTTGTGAAGACACTTATTTGTTAACAGGGAATAGGTTTGTTTTAGATTTTGCTTACTGCAGTCACCTGGAGGGGAGAAGCGAGGTCAGTGGAAGGAAATTTAGCAAACCAAGGGAAGTCCTGTGGCTAGGAAAAGAAATGTTCACAGCCACAAAGACTCACTCTCTTGGGTAAGAACTGTTCATGGATGTGCCAGTGATGGAGATCTCCATCTCAAAAAGCTCTCAAAAACACCGTGAAGAAAAACCTAGCTTTAAGCCTCTGACATCTTAGAACCCTCTAAGCCAGATTTTGAAGATGCTAATTCAAACAAGAATTTATTGATCCTTTTCATTCTTCCCTTCGCATATTCCTGCTCCAACAAGGGGAAGTGTTGTACTCCAGATGGTCCTATTTGTGACTTCATTTTGGTATATTACTTTATTTATTTATTTATTTATTTATTTTTTATTTTTAAATTTTTTTCAATGTTTTTATTTATTTTTGGGACAGAGAGAGACAGAGCATGAACGGGAGAGGAGCAGAGAGAGAGGGAGACACAGAATCGGAAACAGGCTCCAGGCTCTGAGCCATCAGCCCAGAGCCTGACGCGGGGCTCGAACTCCCGGACCGCGAGATCGTGACCTGGCTGAAGTCGGACGCTTAACCGACTGCGCCACCCAGGCGCCCCATTTTGGTATATTACTTTAATTACAACTCATATTTTCCCTCCTGAAGGGACGTCATATTTTCTGAATTCTAGACTACATGTTTATTTTAGTTATTGTTTTCTTTGTTGTCATTGTAAGTATTTCTAAACTATCTGGGTTTGAAAAAGTTAGGGGTTCACGATTTTAGTCCCCTCTATCTTTTGAAATCTACTGTTAAGGAAAATAGACCTAAAATAGCTTCTATATATATTTTTGGTTACGTTTTAGGTCATCCGTTTCTTTTACTTGATCAATGTTTTTGAACCGACTAAAAATAATCAAAATTGCATAAACAAGGTGTTCTAGCAAATTCCACTTCTCTTATACTTAATTTGTTCTCTTATTCATGATAGTCCCTTTCTTTTTTATGTTTATCTTGTTAGTAACTCTGTGACTCCTAAAGCCTATTACTATGCTCAAGAGTTTTTAAAAGTAGTGCCACTTCTGTATTTTAGGTGTTTATAATTTATTTTTAAATCTGTGAAATCACTGTTCCTATCAACTAAATATCTCTCCTAGGTATTATCAGATATATTTTTATTCCATTCTGTTATCTTAATATCTTAACTTCCATTCTTTAAGCAATGGATTCTTTTTAATCTGATGCAATTATGAAGTAGTTTTTACCTAAAGTTAAATATGTTCTTACATCTATTGTATCTCTCATCTGTTCTTTCCTATATAGGAATTTCCTATATCATTTAGAATTTTTCCAAAACATCTGTGTCATTTTCAAACTTTTGTTTATTTCCCTGTTTATCTTTTAATGACAGCAATAATATCATGGATCCCTGTAAGTATAGATATGTACAGGAGTTTTCTTTTAAAGAACTTATTGCACTGATTAGGGAAAAACAAATAATAAAAAAAATCAAATGTATTTATTGGTTAATAGTGAAACTTTGAAAAAGCTAAAGCATCTTTTAAATTATCAGAAATTTTTGCAGTAATATCGTGCTATTCTCTAATGTTAATATTTCCAAACATATAAGAAAATATGCCAGTAAAAAGTAAGAGCCTTTTTTTTTTTTAACCAAAAACTCAGGGACATATGTTCCTCTTGAAAATCTTCTACTTTTAGGGGCGCCTGGGTGGCTCAGTCGGTTGAGCCTCCGACTTCAGCTCAGGTCACGATCTCGCGGTGCGTGAGTTCGAGCCCCGCGTCAGGCTCTGGGCTGATGGCTCAGAGCCTGGAGCCTGCTTCCGATTCTGTGTCTCCCTCTCTCTGCCCCTCCCCCGTTCATGCTCTGTCTCTGTCTCAAAAATAAATAAATGTTAAAAAAAAATTTAAAAAAAATCTTCTACTTTTGACAACAAAAGTAAGAACTAACTTTGGTAAACAGTGGCCAAGGTATCCTATTCCTTTAGGTGATATCTTGAAAATTGAATAATTCTACAGTTTCTCTACAACAATCAATTAAGGTGAGCATTTCCTATTAAGAAAGTTGAATTTCAAGGGGAATTCATCACAAGCCACACTTACTTCTAAGTGTTTTGGCTGGCATATGAATGGTTCTCAGGAATGAAGAAATAAAAGAGTATGGCTACAGTTGTTGTCAAGTGTCTATTCTTGGCTTCTATGGTCTCAGTTAAGATATCTCGTATGTGTTTAGGCTTAAATTTGTTATTCTACAAAGTTTCAGAAATTACATAAAGTCTTAAATGGAGGATTTGAGTTATATATTCGTACCAGATATGATACTTATCTTTTACAATATGTCTAGGACAGTGACTTTAAATTTTTAACTTTGTCACATAAAAAAATATACTTTTTAGGGGCGCCTGGGTGGCGCAGTCGGTTAAGCGTCCGACTTCAGCCAGGTCACGATCTCGCGGTCCGTGAGTTCGAGCCCCGCGTCAGGCTCTGGGCTGATGGCTCAGAACCTGGAGCCTGTTTCCGATTCTGTGTCTCCCTCTCTCTCTGCCCCTCCCCCGTTCATGCTGTGTCTCTCTCTGTCCCAAAAATAAATAAACGTTGAAAAAAATTTAAAAAAAAAATATACTTTTTACATCTTGACACCACACACACACACACACACACACACACACACACACACCTGAAATGTATGTTTATGCATACAATCTATGATACACTCTGTTAATTCTTTTTGTCTATTTCATTATAAATTATAATAATGGTTTTTACCAATTAAATTTATTTTGTATACCATAATCAGTGGCAAACAACAAATTTAAAACACTACCCCAAAAAGCCAAGGCCACAATATTTGAGTTTGAAACCAATTTAGAAAGATAGAAGCCTATGAAGCCAAAGATAATTATACTAAAGTATAAGTTTTGTTATTAGATTGAGACAAGACCTAGAAAAGATGAAACACAGGGATTCTCACATTTTATGTGATTCACCTCCAGGTTTATTCAAGAATATTTCTATTGCCTTTGTCTCATCAGAACCTAGAACTCTCTGCATCCAACAGACTCAGCTAGGTTTCTCTGTGTAGAATTCATCCTCTAAATGAGTCCATCTGAGATACTCTAGGCTCTTTTCTTTAGGAACTGTTAAACAATGATGTATATTGATAATATATATTATCTGTTTTGTCATTAAGCTGTCTGGTATCCAGGTGATAGTACAGTTTGGAAGTTTGGTTTCTGGAAGCTTTTTCTCTGAATGTGCTTAACCAGAAATACCTTATTAAGATGAGAGATGGGTTACTCAGGATTCTCGATATTTTGACTCACCAGAACAAGCTAGAAAATTTCTTTAAAAATTGGGCTAGAGAAAAGTTACTCTTTATTTGTTAGTTTAGTTAATATTTCTACATAGTCCCTGTTTCAAAATTTTGTGAAGGATGTTTCCTTTCTGTTAAGTGGCCTTCCCAACCTACCCATGGCTAAGAACATCTTCCTTCACAACTCTTTTTGGTATAAAATAAATAACTCATTTATTTGCTGTCTATCTTTTAATAATATTTTTGAATGTTTATTTTTGAGAGTGAGAGAAAGAGACAGAACATAATGGGGAGGGGCAGAGAGAGAAGGACACACAGAATCTGAAGCAGCCTCCAGGCTCTGAGCTGTCAGCACAGAGCCCAAGGTGGGGCTCAAACTGATGAACCACAGGGTCATGACCTGAGCCAAATGCTTAACTGACTGACCCACCCAGGTGCCCATTTACTGTCTGTCTTCTAGACTTATCTTCACCAGCCTGAGTTTGGGGATCACCATGTTCAAAATAGCCAGCCACATCTCTACCCTTATCAGTAAGTCTGCAGATAATAGAAATTTTTTACAAGTTTTTAATCTAATTACTGTAACAGTTCAATTGAATGGTAAGTATAAAGTAGACTACTGACATTCTTTTTCTATGTGTTCCATAGTATTAACACACAGATATAGTAAAAAAGTATTTAAAATTATGGAATGTGGTGTAAGTATTCCTTAGTTTTAGAATATATTTTTCAAATCAATTTTGGATCTTTGTTCTATTAAGTGGTGTAGTGTTCTGGCATTATGAAAACATACACATTTTCTCTCTTTCAGGAAGTCTTGGTTACTCAACTTTGTCTGAAATTTTTATTGTATTGTCAATGACAAATATAACCACTATTTTAATTATTTTTATTGTTTAATTCATATGTAGATATATTATTTTTTGGAGTATAATATACATCTACCCAAACAAGTTGAGTAAAAACTATTTTATTTAAAATTTTCTAAAAAATGTATATCCGTCTTTTTAAATATATAGCATATGAATTGCACTTTAATGATTATGAAATATTACTTAATTTTTATATATCTCTGTACTCTTAATTATATTCTAATTATAGGATTATAGCTTCCAATTTAACCTTAATACAAATAGTCTAAATATACATTGGTGTTCTTTATTTTCTTCAGTTATCTCCTTGAGATAATAAAAAATGACATTAATATTACAAACACTTTTATACATTTTCCAGATTGTTTTCCTGAATTTTTAAGAGTATTAAAGCAAAAAAATATATATAATATCATTATTATATCATAAATTCACATAATTTTAGAGCAAATATGACAGAAGAATGTAGAACAGCTTGGAGCTGGTAAATAATGTCTAGGTCACTAGTAGTAGGTGATAATTTCAGTAATTTAAAAGAAAAATGAATGTAGCCTGGCGTAAATTAATGTGACTGGACAGGAAAAGAGTTAAGGACACTGGCCTTCCACTAACCCTCTTTTTATTAAAAAACAGTAAACATGTTAGTCTCAGAGATTTTTTCTTCATAAATCATAAATTCTTGATACATTTATGTTTAAAAATAGTTCTGGTGAGATAAACTTAATTTGGAAAATTACAAGAAAGTATGCCTTAAAGAGGTACCTGTTTTAGTTATTTAGTTTATAAAGTAAGTGGCCAGATGCCTGAAATAAAGTGCTCAGAGATTGAAAACCATTGTTTCCATGTGTCCAAAGCAGCAGAGAAGGGAAGTAAAGGAGAATTGAACAAACTGTTGGAGAGTTCTTTGACTGGAGAAGAAAATTCACATGAAGATAAAAAGGACTTTATGATCTTTGTTTCTTCTGACCGCAGTGGGCACAGAAATAGTTGAAATTGATATTTTCCTTATTTTCCATTGATAAAAGCTACTTAATCAATGGGGTAAAAGGCCGTCTGGGTAGGAAGTTCACAAAGAGAAAATAATGTGCTAACAAGGTTCTTAACTTCTTGAAAGTTTTACAGAAAATTAAAGATTTCCCCTATCAGAGAAGAGGGGCAGGAGAAGTACTTGTAAAAGCCTTTTATTGTCAAGTCCTAAAATAATCTGGGACTAACATTCAGAAAGCATTAGTTACAGAGAAATACTTCAAAGCATATTCATTTTTAGACTTGGTTAAGACTAGAGTTTCACTTAGCAGTGATTAACAACCTAATTTAAATTTGGTATTAGAAAGGTAACCAGGCATTAACATTTTATCAAACTATCTTCTAATGTATCCATTCTTTAAAAAGGCACAGAGGGGCGCCTGGGTGGCGCAGTCGGTTAAGCGTCCGACTTCAGCCAGGTCACGATCTCGCGGTCCGTGAGTTTGAGCCCCGCGTCGGGCTCTGGGCTGACAGCTCAGAGCCTGGATGGAGCCTGTTTCCGATTCTGTGTCTCCCTCTCTCTCTGCCCCTCCCCCGTTCATGCTCTGTCTCTCTCTGTCCCAAAAATAAATAAACGTTGAAAAAAAAAATTAAAAAAAAAAATAAATAAATAAAAAGGCACAGAAAATCAGTGTTGAGTGATTATCAATTCTAGTAATTTATTAATATTGTGTTAGAGACTAAATTACGTCTCACCCAAATTCGTATGTGTAGACTCTAAACCCGAGTTCTTTAGACTTTGACTTTATTTGAAGATGAAGCCTTTAATGTGGTACTGAAAGCTTTTAAAAGAGACCATTAGGGTAAGCTTTTAATCCAATCTGACTGGTGTCCTTATAAGAAGAGGAAATGTGGGTACTCAGAGAGATACTAGAGGTGCACAAGAACAGAGGAAAGACCATGCATGGACACAAAGAGAAGGCAGAAATCTGCAAGCCAAGGACAGACGCCTCAGAAGAAACTAAACCAACAAACTCCTGATCTTGGACTTCTAACCTTCAGAACTGTGAGAAAATAAATTTCTGTTGTTTAAGCCACCTAATCTATGGTACTCTTTGTGGCAGCTCTAGCAAACTAATACAATATGTTTCTTGAAGGAAAAAAGAAAAAATGAGCAGTGCTAAGTAAGTGTTCTCTCTCTTATTGTTTCACAGTAGCAGAAAATCAAATGTTAGATCCATTAAACTGAAATTTCAGTCACTTTGTTTCACTTAGTATCAAATTTCTAAAATGTCATTGTGGTGACTAGAAGATAATTAGGAAATAGTGACTTAAGAATAAGTAGTTTTACAGGACAAAGTCAAGATGGTGATAAATTTCACTAGGTATATATGAGGAGGAAAAGGAAACAAAACCATAAATAAACCAACAGTCTAGATTCTCTAATGGTCTCAGCTCAGTAATATTAAAAAAAAATCTTTAAATATCAGAGTTCTTAAGGAATCAGCTGGAACTTCATACAGGTGTGGCCTTAGGTAGGTTTCTTAACTGTAGTGATTCATTTTTCTTGTGTTTAAAACGTGGTATAAGAATACGCACCTCATAACATTGTCTTGTGCATGAAATGTTAGTGTACATAAGGCACTTAGAACAGTATTTGCCACAAAGTACATGATAAAAAGTGTTAAGAAATACTGATTCTGACCTGAATATTTTTCAATATTCAGTGCACATAACAGAATATTTTTCAGTGAATTAAATATTCCCTGGAGGCTAACAAATAAAATTAATAAAAATATTATTACTAATATTAACAAAAATAATAAAATAAAGTAAAGGCAATGAGATAAAAGGAACCCAGAAAGAAACAAAATAGAAAAAGTAAGAATTAGCAAGAATATATATGAAGAAGCATGAAAACGCAGAGAACATTTCCTTCTATGAATCTATAAATATTTCAAATACAGAATGGCAATAAGTGCTTGCATTTTAGGCAGGGAAAATAAAAGCCATCTTAGAGTTGTGAATTTTCTGATAAGATATATGGTTTTAAATATTCAAATTAAGTATAACAATATCAAACCATTGTCACAATTTATCAAATAAAATATTTTTTTTGCCAATCATATTGAATATTCAAGCTCAGTTTCACAGACAGCCCACGTTCAATTTACATGTACTATGTGATATGTAGGACATGAGCTAGGAGAGGAAAGGCATGTTTGCTAATTAAGATGTCAACTTTTGTTTTTGATGAAGTGACATTTCTTTCTTTTTTTAACATAAATTTTATTCTGTCACTTTAAAAACTCTGCTTACCCATAAGAATGTGTCATTTTGGAGGCTATCAATATTGACATTTCATTAGTTCTTATATAGACCACATTTCATAGGTAATTTAGTTTCTTCTCTGACTTGCCTTCTCTTCTCTTGATGATCTGGACAATACCCTGAAATTTAGAATACAGAGCAACCAAAAACAGTTGAGAAGGAAAGAGGAGGACAGTAAGACTTAATGATTGCTTGCATGTGTCAGTAAGGGAAATGAAAAACTCACATGTAACACTGACTAAGTAATTACAAATAGTGGCCCCATTCATTGAAATGGATTAATACTGAAGGGAAAGCAGATTTTAGAATTGTTGAATTTGCTTGTAGAGATGTTCAACATTGATGTGGTAAGTATCCATGGGAACTAGTAGGTACATCTGTGTTGATGTGTAGGTTTCTGGATATTTAATATATCATAATGCTAGTAAATATGGTAATGGTTACTGAAGAAGAAAGGTTACCCTTTCTGAATATTATATACATGTATACATGTATATATATACACTGGTAAATATGGT
Source organism: Lynx rufus (assembly GCF_022079265.1). Classification (NCBI taxonomy): domain Eukaryota; kingdom Metazoa; phylum Chordata; class Mammalia; order Carnivora; family Felidae; genus Lynx; species Lynx rufus. Next base: position 59,709,242 of record NW_025814867.1, read on the forward strand.
TACCCAAGGAAAGGTTACCCTTTCCTTGTCCAGCAAAGAACAAGGTTAAAACCGCAAGGAAATCAGTTTTAAGAGAGAAGGCAATGAAAAGTATTTTCTAAGGTGACTTAAAAGGAGCAGCCACAGAAGGGGGATTGAAGCCAGCAGTCTAGAAGAACAGAAACCAAACAAAGTGTTTCAGAGGTCAAATGCATTTCCCCTGGAGAAAAACAGAAAGCATTTGGTTGATTTGGTAAGGTTAACTAGATGTGTCTTCTCTATTTCATATCATCTTACATAGGAGAAATTCAAGTGTATTTTTGCTGCTATATTAAAGAAAAAACTGAGAGTGCTTTTTGTTTTATTGTAGCAATTGTTTTTTGCTCTAGTATCTGATAATTCCTTTATGATTTAATATATATCCTTTCTTTCAAATATGGGACCAAAATTGCAAATTTTTGGCTGAGCATCATCACCTAAAGGAAGTTGTCCTTGAACTCTCAAGTTTGGCTGAGTTTCCAACTCCAACTCTTCCACAGCAATTTGTCCTGCAATCATTTAAAATCATCTTCAATTTTTTGCTATGTTCAATAGACTTTCTGGGGCGCCTGGGTGGCTCAGTCGGTTAAGCGTCCGACTTCAGCTCAGGTCACGATCTCGCAGTCTGTGAGTTCTAGCCCCACGTCGGTCTCTGGGCTGATGGCTCAGAGCCTGGAGACTGCTTCCGATTCTATGTCTCCCTCTCTCTGCCCCTCCCCCGTTCATGCTCTGTCTCTCTCTGTCTCAAAAATAAATAAACATTAAAAAATTTTTTTTAAAAAAAGACTTTAAAGAAGTAAAACATGGAACCTCAGTATACACAGAACTAAATTTTCATTTATATGCTTTCTAAAATTGAGGTTAGCTATGTCCCCCTTCTGATCTATAAGAAAAAATATTTTTGCTCAACAAGAATTCTTCTATGAACAAACAAATTGAATGAAATAATATGAGAATTTTCTTCATTCTTTACATACGGAATAATAGGGCAAGGAGCAAAGCCATATAGGCTACATCTGGTGAGTCCTTTTCATTTCTTTGCTGTACTATCAGGGATCATTAGGGGCTTGATCCTCTTGGTGGTAAAAAAAAAAAAATCACTCCTTTAACTGCAATTCTTGATTTTGTTTTTTAATCCAAATGTACAGAATTCTTGTGAGTTTCTCTGTAAAGAAAGTTTCTGACAGATCTAACATTTTTTATCTCTTTGTCTCCTATGTCAGAGTAGATTTTCTCATCTAGTCAGTAGTATTTGAAGGTCATGAGGGCTCCAAGACAGAAAACTGCATGATTCTTCCTTTCTAAACTGCTGTTGTCATCATTACTTCTCTCTAAACTGTCCATCCATTCATTTATTCATGTATTCATTTTTTCAGAACCACTCTATGACTTTTTACATAAGGAAAGTGGGAACAATCATATGTCAGAGTTTAAGTGATTTCTAAGAATGTTTATTAAGGGAATTTAGCTAACAGAGCAGTATAGATTGCAAATATTCCAAATCATTTATATGGGTTAAATTCAATGATCTTTTCTAATCTGGCCCAGATAGTCTACACTTGTTATATATGTAACCATTTAATCACAGTGGGGAAAAACTACTTAGTTTGACCTTCATTTGAAGAGTTTGTAATTATAGAGTTGTATCATACTGTAATATGTATTTTGTTTTAATGACTTTTAAATACATATATGTATATATATATTTAAAACCATAAAAGATAAAACTTATTTTTATTAAAACTTGACTAATATTTACCCACAGTTTCTTGAAATCAGGAACCCACCCACAGACTTGAAAAAAATCAACCTCAACCCCCTAGTATTTGGAAATGAATACAAGGAAAAAAATGTGCCAATATATTTATAAGAAATAGTAAAACAATGGAAAAATATATAGGGGTGCCTAGGTGGCTCAGAGCACCCGACTCTTGATTTTTGTTCAGGTCACGATCTCATGGTTAGTGAGTTTGAGCTTTGCATCTGGCTCTGCACTGATGGCACTGAGCCTGATTGGGATTCTCTCTCTTTCTCCCTCTCTCTGCCCCACCCCCCACTTGCATTTTCTCTCTCATTCTCTCTCGCTCTCTATAAATAAATAAATAAATAAATAAATAAATAAAGTAAGTCACTCCTCGCTGTGACTTTCCTCTTTCCATCAATGCCCCATTCCACAGAGGTAGTCACTTAATTAATACATATCTCTTCTGGTATTGCCCTAGATATTTCTACCAAAACTATCCACAAATTGTTCCATTTTATCAATTTTAGACTGACTTCCAATTATAGCAGTTGAAATGTTGATTTCCTTACATCACTGTGTCTACCCTCTAACCATAATCACAAAATAGTCAATCACAATCTCTTGGCCTAGTACTTGTATATTTTTTGTAAATGTTGTATATTGCATATCTTTATGAATAATTTCTTGTTGCATATCCAAGCTGTGTTCTATGATTAATTTTTTTCTTGTGTCCCTTTCTGTTATCCTTGACACTGAAAATTCCTTTTCTGTGTGCTTAGTTTACTTTAAATCCCCTATAAGCTATCCCTGTCTAATAATATTGCAAAATCTACCATTATATCTGATTTCATCCAAAGCTATTTAGGAAGTTTGTCCATAACATTTACTCTTTTCTGCGGCACTGGTATCCTACCTGTGTTTGTTGCAGTTTGGAATGTTCCCCATAGGTTTGCTATTGGCTGTCATCTGGGCCTTCCCTTTCTTTTACTCTGGAAATCAATCTGTTATATTCCTTTAATTTTAACTTCTAGCACCTTTATTGATTTTTTTTTACTTTAGCATATAAATAATGTACTGTAAATATTGTGTGTGCATACATGTGTCTCATTCTGTTTTCTCTACTATGTAACATTCTACTCTTGTTTCCCCATTAAATAGAGCTCTTTTGGAGTTTTCTTCTGCTGATCACATTTTCTCTGTTCCTTTAATACTCTTTGTTTGGGCTCTGTGTCTTTCATATTGGAAGCTCTCTGCAAATGTCTGATGATCCTTCTGTATGCACTATATTTGAATGAAGCCCTGAAGAGTTGACTAGAATGTCTTTTTGGAAGACTCCACTCAGCTAACCTTCACCTGCCAGAGACTAGAGACATAATTAATCTGATTGTTTGTTTATATTACTAGGCAGTCAGCATAATTGTTTCAAAATAAAGGTGAGAAGAAAAAAGGAAAGGAAAGGAACAGAAAGGAAAGGAAAAGAAAGGAAAGAAAAGGAAAGGAAAAAGGGAAAGGGAAAGAGAAGAAAAGAAAAGGTCAGGCGATGGACACTGACCAGGGAATTAAGTTGTGTGATTGCAACCCCCACCCTTTTTTTTTTGACAGACCAACTCCAGTAGTTGGCAGAAACTTAATCTAAAATTGAATTTGTGGTTTCAATTTATAAAGCAGTGTGAATGGGCTTTATTAATTTTGGGGTTTTCCTATGGAATTTTGAATAATTGGAAGCCCTGAGTTTTACATTCAAAAAGGATTGTGGTCTTTCCTCTGGGGCGAATAATCTCTAGACCAGTTGTTTTTTTCCAAAGCATCATGCCATAATCACTTGCCTGGAGTATAAGTGCCTGACGCCTAAATTTCTGAGATCAAGTGGAGCACATTAACAATGTGAGGGTATTTTCATTTGGAATATTATTTCAGTCCTTCTCTGGAACAGGATTCCAAAGCTTTCTGTCCTGGAGAAATGCTTGTTTTTTTTTAGAATTGGATTGAATTGGTCTTTAGGCCCAAGTACTCTTTAAACAGATGGTCACATAATTCCCCTGTTTTGGGGGGTTTTCTTCTTTCCTGCCACACCCACCTTTTGTTACATGTTTTTCCAACTTCTGAGACTGTAGAGCTACATGAGTTTTATTAATCCACTGGCTCAGGATATTTTCTTCTGTATGCACAAATTTCACCCTCCTCATTTCTACAAAATCATCTAGTATTACAATTATTTTTAGTCTTCATGTACAGTAATGTAGTCTTACAATTATCTCCCAGTTTCATCATAATTGCTATTTGTGTTCTTTTTCCCCTGTTTTTAAAGTAACTTTTCAAAGAAGAAGGAGTATAATGTCTATACCTCACCATCAAAACAGGGAAGTTGTATTGCTTTTAAATTAACCAACAAGCTTTGGAGGAATTGTAGGCTGTTAAGACAAAGATATAGGAGAGTTTAGATCATTGGAATAATCAAAACTCTTTCCTCCAAGAGAATGGTAAGAAATAATGTTTCAGATTGACAGAATTCAGTCAAGGAACCAAAAATGATCTTCTGCCTCATACACAAAACAAAGTTCAAAAGAAAGAAAAAATAAGATTGGAGGGTGATTTAAGGTGATTTAAAATAAGGAAAGTTTTTGCATTTGATTTTGAAGTTTGGATTGCAAATCACAAAGATTTCAGGAAGTCTTTTGATCACTGAAGTGTGAAAGAGAAATATATATGTATACACATATGCATATATGCATTCATAGCCACGTAGAAACACATTTTATATGTTTAAGGTAAGATGACTATGATGGGTAATTTTATGCATCAACTTGGTTAGTCCATTGTACCTACTTTTTGGTCAAACACCAGTCTAGACATTGCTATGATGGTTTAGTTTAGTTTAGTTTAGTTTAGTTTAGTTTAGTTTAGTTTTGTTTTGAGATGTGATTAACATTTAGGTCAGTAGACTTTGAATTAAGCCGATTACTCTCCACAATGTGTATGGGCCTCATCTGATTGGTTGAAGGCCTTAAGAGAAAAGACCAAGGTCCTCAGAAGAAGAAGAAATTCTGCCAGCACTCTGCCTTTGGACTCCAGCTGCAACAACAACTCTTCCCTGGGTCTCCAGCCTACCATCAAGATTTGGGATTTGCCTTTCCCCACAATTGTGTGAGCCAAAATAAAATAAATTTTCTTTTATTATATATACACATTCAATTGGTTATGTTTCTCTGGAGAAAGTTAACTAATACAGTAACCATTGTGCTATTTATCAGAGACATGAAACATTCATCACTATAGTAGGAGAAGTTTGGATCTCTACAGGTATCAGTACATGTGCTACTCTAGATTTTAATATGGATCTAGCATAAGTTTACAGAGCTAGAAAACTTCTCCATCTTTCCCTACAGATCCCTAAGCCCTTTGGGCAGCGCAAACTGACAAGGGGATATAATAGTGTGATGTCTCTGCATTATGCCCAATTGGCTCTTACTTGTACATCAGTCACCTGGACGGGATTTTCACTTTGTGGAAGAGTAAGGGAGTTAACACCAACTTTAATCAAAGGGGATGGAAGGGATGAAGGGAAGGAGAAGCATGAGTATGTTGTGGTCAGAAATAAGACCAATGCTTCTCTACCACTCATGGCCTGCTATGGGCTGATCTCAGACACAATAATTCCTGGGTTCACTATGAAGATGCCCCATGAAACTGAGCAATTAACTGAACTTGTTTGGAAAGTGTGGATAGCCTAGAAAACATACCCTTATATTTGTTCTACTTCCTTCCTTGCTTTACATCCCTTTTATCCCTCATCCCTGCCTTCTTGGGATTGTACTGCTCAATTAACTGCTAGCACATACACTTTTGCCTCACATTTATTTTATATGGGACTCAGGCTAAGATAGAACCCCTGGAAATTGTATAATATTTTGTCTGGGTAAACTCACGATTCTGCTCTTTAGTAAGAAATGAAGATGTATCTGTGCTGCATCAGAGATGAATACGATAAACAGTAAAATGTATAAACTTCAATTACACGCGATTGGTAGGCTTCATTGAATATAATGAATTGATGAATAAAATGTGTCATTTATTAGTAGGAAAACATGAATAATAAGAATGTTGTTTGAACTATGATTTTTTTTAACTGAAAGTATCAATAGATTTTGAGCAATGCATCTTTAAAGGTAATAAAATTTGCAGTAGTGGAAGAATAGATCAATTTCAAAGGGTATCTCCTGCATGTTTTTCTTACATTTTGTTATTCTAGCTGAGAGTTAAATATAAAGATGGAATTCAAATTCCAATATCTCATTCTCCAGAAAAAAAAGCATAATTCTGTGAGTGTATAGTCTATAGTGCTAATAACCATTTAATTCATAGGCACTCACTATACTAGAAGACAATTGCTTTTTTTTCCCAGATATTAGTGACAATTCCCAGAATAATAATGTTATCCCTGGGAGTTAAATAATTCCAATTTTTAGATCCATGCTTATGAAAAGATTTATAAGGGTTACTTACATTAACATACAAATGTGGAGAAATAAATTTTGATTTTGGTGACTAAAGTCAATCTGAGAATTAAATCTTTGATGATATGTGTTATGGGTACCAATACTAGCTCACACCTTTAGCTTCTCAATCTCACTATATCCATCTATGCATAATATTTTTCTGAATATCTTGAGTCTTTTTATTTTTAAAAACAAAATATACTTTCTAGAACCACTTCTTTTCCCTGCCTTTAACCCAAATTGAAGTTTCCCCACTTAGTCCTTTGGTTCAAAGTGGCTAAGTTCTATGTACTTTAGCTAAAGTGTCTCAATTTTTAAATTTACTTGCTGAACAAATAGGGTATCAATGAGTAAGTGTGCCCGCCTTCTGCGGTGAGATTAAAAGTAAATATGTGAAATTGAAATATTTTTGTAATTCCATAATTCAATTTTAATTTCAATCTGTGAAACATTTTATTCTAACATGATTATACATCTACATTGAATCTACAAGACAATATATGACTCTACAGAACACATGTTTGTTATGCAAAGGTCATTTTATATTATGTATAATTAGCAGTGATGCTTCCAGTTGCTCACCATCTTATTTTTTAAGAAAGAGAGAGAGGGTGTGAATAGGGGAGGGGCAGAGGAAGAGGGAGAGAGAGAATCTTAATCAGGCTCCAAACCCAACACAGAGTCCAACATGGGGCTTGATCTCATGATGGTGAGATCAGTACCTGAGCTGAAATTGAGAGTTAGACACTTAACCAACTGAGTCACCCAGGTGCTTCACTCACCAACTTTTGTATAATTTTTCTTTCCCTTTATTATTTCTCTGAACCATATACCTCCTTAATAGGATCACTTTTGTTCAATAAAGCAATTATTTCCAAAGATTTTCCTGAAAATATGTTTAAAGAACATGTGGGTTTTTTTGTTTGTTTTTATTTTGTGGTTTTTTTTTTTTTTTTTTTTTTTTTAGGTTACATAAAGACAAATGTAGTACAACACGTAAAAAGGAAAAATGCATAGGCATTGGGGAGTATCTTAACAAGCAATTTGAAATTTTGATATTTTCTTTTCTATAGATAATAGGAGAGGCAATATAGGCTTTTGATGGAAATGTGACATAATTTCATTTGAACTTGAGAAAGCTAACCTGGTATCCATTCAATGAGTGAGTAGACAGCATAGCAATGGGGTGATCAAATGATAAACTAAAGAAATTGTTCAGGTAATAGGGAGTTTTTGAACTGGGAAGCAGGAGATAAGGATGTCCGATAGGATATGACCTCCACATTTCCTGCTCATAGAAATCAGTTCCGTGTTTGGAGAACCTCTACTCCCACGGTTGTGTTTATTATGCCAATTTTAAAGTTGGTAGCATTTGTTTTTTGAGTTTTCCATGAGGCTGCCCATCACTCCTCATCATTTTGGTGATAAGATCCCTTATTTTCCCATAGTATTAAATCCTGATCTAAGAAAATATGTGATAAACTTAATTCATAAATAATAGGTGAATAACAAATAATGTTTACTGTATCATCTTTCTTTAATATAAGAAGGAATATTTATAATTGTTGATGAAGTGTGGACCTCTTAGGTGTCATCTAGCATATGAGATGATTTTTAAGGGTGTACTCCTAATGTTTCCCCTTAAAATAGCACCACATAGGTGACAGCCTATTTTAGCTATGTGTAATGTGTATCATATCAACACAATAAATTTAAACAAATAATGAAATGGGAAATAAGAAATCTGATTTTTCAAGTCACCTTAGATTTTGAGAACTTTAGTTCACTTCTTTAGGTCTATAGGGCCATGATGAGCAAAATATGACTCTTTAATACCCTTCCTACTTTAGAATTCTATATTTAGATCCATTCTTAGTTTTAAGGTGGTAGGCTAGATTTAGACTAAAAAATAAAGACCATTAATATTAAGGACACCAATATAAGTTATATGTTAAAAGGAAACTTGGTAGTTTACAAAATAAGAACAGCCAATTCAGTCATTAAGTTACCTAGAACAGAAGTAGAATTTTACATATAAAGGTATTGATAATTTAGTCAATGATTGGACAAATTTTCAAAATTATAAAGAATATCACCTCCCAAATTCTAGTGATCTTTTGTGTCATGTTACTTTGTATCTTATAATAAAATACTCTATTATTTCACTCTTCACTTTTTTCAGATCACATATCACTTAAAATATATTGTATTTCACCTCTTTAATTATTACTTGCTTTTCCAGTTCTTCCTGAGTTCCACAAAAGAAAGAATTAGTCTTTACTATCCAGTGTATCACCTGTCCCTGCAGTAAAGTCTAGCACTTAGCATTTGATATTTGATGGATGACTATTACAAAATTGTAAAAATGGGGAAGTATTCAAATACTTTAGTTATTGAAAACTCACAGTCCCTGAAAATTATTATGACAGATATATCAGAGATTAGTACATTTAAAGTAGAAATCATATATTAACATTTTTTCATATGAAATCTGCAAACATGACACTCTCATTATGTTACAACTACTAGGGGAAAAAGAAGATACCTGCTGGGTTCACAGAGCTAAATTATATTCATAAATGAAATCAGAATGAATTTTGTTAATGTAAAGGAAGCATGGTTATGTCACTAATGATAGGAAGATCACTTCCCTACAACCTCTAGCAGCTACCTGCTGTGTGTACCAAAATTATAATTTAAGGCTTTCTAAGTCTCAGTTTTCTTAAGAATCAGATCAAAACTCCTGTTTTGTCAAACACAGGATCAGGAGACTGCAATATTAAAATGTCAGGATATGTTAGAAAGGTAGGAAAGACTACACCAAATATATTTGAAATTTTTCATCTTAAAATGAGCTAAAAATATTTTGTTAAAATATTCAAAAACAGAGTTTGAAATCATCTTGAAATTCTAAGTTTAATAGAGATAATATCAGTAAATTGGAGGTAGGAGGAGAATGAGAACTTTTAAAGGCAACTTTTTTAATAATTTTTTTTAACGTTTATTTATTTTTGAGACAGAGAGAGACAGAGCATGAACGGGGGAGGGTCAGAGAGAGAGGGAGACACAGAATCTGAAACAGGCTCCAGGCTCTGAGCTGTCAGCACAGAGCCCGACGCAGGGCTCGAACTCACGGACCGCGAGATCATGACCTGAGCCGAAGTCAGAGGCTCAACCAACTGAGCCACCCAGGTGCCCCAAAAGGCAACACTTTACAGTATTATTTTGCAGCTGGACTTGGTACTTTTAATCCAATTTCTCCATAACTTCATTGGAGAAATTAGAGAGCATCTTTATCAATCAAGGCACAATAGATATTTTTAAAAGAAAAAAAAAAACTAAAAGGGATATATAAAACAATGTTGTACATACTAAGAATCTTTTAGACTTTTTCTACTGACAGTTAAATCATGTTGGAATAACTTTGTAAGTTGATGCCCTTGCTCATTGTTCTTTAGAATTATAGTGATTTTGTTACTGACTTGTAAACACACTCCAAAGAAATTTTTTTGATATTTTGAAAAACAATGAAACTGACATCAAACAAGTTTCCCAAATCATTTTTTTTCTCTTCTTCCATTATGTCTTATAAGATTATATTGATTATATGTCATTTTATAAGATTATGTTGACATATGCCATCACATTTTCTTATAACATGTATGATGTGGTTATACAAGGTCTTGTTGCTTGTCTTCTAGATCCAGAATTTCTATGATTCTCCAAATTTGTGTGTAGAACTATTGTAACATCGGATAAAAGTAAAAATATGTAAAACACTGTCACACTTTGATAGTAACTCTTTTCATCATTTTTATTTGTTTATTTAAACTAAGACTTATTCATGGGTAATTATATTTTTAGGCATTGTTCTAAGCAGAGTATTCTATTAGTTAATACACATAAAAATGCTTTTTTCCTGCTTTATTGAGATATAATTGACATAATATTGTGTAAATTTAGGTGTACAACCTGTTGATTTGATATACTTATATATTGAAAAATAATTACCACTATAGTGTTTACCAACACTGCATCACATCACAAAATTACCCTTTCTTTTGTTGTGAGAACATTTAAGATCTACTCTCTTAGCAGACATTTGTTTTGATGAGCACTGTTATATATGTGATGAATCACTGAATTCTACTCCTGAAATCAATATTACACTACACGTTAACTAACTAGATTTTAAATAAAACTGTGAAACAACAATAATGACAATAATAATAATTAATAGTAATAATACTGATGCCCATTTATTCTAGGTGCTGTTCAAAGTGTTGAGACACAATAATGGGGAAAAAAAAACAACCAGAGATTATTGCTGTCATAGCACTTATCTGTTTTATACAGAGCTGGATTGAGTTTGCTAAATTTGTTTATAATTTCTACATCTATGCTTTTGAATAAAATTGGCCTGTAATTTAAGAATAAATATCTACTTCCTCAGCAACTTTCAAATACATAATACAGTCTTATTAACTACAGTCACTATGCTGTCCATTAGATCCCCAAAATTTACTCACCTTATAACTAAACCTTCGTACTCTTTACCCGGAATCTCCCCTTTTCCCCTAACCACCAGCCTCTGGTAACCACCACTCTAGTCTCTGTTTCTATGAGTTCAGCTTTTTTAGATTCCACTTATAAGTGATATTATACAGTATTTGTTTTTCTGTCTGACTTATTTTTTTTTTGCAGAACAATTCTTGAGGTAGATATATTATTATCCCATTTTATACAAAGAAAAAACAGAGTCACAGAGATACAGACTATAGGCAAGGAAAAGGAAAAAAAAAGATAGTGATAGTGATAGTGATATGAAAAATGTACTAATGAAAATGTACTAGTGAAAAAAGATAGTGATATGAAAAATGTACTAATAATCAAAACAAAACTTTATTTTAAAATATTGTTAATTATTTCATAATTTTAATACATTTAATCTTCTAATACTCAAGGGGAAACTCTTTATTAAGCCAAGGATGAAATTCCTGGTCATACAGAATGGTGATCAGGGTAGTATGAAACCCAATAATGATAGCATGAGATTATATATCTATGTCTCCATCATCTGTATCTCTATACCTATCTCTATCTCTGTTATCTCCATCTGAGTCTTCTTTGGAGTTGGATGATCTATGTTTATATACTGAATCTGCCAATTAATAAGTATGTGATTTTTCTAAGTTTCAATTTCTTCATTGGCAAAAATAAAAAGAAGTAAAAGATAAAGAATTAGGAAGATGAGGAAGATGAGAAGAAGGAAAAGAAGAATAAAAATGTAGGATATGCCTTAAAGCAATGAATCTCAATTGGAATTGATTTTTTCCCCAAAAAAACATTTGATAATGACTGACGACATTTTGGTTGTCACAACTGGTGTGGTGGGTGTATTACTGGCATCCAGGGGATAGAAGCCAGGGATGATCCTAAACATGCTATAATTCACAAGACAGCATCTCACAACAAATAATTATCTGGTTCAAACTGTGAATAGTATCGAGGTTATGAAATCATGATTTAAAGGGACATATTATGAGGATCAAATGCAGTTAACATATGTAAAAAAATTCTAGTGACGTACTTAAGATTTTTCATGTCTCTGCCCAATTTCTATTGAATGACATTTCATTGGCAGGTTGAAGTTGGCCATACTGAGAGTATTTATACTACAAAAATTGACAAAATACAAATCAGAGCTCTTTCCCACTCCGCTGCTAGTCCCAGTTTGTTGTTAAATATTTACTAACCATCATTGTCTGGCCACTGGTTAACATATTGTAACCATTGCATAAACGTTAGCTATTATTATGATCATTATGAAGCCTTCTCAATTCATCTGGATAAACCAGTCTATATTTTATTCTTTCCTTTCCCCATTGTATACCAATTGTTCAGGTTCATAAGCACTGGCGATAAACTGCTAAGTGCCCCAATTTGTAACCACTTCCTTATCTACCTTTCACCCTTCAGTCATAATGTTATGGAATGCAAATAATTTAATCCTGCTACTCCTATATTTAAGGTTCTCCAATGCCTTGCTATTTCTTATGGTATAAATCTGAACTCCTAAAACAAAAACAAAAACCCTGAACTCCAACGTGTAGCATTGTGGGTCCTTCAGCATCACTCCAGAGTGCCCTGCAAGTCACAGACCTTCTATTCAGATATCTGTACCGTTGTCTATTCCACTGTTTTTCTTATATTATACTCTCCCTCTTCCCAGTCAAACTAATCTGATATATTATTCAAAGTTAGGAAAAGCTAACTTTGTCATCAAATACTGATCCAGTATTTTTTACATATGCCTAGACCTTAGCTTTCATAATTCAAAAGCCAATGATTTGACTTTTTTTTTATTGTTGTTCTGAGGAGTCATACTTTGTCTGAGAGACATGACCATATGATGCTCCAAATACTTCCCCAAAAAAGAGAAAGGCCAAAAGAGGTAATATATCAAAATTCAGTTGCCTTGTTTGTAACAATTTGAACATCTTTACGTTCTAAATTCTACAATGTAAATATCTCTATTATATGTTTTGTATAATTTATATTATTCAAACTGTCCATTACATTCCAGAAACCCGATAAATGTTAAGTATAATAGTTGGATATTTTAGTAAGAACGATACTGGACAGTTTATTCATATGAAGCTCAAAATTGTTTGGAACAAATTTCATGTAAACTATAGCATTATTATAAAATCTAGAAATAAGTACCTGTTAACATAAAATTTATTTTGAGCAACATTTAACAGAAAACAAAGGAAAACATGTCCACTAAGACATTTATAAATGTTATGCCTTATGAATTCCCACGCATATATGTAAGAAAACAAAAATAAAGATAGACTCAGGAAGTATTTTCCACAGCAAGATTCCACTACTTCCAATTGTTAGTATTAAGCTAAACAGAGGAAGCCATGCACACCATTTCTAGTAACTATATAATGCTTCTCCTTTGTAGAATATCTTTAGATTTAACTCTTTAAACCAAGCATATCACAATCAGAGACTCAATGGGGATCCAGGCTCTGACTGGTAACATAATTGTAAGAACTTAATGTAGTGGTTATCACATGAGAAAGATATAGCAAAAACCTGCACTAGCACCTACTGCACTAGCTTATGACTTTCAATTATCAAACATTTATGGAGCATCGTAAAATCCCAGGGTAGAAAAATGAATAATACATGGCTTCTGCCCTTGAGGATATCACAGGCTACAGAAAAGATGGTCTTGTAAACAAATTACAGGAACTTTGCATGATGAACGTGAGTAAAAGGAGGTAAAATACGTGGCACCTTAGGGTAGGGAAAGACTTCTTCAACAGAAAATCCTAAACTGGAAGGTAAATGATCAACAGATTAATACATTTGATTATATTATTTTTAAAAAATATGGGTATCAAAAGACAACATTTAAGAAAAAAATGATAGTCAATGGCTTGGAGTAAATACTTGCAGAAATGTACAATTTTTTTTAATGTTTGTTTATTTAATTAATTAATTAATTAACTATTTATTTTTGAGGGAGATACACACAGAACACAAGTGGGGGAGGGGCGGAGAGACAGAGGGAGATCTAGATTCTGAAGCAGGCTCCACACTTGTAGCTGTCAGCATAGAGTCCGATGCAGGGCTGGAACTCACAAAGTGCTCATGACCTGAGCTGAAGTCGGACGCTTAACCGACTGGGCCACAGAGGCGCCTCTGAGAATGTACAATATTAATGTAAAAATATATTTTAAAATGTTTTTTAAAACTAAGAAAAAGAAAATTACTACAGTAAAAACTGGAGGATAAAATGAATGGGCAGGTTACAGAAGAAAAAACACAAAATGACCAAGAGGATATGATGTTAGTGAAAATTAAATGAAAAGCACAGTGAGATACTGTCACATCCCATTGAATTATGAAAACATAAAATATCTAGCAACGTCAAATGATGATAAACATGTAAAGCCATGGGAACTTTTATGAACTATTAGTTAGGTATAATTGGAATACCACCCTGGAAAATAATTCAGCACTATTCAAAAATTAAGGTAAAACATGTGCATCCTAGATCCTAGCAATTCCCTTTCTTGGTACGGAGCCTACAGAAAATATTTCACATTTATGTACAAGCATTGGAGTACTATTTTCCATAACATCAAAAAAATCAGAAATACCCAAAATGTTATCAGGATAAAAATGGAATAAATTATATGTGTGCCATGCAAGGATATTGTGTTTCCTCATGAATACCACAAATATATTGAACCCCTTCCACAAAAAAGTCAGTTATAGAAGAAAGAACACATATGTACATAGTACATAAAAGCTTTCTCTTTTATGGGGAAATGAAAAAATATATTTTTTAGTTCCAGTATAATTAATGTAACAGTGTTATATTAGTTCCAGGTGTACAATATAGTGATTCTACAATTCTACACATTACTCAGTGCTCATAATAACTAACTGTACTCTAACTCCCTTCACCTATTTCATCCATCCCCTCACTCACCTCCCCTCAGGTAACCATCAGTGTGTCTCTGTAGGTAAGAGTCTGTTTTTTTGGTTTGTCTCTTTTTTTTCTTTGTTTGTTTGCTTGGTTTGATTCTTAAATTCCACAAATTAGTGAGATCATATGGTATTTGTCTTTCTCTGACTGACTCATTTCACTTAGCATTTATCATTCATCTATCAATGAGCATGTGGGTTGTTCCCGTAATTTGGCTATTATAAATAATGCTGCAATAAACAAAGGGGTGCATCTAGTTTTTTGAATTAGTGTTTTTATATTCTTTAGATGAATAACCAGTAGTAGAATTACTGGATCATGATAGTTCTACTTTTAATTTTTGAAGCATCTCCCTACTGTTTTCCAGAGTAGCTGTACCAGTTTGCATTCCCAACAGTGCACAAGGGTTCCTTTCTCTCCACATTCTCATGAACACTTGTTGTTTCTTATAATTTTGACTTTAGCCATTCTGACAAGTGTGAGGTGATCCCATTGTAATTTTGATCTGTATTTCCCTGATGAGTGATGCTAAACATCTTTTCATGTATCTGTTGGCCATTTGTATGTCTTTGGAGAAATGTCTGTTCTTGTCTTCTGCCCATTTTTGATTGGATTATTTGTTTTGAGGGTGTTGAGATGTATAAGTTCTTTATACATTTTGGATACTAACTGTCAGATTTGTCATTTGCAAATATCTTCTATTCAGTAGGTCTTCTGTATGTTTGTTGACTCTTTCCTTTGATGTGCAGAATTTTTTTTTTTATTTCGACGTCGTCCCAATAGTTTAATTTACTTTTATGTCCTTTACCTCAAGAGACGTATCTAGAAAAATGTTGCTATGGCCAATGTCAGAGATTACTGGCTGTGCTCTCTTTTAGGATTTTTTATGGTTTCATATCTCACATTTAAGTCTCTAATCCATTTTCAGTTTATTTCTGTATCTAGTATAAGAAAGGAATCCAGTTTCAACCTTTTGCAGGTAGCTGTCCAGTTTTCCCAGCACCATTTGTTGAAAAAAATTCTCTTTTACACATTGCATATTCTTGCTTCCTTTGTCAAAGATTAATTGACCATATGATCATGGGTTAGTTTCTGGGGTCTCTATTCTGTTCTATTGATCTATGTGTCTATTTTTATGCCAGTACCATACTGTTTAGATTACTACAACTTTTTAGTATATTTTGAAATCTGGGATTGTGACATCTTCAATTTTGTTCTTTTTCATGATTGCTTTGGTTCTTCAAGGTCTTTTGTGGTTCCATACACATTTTAGGATTATTTGTTTCCATGAAAAATGCTGTTGGTATTTTGATAGAGATTATCTTAAACCAGTAGATTTTGAGTAGTATGGACATTTTAGTAATATTAGTGCATGCAAAATCTTTCCGTTTGTTTATGTCATTTTCAATTTCTGTCATCAGTGTTTTACAGTTTTCAGAGTACAGGTCTTTCACCTCCTTGGTTGAGTTTATTCATAGGTAATTTATTATTTTTTTCCAGTTGTAAATGGGATTTGTTGTTAATTTCTCTTTCTATTTTTTAATTATCAGTGTACACAAATGTAGTGGATTTCTGTGTAGTGATTTTGTATCCTGCACCCTTACTGAATTCACTTAACAATTCTAGTAGTTTTTTGGTTGAGGTTTTAAGGGTTTCTGTATATAGTGTTATTTCATTTGCAAATGGTGAAAAGTTTTACTTCTTCCTTACCAACTTAGTTGCCTTTTATTTTGAAAAGCTAATACTTTAAGTTTAGTGTCAGGGTGCTTAGAAAGTATAAGAGAGAGACTGTGAATTTGATGGCACAATTGTCTGTATCTGTTATTATACACTTAATTGTACAAGGACATTATAATTTGGCAATTAAGATGATGAACTCTAAAGTCATAAGTCCTGGCTTTGAATTCTAACTCTGCAATTTACTACAAATAATCTTAGACAAAACACTTAATCTCAGTGTCCTGACTTATTTTTCTGTAAAATGAGAATGATAACATTGTCTAATGTATAGATTCGTGAAGAGAATTAAATGAGTTAATGCGTGCAAAGTGGTGAAACTTTTTTCTAGGAAATGATAAATACCAAAACAAAATGATCTGTAATGTAGGTGCCTGTAATACTGTAATATCTGTAGGAGATACAGTTCCATGGATGCTGTTTTGGGATTTTGGAAAAATTATTCTTTATTGTTACCAGCTGGGAAAACGAACAATAGATGCCTTTGATTATAGGGCCTATAGAATGAGCTTTCTCTAAATTCAAACAGGGACTTTTTACCAGCCAGCTTTTTAAAAATGAATTGGTTTGATGGTTTGTGTTTGTTTTTGTTTTGTTTTACATTTCTTTTTACCATATATTTTGAGTTCACACCCACCATTTGACTTATTTCTCCTATGTATTTTTTAACAAACTATTTTAGAATAATTTTATTTATTATTATTTTTTAAATTTTTTGTTTATTTATTTTTGAGAGAGAGAGAGACAGAGAGAGACAGAGAGCATGAGCAGGGGAGGGGCAGAGAGAGAGAGGGAGGCACAGAATCCAAAGTAGGCTCCAGGCTCTGAGCTGTTAGCACAAAGTCCAATGCAGGCTTCAAACTCACAAACCATGAGATCATGAACTGCGCCAAAGTCAGATGCTTAACCAACTGAGCCATTCAGGCACCACTAAAATAATATTTTTAAATGTTTAGTTATTTTTTAGAGAGAGAGAGACACACAAAGACAGACAGAGAGAGACAGAGACACATAATCCGAAGCAGGCTCCAGGCTCTCAGCTGTCAGCACAGAGCCCAATGCGGGGCTCAAACTCATGAACTGCGAGATAATGATCTGAGCCGAAGTTGGACTTTTAACTGAGCTGAGCCACCCAAGAGCCCCTAGACTAAATTTATTTTTGAGTTGCATTTCTCTGATGATTAGTTTTTGGGAAAAATAAAATTGCCCACCCTATTTTATTTTTATAAAAATACTGCAAAGATAGTACAAGAGTTCCCCTACACCCCATACCCAGTTTCTTTGATGTTAATTTCTTACATTACCATAATACAGTTTTCAGAATGAAGAAACCAATATTGATACTATTCACCTAGTTTAGGACTTTATTTACATTTCAATAGTTTTTCCATTAGTATCTTATCTCTCTTCCAGCTTCCTATCCAGGTTACTACACTGCATTAAGTTGGCATCTCACTTTCGTTGTCTGTAATCCATGACAATTTCTGTTTTTCATTATTTATCATGACATTGACATTTTTTTGGCCTTGACATTTTTAAAGAGTCACAATATTTTCCCTTTGCATCTTGCTTATTTAATTTAATGTAATGTTTTCAAGATTCAGCAATGTATCAGAACTTTATTCCTTTTTATGGCTGAATAAGATTCCATGGTAGGTATAAACCATATTTTGTTTTTTCACTCATCTCTTAATTGGTATTTGCATTATTTCCAGCTTTTGACTATTTTTGGAAATACTGCAATGAGTATTGGCATGCAAGCAAGCATCTGTTTAAATTCCTGTTTTTAGTTCTTTGGGGTATATATTTAGGAATAGAATTTCTGGGTTATTTGTTAATTCTGAGAGAGAGAATTAGAGAGAGAGATACATTATAAGGAATTGGCTTACATGACTATAGAAGGTGAAAAGTCCAAAATCTGCAGGATAGGCTGGCAAGATGGAAACACAGGGAAAAGTTGATGTCTCAGTTCAAACCCAAAGGCAGTCTGCTGGCAGAATTCCTTCTTCCTCAAGTGAGGTCAGTCTCTTTTCTGTTAAGGCCTTTAAGCAATTGGATGGAACCCAACCAAATTACTTAAAGGCTACCTATTTAAATGTCAATCTCACCTAAAAAATATCTTCACAGCAACATCTAATGTTTGACCAAATATCTGAGTAGCATGACCTAGCCAACTGACACAGAAAATCAGTCATCACACCCAATAATTCAGCTTTTGGACCAGTAATTACAACATAACTCATTTAAATTTATTTTAGTACTGTATAAATTTGGTTGACTACTCAGATGTTTTCCAAGACATAGTAATGTAGAATTTATCTGTGATCAACTATAAACATGAATTTGAAAGACCAAACGCGAGTTTTAGCTGCTACCCAAAAGTAGATCATTCCTAGAAAATGCTTTGTAAGCCATAATTGTGTAAAGTGAAGAAGCAATCACCATTAATCTATATGGAGAATTTTCTGAGCATTTCCAGACCCCAAAAATAACTTCTCTTGGGCTTTTCTGACAGCTCAAGACACATCTTGCTAAAAGATGCACAAAGTAAATTGAGCTAAAGGACAGATTCTCACCAACACAATTCAAAACTGTGGTAGCTTGATGCTGAGGTGCTGAGTGGAGCTCCTGGGGAAGGAGCTTGGCAGGGCCATTCCTACTGCTCAGGGTGCATGCTGCAAGTGTTGAATGCTATTTTTGCTTTTTGACTTTTTTCATGAAAGCAAAAACGCTCTTCAGATTTCTTTCAGTTAGCAAAAACAGCTACTAATATAGGTCTAATATAAAAGTAAAGTGGCATAAAGCAGACTTTCAAAAAGCAGGGATACTATAGACTTTTGTTTGGGTACTTTAATCAGAAAAGTTTCAAGTTTGAAATATTTCATCTTTAATTTCTATGGAAATCCAATTTATAAAAGTGAGATGGTAATTATACAACATATTTTAATTTAGAGCTTTTGGAATACAGTTAAAATGATCAGTCTTCTGACTTTTAACATTAACCCAATATAGGTAAGCAATGTAGTGCACCGAGAATGAGTTCATTCTTTAAAAGGTATCATTTTTGTAGGTATTTTTCTAATATTTGTGCTCCAGTGTCATGTTGAAATTTAGAGGAAACAGTGTGGCCAATTTTTGTTGGCTTACTTATTAATCATACTGCTTCAAATCAGTGATCTAATCTATATGGTCGGTTTTCATGATAGAAAGAAAACTGCATCAGAGAATGAGACGTAGATTCTAGGTATGGCTTAGCAACCAAAGCAAGTGGAATTTTAGGCGAGTGGTTTAATATCTTGGAGCTTAGATATCCTTCTTTGCCCAGTTAGAGAAAAGATTAGCCTAAATTTTGATAAACATATAAATATCAAACTTTATATAAATATTTTTAAATCAATTAAAAATGAGATCATAGAAATCAAAGGATTTATTATTGCAGTAGTAAAAGGTACTTTGGTGTATTAACACAATGTGTTTCATGCTTTTGGTAATTCCCTTCTGCCCCATAGCCCTTTCCCCAGTCAGCTTATTGTGTGCAGGATGAAATGCTGCCTTAGGAAAGCAGAAAAAATGATTCTGAGTATAAAATGTATGTGCTTTCATGTTGTTACATCCTGAAATTTTGGGTTTTAATCCCTGAGGGAAACTGAACATAAATTATATTTCATAAAATACCATGAATTTGCAAGAATGCTTGATTAAATAAGAGCCTGGCTTTTACCTTTTTCTAACACCGTGCTGGATATTCTGTTCTTTCCTCTCCAGATATATTCTTCGCCTACACATGTGCTCTGTGTCCCAGGAGTCTGCATAGTATTGACTGTATCAGTGACCTCCTTGCCCTCTGGCAGAATATCAGAGTTGAAACAGAGAATACAGTCGGGGTATGTATTCCCCACCTCCCTAGACCTCTCTTGCCATTTATCACCATTGGTTATCTGTGTCCCTTTTCTGGGGGGCATTCTACTAGTTACCCTTAACATGCAATTAATTTTTCCTATTTCCAAATCTATTTCCTTCCTGGCTCCTCTGAGCTAGGGCTGCTAATATTTTATTGTTGTTTCTAGTTCTGGGGAGTAGCAACATCCTGTATTAGTTGAACAATCCATCATTTGAAAATAGTCTCTTCTTTAAACCCTCCTTAATTGCTCTATTTGAATGTGCCATCTTTTCCTACCAGAACACTGACACAGTGCCAAGTGATTTAAATATTTATAGATTATTGTTGGAAGATAGAAGAGAAATCATCTAGGTGTGAGTATATGTTGGAGTTTACCCCAATAAATCCAACCTCTGCCTTTGTGCTGAATTTAATTGGGCATCCGAAAATTGGCCTCTACTGTTGGCTAAATTATCTAAAGAACACTGAACCCTGATCAAGGCAAGAAGCACACTGATGAATGATGTTGCTTGGTAGCCACGGGTCTATGGAGTTTGGAGATGGTTTGTATCGGATAGTTAGCATGTTTTATTGATAAGAGTGAGATTGATGATTTGCACCCGGTCTCAATGAGATCTCTGGAGTCATTTGCCTTTGGGGCTGACTAGGTAGAATATGTCTACATGACCATTAGGAGCCTCATCTGAGTTCCTATTATGGGCTTTATTTCTGAGGTATTTTGTGCACATATAATGGCCCAGATCTTAGAGCAAAAGTGTGTCTGGTACAGCCCTAAAGAAAGAGGACAATTGTAGCTCACACCTGGCTTCTTTTGACACTATCCTATGAGGCAGATGTGTGTGTGTGTGTGTGTGTGTGTGTGTGTGTGTATATATATATATATATATATATCTGTGATGTATATATCCTTACATTAATGTTATTGTACTGTATCCATTTTCCTGCAATAGACTATATATGTATAATTATACATGTGTGTATTTTTATTTGAGGTATATGACTGTCTTTTAGCAATCAAACCCTTCTAACCAAAACTGTTAATGTAGCCTCACTTTCCATATGTAGCCTGAGGAGTTGGCAAGCCTCACTGTATTCACTGGCATCTGGCATGGTTCACAAGTGGTAGATCAGAGATCGTAGCAAGAGCTCTTTAGTCACAGGGGCCTATGAAAGCTTCATTAGGATTTATGTGGCCATCTGTGAATGAATTTTGTTTCAGGTTTGCCCAAGAAAGGTGTGGACATGGTATTGACAGCCAAGTCTAGAAAAGTCTTGTGATGAGAAGGAGGCCCAGCCATACTGCAAGGCCTGTGACACTCGATAGGGACAGAAATGACTCAACCAGGGCCAGTGGGGTGAGATGATTCCCACCAAGTAAACTAGAAGCTCACGCTTGCTGTGGGTTACTGCCTAAGCTCCAGATCATGGGATCTACTGGGGATGAAGGAGAACTATTTGGAATGGGAAAAACACATAATGGATTAAGTTTTTCATTATTGATTGGGTAATATTTTTCTATCATAGAATGTAATAAAGCTCATTTTATAAATTAAGTTCATTAATAGAAAAGTAAAGTTACATTGGAAATACCTGAGGTTCTAGCCTAAGATTGATATCCATTTAAAAAATTGACTTCTTTACTTCTAGACCACACAGAAGTCTCATAAATTTAATACCTGTAGAGAATCTTACCCAGTAAACCACACTTAACAAATATTTATTGAATATGTGGTAGGAAACAAATAACATTATGAACAAAGTAAGAGTCTTGTTGAAAATAGCCTGGCAAATAATCACAGATAAATGTTAATTTATTAGTTAATAAAACTTCTGAATTATGAATACAAAGAGCATGGTCCTAGGTATCTGTTTAAAGTATGGTCAGGCCTAATACTGGAAGGATGGGGCAATGAAGGTATATCTCTTGAAAAGTAATTTGCATAAAATGTGAAAGATCAAAAAGAGATAAATAGGGAAATTTGAGTATAGTGAGACAGGAGGGAGATCTGAGGAGGAAAAAGCAGGATGAATATTTAGTAAGTTAAAACAAGGGTATTGCCAAGTATCTCTGAAAAATCCTCCTGCTATCTCACCTGTCTCTGATAATCTCTGTCTCTGTGTGTGGGTAGGTGGGGGGGTGTGAATGTGTGTTTCAAAAGCAACTGTAATAACAATAGGATTTATTATCAAGAATGAAAGAGGCTTTTTTTTTTTTTAAGACTTTGACTTTAGCCAAAGATCATAAACTCAAGTTGCTCTATGGCCAAAGAAAACTTTAATCATACTAGGAAATGATAGACTGGAGAGCTCATGCTCATTCAGAGTGGGTAGTTACCAATATTAATAATAGTGTTATTGAGTATTCATCTCAGGTTGAGAATGATACCAAATATTATGTGCTAATAACTATGATAAAAATTATAGCTGCACAAGAAGGCAGATGATATTATTGTTCCTTCTTTACTTCCAAGAAATTGAATCTAATAAAGTTACCCTTTAATATTCATTCAGTTTTTAGAAGTGTTGATCTTCCATAGTGATAGCTACACATATATTTATATTTTTGTGCTATGAAAGCTCTGAATTAGGAACTTATATTTACTTTTCCTAAAGAAGGTATGGAGCGAGTCTTTGTGGTATCCATGTTGTTCCATCCCAGTGTGCAAATGCTGCTTTTTCCTTTTGTAATAGAAACCTGGCTCTTTCCTATATGCTTCCCTCATGATCTTATCTCATGTGCCTCAAGGAAAACTTATGGGTGCGGGACAGTCTATTCAAATCCTGGTAAACCCATTTTCCCTTGCCAGTAACTGACTTACAAAAGGGCAGGCCTAAGCAAATTTGGTCAGTTAACCTATCAACAATTTGATAGAGGGTTCCTGGAAAGAAGCTTCCTTTTATTAAAATACAGCCTGAGGAAGACAGGCTTCCCTGATCACAACAGTGCTTAAGGAAGTATAGTCTAAGTGGTTGTCATAGTCTCAGGATGAGACTGCTGGGGGCAGTGCAAAGTCAAGGACATTACTTAGTCATTTGAGCAAAAAGTTTTGTCTCTGAATCAACCATTTATCTGCATTCTTTTTAAGACTCTGTTTCTGTAAATTGGTGGGAGTATGTGTGTATGTTTTAAGCAAATTTTAACTTAAATTTATTTCATTTGTTTAATTAATATACTAATAATATATGCAGCCTTAAATGATAGAGAAGCAGTGCTTATTTTTTAAACAGTTTTTTAATGTTTATTTGAGAGAGAGAGAGAGAATGCAAATGGGGGAGGGCAGAAAGAGAGGAAGACAGAGCATCCAAAGGCTCAGTGCTGTCAGTGCAAAGCCTGACATGGGGCTGGAACCCATGAACCTTGAGATCATGAGATCATGACATGAGCTGAAGTCAGACTCTCAACTGACTGAGTCACCCAAGGTGCCCCAAGAAGCAGTGTTTAGAGGAAGAGTTTTCAAACACACAGAAAAGGAAGGAGGATTTTTAGGAAGATGGAAACGATGGATTGGAAAGAAAAGCATGACAAGTGGTCTGGAACCAAAGAAATTTCAGTATTATTGAAGCAGAAGTTAAAGTTAGGGTAAAGATAGTTTAAAATTTCAGAAAAGAAGTTCTATTTCAACTGATTGCTCAGTTAGGGAATCCTAAGGCAAATTATTATATTTATAATTATAAATATACACATGCTTAAATAACTATGTAGATTTTCTAACATGGAGTTTGATGAGTAAGGAACACAGTGAAATCTAAAGAGTCACAGCAGTTATGAAAATAAAAAAATGGAACTATGCATACATGCCAATAAACAAGCATAGCACTAAATATTTTATGAAGGCGCATATATATCCAAGGATAGAATTCAAATATACTAGAGTACGTGTGTGGTGAGAGAGAAAAATGGTACCACGGATAATGTGGAAAAAATAAAATGATTTACATTTCCATGAATTTATACTGAGTTAAGGGACATGGTTAACTCAAGTCCCTGTATCTAAGGTTTAAAACAAAACAAAACAAAACCTGTGTTTGTGTACATATATGAATAACAATACAAAAGAAAATTAAACATAATAGGAAGAAAATTTTATAGTCTCAGTCCTTGTCAAATAGTCAAATTGATATAAATATAAGGTATAAGTTAGTATACTGAACAAAACATATATATAATTAATAAGACTGACTTAAGTTTTTCCCCCAAAATTCAGTAGTAGTTTAGAGAAAATACTCCCACTAGAAAAAAAAAAAAACTGAATTCAAAATCCTTTGAATATCCGAGTTGGACATTAAGTGGGAAAATTCCAGGTACCCTAGAAAACTGGTCAATATAGGACAAAATGAAAGATCCTGTGTTAATTCTCCATCCCTTTGGTACCAGAAGTGCAAAAAGAGTTGGATTCCAGTATTTTCCTGATAACGTTAGAGTAGGGATAGTAACCTAATCACATGGTGACATTGAAATATTTTTAGTATTTATCTCCATACTAATTACTTTATTCTCTTCATTGTTTCATATTTCATAGAAAAAAACAGAGAATGTATAAGCCACTTTGTATCGACTAAGAAAACTATGGAATAATCAAACTGCCACAATAATCCCATAGTAAATTTAATTGACATGTTCATTTTCTAAAATTTCTCAGTGATGTTTCCAGAACTATTAGGTTTCCTTGATATTTTCCATTGCATTAGTCTTAGCTATACTTCTCTTCCTCCCAGCTTTACTGAAGTATAATTCACAAATAAAAATTATATATATATATATATAGTGAAATGTTTGCCATAATTAATCTAATTAACATATCTATCAACTTACATCATTACCAGTCTTTTCATGTGTTTGTAGCAAGAACACTTCAGATCTATACTCTTAGCAAATTTCAAGCATACAGTACAATTATTAACTATAGTCACTGTTCTGTACATTAGGTCTTTAGAATGTATTCGTCTTATAACTGAAAGTTTGTACCCTCTGAACAACAGCTCCTGTTTTCTCCCACTTACAGCCCCAGTAGCCACCATTCTATTCATATGAGTTGAAATCATGTAGTATTTGTCTTTATAAGTGAGATCATGTACTATTTTCTATTTGTGGCTAGGTTATTTAACTTAGCATAATGTCTTCCAGGTTCATCCATGTTGTTAAAGCTAAGTGATATTCCATTGTGTGTGTATATATGTACGGGTATATGTATATGTATTTGTATACATACATACAAATATTTATATGCACATATATACATATCAAATTTCCTCTACCCATTCATCTATTGATGGACACGTGGGTTATTTCTGTATCTTGGCTACTGTAAATAATGCTGAGATGTGCATGGGAGTGCAGTATCACTTTGGGATCGTGATTATATTTCTTTTGGATGTATTCCCAGAAGTGGAATTGTTGGATCTAATAACAGTTCTATTTTTGCTTTTGAGAACCCTCTATACTGTTTTCCATATAGCTAGATAAATTTATATTGCCTGAAACAGTATAAAACAGTCCCTTTTTTTTTGCCAATACTTATCCTTCATTTTTTTGGCAATCACTCTCTGCCAGATGGAGGTGATCTCACATTGTGGTTTTGACTTGTATCTCCATGATGAATGGCAATATGGGGAGCATCTTTCACACCTGTTGGCCCTTTGTATATGTTTTTTGGAAAAACGTCTATTTAGGTTCTTACCTATTTTTTAAATGGGTTATTTCTCTTGTTGAGTTGTATGAGTTCCTTATATATTTTGGATATTAACCCCATAGTCAGTATATGGTTTGCAAATATTTTCTCCCATTACCAGGTCACACTTTCATCTTTTTTATTGTTTCCTTTCCTAAAAAGCAGAAACGTTTTAGTTTGATGTAGTCCCACTTGTCTGCTTTTGCTTTTGTTACTTGTTTTTTTGGTGTCAAATCCAAAAAATTACCCTGTCCAATGTCAAGGACAGTGTTCTATGTTTTCTTCTAGAAAATTTATGACTTCAGCTCTTAATTCAATCAATTTTGAGTTGAGTTTTTGTGTATGATATAAGATAAGGAGAAAATGTCATTCTTTTGCATGTAGATATCCAGTTTTCCCAACATCATTAAGTGAAGAGATACTATTCTTTCCCATTGAGTATTCTTGATCTCTTTGCTGAAGATTAGTTGACTTTATATATATGGTTATTTCTGAGCTCTTTATTCTGTTCCATTGATTTTTGTGTCTTTTTTTTTTTGCCAATACCATACTATTTTGATTACTATAGCTTTCTAATATAGTTTGAAATCAGAAAGCATGATACCTCCAGCTTTGCATTTCTTTCTTAAGATTACTTTGGCTATTTGGAGTCTTTTATGCTTCCATATGCATTTTAGGATTTTTTTTTCTAGTTCTGTGAAAAATGCCATTGGGATTTTGATAGACATTGACTTGAATTTATAGATTGCTTTGGGTAGTATTGGTAATTTCAAATAATTTGTCTACTCTACATAGCATTTAAAATTTTTTTTAATATTTATTTTTGAGAGAGAAAGAGAGAGAGCAGGGGAGGGGCAGAGAGACAGGGAGACACAGGATCTGAAGCAGGCTCCAGGCACTGAGCTGTCAGCACAAAGCCACATCTGAGGCTTGAACTTACGAACCACGAGATCATGACCTGAGCTGAAGTCGGATGCTTAACCGACTGAGCCACCCAGGAGCCTCTCTACATACCATTTTTAATTTTATTCATCGTATCCCTGAGCTCCAGAATTTCTGTTTGGTTCTTTGTTATGATATTAATTGTACTTCTTTTAACAATTGTAAATGACTTATATATCCCCCTCTTTAAAATGCAGTTCTCTACAATTTTATCATTATCCACATTAATATATCCTATTTTTGAAATAAGATAGTGCTCATAAAATAGATGCATTTAGTTCATAGTCATTTATGTGTGGATTTCATTTCTTTTTTCTAAGTCTATTTTTTATTTAGAGAGAGAGACAGGGAAAGAGTACAAGCAGGGCGAGGGCAGAGAGAGAGGGAGAGGAAGAATCCCAAGCTGACTCTGCACTGTCAGTGCAGAGCCTGAAGCAGGGCTCAAACTCAGCAACCATGATGAGAACATGACCTGAGATAAAATCAAGAGTTGGACACAATAAACCATGCGATCCTGGTGACCCTGGATTTTATATTTATATGAAGTGTGACTATCCATGTTTTCAAATTAAAGGATATTCTCTGAATGTAGCAAGAAATTATGAAATAGATATCTATTTTGTATTTTTTCAAAAGATGAAACTATGACAAAGCATTTGATCTTAGTAATCTAATGAAGGAAAATAAATGGAATTGTATTCAGAAAATATTACATTTGTGGGGGAACAACAAACATGTAAAATAAATAATGTAATGTAATGTAATGTAAATAATGTAATGTAATTCTCTACATGGTACATTAAAAGCTGAGAACTTATATAGGAAGTAGCAGTTAATAAATACATTCATGTATTTAGACATTCTTCCACAGGTTTTATTGCTTGCCAATCTTAGTTCTTCCTTACAATGTGGGAAGTTGCAGTCATCAGGTCAATTTACCTAGTTGGTGAAGCAGTTTCATTCATAACAACACTCAATGAGCCATAAAAGTAATTTTGAAATATAGAATTGGGTGACTATTTTATTATAAACATAATCTAAAGTATGCATAAAAATAGGTTATATATTATAGAATATACAGTTTTAGTCAATTATAATATGTAGTCATCAACTTAATATTTTCAGAAGAAAGAGGAAAAGAGTAAGGATGTTATGGTTGTTGGGGTATTACCATTTTCTCTTACAACTAACACAAATCCTAATTATATGCCACTTCTGGAAAGCAAAACTATGTTCTAAATTCATGGTTTTCAGTCTAATGTTTCTCAACTTCACTGCTTCTGCTTAGACTCCTTTCCCCTCATTTGTCCCTACATTTGTGTGTTGGAATTGTATTAACCTATCAAGACCTTCTTCTCTTACAAGATTTGCTAGAAGACGTAAGTTAAAATTAATTACTCATTTGTAGCATTTATAAGGCCCAACTATGCATTAATACTATTTATTACATTCTGCAATATCATTATTTTTTCAGGGATCTTTTTCACATTCATGTTTGTAGTATACATTTATAAGGTGAATCACAAATGTTCACTATAAATAGCTGTGACTGGTTTCAAGAACTCATTTTGCCCATGGTAAGAGATGATGAGTAATTGTGATTAAGTTTCAGATAGTTTAAAAATATTTTTAAAATAAAAATAAAATTAAATAAGCCTCAGATAGCATAACATAATATAAAAAATAACATGCTTTGGAACCATACACACTTGCATTACAATCCCAGCTCAGTAACTTGGTAGTTCTACAATATAGGTCAAGCTATTACCCTTGAACTGCATGTCCTTCTCCTTTATATAGTAAGGATAATATTACATAGCATTCACAATAGGTCTGAGAATTATAAATCATAAATGTGAACACCTAGAGTAGCATCTCTTATAGCGTAGGTGTTCAAAAATTGGTAGCTGGTACCAGGAGAAGTATTACCAGTCAAAATTTCAGTCATCTAAAAACTGGCTAGAACACCAATCAACCTATCATGTTGGAATTAAGATAATGAATAATTTTGCTAGGACATATACATATAATGTTTTTAGTTGGGTACTTATGAATCTAAATTGAGTGTCCCAAAACCTTATGATAATATTTATTAAAGATTAGATCTTCCCATCAGAGTAAAAGCTAGAAATAATAGACAAGTTTAGCTTCATCAGGTATTTCATAGTTGGTTGTGGGGTAATGAAAACTTTAAAATATGTAATAATAGCTGATATGAAAATGTATGCTATTAATTGACAAAATAAACTTGTTTCTCTTAATTGAGCTAAAATACTTATTTGACTTTGATGCATACAGATCTTTCTTTATATAACTTGAAATGCAATTGCATAAATACCCCAAGTATCAGAGACAGCTATGTGTACGCCTCTTTGAGTTCTACCTTATTTGGCAAAAAATGTTGTATATTTTCCAGGCAGTGTAGGGGGAGAGATGGGAAGAAAGACACTGCTATCTTTCAATGGGATTTAAATTTGGGAGGAATTTTGTATGTTCCCCTAATTGTAGTTATCAAGGATAGCATATACTTACATTAAAAAAATACTACTCTGATTTTCAGAAATCATTTTTAAAATAATTATTTTCTAAGAACTCGTTTTGTGCTGTCAAATGGAGTTAGCATTCACAGTCTTACATTCAATTCTTCAGAGGCACAAATCCTTTCAAACACAAGAGGATCCTAAAAATAGTCACTGGCCAGTAAGGATTAATCAGACTCCCCTCATGTTATCAGTTATTTATACACCATTTTCCCAACTGAGCATCCCTACTGCCATAATGGCCTGAATGCATGCAGTGCTCATCTGCCAAGGCGATGCTTACAAGCTGATTTTATTGCTTTAGACACATTGAACAACAGAAGAGCCCATCAGTACAGGAACATTAGGATGCCAGAAGTGTGTTCCAATCATTTGTGATAGGAAATCACTCTACAGTATGAGTATGTAGAGGCATACGTATGCTTTTTCCCCCCAAAGTCTACAACACCTGACAAACTTACTTTAGTAGTAGTGATAAATTGATTTGCTTAACTGAAATGTAAATTATATCTTTATGATATCTTTATTTGATATTTAAGTTAAATGATCACCATCCCATTAATGGTTCTATGGCTAGCCTCCTTGCTTTCTTGGCTCTACTAAAATTTGGAGCATATTGAATAATCTTCTATTGACTGAGAATAATAACTTATATCAAGTAATTCATTTCCATGATACAGAGTAGTACTTTTATTTTTTGGGTTGAGTCACAGACCTTGCATAGAATATTCCTAGGCTTATACCATAGTAAGTGAATTTTTGTTCCCTTTGAGTCATTGAGTTGGATAGTTATTTATATCTTATTCATCTGTCATTTAAAATAAAAGGGATTTTGCATGTGAATATATACATATAACTGTAATATATCCATTCCAGAAGCCAAAGAAAAGAAGGCATAATTGTCTCTAGTTTGCAAATTTGAGTCTAAAGCTTTTTCTCCTTAGAAATTTCACATATGTCAATTTATAGTCAGTATGGTTGATGATTTCATATTGTGATATTCTTATCTTATGCAAAATAAACATATGCTTAAAGCCATACTATGCTAGTAGGTTGACAGAATTAGAAATTGTTGTAAAAAGTATCTCTGTAAGCACTTATTTTGATATCACAATTTCTTTTCTTGCCATATAAAATCTCAGACTGGTAAAAACGTCCAAAATACTTATTCACTGTCACAGTTCCATTATGGAGAATAATAATATAATAAAATTGTAGTTTTTTTTTTTAAATCCTATTTTGTTTAATCTTATGTTGATGGCTTCAGTAAGAATCAAAAGCTTTTAAATATTTGACAAAACATTTGCAAAATGAGTAAATCTAAAAGTAAATTTTTAAAATGCCACCATTCTTCCATTTCTGTATTCTGTTGTGATAGTAACATACCTATGTATTTAATTCACTAAACTTGTCATTGTTCATGGATATTTTTAAAGATAATATTGTTGAAGTTGTCTATTTGAGCCTATCACCATAACTTGATCAATTTACCAATATAGATGTGAATAAAATCTCGCTTCTATCTTAATTATTTAACAATACATTGCAAAAAATAGCTGATAGAAATAAATACAGGGTAAAATGTGTGGCCTGTGGAAGTGCTCACTTTCCTAATAATGAGTACAGCTCACACAAATACATTAAGCATAAATCTGAATGATTGTGAATAATAGAGCCATACTTAAATTGTGAAATACTCTGTGGCATGAATTAAGTTGTCAGGTCATCTAGCAAAGTTCATGGCTTGTAGCATGTGCTTAATAATATTCATTTTCTGAATTAGTTATAAAGCAATATTTAGAAACACTAGAGAAAATACTAGATGAATACATTTGAGAATCCTGTGGCCTTGTTGAACAATTAGAATTTTTGATAGTTAAACATTTAAATATTAAAATGTATTTTGTCTTGTCTTGGACCTTCAAAGCATTGAACTGATTAAAAATAATTCAAAATAATTCAGAGTAAAATAGTATTTGGAAATATTCTCTTAGATATTAAAATCGTACTACATGTAAAGATGGAAGTGATGGTATGATTTCGGTCATGGTCAAGGTGTGTCAGTAAAGGTGGATTATGGGTGAAGGATATAGAAATCAGTAGGACTAAAGGACCAAAGAGTAAAATTGTGAACTTTAATATGCTATTGATTTTAATATTCAGTTCAAAGATGGTGTGACCATACATGGATGATAGTTAAATATATATATCGCACTATGATCTCATGTCATGTTGACCAGGACGCTTGGGCATTTTCTTTTAAAGTTCTCGGGTGATCCAGAAGAAAGACTCTGACTGATCTATAATTATGGAAAATATCAGCTGTTAATTGGATAAGTAGTGGAATAACTACAATTAAAAAGGACTTGAGGATTTTGTCTACGGAAGTAAAGTTTATTATATGAAAAACACGTAAGGGTGAAAACTGGCAAAACAACTATATTATTCCTCTATGGAAACATAAATGCATGTTATTTTAAACATTAATGTATGCTACTTTACAAAAATATCAGAAAAATAGGAAAGGGGAAAATCATATGGGACAAGTAAAATGCAAATAGCAAAATAGCAATCCTAAACTGAATCATAAATAGCATATACATAAGAACATTAAATACACATTGTCCAAACAACTCAATACATAGCAGAGATTATCAGATTGGAGCAAAAATCAAGCCGCAGCTCTATGATACCTATTAGAAACCCATTTTGAATATTGATATACATGCTTACACTAACAAAAAAAAATTGGAGTGATTATATTAATATTAAACAAATATTTTAAAGAAAATAACAAAAGGCATAAAGAAAGGTATTCCATAATGATTTGGTGTTCAATTTATCAAAATAATGTTGTTGAAGGAGGGAAAGATGGTGGTAGTGTAGGAGGACCCTAGGCTTATCTAATCCCACAAACACAACTAGATAATTAGCAAGTCACCCTAAATATCCCATAAATTGACCTGAAGGATGGCAGAAAAAAACTCCTCAACTAAAGGTAGAGAATAGGTCACATCAAAGAAGGTAAGAAGTGAGGAGATGTAGCTTGGGAAAGAAACAGATCTTGGCCATTATGGTATGTGGGAGCCTCAGCCACAAAGAAAGGTGAGAGACCAACTAGCACAGAGGGGAGCACACGGATCAGGATCACTTAGAAAACAAAAAAAGCCAAATTTCATGAGATCTTGCAAACCAGTGGGGCTTAAGCCTGCAATTCTAAAGGTCACTAGGCTTGGTTCAGGGAGAGCCCAGAGGGCATTAGGGCTGTTCTTGGAGAAAAGGCAGGGCAAACAGCCCGTTGACATATAGCATGGAAACAGCAACCTAAAGAGCACCTGGGCACACAGTGGGGAAGTTATCCACTCATTTCAGAGTGTGTCCCAGAGAGATAGCATTCACAGAGAAGAAAGAAACTGGCAGGTGCCATTTCCCTCCCTTACAACTCAGCATAAACACAGAGCCACCCCGTGGGAACCAGCATAGCACCAACACTCACTACCTAACTTGCTTACCTCCAGCCCCACTCCCACGTGCTTTGGTGGAACCACCCTTCCCAGTCACCCTTGCATCAGTCCCAGTGTGGTGGGCCCCCACCCCTAGAAGACCAGTCCAAACCCCTGCCCACACTGCATCTCATAACCTGGGAGTTTTTTACGACCTTGGTTCTGGTGGCAGTGGCAACAGGTCGAATTTCACAAGCAGACCAGAACACACCTAGTTAAGACTCACCATATTCAGGCTAGGGACCAAACACTGCACAATAGGCAAAGAGAGCCTCTGCCGATGACTAGCCTGAAGGGTAAAGTGGCCAAGACACAAGAGCAAAGCACATGCAGCACAAATTGGAGACACTCTGAAGAGCCAGGCCCTGGGAGTACAGGGGACACTACACTGCAGGGCACTACAGGACCTCTTCTTTATAAGGCCATTACCCATAAAAACAGGAAAAGTGGCTCACTTTCCTCATACCCAGAAGAAGGCACAGGACTTAGACAAAATGAGAAGATAGAGGAATTTGTCCAAAATGAAAGAACAAGACAAGGCCCAACCAAAATTCTAAGTGAAACAGATAGAAGTAACATTACAGATAGAGAATTTAGAGTAATGATCATAAAGATACTCACTAGACTTGAGAAAAGAGTGGAAGACATGAATGAGACCCTTAACACAGAGATAAGAAATAACATAGCAGAGGCAAAGGGCTCAATAAACTAAAAGAGAAGCTTGCTTGATGGAATGAACAACAAGATGATAGAAACAGAGGAATGAATTCTATCCATGTGACATTTGGAAAAAAAAAAAACTATGGAGACAGTAAAAAGATCAATGGTTACCAGTGGCTGGGGAAAGGGACAGATGACTAGGTAGAGCACAGAGGATTTTTAGGGCAGTGAAAATATTTCATATGATACTATAATGGTAGATATATGTTGTTATGCATTTGTCCAAACCCATAGATTGTACAACACAAAGAGTAAACCATAAGCTGTGGGATTTTGGTGATGATGTGTCAATGTAAGTTTATTGGGAATATGGGAAATCTCTACCTTCTGCTCAGTTTTGCTATGAATCTAAAATTGTTCTAAAAATGACCAAAAAAAGCACTTTAGCATTTTTTCCTTTATAAAATTCAATAAAGGATAATTGAAAAAATAGTCATTGGTGAGGTAAAATATAAGGATCAGCAATCATCTTTTCTCATGGGGAAAAAAAAAAACTTTGACAAGTATTTACCTGAAACTATAGGAGAGATCAGTGGTTCACAGAATCTTGCAATTCACCCATTTACACAGGAAACAACCACTCAGGAAAAAAAATACAGTGAAAAAAATTTCATACTATATATATTCTGTGTCTTTAATACCTTGGTAGTATTCTGGTCTTATACTTCATAAAGCATTGGAAACACTGAAATTTGTAGCCACTTTAACATAAGTGTGAAGTCGTAAAATTCTATACGTTGATCCAGGCCTGGAAGACATTAGAGCAATCCACCTCCTAAGTCATACATATCAATTCATAGAGGAACATATTTCTCAAGCCAAGTCAATGAAATTGTTGTCAGGAAGTACACTAGAAATATTTTCTGTTAAATTGTCTGAGTTTGATGGGATAACTGTATGGCTCATGGAATCCAGAGCTCTCTAGGGCCATTTTTGTACCACAGATATTCTGGTTGAAAACAAATTAAACAAAAAGAAGACTACAGTTGAAAGATAGAATGAGGGATTCTTAAAATAGTGTTTGCACATTTGAGTCTAGCTATATCTTAAGCCTTTATGTCCCTGGAATTCCAGCTCTATGAATTGATAAATTCAATTTTAATTTCAGTTTGAGAAAATTATCTGAAAATAATAGTCCTGAATGATACCAATATCATATTTAAAAAATGAAGAACTCATTCAAATTGATGAATGAAAATCCCCTTAACGAACAAATGATGAACAGATTATACACACACTCACATGCACACACCTCTATGTATCAATCAATTGAAAAACTACTGAAATTTATTTGTAATTGAAACTAGAAAACTACGTCTTTTTTATTGAGGTAAAATTGACATAATGCTATATTATTCTCAGGTGTACAACATAATGATTTGCCATTTGTATGCACTGTAAAATGATCACCACAATAAATCTAATTAATGTTGATTAGTTATAATTTTTTGTGATAAGGACCTTTAAGGTTTATTCTTGGCAATATTAAAAAAATTATTCTGTTAACAATTTTAAAAAATACAATATAGTATTATTTAACTATAGTCACCATGCCGTGCATTATATTCCCAGGACTTATTTTATTTATAACTGGAAGTTTGTACCTTTTGACATTATTTTATACATCAAATCTTAATGGTTTAAAATGATGTTTATTTTAGTAATGATTCTTCAATTTGGAAAGTCCTTGAAAAAGAAAGCTAGTCTCTGCCATCCCTGAGGCAGCTGGAGGGCTGCTTACTGGTGTTATCTGATGGCTTGCTCACTCACACATGTGGGACCCACGATAGGAAGCCTCAAACAGCTGGGACTCCTTGGGCATTTCTCTCTGTCTCTAATTAGTATCTCCTTGTGTCTTTCCAACATGGAGTCTTTAAGGTAGCAGAATTTCTGACATGTTGGCTGTTCGCTCATAAGAGCCTCAGGAGCTTCCCAGTTGTAATCTGAAACTGGCCCCCAAATGCAGAGGTCAGGGAGACAGCAAAGAAAGAGGCAGGCCACTCCAGGTTGGTAGGTAGCTGTTGTAAAATGCAAAGCATACTTTCATATGAGTCTTGTCTTGGGCAGCAGCAAGACTGCCAAACTTTAAAAGTTTATATATGGAGAGGGCTTAACTGGGTTTAATCAAGTATACTATGCAGGTGTCCTCAATATCACTAACTCAAGGCTATGTCCCTGGAGCACCTCTGAGAGCAACAGGAAAGGCAAGCAGAATCCACATTCCAAAGACAGGGAAGCAGACGAGGAGCCTCTGATTACCCAGATCCAGCTCATGGGTCACTGGTGGTAACATCATCTTCCCCGTCATTTCTTCCCCGTCTTTGGTTCATCTATTCTTAGGTGAAAACTTCATTGTCTTTTATGACCTAGATCTCGGAAGCAATACAGTATTATTTTTACTGTATTATCTTCATTGTGGTAGTTTCAAAGACATGGCAGCAGTTCTGAGGGAGAGAAAACAGATTCTTGATTGAAGCAAGCTTCTGAAAGATCAGGTGAGAATAAAATTACTCTTATGGCTATTTTTAGAAAATACTGTGTACCACAAGTAGATCAGAGCTAGAAGTTTTCACTAGAAAATTCCCCCAGAGATTCCCAGTCACGACTATTTTAAGCTTCTCTCCACCCAAATCACTTCAATACCTTTCCTTTAAGACAGTCTGATCACTGCATGAGTGGGATTATAGTTACTTTGCATGTGTGTGTTCTTCATATAGACTGTTTCTTGAATATAGGGACCATATCTCATTCATTTGTGTGTGTGTGTGTGTGTGTGTGTGTGTATGAAATGGTCAGTGATATATGTCACATAGTAAATGTACCTTGAAATATATTGACTAAAATTGAATTGCCATACTATTGGTCTAATTTCATCCCCTGTGAGCGCAAGAGTCAGTAGACTGGTAGAGTTAGTATACCATGTTGGGTCCCCCAGAAAGCAGAAGCATAGAGAATTGAACATGAACAGAATTTATTGAAGGTAATATCTAGGAAAGTTGAAGGGGAGGGGGATCAGAGGTTGGCAAAGAAAACTTTCAATGCAGATCTGATAGCTGTAGAAGAAGGGGAAGAAAGAGAGTAGATAGTAGGAAGGACCTCAGACTACAGTTATAGTATCTCTAGTTCCTCTGCCATGCTCAGGCATTAGCGGGGAAAGCCCAGAGAGAGAGTATGGCCTCAGTGCTACAATGAACTCAGAAGGAATAGAAGGCAGAGGCTGTCATCTCTAATTCTCAGAGCAGGGTTCTATATCTGAAAAGTGGTTCATGTCTGGGAAATGAGAAAGGGATAAGTTTTTATTGGGGAAACCACCTTCAGATTCCTGCTCCTCCATTCATGCTTTCTTCTGATGATAGTTAATGAACAGCAACTTCATTTGCTGTCATTTTGCCTCAGCAATGTCACGTTCTATTAATTAAGTCACTAATTCCCTCTCTGTAAAGCCCCTTTTACCACTCTCTGACCTTGCTGGTGTTTACAGCAATTTGTGACCCTCTGGTTTCAGATTTGTTAAGCAACAACACCTGACCTTTGTTACTCTGGGGACCCATTATTTCCTTTCTGTTAACAATATCCGCGGCTATATCTTCTACCATCAGCTTTGACTTGTGGAGGAGAACTTTCTCTTAGCAAAGCTCGTGTCCCTCTCATCACTGCAGTTATCATGTCTTTAGCTAAAGGTAAGTCCTCTGGGCCTTCCCCTGGAACAGTGTTCTTTTGTTATTCATTAATGGTTATTCATTAAATAACCATTTTATGTACATGCCCCTGAACATTTTTATCCTTTTATCTACCATTTGCCAAGGTAACTCAGGCACTTCAACCTCACTCAGCTATCAGTTCAGTCTCAGCTATCAGTTTCTCCAGGTTTTAAAGAGCCACCTAGCCATTAGTTTGCATAATCCCTAGGGTCCTGGCCAGGGAGTTAAATTTTGTTTTCTATAAAAGTGCCCCTAAATCAATGAA
The DNA here is from genome assembly GCF_022079265.1 of Lynx rufus. NCBI lineage: Eukaryota > Metazoa > Chordata > Mammalia > Carnivora > Felidae > Lynx > Lynx rufus. Next base: position 59,746,990 of record NW_025814867.1, read on the forward strand.
TTCTTGTTTACTTAGTTTATATTCCAGGTCCCTTGAAATACAGCAGTAGAGGCCAGGTGGTGCTGCTTAACCACTGTAAAAATCAGCAAGGTCAGAGAAGCAGCCAAGGGGGCTTTACTGACAGGAAGTTGATGAGTTAGTTAATAAAACATGGTGTTGCCGGGGACAAAATCCAATATCAGGAGTACTCCCTTGGATCCTGTTGTTACATGCTAGCTAATTTTTGCAGCTCCTTTGGGTTGTAATCTTTTTCCTCCTCTATCAAACTTAGCATATTGCCAACCTGGTTATGCTGAAATTTAACTATAATTATCAGCCTGGGACATCACCTGAGGGGGTTGCCTATTAGTCTGCAGTATCTCCCCAAGAAAAGGAAATACTAGTTCTTAATGTATCAGGTGAGCCATCTCTGTAGGCTCCAAGTGTTCAGAGAAGTCTGAGGAGCCCCAATGATCACAACTCACTCTGATGTCTTCATTCCTGGTTTCCCTGTCTTAGGTAAGAGACTATCTTGGCTGAGAATTTAATCATCTCTGGATCTCTGTAGAGACAATTAAAGTTCTGAGTAGGACACCTCCATGTCTACTATCCTGGATTATATAATAATAAGTGTTTTTTTTTGGGGGGGGTTCAAATGCATTAATCTTGAGGAACTAATATTATTTATCTTAAAAATTTACAAATACACAAAAAATGCAGTACCCCTGTTTCTAGGGTTGATGCAAAAAAAAAAAAATCAGAACTGATAAGGATGAATTTAAATTTGTAAATTATTAACTCTGGTAGATTTTTCCCTCCTTCCCCCAAAGAAGACTTTGATTTCTCAAGACATATTTTTAAATAAATCTACTGACTTTTGATTAGAGAGCAAAGGGAGTTTATACTATAAATTTAATTATCCAGAATAATTTCTAAGACCAGATTAATAGATGAAGTTAAATAATATCTCCATTTTTTTACTTTTTGAAATAGTTTTTTGTTTTTATCTTCCAGTGATGTAAGTTTAATTTATTGAAAATAATTTATATGAACTGGTTAGTCACTACTTGGTAAAAAAAAAATTAGGAGTATCTTGAGAGTTGAAACACGGAATGCCTACTGGTATTTTGTATGTCAAACTTTTTATGAGATTAAAGTTTCTATAGTGTTGTCCTTTCTTTGGCAAAAAATGAATTCCCTTTAGTAAAAGAGGTTCCCATTGGTTTATTCTTTAATAATCTATAATATTTATTGAGAAATCATGTAAATTATTAATATACTTGGATGACACATTTTAGATAAAATAAACAAATTTCAAATACTAGAGTTAACAGAAAATAATACTGTTAAATGAATTCTTTGATGTTTACTGTATTATAAATATACTCAGTTTTATGGATTCAAAAATGATGTTTATTATTTTTTTAGTTTTTTAATATTTATTTTGAGAGAGAAAGAGAGGGCTGAGAGAGAGAGGAAGAGAGAGAGAGAATCCCAAGCAGGCTCAATGCCATCAGCACATCCTGCAAACTGCGAGATCAGGACCTGAGCCAAAATCAGGAGTCAGATGCTTAACTGACTGAGCCATCCAGGTGTCTCAAAAAATAACGTGTTTCAGGGCACCTTGGATGGCTGAGGCAGTGAAGCATCGGACTTCAGCTTGGGTCATGATCTCACGGTTCATGAGGTCTCGTGCAGTTCTGTGCTGACGCTCAGAGCCTGGAGGCTGCTGAGGCTGGAGCCTGGATTCTGTGTCTCCCCCTCTCTCTGCCCCTCCCCCACTCATACTCTGTCCTTTCTCTCTCTCTCTCTCTCTCTCTCTCTCAATCTCTCTCTAAAATAAATAAACATTAAAAAAACCTTAAAAATAATGTTTTTCAAATAAGATGGTGTAAAATAAAAAATGTAGACACCAAGTGAAAAAACAAATCATAAAACCTGAATGAATTGGACTCCATTGATCCATCAATTTGATAGCTTCCTCTGGGTGCCTTGGAATTCATTCTCTTATTTTATTACCCAAGAGATGGCTTGCAATTATATATTAGTGGAGAAAATCCATACTTTATCCTTAAAACAAATAAAATATTTTATTTCTAAAAATATTCATTTTTTTTAAAAAATGATTTTATATGTGGTACAAAATGTGATAGGTAGTGGGAAAAACAGATTTTTACAAGTTAAGTAATAACTCATCAAATAATATGAAGTTTAAAATATTTTTCTGCTTCGTCAATGACATAAAACCAATCCTCCCCATCTCATCTCCATAGAGTAAACAATGTTTCTTTATGGGAGTGAGATGACTTTCTATAATATCAATCAGTTTCTGACTAAAGTGAAAAGACACACAATTTAGATGGATAGAAAATAGGACCTATACATAAATTTATCTCTAGGATTGTTTTGTTTTCGTGTGTCATAGTGTTCAGTTTTTATTCTATATTGAAATGTTCTATCACTTAAGTTGAGAACAATAATAGGTTATAATCAAAATAATTGTTATATTTTAAGCTAATTTCCATGTTGATAACACAGCTAAATACAGAATTTGGTTAACCATTAGATTGTTCACCTATTATCATTTACCATTAGATTGTTCAGCTAATATCAATCTATGATCAAAAAAAGATCATGAGGAATAATAATTTTTGTCATTATGCAAATGTCAAATGCATATACAATTACTTTACTTTTTAGAACCTTCTAAATTGTTAGCAGAGTCTCCCATTAAGAAGCTGATTTGTATTTCTACAGTTGACCTTTGAGTAAATGGGTTTGAATTACACAGATTCACTTATATAGGGTGTGGGTTTTTTTTATAAATACAGTACCATAAATGTATTTTCTCTTCCTTATTTTCTTAATAGCATTTTTCTCTATCATACTTTATTATAAGAATACAATACATGATACATATGCAAAATATGTATTAATTGACCATTTATGTTATCAGTAAGGCTATTGGTCAACAGGAGGATATTAGTAGTTAGGTTTTGAGGGAATCCAAAGTTACACATGGATTGTCCATTGACTGGGAGCTAAGCACCCCTAGCCCTATATTGTTCAAGAATCAACTATATATTTTTTTGTCAGTTTCTGCAAAAGTTTCAAAGCTGACAGCTTGCCATAAACTCTTAGAAAATGAAATGGTAAAACAAAAAATAGAAAATCATAGTCAAAGAAGATAACAAATGCACCAAAGGCATTTGAATGCCTTTTTTATGTATGAGCTTCAAGTCTGTATCAGAGTTTCACAGAGAACAAGGCACAAAGGAAAACATAAGCAGTTATCCAGTTTTCATTGTCAGAAAAGATGATGAATACAAGTTCTTTAGGAGAAAAGCTCTCTTTCACTAAAATTCTGAAAGATCTCTCTCTGCAGCTTTATAAAAAGGAAGAATTATATAAGAACATGATATATCCTTAATAATCCCAGAAATGTTAAGTCATTTTCACTTAGTGTTTTTTTTGTCTTCTAGTAATATTAGATTAGTGTTCAGGGGATGATATTGATATGTAAATAGATAAGGATTTGCCTTATGATAAACTTTATTGATCTATCATTGGAACTTTTAATTCCATAAATATCAGTTTCCTAATGTTTATTGACTGAAGGACCAAGAATGCTAAGATGAGTTATTTATTTCAAGATATGGGGAAAGTCAACGATAGACTATAATGACTGCTAGAAAGACCCCTTCACTTTATTCATTTAGTCTCACTGAGTTATATACCCTTCTAACAACTTGACACCTGTAAGTTATTTACTTGATTCATTTTGAACATTTTGTGATTTGTCCTTAAATCACAGGTACAAACAAATGGAAGGAGGTGATGGTTCTAATGAAGAGACAGGTAAGGCATGACAAATGAGATGGTGGAAGATGCAAGGGGTAAGAAAAGAAAAGAAAAGAAAAACAACAACAACAACAACAAAATAAATGAAGTCTCAAAATGAGTAAGATCCAAGGAAAAAGAAGTAGATCTTGACAGAAGGAGAAGATACAAACAGTAAAACCAAAGAAAGGACAATATGATGCAGATTTCACTTACAACTATACTTACAGCATGTTGGACAAACTTAAGTAAATTTTATATCCTAAACCTTTTAGAGAACCAATTCACTGAAACAGCAGAAACAGACCCAAAATAACTTCAGATACTGAAATTATCAGACAAAATTATAAAATGTGTTTAGTGTATTTGATACATTAGAAGATAAAATTGTGAGCTTGGGACAAGAATATTTGAAACAAAGCACAATGATATAAAAATATAATGAGGCAGTTCAAATTTAAATCCCATTGATGAATTAGCTAGCAGATTAAACACAGCTACAGAAATAGTAAACAAACGGTAAGGTAAAATGAGTTATATAGAATGCAGTTTAGGGAGAGAGATAAAAAATATGAAAGAAGGTTAAATCATATGAAGAATAGCATGAGATAGTTGAATATATATCTAATAAAATTTAAACAGCAGTATAGAATGGAAAAGAAGAAATGTCAACAATATAATGGCTGGAAATTTTAAACTTTTTGTTAAAAGACAAAAATCCCCAAATACACAGACTTCCTGAGAACCTAAGGCATACCACATTGGCATCTAGGAATAAAGGAAAGTGTATACATCCTCATGATGGAAAGAGTGATAAATCATTTGTACAGTCCTTTTCTGTTGCTGGCTCACTCCACTGTGAAGTAACTCCTTTTTTCCTGAACTCCTGTCGATGTTTTCTATCATTGTTTCTTCTAATGAAAGTTACTTACATCTCATTTATGGTCTCACATCTGGATGTAGTCAAGGCCCACTATCATCCAATCTGTCCCCTCCATTTCTCTCTGGTTCTGTAAATACGGAATTCTTATCTAAGTCCCCTATATGGCCCTTGGCTAAATTATACACTCCAAAGATTCCAATTCAAGTTCTTTTCACTGTACTATGCCTTATTCTTTGAAAGTCAGCTCTCATTCCCACATCTCCACTATGTTTACTTTCTGCTCAAGAACCTCTGGATCTCTTACATGCCACATAAGAAATGAGGAAAGCTGAGGTGCCATAATCTGAACCAATCTATGCCTACTTGTACCCTCCTTTCATCTTTACAATACCAAAACATACATGATGTTGGTGAGTTTCTAGAATTATAACAGGAACTCTAGCCCAGGTGTCCCTTGTTTTGGTTTTATGCTCCTCCTATTTGGCTTCTATTCTCTCACACTCCCCCTTTCCACATAGCTAAAAGTCTAGAGTGGCAGAGAAGCTGTGTATATTAAGTCTTGGGCTATACAGCTTGCATGATTTAGTCCTATTGTTTGTTTGGGTTTTTTCTTCAAATTTTTCTTTAAATTCTAGTTAGATAACATATAGTGTAATATTGTTTTTGGTCGTAGGATTCAGTGATTCATCATTTACGTATAACACTCAGTGCTTAACAGTGAGTGCCGTTCTTAATACCCATCCCCCCTTTAGAACATCACCCCCCACTAGGCCTCAGTTTGGTCTCTGTAATAAAGTCTCTTATGGTTTGTTTTCCCCTTTTTCTCCCTTCCCTTATGTTCATCTTTTTGTTTCTAAAAATCCACATATTAAATAATATGGTATTTGTGTATTTCTATGCCTGACTTATTTCGCTTAGCATAATGCACTCTAGATCCATCCACATTGTGGAAAATGGCAAGATTTCATTTTTTGATGACTGAGTAATATTCCATTGTGTGTATACGTGTGTATACATACATACATACATACATACCACATCTTCTTTATCCATTCATTAGTCGATGGACATTTGGGCTCTTTCCATAGTTTGTCTATTGTTGATAATGCTATAAACTTTGGGGTACATGTACCCCTTTGAATCTGTATTTTGTATCCTTTGGGTAAGTACCTAGTAGTGCAATTGCTGGCTCATAGAATAGTTCTATTTTTAATTTTTTTGAGGAACCTCCATATTATTCTCCAGAGTGGCTGCACAAGTTTGTATTCCCACCAACAGTGTAAGAGAGTTCCCTTTTCTCTACATCCTCACCAAAACTTATTGTTTTTTTGTGTTTTGTGTGTGTGTTTTTAATTTTAGCCATGCTGATAGTTGTGAGGTGATATCTCATCATGATTTTGATTTGCATTTCCCTAATGATGAGTAATGTTGAGCATATTTTCATATGTCTACTAGCCATCTGGATGTCTTTTGGAAAATGTCTATTCATCTCTTCTGCCTGTTTCTTAACTGGATTATTTATTTTTGGGGTGTTGAATTTGATAAGTTCTTTATAGATTTTAGATACTAACCTTTTATCAGATATGTCATTTGCAAATATCCCATTCCATAAGCTGCCTTTTAGTTTTATTGATTGTTTCCTTCACTGTGTGGAAGCTTTTTATTTTGATGAAGTCCCAATAATTCATTTTTGCTTTTGTTTCCCTTCCTTCTGGACATGTGGTTAGTAAGAAGTTGCTAAGGCTGAGGTCAAAGAGGTTGCTGTCTGTGTTATCTTTTAGAATTGTGATAGTTTCCTGTCTCACATTTATGTCTTTAATCCATTTTGAATTTATTTTTATGTATGGTATAAGAAAGTGGTCCAGTTTCATTCTTCTGCATGTTACTGTTCAGTTTTCCCAACACTATTTATTGAGTAGACTGTCTTTTCTCCAGTGGATATTCGTTCCTGCTTCATCAAAGTTTAGTAGACCATAAAGTTGTGGGTCCATTTCTGGGCTTTCTATTTTGTTCCATTGATCTATGTGTCAATGTTTATGCTAGTACCATACTGTCTTGATGAGTACAACTCTGTATTGGAGGTTGAAGTCTGGAATTGTGATGCCTCCAGCTTTTTTCTTTTTCAGGATTGCTTTGGCTCTTCAGCATCTTTTGTGGTTCCATACAAATTTTGGGATTGTTTGCTCTAATTCTATGAAAAATGCCAGTGGCATTTTGATAGGGATTACATTAAATGTATAGATTGCTTTGGGTAGTATACACATTTTATCAATGTTTATTCTTCCAGTCCATGAGCATGAAATATTTTTCAATTTGTTTGTGTCATCTTCAATTTGTTTCATAAGTATTCTACAGTTTTCAGAGTATAGATCTTTTACATCTTTGGTTAGGTTTATTCCTAGGTACAATTGTAAATGGAATAGATTCCTTGATTTCTTTTTCTTCAGCTTCATTATTGGTGTATAGAAATGCAACAGATTTTTGCATGTTGATTTTATACATTGTGACTTTACTGAATTCATGTATTAGTTCTAGTAATTTTTTGGTGAAGTCTCCAGGTTTTCCACATAGAATATTTTGTTGTCTGCAAATAGTGAAAGTTTGACTTCTTCCTTACCAACTTGGATGTCTTTTATTTCTTTTTGTTGTCTGATTGCTGAGAGGCTAAGATTTCCAGTACTAAGTTAAATAGTAATGGTGAGGGTGGAGATCCCTGTCTTGTTCCTTAGCACAGAGGAAAAGCTCTCAGTTTTTCCCCATTGAGGGTGATATTAGCTGTGGGTCTTTCATATATGGCATTTATGATGCTGAGGGATATTCCATATATCCCCACTTTGTTGAGGGTTTTTATCAAGAAAGGATGCTGTATTTTGTCAAATGCTTTTTCTGCATCTATTGAGAGAATAAGGTTCTTATCTTTTTTTATATTAATGTGGTGTATGATGTTGATTGATTTGTGAATATTGGACACCATTGCAGCCCAGGAATAAGTCCCACCTTATCATGGTGAATAATTATTTTTATGTACTGTTTTATTTGCATTGCTAGCACCTTGCTGACAATTTTTGCAACCATGATCATCAGGGATATTGGAGAGCAATTCTCCTTTTTAGTGAGGTTTTTGTCTGGTTTGGTTTTTATTTTTTATTTGTTTGGGATTTTAATGCTTGCTTGCTTATTTATTTATTTATTTATTTATTTATTTATTTTAAATATTTTAAATGTTTATTTTTTGAGAGAGAAAGACAGAGCATGAGCAGGGGAGGGGCAGAGAGAGAGGGAGACACAGAATCTGAAGCAGGCTCCAGGCTCTGAGCTGTTAGCACAGAGCCTGACATAGGGCTCAAACTCACAGGTCATGAGATCATGACCTGAGCCAAAGTTGGACATTCAACCAACTGAGCCACCCAGGTGCCCCAATGCTTATTTATTTTTGAGAGGGAGAAAGAGAGAGAGCGAGAGAGAGCGCACACTTGAGTGGAGGAGGGGCAGAGAAAAAGGGGTCATAGGATCCAAAGAGGGCTCAATGCCTACAGCAGTGAGTCCAATGCAAGGCTTGAATCAGAAACTGTGAGATCATGACTTGAGTCACCCAGGTACTCCTTTTTAAAATTATTTTTTAATGTGTATTAATTTTTGAGAGTGAGAGAGAGCATGAGCAGGGGAAGGGCGGGGGGGGGAGCGGTCAAAGGATCTGAAGTGTTTATCTGGTTTTGGAATCAAGTTAATGCCAGCCTCATAGAATGAGTTTGGAAGTTTTTCTTCCATTTCTATTTTGTGGAACCATTTCAGAAGAATAGGTATTAACTCTTCTTTAAATTTCTACTGGAATTCCCCTGGGAAGCCATCTGGGTCTGGACTTTTCTTTGTTAGGAGATTTTTGATTACTGGTTCAGTTTCTTTGCTGGTTATGGATCTGTTCAAATTCTCTATTTCTTATTTCTTCCTGTTTGTTGCCATATAATTTTTCATAATAGTCTCAGAATTGTTTGTATTTCTGTGGTGTTGGTTGTGATCTCTCCTCCTTCATCCATGATTTTATCTATTTGGTTCCTTTCTCTTTTCTTTTTGATAAGTCTAGCTAAGGGTTTATCAATTTTATTAATTCTTTCAAAGAACCAGTTCTTAGTTTCATTGATCTATTATATTTGTTCTTGTTTCCCTATCATTTATTTCTGCTCTAATCTTTATTATTTCCCTTCTTCTACTGGCATTAGGCTTTATTTGCTGTTCCTTTTCTAGGTCCTTTAGGTGTCAGGTTAGGCCTACTTGATTTAGGCCTGCATTGCAATATACTTCCATCTTGGGACTGCCTTTGCTGCATCCCAAAGCTTTTGGACTGTTGTGTTTTTATTTTCATTTGCTTCCATGTATTTTTAATTTTGTATTTACATTCCTGGTTAATATATGCATTATTTAGTAGGATGTTCTTTACCCTCCATGTATTTGTGGTCTTTCCAAATTTTCTTGTGGTTGACATCAAGTTTCAGAGCATTGTGGTCTAAAAATATGCATGGTATAATCTCAGTCTTTTTGTACTGGTCAAGGGCTGATTTGTGAACCAGTATGTAATCTATTCTGGAAAATGTTCCATGTGCACTTGAAAAGAATGTATATTCTGCTTTAGTATGAAATGTTCTGAATATATATTTTAAGTCCATCTGGTCCAGTGTGTCATTCAAAGCCATCATTTTCTTGTTGATTCTCTGCTTACAGGGTCTGTCCTTTGTTGTAAGTGGGTTGTTAATGTCCCATACTACTATTTTATTATTAGCACTGAGTTTTTTATATTTGGTATTAATTGATTTCTATATTTCAGTTCTTTCAAGTTGGGGCATACATATTTAAAATTGTTAGATCTTGAGGGATATACCCTTTAATTATCATATAATGCCTTTCTCCATCTCTTGATACAGTCTTTGATTTAAAATCTATGTCTTATATAAGCATGGCTATTCTGGCTTTGTTTTCATGTCCAGTAGCATGATAGATCATTTTCCTTCCCTTCACTTTCCAGCTGCAGATTTCTTTAAGTCTAAAATGAGTCTCTTGTAGGCGACATATAGATGGGTCTTGTTGTTTGTTTTTTTTTTTCTTTTACTCCATTCTGGTACCCTATGTCTTTTGATTGGATCATTTAGTCCATTTACATTCAGAGTGATTATTGATAAGATATCAATTTAGTGCCATTGTGTTACCTATAATGTTGGTGTTTCTGGTGATGTTTTCTGTGTTGTTGTTTTTTTTCCTAGACTTTGTTGCTTTTGGTCCTTTTTCCCCACTCAAAGAGTCTCCGTTAATATATCTTGCAGAGCTGGTTTAGTGTTACAAACTCCATTAGTTTTTGTTTGTCTGGGAAACTCTTTATCTCTCCTATTTTGAATGTCAGACTTGTTGGATAAAGTATTCTTGGCTCCATATGTTTCCCATTTAGCACAGAATATATCATGCCACTCTCTTCTGGTCTGTCATGTTTCTGTGGATAGATCTGCTGCAAACCTGATCTGACGTCCTTAAGGACTTTTTTCCCTTGGTGCTTTCAAGATTCTGTCCTTGTCTGTGTATTTTGTGAATTTGACTATAATATGTCTTGCTAATATCTGGCTTTTGTTGAATTTAACGGGAGTTCTCTGTGCTTCTTAGATTTTGATGTTGGTTTTCTTCTTCAGGTTAAGGAAGTTTTCAGTTATAATTTGCTCAGATAAAAGTTCTACCCCTTTTCCTCTGTCTTCATCTTCTGGGACTTCTAGGAATGAATGTTATGATGTTTTAAGGCTTCCCTGAATTCCCTAAACTACATTTGTGATCCAAAACCTTTTTTCCCCCTACTTTTCAGCTTCATTAGTTTCCATAATTTTATTTTCTACATCACTGATTCATTCCTCTGCTTCATCCATACTGCTTGTCATGGCATTATTTGGATTTGCATCTCAGTTATACCATTTTTAATTTTGGCCTGACTAGTTTTTAGTTCTTTTATTTCTGCAATAAGATTCTGTAGTGTCTTCTATGCTTTTTTTAAGCCTAGCTAGTACCCTTATAATTGTTGTTCCAAATTCTAGTTTAGACATCTTACTTATATTTGTATTGATTTAAATCCCTGGCTGTCATTTCTTCCTGTTCTTTCTTTTGGGGTGAACTCCTTCATCTTGTCCTATTGTCAAGGCCAAAAAAATAATAAAATAAATTAGCATTGTTTTAATGTTTACAAACTTTTTTTCTGTATCCTAAGTGGAAAAAGGAAAACAAAGGAAGCTAGATTCTATTTCTCCTACAGCTGAAGCTTTGTTCCACTCTATGTTCAGTAAACTTGGTGTGTGTGAGAGGTTTGTGCTGGTCTTTTGGGGGTGGGACCTGCTGCACTGATTCTCAGGTAGACTTGCCCTAGTGTCGATGCACATGCAGGGTTCAGGGTGGTGGGGTTTGGTGTAAGCAGCTCTGACCTCCACTTGGTGGTACTATTTTCCTCACTAGAGGCAATCAGTGCTGATGGAGAGTGTTGCCCCACTCTCTTGTTCCTGGAATGGGGAGCTTATCTCTGCCACTCTTCAGGAAGCCCTTACAGAAGAGCAAACAATCACCTCTCTTATGTCCCTGGCTTCTGCCAGAAACTCGCCTTCACTGTGCCTATATCTGTGCTGTACACCTTCTAGGCAGCACAGCATTCCTGTGTTTTATCTCAGGTACACGGCTTGGTTTCAGAACTCTAAGTTTTAGAGATATGTGTTGTGTGGATCTGCACTGTTTCTCTGGGGGAGGGTCTCACTGCACTGTGGCCTTTGCTGGCTTGCTCCAGAACTCTGTTGTGTGACCACACAGCATTTCAGAGTTTATGGTAAAGCACAGCAGAAAACTGACACCAAGACTCACTGGCAGTATACCTGTTGCTGTTTTAGTGAGTGGGGCAGCTAAATGTTGCCTACCAGGTCTTTTGCCCCTGGAGAGGCTATGTCACCTCCAAGCAGAGGAACCGCTTCTTCCTGTGTGACCCGGTGCATGCTGCCTGCTCCCGCACCTCAGCCTTCCTTTCCCAAAGGAACACTGCTAAGCCCTCCAGATGCAACCCTGGTGATTATATGGACCTCCAAAATTTCAGACCCTGTGCTCCACCATTTATAAAACCTTGTGGAATTCAGGCCCTCTATTTTACCCAGTGAGTGATTTGGGGGAAGATTTTTTCTTGTGAAATCCCCAATGAGCACTTTCACTCTTTTTCTTTTTCTCTCACTCTTCTCTGTGTGTTCAGGGCTCCCTGACTATCACAAGTACCTTCAGCTCTTCTCTCATCAAATCAACTCTCCACAGCTCCTACCTTCCATAATGTGGCATTTTTTTTCACTTCTAGTTGTGAATTTTTGCTCTCTTGGTCCTCAGATCAATTTCTTGGGTGTTTGAAATGATTTGATATTTATCTAGCTGTGTTCAAGGGACAAGGCAAGCCTACGGTCTCCCAACTCCTCTGCCATCTTAACTCTTCCTCTGATTAACCTTTTTGTTAAGGTGGCATAGAAGAGGAAAATGAAGGTGAATTCCAAAAGAGGAAAATGTAAGGAAGCTTGGGTCAAATCCTATGACAAAAAAATATTAGTGAGCTCACACTTCTTTCTCTCTTATTTAAATGTACACCTTCAAGCTGGCTTTTAATTGAAAGTCAATGTAAATACATTTCAAATTACCAGAATTTTATAAAGTAGATGTACAATAATTATTTCCTTATAAATTATTCATTAATATGACATGAATTAAGACAAATATTGGGGAAAAAAAGAACAAATGTTTTACTTCATTTAATATTTTTTACTATGTAATCATTATACTTCATTGGGTTCTTAATAAGTAAGCAATGTTCATGTATTTTTTATGTTATGTATTATGCCATAATTCATGAAATGGCATCTTATTTATTTGATATAAAATTTAATGATCCATTATTGATCTCAAAAGGACAGGGAAATAATATTTATGCTATCTCAAGATTATAATATTTTACATATAATAATTTGCATATTAAATAAATATGAGGTCTATCCATTATGGTAAAGAATCAAGTTGTATTGAATTTATAAAATTATTTTATCAGAAACCTATGATATAAGTAATAGGGAAATTTGCTTAAATAATGACTTAAAGATATTATAAATTAACCCTTAGAAAACCTATGAAATTTATAATTATATAAAATGTTAATTTTTTTTTTTAATTTTTTTTTCAACGTTTATTCATTTTTGGGACAGAGAGAGACAGAGCATGAACGGGGGAGGGGCAGAGAGAGAGGGAGACACAGAATCGGAAACAGGCTCCAGGCTCTGAGCCATCAGCCCAGAGCCCGACGCGGGGCTCGAACTCCCGGACCTGGATCGTGACCTGGCTGAAGTCGGACGCTTAACCGACTGCGCCACCCAGGCGCCCCTAAAATGTTAATTTTTAACTTTCATAAGCAACAACTATTTTGCATATGTCGACATATCTTCATTTTTCAAAAAAAAGGTCATTATCGGTCCAAGGGCATGCCAAACCCAAACAAATTTATCAGTCTCATACCACATACTTTGGTTATTCAAGTCATATTCCCAGAATACTGACTTGGCTCTGAGACTAATATCCATCATTTTCCCAGTTAGCATTTCATTTTAATGAAAAATTACTGTGATGTCCAAAGTATAATTTACCAAATTCCAAACTGTAGGAAGGGGATATAATACAAATTATAAAAAATGTTTGAAAAATTGTCACTGAAAATATGTAATAAAATTTAATCAGATTTCCAGCAAAATATAATTATTCTAGAGAATCCTGTAATTTCAGATATTACCCCCTTCCAACAACAAAAATAAATCTCAATATTTTATAACTACTCAATAAATAGATATTTTAAAAAGAAGCTTATGCGTACTACAAATTATGGTTACTTTTAATTGGGAGTGGGGCATTATGAGCACAGAGTAAGAAAGGGGAAGGGACAGATTGGAAAAGAGAATATGGGGGGGGGGGTAAGGAACATAATATAATTTTGGGAGTAATATTTTAAAATTAATATCTCCATAAATCAAAGGGTCTTGAAACTTTTTTCATTACAGTAATGTAACAATAGACTAGAATTCTTTTACAGAGTTTCACAACAGTTGTGATTCTCAATCTGAGCAGTCTCCTGCTTTAAGTGGGAACAAATTTTTGTAATCTGAATAGTTGCATTGGGGGACTATACCATGAAACCAACCTCTATATACAATAGCCTCAGTTTCTCGCTTGCTTGCTTGCTTCTTTTCACTCACAAAAATGCCAAAAATATTCTACTTTAAAATGACCAAAAGTTGATTTCTCAGCATGTAAAACTAGAGGACCATATCAATTATCTGATATATTTGAAAATTATAAAAATAAAAAACTTTGCATTTATGACCATAAATTTTCATGAGGCTCTATATATGATCTTATTATTTAATTCTCAATGATATAAGCTTATTCAGAGAGAGAAAGGTAGCCATAATTACATATATATATATATATATATATATATATATATATATGCTACAGAAGAAAATAAATTTAATATAAGAATGTAGCTATATTGAAAACTATGCAGATAAAAACAATAGCTTAAAAATAAAAGTTTTTTGGGAGAGAAGAAATTTTGTATTAAGCTACTAGAATATAAGCATCAAAATAAACAAAACCTAGATTATAGTGGCATCCACATTACCTGATGACTCATGTGAGAAAAATGGTGACAATGAAGATGAAGTGCATATTTTTTTCTAATATCATTCATTTTCTCTTCCCTTTCTCTTCTCTCCACTCCCCTCCCCTCATTCTGTCTCTCTCTGCCTATAGAATTAGAGATTTGTGCTCAACATAACTTTTAATTTCTAATTTTAAATTTAAAGCTTCATGAATTAATTGTATATGTATGTATGTAAAATGAACCATATTTAATATATAATTTGCTTCTGTTTATATGCATTTGGTACATTTTCAATAAGTAGATGATAGATATGTTTAATTGAATGGGTACTCTGTGATTAGTGCTTTATAGTATCAAAGTCTGGACACTGAAACTCAGAATTAAAACTCTGTTATCAGTCACCTTATACTTAAGCAGTAATTCAAAGACTTCTCTTCCAGGAATATATCTCTCTGACTATATAACAAATACCTGCATTTAACATTAAATTACAATATCTAGGTCCTCCCTCCCACAAATTCTGACAATAAATATGAAAGTTTCTCTAAATTTGTTATTATTTTGTTCCTCAAATCCAAGGGATTCTGATGTATATTTCAGTTTTGGGAACATAAAAAAAAAAATTGGCCAACCAGAGTTAGCACTTGCTGTCCCTCTAAAAATATGGAACTATTTTATCTTCGTCTTGCTGACCAGGATACAGTATCTTTTTTGTTTTGTTTTGTTTTGTTTTTTGTTTTGTTTTGTTTTGTGGTACCAAGCCACAGGAATGGACTCTTGATAACTGAATCAGAAATAAATATATGTATATTTTTTTCACATGACATGACAAGGATGACTGCAAATATGTGCATGTGATATTTGTACATGCACACACACATATTGTTCATAACATTTCCATATAATCCTTTTTATTTTTGTAACATCAGTAATAACATACCCTTTTTCAGTACAGATTTTAATTATTTGAGGCTACTCTTTTTTTTCCTGGTTAGTTAAGCTAATGGTTTGTTATTTTTAAAATTTCTTCAAATAGTAACTTTATTTAGATAAATAGAACGAGACATACATTTATTAAGCATACATACATAATTATCTATCTATCTATCTATCTATCTATCTATCTATCTATCCATCATTATCTATCTATCATCTATCACCTAGCTATCTTAAAGATTGGGGATTTGGAATCACTAACAGAATCTACCAGAAGGATGCAGATTGAGGTTCAGGCAGTTTATGAAACAAGATAACATTTGGTATCAGGTGATTTGAACCAAGAATGCATGTTGATGAATCTCCCAAACTTGGACTGAAACCACATTAATACCAAAAAAGTATTCGTGACTGTATCATAGCCTATGAAAACCATCATTCATTAATTTTTTCCAATTAAATGTTTTATTTGCTAGTTTACTGATTGAACATATTCCAAGCTTCATAATAGAGTTGTCATACATATCCATTGCTTTAAAAAGATATCTCAGAAGGTGCTAGAATTAGAAAGAATCTAGAAATCAATAAAATATTCTATCACTCTCATTTTTACCAATAAGGGTACTCAGACAGACTCAAAGAGGAAAATTACTTGCACAAGGTCACAGGAGCTAGTCAGTGGCACAGCTAGAACCCAGATTCATGATTTCAAGTCTTATTTTACAATTTGAATACCAAAGAGTAAGCTCTATCTAACCTGCAACTGTATTGTAACCTGAATAAATCTTACAAGGTAAATAAAGAAACTAAATGGAATTTTAAAATGGAGTTTCTCTTAATAGACTTGTAAAATATTTAGCAGTACTCAAAATTAACACTAGGTGTCAGATCATCAGATTTGAAAAGTTAAACCTGAACAGAATTTTTATGTATTTGATCAAAAATTATCTTCCAAAATTTATTACAAAATTCTATAATTCATTAATATTTTTTAAAACACAGATGAAATAATAATGGCAGCATCACATTGTCAAGACATTTAACTTATGCACTAAAATTTGATTTAAAAACACCCATATTGATCAGCATAAACTTTCACTTGACAAGGCTTGACTGCAAATATCACAAACCACTTTAGTAAAGTTAAGAGAATAAAGCTATAAACTTTTCTGAAATCCAATATAGTAATTTAACCTTTCTCTAACAGACTCCCATCTTTTTTGACATTTGAAGCTCCCTTTAGGAAATAAAATGCCCTCCATTGTGAATCTTTAATTGGAGGATTTTTATAATATATATTGTCTAAAAGTATATTTTATTAATAGATTCCGTAATATAATTTAAACTTATGTTCAGAAAAAAATTACTGTTACTGATGTATTCACTGACTGAATAAAATTCACATTTTGAAAATATAGCTTCTTAATTTTAACCTACTAAACAATTCCATACTGTTCTAGTTATTTATGACAAAAACTAACTTTTGGCAGTAGTGGTCATCATTGACTTTAATGACCAAAAGTCAAAACCTATTGCCGTATAAATTCCAATTTGAAAATCTATCAGGCACCAAGACACTGGATAAAACTGGGGGGAAATGCAAGTAAATAAGCTAATATAATAATGGAATTTAATAGATATAACATTGTTTCTTTTTACATTCATTAAAGAATCTAAAAATATTCACTAGAATAACCCATATTTTTTCTCTGTTTTAAATAATGCCTGTCATTTCCTTAAGTCTTTTTAAGCCTTAAGTCATGTTATACCTCTTTATTGCCTTGCCTTATTTTATTCTTATCTTCCATTTTGGGAGTTCTAACATTAACAAACAGAAGATCTCAAATGAATCTTATTAATACTAGATTAATAGAGAGTACTGGCTCATTGGAAACATTAATTTTGTGTTCTATGTTCAAATAAATTCTTCTTGGAGTCAAATTATTATATTCAGAAAACAATCTTACCATCTTTTTTACACAGCTTAAGTTGACACGTGAAATGTTTAAGTATATCAGATAAAGTCGATGAAGATGGATTTTCTTTTCAAAATAGAGTAACTTTTTTCTTACTTGAAAGTATTCCTTTCATTTTTTAGCTAAGTATGTCAAATCTGGGAATATTAAAAATGTGCTTATAGTTGAATTAAGACATCTGATTCTAAGACTTGTAAAATTCCTATTTGGGGTCTAATATTTCTATTCCCTCTCACCCACCCAGCAAGTGTCACTGATGATACAAGTTACTGAATTTATCTGTAACACAGATTATAGAGGTCATTAATTTTCTTCTACACCTGTTATATACATACGTGCCATGCAGAATATGTATCTGTCTTGCTTTTAGGTCCAACACTGCATACTCACTATGATTAATATGCATTGACAAATACTCCTCATTTTGTGGTGAATATATGCATTTCTGAATACATTTTCTATTGCACATATAAGATTTTAATAATTATGTTACACACATAACTATATAAAAATATTGTTTCTAATATCTATGTAGTCAATTCTTACTATTTTCTTAGGCACAAATTAACTAGCATATTCAGAAAAAAGTTTGCCTTTTCTTCTGGTCTCCCTTGAGCTTAGTTATAGCCAAATGATTAAACTTTGGCCAGTGAATTATGAAGGGAATAATGTATGCCTTTCCCATGCCAATTCTAACAAAATTGCCTTATTACCTCATCCCCACTTTCTTGTAGTGCCTGCTCCTTGTTGAACTGAGTGTTGCTCTCAGGTAAATCTCAGTAGCCAGATATAAAACAAGCATTCTCTATCTCCCGAGTTAGCAAATTCCTAAAAGACTATGAAGCATAGTGCCAACACTCTTACCACCGACAGTTGGAATAGTGAAAAAGAAATAAACTTCTGTTGTGTTAAACTGTTATTTTGGGGGTACCTGCCACAGCGACTTCTGTTAACATAACTAGTACAAATTCTAGTTAGTGTTACCTTGTTTGTATCTGTGTTCCTTTGGTATTTTATGGTTTAATGGACATTATTTTATTAAGTTATTATGACCTAACCTAAAAATAGAGATAGAAGAAACAGAGTTGACTGTGAAGATAATCATTGTTGGAGAGGTAGGTGTAGTTATGATTTTTGTTTTCCTCAAATTTTGAAAAAAATGGATTATAATACAGAAACACAAGAAAAGCAAACCAATATTTACTGAGCACCTATTATATGTAGCTACAATGTGCCATTTGATTTGCTTGTTTTTTACATTGATTACTTCATTTCATTCTCATAGGAATCCTCTTATATATGAAGAAACTGAGGTTCAGACACATAAAGCAAATTGTAAATGGATGTGTTGGAACTGGAATTAGTCCTATATACTATTATTATTCTAATCTTTAAAAATGCAAAATTGAGGCACCTGGGTGGCTCAGTCAGTTAAGCATATGACTCTTGATTTTGACTCACGTGGTGATCTCACAGTTCGTGAAATCTAGCCCTGCTTGGAATTCTCTCTCTCCCTCTCTCTCTACCCTTCCCTAGCTCATGCACACATTCTCTCTCTAAAAATAATAAATAAAGAAAAATAAAATAATAAAATAAAATGCAAAATTTAAGGATGCATTATACTACTTTACTGTTATGAAATTTAATATGTGTTGTGATATTTTTACTTTAAAATTTTTATTTTCTTATTTTTCCATTCTAACAAATATAGAAGAGTCATAGACATTTTCCTCTTATAATATTTGTAAAGTACTTTTCATTTAAATATCTGGTTGCTTTCTGCAAAGCTTAACTGTTCCTAACTGCTGAATGACATCATTCAGCTGATAAACTGTTTCAGCATCATTCAGCTTGGTAAGCATTTGTTTTTGTTTTTGTTTTTGTTTTGGGGGGGTTGCATAAAATATGGAATTTGTAAAGCTCATTTTGCAAAATGATGCATTCATAGGAATTTCAATGTGCATTTCTCATATTTAATTTGCATCTGCCACAAGGACCTAAGAACATACATTTGATATATTCTGTAGGTCAGGAGATACAGTTTCAGTGATCATTTAAAAAGTTTTAATTAATATGTGCAGAAAAATACATTTTATGCACAGAATAATATCCCAGGGGAGATTTACTAAGGACAATATTGGTACTCAGTTTCAATATCTAATTCCAGCTTAACACTTAATTTTTAGCCAGTCATCTATATTTATAGTTAGTGTCTACATATAGAGAAAGGACACTAATAAATATTTATTTGACAGTAATCCTGAAATTCAGATAGAAGCCCTAAGGACCATAGTATTAGAGTCTATCCTTATCTTTCTACTCCACCCTCTCCTCATTACCATTTATAAGTATTAGGCCATTCAATAAATAAAGTAAATGCTTGAAAATTTGACACCAATCCATACTAATGACTTCAATTGCATATTGGAATTCACTTGAATTGATAATTCCTTAGTGTTAACATCACTCCACAAAGCTTACAGGCCTGGCTGCTGATTTTTCAAGTAGGTCATGCTTCTTCTGCATCTGTTTCAGATTCTCTGTCATAATTAGAAAACAAAGAAAGAGCAGACTCAGCAAATTGAACAAACTAATTAAAAAGCAAGCATTGAGATGATTTGTCCCCATCCATGTGAAATGACCAAATTCCTTTAAAAAGTGCAACTGTTTGTACCCTTGGATAAATACCTAGTAGTGCAGTTGCTGCGGATGTAAATTTAAAAAAAATAAGTTAATTTTTAAAAAGTGCAACTGTTTGAATAAGAACATGAAAGTATAAGACAACAGATTGTTCAAAACTAAACATATGATCTCAGATTTTAACTGTCTATTTTGGAGAAAGCTGATCTCATTCTCAAGAAGAAATCGGTTCTTATACACTTAGACATAACCAAATGTTATTGCAGTTTCCATAGAGATGATAGCTACTAAAAATTGAGAAAATATCACTCAGACAAATACATATTCTAAGAAAATTCTATGCTTCACTATAAACTAGTTATCATTAATGTGGGATCAGTCCATGTGTGAAGAGACCAGCCACTAAATTGAAATTTTTAATTCAATCAAATAATTCAAGATACTTAATAAACTCTTAAGCTGTTTTTATTTTTCAGGGGTCCCAGATATATACATTGCATCTTCTTTAATTATGCTCCGCATTTATCACTTCCTTTCTAACCATTTTTCCCTTTTAAATTTGGATTTTTTTTCATTTCCATTCTCTAGTTTGTTTACTGTGTTTTTTGTTTTTTTTTTTTTGTGGTGTCTATTGTGTTCTTATTTATTCCCCCTAATTTAGCCTTCATTTCCAGAAATGGTTTTAAATTTTTGTTTATATTTCCTTATTATTTTCACTTCTCATTTTTTTTATTTCTTATTATCTGGATATCTCATTTCCAAGTTACCCTATTTCTGACTTTTTCATTCTTTTGAGGCCTGTATAGCTTTATTAATTTATTGTATTTAAGTTAAAAATATTAGATAATTGTTTCATAAGATTTGTAGTCCCTACTTTTCTAATGTATCTATTTTATCTTGAAGAAAATTTGATTCAATTGTATATTTTCTCAGGATAACTCTGAATAAATCCTTTTTGCTCTCCATATTTGAATACTATTAATTCTTTGTGAATAGGGTGGTGAAGTCAAGGAATTTTCCAAAATTTCACAATTTCAATGTTTCAATGGTTCTTCATGTATTATTACCGCAATCCACTCAAAATGTGACCTTTGTGTAGCCTCAAGATCTATTAGCTGTATTCTCATTGAGAACGTTTTTGTTGTTCTCTGTGTGTTTCCTCATTTCCAGATCTTTCTAAAGCTCTATAGGTGCTGCCTTTCTAGAAGGTGCTCTCAAGTTTTTATGATGTGTTATTTTACTATCACTGTACTTTCTACCATCTGCTTTCTTTCTACCCCTCCATCTTCTAAATTAATCTCTTTTCTTTTATCTCAGGTTGTCTGGCTTGCTAAATTTGAATGTTGCATGCAGGGTAGATTTCTGTTCTTTTGAAAATGAGTATTTAAAGTATATCCCTGAGATCTTTACGTGCTCTGGCCACCACACTGCTATTTGATTACTGCCGACCCAACAGGTATTTTGTTTTTGCACTTACCCACAACTCAAAGACTGTAACTTATTTTCCTAGTACTTCAAATCATTTACAAATTCAATTCCGTGTGTTCTCCCTCATGAGAAGTCTTTTCCTTTGAGCCTATTTGTTGGAGGGTCCATAATTCGAAAGCTCTCAAAACTTGGTAACATCTTCCTACTAGCCCCTGCACAAAGCTACTGATGCTGCCCAGGTTGTGCTTTTGGGGATGATGGTTTGGATAAATTCACCACTAGATGCAGTTAGTACCTTGTGTTGAGTAATTATATAATAAAGGAGTTCTCATCTGATAACTACTCTTGTCTCTGTAAAGCAAGGTAATTTTCTGAGAATAATGGGGAGAGTTAGAAATTTCAGACTGAAAGAAAATGTTAAATCTGATTCATAGAGAGTTGGAGAACAGTTAGAAACATGATAAGTCTGCTTAGTATTTCTAATCACCCCCTATTGTTTGTTTGTTGTGAATTTATGGTGGAAATAATTTGTCTTGGTATGTTTTTTTCAGAACTGCTAAAGGGCCAGTGTAGATAATATTCAGAATTAGATTCATTCAATACTGTGATTTTTCCAACACGATTTGATAAAACTTAGGCCAACAAAGTATCTTTGTGAATTAGCAATCTAAGCTGGATCATGAGAAAATTAAAAATAATAGGATAATTTAAAATAATATTAATGGAATGTAAAGAAAAGGTAGAGAAATGGATTGCATATTTTGAAAAGACTGAAAAGAGATCACAGTGAAATGAATAAACAGAGTGGCCAAAGATACACTCAGAGGAAGATAATTGAATGAATGATTTTGAATTTGGATTGATTTAATGTGTCAACAGAGCTGTAGGTATCAGTGTGGGAGTGGCTGATTTAAGTGAAGTAGAGAAGTGGTTATGAACAGGCTAAGGACTTCACTGGACAGAGTGATTCATGAAATGTTCGGCTTCTCGTAGAAGTTGCACAGTAACGCAGCAGGGCTTGGAGTTTAAAGACAGAATAAGTTATATGCCAACATAAGATGAATTGTTGGTAGCAGGAATCAATGAAGGGCAACCACAAGGATGTGAGGGAGAACATGGCGTGTTTTAGTCTGTTCAGGCTGCCATAACAAAATTACACAGACTGGGTAGCTTAGAAACACCAGAAATTTCTTTTTCACTAACTGAAAGCTAAAAGGTCAGAAAAAGGGTACTAGAATGGTCAGATTCTGGTGAAGGCCCTCTTTTGGGCTATAGACTTCTCTCTGTATACTCACATGGTGGAAGTGACTGGGTAGTTCTGTGAGATCTCTTTTTTAACAGCATTAATCTCATTACCTAATCATCTCCCAAAGACTCCACCTACTAATACCACCACCCATCACCTTTGGAGGTTAAGATTTCAACATTTAATTTTGGGAGACATAAACATTCAAACCAATGACAGTAAGGTTTTTGTTTGTTTGCTTGTGTTTTTACTTGGGGGATTAGAACAATCTCTGAACTATCTGTACAAGATAATGGGCAACACTGACAAAAGATCCAAAAATCTGCAATAATTAATTACCCAAAAACATGACTGAACAGCTATAACTAGGGTGGTGTTCTCAATAGTGAGTCATGCAAAGAAACATGGAAGTGGAAAGAACTTCTAGCTAGGAGATTAAAAATATTGGGGGGCGGGTTTCGTAGCATGCATAATTCTTGAAAGTACAATGGAAAAGTTTGGGATTCAGGTAATAAGAAAGTTCAGAACACCTAAGGATGATAGAAAATAGACGGTCCAGGCCACATGCACTTAATTTTATTTTGCATTTTAATTTCAGTTAACATACAGTATTATATTAGTTTTAGGTGTACAAAATATAGTAATTCAACACTTCCATACATCACCCTGTGCTCATCACAGCAAGTGTACTGCTTAATCCTCATATTACTATTAACTAGTAAAAGCAGAATAATTAATGTGGAGGACTTAGTCTCTTTTAGGAGAGTAGATCCTGGGCCAATTATGCAGAGGTCCTACCAATGCAGAGTTCCTGCCCCAGTCTAGAGTAATGATCAGTGATGTATTCTGAAATATAAACAACATTTTACTGATATAGAAACTATGTTAGCTTAGACAATTTACTCAAACTGTTTGTTTCTTCATCTAAAAAAATGACTATAATATCTATCTCAAAGAAAATCATACTAAAGCTTAATAGTATTTATTATATTATTACTTGGCACATAAAATGTATTTAATATTTTATATCATTAGTCCTTTTTAAATCCCATACCTGTTCTTTATGACCTAATTCAAATTATATGGAAATAATGAGTTCTTTATGTGAAAAGTCATGGTGTTCTATTTTTTATCAAACTATGTATTTCAAAATTGTATCCTTCCGAGACTATTGATCTTGTTAATTATGTATTTAAAAGGGGGAAATCTATGTTAAAGCCTGAAAGAGAGATCTAGGTAGACTTTCTGGTTTATTAATGTAAGATATTCATCAAAGTATATATCCAGAAACTTGAAAATTTAATTGCTCAAGGCATTCAGCATCTGCATTGTCAAAACATTTGCGAGAGTAACTTTTTAGGTCATGGTACAATCAAACAATTTCAAAAAATTTTATTGACTCTGTTAATAAATATTAAACAGTATAATCATGAGACTGCATATGAAAAAAATAACAAATGTGTTTTCTCACTCAAATTTATTAACCCCTTTGGCAGCCTAGTTAGAGATTTTCTAAGCAGAAATGCTAATATAAAATGTATTAGCTCTCATACTGAAAGCCACACAGGGCCTTCTTGTAATGCCAGCATAAATTTTTAATAATACATTGACAGAGTTTTCCACTGTTGTGAGATCTGTAGCAAATGATCCACAAACATTTTTCCAACTTTGGCATAGAGAAGTTTCAGTGCAATAATTCATAGATAATACTGATGCATATGTTACTTCACATTCCTTTGTGTGATAATACCATTTATTCCATTAAACCGACAACGTGGCTTTAGAACAAAGGTACTATTAGTGGGTGGCTTCTGTGGGAATACTGTCAGTATGAGAAACTGACCTTAATTGTATGATAGTAATTCATTTATTGGGCTGGAGGGCCAGTGCAAATAGTTCAGAGAATTTAGCAGAATGTATTCTATATGCTACAGCACAAATTCCCTCTTTAATTCACAATTTTCTCCCATCTTCATTGGGGCATTTTCCCCTCCAGAAAACTATAGTTTTCTGTTTGTTTGTTTGTCTGTTTGTTTAATGTTTCAGTTCTTAGCAGATTTTTAAAATACAATTAAAATCTAATTGTTTGAAATACAACTGTTGACTTGCAATTTATTTTAAATCTGGTATGTTTTCCTTAAAATTCTCCATTGCCTAAATTTTGAAAGGATAGCTTTGTATTTTCTGCCATTACAGGTTACAGGAAACTTTCTATATTTGCATTTGAGCTTTACACACACACACACACACACACACACACACACTTTTGAAATCTAAGGTTTATGCAGAATAGCTAGTAAATGTTGTGCCTGTTTAGATAAAAATTATTACTGACAGGAATTTTCTAGTTTGAGATACTCTAAATTGCTATTATATAGCACTTGAAGTGGTTAAGGCTATACAGCAGAAGTACATCGTGTTGTAAGAATTCTAGATGAAGAATCAGGAGAGCAAGGATCTTGATCTTGTTTTGTCTATATGTGGTCCTAAAAAGTTCTTTCTTTGTCTTTGTTTGGGACCTCAGTTTTCAAATTGGCAAAATGAAAGAGTTGGAATAGAGGACATCCAAGAGTGACTCAATTCCTGAAATATATTCATCTTCGTTGGGAAGTTGATTTGGCATAGTGCATCATCTTATCCCTTCTCATTATAACTTTCTCTAATTGTAAAAGTCTTAGGATTACAAAATAAAAATCACTTTAAAATGTAAATGTATAAATATAAGCACCTAATATTACCCACTTCTCCAGGGGGAAAATTTTAGTAAACAGAAATTGAAGTTATTTAAAATTTTGTTTGTTTCTATATGTATAAATCACTAAGTATCAAAATTTTTATTCCCAAGTAGTTTGGGAAAAGCCCATATGGATTTCTAGTCTAACAAAAATTGTTTTAAGTCTAGTCTCCAATTCTATAACATAGAGAGTCAACATCTATTTCAAGCTAGAATTACCTTAGTGGGAAAAATAGGGAAAAAAAAAAAGATCTATCCTCTTTACCAGCCACTAACAGAACTAACAGAACTTTGATTTATTTTTAAAAGTATTTGTTTTACTATAAGAGAGGAAGAATCCTTTACCAGTTTCTTCCCTTCTAATATTTTAATCTTTAAATAAACAAAAGGGCTTCGCAAGTGTCAGAAGAGAACTTTCAATACCTTCTTGACTTCATCTATTCTTTCTTTCTCTATACTATATTTTTGTTGTGCATTCCAATGGTGCATCTTGCCAGAGGCATGATGTAAACATGAAATCAAACACTATGTTAAAAATATGACTTTGGATGATGCTTTCTGTCTTTTCATTTTGGAGTCGAGAGAACTGACTTGATTCTAAGTCATATAGATTAACCCAGCCTTTCGAACTTGGCAGGTATCCATTAATTATTCTGCCTGCAAGATTCAATTGTCTTAAATACTGTGATCTTTAAAAAACAATAGAGTCACTTGTACAATGGAAATAGATTTATATTGTATACAGCGAACAGCATCTCTGGGTGCTTTATATTTTATGCAACCCTAATTGGGAAGTTAATAACTAGGCAAATGTACAAAAGTAATAAATACTTCTAGAGAAAAAAATGATCAAAGCTTTGAAATTATTTATTTGATTATAGACAGATGGACAATATAGGGTCTGAAAGACAGTCTGCAAAACACACTTGAAAATTGTTTAGCATCCAGTTTTTCCCTTGCTCAATTATTCAAGTGCAAAGAAATTGTATGGGACATAAAAGTAACAAAATCAGATACAAATTAAGAGATAAGACTTCTTGATTTTATATATATCCATATATATATATATATATATATATAATAATTTTAGATTTAAATTCTATTTAGTTAACATACATATACCTATATATGTATACGTATATATATATATATATATATATATGTATATATATACGTATGTGTGTGTATGTGTATGTGTTGCACTCCCACCAACAGTGTGAGAGGGTTCCCCTTTCTCCGCATCCTCACCAACACTTGTTTCTTGTGTTATTAATTATAGCCATTTTGACAGGTGTATGATTTGGATTTGCATTTCCCTGATGATGAATGATGTTGAACATCTTTTCATGTCTCTGTTAGCCATCTGTATATCTTCTTTGGAAAAATTCTATTCATCTCTTCTGCCCATTTATTAACAGGATTATTTGTTTTTTGGGTGTTGAGTTTGATAATTTCTTTATAGATTTTGGATACTAACCCTTTATCAAACATCGCATTTGAAAATATATTCTCTAATTCCATACGCTGACTTTTAGTTTTGTTGATTGTTTCTTTCACAAGGGAAGATTTTTATTTTGATGAAAGCCCAATAATTCATTTTCTCTTTTGTTTCCCTTGCTTTCAGAGATGTGTCTATTAGAAGTTGCTTATGGCCAAGGTCAAAGAGGTTGCTTCCAGTGTTCTTCCCTAGGATTTTAATGGTTTCCTGTCTCATATTTAGGTCTTTAATCAATTTGAATTTTTGTGTACAGTGTAAGAAATTGGTTCAGTTTCATTTATGTATGTATGTGTGTATTTATGCATGTTGCTGTCCAGTTTTTCAAAAACCATTTGTTGAAAAAAGTGTCTTTTTTTCATTAGATATTCATTCTTCCTTTTATGAGGATTAATTGGCCATATAATTGTGGGTCCATTTCTGAGTTTTCTATTCTGTTCCATTGATCTATATGACTGTTTTTGTGCCAGTACCACACTGTCTTGATCACTACAGCTTTGTAATATAATTGAAATCTGGAATCATGATGCCTCCAGTTTTGTTTTGTTTTGTTTTTTCTTTTCAGGATTGTTTTGGCTATTTGGGTCATTTGTGGCTCTGTACAAATTTTAGGATTTTTTATGTCAGTGCTGTGAAAACTTCTAGTGGTATTTTGATAAGGATTGCATTAAATGTGTAGATTGCTTTGTATAGTACGGATATTTTAACAATGTTTGTTCCAATCCATGAACATGGAATGTTTTTCCATTTCTTTGTGTCCTCTTCAATTTATTTTATAAGTGTTAAATAGTTTATAGATATTTTATTTCTTTGGTTAGACTTATTCCTAGGTGTCTTATGGTTTTTGGTGCAATTGTGCATGGGATCGATTCCTTGATTTCTCTTTCTGCTGCTTCATTATTGGTGTATAGAAATGCAACAGATTTCTGCACTTTGATTTTATATCCTGCAACTTTGCTGAATGCATGTATTAGCTCTAGCAATTTTTGGTGGAATCTTTTGGGTTTTCTACATATAGTATCACATAATCTCTAAATAGTGAGAGTTTGACTTCTTCCTTACTGATTCAGATGCCTTTTATTTCTTTTTGTTGTCTGATTACTGAGGCTAAGATGTCCAGTACTATGTTAAATAGTAATGGGAAGAGTAGGTATCCTTGTCTTATTCCTGACAGTTGGGAAAAGACTCTCAGTTTTTCCCAATTAAGGATATTAACTGTGGGTCTTTCATATATGGCCTTTATGATACTGAGTATGTTCCATCTATCCCTACTGTGTTGAAGGTTTTTACCAAGAATGGATGCTGTATTTTTTCACATGCTTTTTCTGCACCTATTGAGAGAATCATATGGTTCTTATCCTTTCTTTTATTGGTGTATCACATTGATTGATTTGTGGAAATTGAACCACCCCTGTAGCCCAGGATTAAATCCCACTGATTGTGGTTAATAACTCTTTTAATATACTGTTAGATTTGTGTTTCTGGTATCTTGCTGAGAACTTTTGCATCCAAGTTCATCAGGGCTATTGACCTGTAATTCCATTTTTAGTGGCGTCTTTGTCCGGTTTTGGACTCAAGGTAATCCTGGCCTAGTAGAATAAGTTTGGAAGTTTTCCTTCCATTTCTACCTTTTTGGAAACATTTCAGAAGAATAGGTATTAACTCTTCTTGAAATTTCTACTAGAATTACCCCTGGAAAGCCATTGGCCCAGGACTCTTGTTTGTTAGGAGATTTTTTTTTTTTCAACGTTTATTTATTTTTGGGACAGAGAGAGACAGAGCACGAATGGGGGAGGGGCAGAGAGAGAGGGAGACACAGAATCGGAAACAGGCTCCAGGCTCTGAGCCATCAGCCCAGAGCCTGACGCGGGGCTCGAACTCACGGACCGCGAGATCGTGACCTGGCTGAAGTCGGACGCTTAACCGACTGCGCCACCCAGGCGCCCCTGTTAGGAGATTTTTGATTACTGATTCAATTTCTTTGCTGGTTATGGGTCTGTTCAAAGCTTTCTATTTATTCTTGTTTCAGTTTTGGTAGTTTGCATGTTTCTAGGAATTTGTCAATTTCTTCCAGATTGCTCAGTTTTTTGGTATCTCATTTTTCATAATCTCATAATTGTTTGTATTTCTGTGGTGCTGGTTGTGATCTCTCCTCTTTCATTCATGATTTTGTTTGTGTGGATCCTTTCTCTTTTTGATAAGTCTGGCTAGGGTTTTATAAATTTTATTAATTATTGCAAAGAAACAGCTCTTAGTTTTATTAGTCTGTTCAACTGTTTTGTTGTTATTGCTATTTCCCTATTGTTTATTTCTGCTCTAATCTTTATTATTTCCCTTTTTCTGCTGGATTTAAGCTTTATTTGCTGTTCCTTTTCTAGGTCCTTTAGGAGTAAGGTTAGGTTGTGCATTTGAGACTTTCCTTGCTATTTGATTTAGATCTGTTTTGCAATATACTTCCATCTTGGGACTGCCTTTGCTGCATCCCAAAACTTTTGAACTGTCGTGTTTTCATTTTCATTTGCTTCCTTGTACTTTTTAATTTTTTTCTTTAATTACCTGGTTAAGCCATATATTCTTTAGTAGATGTTCTTTACCCTCCATGTATATTTGGTCTTTCCAATTTTTTTCTTATGGTTGATGTCAAGTCATAGTGTTGTGGTCTGAAAATATGCATGATATGATCTCAATCTTTTTGTACTGGTTCAATGTTGATTTGTGACCAGTGTTTGATCTATTAGGAGTATTTTCCATGTGCATTCAGAAGAATGTATATTCTGCTTTAGGATAAAATGTTCTTAATATATCTGTTAAGTCCATCCAGTCTAGTGTGTCATTCAAAGCCATTGTTTCCTTGTTTTCCTGCTTAGATAATCTGTCCTGCTGTAAGTGGAGTGTGAATATCCTCTAATATTATTGTATTACTAGTAATGACTTTCTTTGTTTGCTTTTAATAGATTTATATATTTGGGTGCTTCCACGTTGGAAGCATAAATATTTAGCATTGTTTGATCTTCTTTTTTTTTTTTTAATTTTTTTCAACGTTTATTTATTTTTGGGACAGAGAGAGACAGAGCATGAACAGGGGAGGGGCAGAGAGAGAGGGAGACACAGAATCCAAAGCAGGCTCCAGGCTCTGAGCCATCAGCCCAGAGCCTGACGCGGGGCTCGAACTCCCGGACCGCGAGATCGTGACCTGGCTGAAGTCGGACGCTTAACCGACTGCGCCACCCAGGCGCCCCTTGTTTGATCTTCTTGATGGATAGACACTTTAATTATGATGTAATATCCTTCTTTATCTCTTGTTACAGTCTTTCTTTTAAAATCTAGTTTGTCTGATAGAAGTGTGGCTACTCTGGCTTTCTTTTGATGTCCATTAGTATGATAGATGGTTCTCTATCCCCTCACTTTCCACCTGGGGGTGTCTTTAAGTCTAAAATGAGTCTCTTGTAGGTAGCATATAGATGTGTCTTGTTTGTTTATTCATTCTGATACCCAATGTCTTTGATTGCAGCATTTAGTCCATTTATATTCAGTGACATTTTTAAATTTCTTAAAATTCTACTTTTTAAAATTTTATTTATTTATTTGTTTGTTTGTTTGTTTATATTGAGAAAGAGGGAGTGAGTGCAAACATTGGAGTGGCAGAGAGAGGGAGAGACAGAATCCCAAGTGGACTCCAGGCTGTCAGCACCAAGCCTCATGTGGGGCTTGAACTCACAAACTGTAAGATCATGACTTGAGCCAAAATCAAGAATCAGATGCTTAACCAGCTGAACCACCTATGCTAACTTAATTTAGTATCATTGTGTTACCTGTAATGTTGGTATTTTTGGTAATGTTCTCTGTTCCTTTCTAGTTTGTTGCTTTTGGTCCTTCTTTTCCCCAAAGAGTACCCATTACTTTTTATTGTAGGGCTGATTTAGTAGTCACAAACTCTTTTCGTTTTTGTTTTTCTATCAAACTTGTTCTCTCTCTTTCTTTTCTGAATGACAGCCTTGCTGGATAAAGTATTCTTGGAAGCATATTTTTCCCATTCAGCACATTGAATATATTCTATTATTCCCTCTGGCTTGCTAAATTTCTGTGGATGAATATGCTGCAAATCTGATTTTCCTTCCATGGTATCTTAAGAACCTTTTTCCCTTGCAGTTTTCAGGATTCTTTCCTTGTCTGTATTTTGTGAATTTGATTAGTGTATGTACTGGTGATGTCTGGCTGATGTTGAATTTTTGGTAGCTCTCTGTGCTGCTTGGATTTTGATGTCTGCGTCCTTCCCCAGATTAGGAACATTTTCAGCTATAATTTTTTCAAATAAACCCTCTGTCCCCTTTTCTCTATCTTCTGGGACTCCTATGATATATGAATGTTATTATCTTGTATTAAGTCGCTGAGGTCCCTGAATCTGCCCTCATGATCCATTACCTTTGTTTCCTTCTTCATTTCAGCTTCATCATTTTCCATAATTTTATCTTCTATATCACTGATTCTTCCCTCTATTTCGTCCATCATCATTGTTATGTCATACATTTGGTTTTGCATCTCAATGATAGCATTTTAAATTTGGGCCTGACTAAATGTTAGTTCTTTTATCTCTGTAGTAAGGGATTCTCTAGTGTCTTTGATGCTTTTTACCAGGCCAGCTGGTATCCTTATAATTGTTGTTTTAGATTCTAGTTCAGACATCTTACTTATATATGTATTGACTAAATCCCTAACCATCATGTCTTCATGTTCTTCCTTTTAGGATGAATCCAACCATTTTATTATTTTTTTCAACGTTTATTTTTTTTTTTTATTTTTGGGACAGAGAGAGACAGAGCATGAACGGGGGAGAGGCAGAGAGAGAGGGAGACACAGAATCGGAAGCAGGCTCCAGGCTCTGAGCCATCAGCCCAGAGCCTGACGCGGGGCTCGAACTCCCGGACCGCGAGATCGTGACCTGGCTGAAGTCGGACGCTTAACCGACTGCGCCACCCAGGCGCCCCCAACCATTTTATTATTTTGGCAGAAAAAATATAAAACGAATTTTTTTAAATAATAAAGGAAGTCAGATCCTAGGTTTGTTGTGGTGTGCTTGTTAAGAGAAGTTTGATAGAAACAAAAGATAAAAAATTAAAAATAATTCAAATAAATATTTACTTCAAATTGTTGTTTATGTATCCAAAAATAAAAACCAACAAAGAAACAAAACAAATAAACAAACAAAAGGACCCAAATGGAGCTAGTTCCTGTTTCCCCTAGAGCTAAGGATTGCAGCACTCTATGATCGGTAGATTTAGTGCCTGTGAGGTGTTCGTCCTGGTCTTCTGGGGAAGAGGCCCGTTTCACTGATTCTCAGAAGGACTTGCCCTAGTGGAGATGTGCCTCCAGGGCACAAGGGGGTGGGACCTGGTATATGCCAGGCCAGTCTCTAGTTGGTGGTGCTGTTTTTCTCTCACTGAGGTTGGTCACTGGTGGTGGGCAAGGGGTGAAATTGTGTTTACCTCCGTCTCTTGTCTGTGGAACAGGGAGCTCACGCTTACCACTCCTCAGGAAGCCCTCACAGATAAGCAAACAATTGCTACTCCTGTGTCCCTGGTCTCCATTATATCCCTTCCCTCACCCTGTCTTTTTCCAAGCTGTCCACCTGTCAGATGGTACAGTACTCCTGTGTTTTATCTCAGGTGTAGCTAGGTTTCAAAATCCCACAATTTAGAGATCCCCCCATGGCAGGGGCCCATGCTGATCATCTGGGAGAGGGTCTTGCTGCACTTTGGTTATTTCTGACTTGTCCCAGAAAATAGTCACAGGACTGTGCAGTGGTTCGGAGTTTATGGTACATCACAGCACACAGCCAGTGCCAGGATTTGCTGCCCTAAGTTGGCATTTCTGTTCCTATGCTGGTGAACAGGGGAGCTCAGTGGTGCCTACAGGGTCCTTTGTCTGAAGAAAGGCTGTATCACCTCTACCAAATGCACTCCAAGCAGGAGAACTGCTTTTCCCTGCATGACCCAGGGGATCCTCACACCATCCTGCCCACTCCTGAGACTCCAACCTCCTTCCCCTCTGGAGCACCACCAGGTGCTGCCTTAGTGATGGCACTGACCTCTGAAACTTCAGAGTCTACGCTCACTATTTATAGAGAACTGGCAGTATTTAAGTCCTCTCCTTTTTCCCAGTCAATGGTTTTGAGAAAGTGTCCCCTGTGCATGTTCTGATTTTTTTTTTCAGTCTTTCTCTGTCTCTCATTCTCTCTTTCTTCTCTCTCCACAATCAGGGCTCCCTTCCTTCCACCACAACCGCAGCTCTTTTCTCCCCCAAATCAATTTTCTGCACCTCTTACCTTCCATGGGTCACTTTTTCTGCATATAGACATGCGGCTTGGGTGTTCAGAATGATTTGATATTTATCTAGCTGTGTTTGAGGGAGGAGGCAAACTTAGGGTCACCTTACTCCTCTGCCATCTTAACTCTCTGAGAGATGTACTTACATTAATTATAGTTAAATTTTACATGTGAAAATGCTTATTTTTAAGTTTATTTACTTTGAGAGAGAGGGAGAGAACAAGCAGGGGAGGGCCAGAGAAAGAGGGAGAGAGAGACAATCCCAAGCAGGCTCCACACTGTCAGCACAGAACCCAATGTGGGGCTCGATTTCACAAACCGTGAGATCAGGACCTGAGCAAAAACCAAGAGTTGGATGCTTAACTGACTGAATCAATCAGGATCCCTGGAAAATGCCTAATTTTAAAATATTTAAAATATTACATACTTGTCTTCTTTGTGAATAATTTAAAAAATTATAAATCCTAATAGTAACATCTCAGATTTGTATCATTCACTGAACCTTGGTCTTTTATGCAACCCAATTTCCACATCAGACGTTAGAACAGTAGAAAGTCTTGTCTCCCTGAAGTCAGGATGAAGATGCCCAGATACCTGGCACAACTCAATATGCCTCCCATTGTAACAGTTGTTTCAAGCTTCAAATAAAGCATTTATTATCGCTCACCTAGTTAGAAAGCTACTGACTCCAATTTCACAAAATTTCTTTAAATACTCTTGGTTTTCTGTATAGCACATAATTTTAAGGAGTATAGCAGAGACCTAAAACTTACATTGGGAACAACAAAGTAGCCATGAAACAGGGCCAAATAGTTTAGCCTTTTGACAAAACATAAACTGCCTATCATCTTCAATTATATCTGGAGTTATGTTTTCATATTACTACCATTTTGGGTGGGAAGCTATACGTACAATGAGGAACAAGGATTATTGTATAGCTTTATTTTTTGTTTGGCTAGAATTATTTCAGCTTTCTTTATGCTGTTTCTGGCATTGTTCACTTTTATATTCAGATCTAATTAAGAATTTATCGATTATATAGATCTAGATCTAGATCAGTATATGGATATCTCAACTCATATTCTTCTGTAGATAATTCTTTTAGCTATTGTCCAGAATTTTAGTGTCTAAGATATGACACATTTACCTAAAATATCCAGGATTTCTTCCTCAAGGATTCCATTAATACAGCCATTGCATAAGTCACAGAAATACATAAAATATTGAAAGAATTGGAGTTTTAACACTGCTTGAATATGGACATAAATATACGATCTCTGCAAAATCCTTGGTAAAGGTACTACAAAATGTCATTTGCAGTGGCAATGAGATGAGTTTGTAGAAATCTTTTGATTTAGATAGAAGAAACACGTCTTTTGGGATTCATGTTTGAATTTCACATTTAAAAATATTTTTCAGTTCACATTAAAATTCAGTAATTCTGATTTTTGAGATAATATATGACAGTTAGCCACCCCAAACTTTAAGGGATTAACAGCTTTTGTTTTCTTTAGAATGCTTGCTCTGGGGAATCCAGATGCCATATCAGTAGTCCAGCTACCCTGATCACCATGCTGTGAGGAAATTTAAGCAAACCATGGGGATAGTCTTTATGGAGAGAGAAAGAGACTGAGAAACATATATACACACACAGGTGCTTGAAAACTCTTTGATTCTTTAGATATCTCATCAGGAACAAGATATATGAGTGAAGTAGCCTTTGGATGACTCTAGACCCATCTACTATGTAACTGCAACTGTATGAGGGGCCCCAGAGTATAATCAACCCTCTGGCCTGTGAGGAATAATGATAAATTATTGCTTTAAATCTTGAAGTTTTACTGTGGCTTGTTATATAACAGTAGATAACTGGAATAGTGATGGCCTCTTGGTTTTTATTTTCTCTTTAAAACTAGTTATTTCTAAATTCTCACAAATAAAAGGTATTATTTAGTAATAAAAAACTATTTACAATATCTCTGTAGACTTAACAGTTGATGGTTACAGTATAATATTGCCTCATTTAGGTTTTTAGTTGTACCTCTGCCATGCTTATTCTATGTCAGTTTTATGTATGGCCAGCTGGTCTCATCATATCTGACATAACTCAATTCTGATATAACTTCACCTCCATCGCCATGAGCTACTGTCAGTGATTGGTTAAGGTTCTAGTGTTGACATATCCTTGATTAAAAAATTAAGTTCATGTCTAATTTTACTGCTTAATATTAATTGCTGGATTAAATCAGAGACACTGATTTAAAAGGCAGTCAAATGAAAGCTATCATTTTTAAAAGAACAAATCCTATACCAGTCACTCTTCTAAGCACATTAAATGTATTTAATTATCAGTCATTTTTTTAACATAAGAACTATTATCCTATTCATCTTAGATCAGAAAATGGAAACCCAGAAAAGAAAATAACCCATGCAAGATCACATAACTTGGTCTTATCAAACTAACATGAGAGTGCAGATTCTGTAGTCAGCCTGATTTCAAAGGCTGTTTTATCCTCTGTCTTAGTTTACTCATGCCTAAAATGGAGAAAATAATAATAATCTACCTCAAAGGACTGATGCGAAGAATGGGAGCTTGGTAAGAATCTAAATTTAAGCAGCATATTTATCCTCTTATACTATTGTTGAGAGAACTGAATTAGTTAATAGAATTAACACACTTAGGACAAATACTGGGAGTGAGTAAACTTTCACTAAATATTAAAAATTATATGAAAAATGTTTCAAACAGGCTGTCAGGAAAGTCCAAATAAAAACGGTGTTTCATTTTCCAAAGTAATTGTTTCTTAAGTGAATGCAAGATAAGAGAATGGGGGGAAATGGACTAGTAGTAGGAATAACTGACCCCCAGATCAACCAGTTATTAGCCATTGAACTTGGGCAAGTCACTTTTCTTTTATCTTATTTCTTCACTTATCAACAAGAATATCTACTTTCCCTACTTTACAGGTTGACTAAATGGAATCTATCTGTCTATCTATTCAAATAATAACCCTCTCTCAAATTGTTTGCCAATAGATTCCTCACGTGCTTGTAATTATCAGTGTAGAAAACTTCAGGGTAGAAAACAAGGTATATCTCCTTGTATTCATTTTCATAGATAACTATCTCTTTAAAGGGATATTATTAGCAAGAATTAATGGAATGTTCCCAGGATGAAGTCAAGACTCAGATTAGCCAAATTGTACAATAATTACATTTTTTTCTTACAAATTTCATAATGCCACACTAAACTTATTTTGTACAATTTTTCCTGGTCATTTTTTTCTGCAGACTTGTGATTCTGTCACCTAGTTTTTTAATTTACATGATAATTCTAAAAACAAGACCCCAGTAGTCATGGCTAAGAGTACTGCACAAATGAACAATGACCCACATATAAAATCCAACTTTTCACACACATCCTTTACAAACTGACCTCCTTAGTTTTAAGGTGAGGATTGCTACAAATAATTTAGCAGGAAGCAGAATCTAAATAGGCACAGAGTGTGGAAAAAAAGATACTGGATGAAGTTGATTCCAGATGGGGGAAATGATTGATTCCAGGCAATTTTGTTTCTAGCCATTTATTAGAAAAATATTGTTATTTAAAATAATGCTCCTGGGGCACCTGGGTGGCGCAGTCGGTTAAGCGTCTGACTTCAGCCAGGTCACGATCTCGCGGTCCGTGAGTTCGAGCCCCGCGTCGGGCTCTGGGCTGATGGCTCAGAGCCTGGAGCCTGCTTCCGATTCTGTGTCTCCCTCTCTCTCTGCCCCTCCCCCGTTCATGCTCTGTCTCTCTCTGTCCCAAAAATAAATAAACGTTGAAAAAAAAATTTTTTTTTTTAAATAATGCTCCTAACCCAAGTTTCCACATTTATACAAAAATGGTATTTACAATGCTTTTTTTCCAAAGACACTTATTGAATGCTAATCTTTGCAAATTTTAAAATTGAATTTATGGATATTACACAGAATATTGAAGGCAAACATGTACACACTGCCTATTGTAGAAGACAAAATGTTTCACATTGTAAATAAGAGTAATACTGCAGATAAATGGTAGAGGAAAAGCTTTATTCCCACAGGAAAAAGTTTCATGTGGATGTGTCTTTCAGTTACGCTGGAAGAAAAGGCAGTGATCTTTTTAGATAGAGGTGATAACTTTGCACTCCAGGTGTAGTTAAGAGTCTAAGCTGAGCTCCAGTAGAGGGAAAGATCAATGTGTTGAGGACACCTCAGGAAGTCTGCAAAGGCCAATGCAGAGAAAAAGAATGGTATGGATATTTCATGGGGATATATATAAAAATAGTAAGTAGAGCATAGGAATGGTTGATGACTATGCCAAAGTGGCATGGATTTTTATGCTAGTTAAATTATTAAGTCCCTGCAGTATATGTGAAGCCTTGACCAAACACAACTAATTGGAGAGGTAACCAGTTTATTAATCTAGATACAAAGTCCTGCCTGGAGGCCTCTCATCAATTGGGAAAGAAAAGAAATCACACTGAGTGATTTTGTTCAGAACTCAAAGCAACTAAACATTACAATAGTTATCAATGAACATGTTAACTTAATTTTTTAAGCAAATAAACTTTTTACTCTTATTTTTATAAGAATAAACTTCATATGTACATCTTGGAGTGAACATAAAAATAATCACTGGAAATAGTATAAGTTCTACCAATACCAATATTAAAGTTTTATATTATTTTCCTCTGTTTCCTTATAAGGAAAGAGATACAGAAAATAATTTTCATCTCTAATTTAGAGTAGTTTTGATCAACTAACATCCATTAGAGTATATCACTTCTTTTTTTTTATTTTTTATTTTTTATTTTTGAGACAGAGAGAGACAGAGCATGAACGGGGGAGGGGCAGAGAGAGAGGGAGACACAGAATCGCAAGCAGGCTCCAGGCTCCCAGCCATCAGCTCAGAGCCCGACACGGGGCTCAAACTCACGGACGGGACCTTGAGATCGTGACCTGAGCTGAAGTCGGACCCTCAACCGACTGAGCCACCCAGGCGCCCCAAGAGTATATCACTTCTTAGAAATAATACTAATATATTTTGTAATCAATCATAAATGCATTGCAATTGTATGTGACAAAAAACTGCAAAGTACAAAGTAGTTGCATGTGTTTAGAATTAAGTGGATATATAACATAAATATTGTAAAGGATATTAAATTAGGTATATATATAATATATATAAAGACAAATCTATCTATTTCTAACATATTGTTACAACTGCAAGAAAGAAGAAAATATTATGCATTAACTTCTAATGGATTGATTACCACGACAGATAAGGATTTATAATATTATGTTAACCTTTCCTTATTATATTTGATTATGTTCTGTCCAGGGGGTGAAAAATATTTTAGTAATAATATTTTGTGAGTTTTTTTATTGCAGTTTTGTTTTGTCTTATTATTTCTTATGTTGCTTTCTCTGGCAGACAGAAATGCCAATGAAGCCACTGGGGCTGATGACTTTTCATAACTACAAGTCATGGTTCATTACAGGTAGGTTATTATGATAGCAGAAAACAAGGACTTTCCAAGAATAGTTAATTGCACTTTAAAACTGCTTGCAACGGAACTGCAAAAATCAAATGGTAGTTTGAAACAGTTGCTTGGTTCGCAGGCAGAGAAACATTTTTAAACACCTGTGGTATAAGAAATATTCACATCCAAATTATGAGAAATATACCTTTCACTTATAACTTCAGTGTTTGGTGTGAAAGTCTGTTAAAGCATTGAGAGTGCTCTGTGGACAAATGGGGAATAGGCAAAGGGACCTAGAACAAATTCATGAAGGTGGAAATTTGTAAAGATCAGAGTCAGTAATGGAAGACTTGACTGTGGGCACATCACAATTGTCAGCACTTGTTCTAACTTTCCGGCATATAAATGCAGTATAAACCCAATACTCCTTATAAAGGGTCATCCATGAGAATTCTGTAGTTCAGTTCTGCTCTTAGTTATAAGATTAAAGTTTCTGCATGAATAGCTTAAACATAGAAAATTATATGATTTATCATTATGTCCCTGTATCACTTATCACTCCTTCCTCATAGTGATTACTTAATAATTGATGATGATGATGATGATTAATGATAAAGCTAATCACAATGGTTGCATTTATTTGATCATATATTGAGTGGCAGAAATTTTGAAAACATTATTTTATATAATTCCAAGAATACACATCCTAAGCGGATACTGTTATCTTCTTTTTGTAGACGAGAATAGTGAGGCACAGATAAGTTGAGGAGCATAGCCAAAGTCAAATAATTATCATGTTGAAATTACCATATTTAAAAAGAAACTGTCTCTAAACCCAAGCACTTTAGGCAGGTGGATGAATGAATGCTATGAGTTAAGCCTCCTGTAAGTGCAGGGTGAGGGGTGTGCACATTTCCACACATACTCAAAATGTTACAATTTAATACTTAGTAAATGTCCATAAGAAGGAGAGGGATTCATTTATGCACTTAGTGGAAAAGTATTAGTTCTTTTCCAGATATTTTCACACTGCAATATTTTGATGTGTTCATCTCCACTTGATCACTTACGGCTTTTATATTGAATTCCAGAACACACAGTAGTCCATTCCACACAGACTCTATCAGAGTATGTAAGTAACTATTTAAGTAACCCATCAAGTAACTATCAAGGGAAAAGATTAAGATATCATCACATGAACTCTTGTTCATCTTGTCTCTTCTGGTCTACACAAGGTCAATTGGAAATAGGCCATGTACCCATTCTCCCCTCATCTTGGAAGTAATTTATATTTTAGTTTGCTCTGATAATTTCCTGGAAAAAAAATTGAAAACAGTGATTGTTTCAATTATTATTTTTTTAAATTCTGTTTATTTTGAGAGAGAGAGCGTGCACACAAGTGGGGGAGGGGCAGAGAGAGGGGGAGAGAGAGAGAAAGAATCTCAAGCAGGCATCAAGCTGTCAGCACAGGGCCTGATGTGGGGTTCGAAATCACAAACTATGAGATCATGACCTGAGCTGAAACTGAGTCAGATGCCAAACTGACTGAGCCACCCAGGCACCCCTGTTTTAATTTTATTTTAAAGGAATTTGGCTTTAATTTTAGTTTTAAGTAGAGATGAATATCACAATGAACCCTTTGCTAGTTCAGGCTATTCCACATATTTATCTTTAATCACCCATATCATTTTAGAAATATAATTATCCAGACCATCTTAGAAATAATTCTATCGACTCCTTTCCAAGGTAACATCTAAAAGAAGATTAGTTCTACTCAGACTCAACATTATCAAGTTATGGCACAGTTGATATTTGGATGCCAAACAGTCCAGCTTGGGTGAGATTATTTTTTTCCCTAAAAGAGAAATATACTCTTCGATTGTAGAATATACTCTTTGGTTCAGGGATTATACCCTCTCTGAGGCCAGTTTCTTAAATGTAGGAGGGTAAGGCTTGGTCATATTAATTGAACTGCTTTACCAATGAAACTAGGGGATTGAAAACATTTTAATAAGGATGGGTGGGATTTATTGAAAACACCAGGGAAGACAGGGAAAGGAGGGAAAAAAGGAGAAAGTGAAAAAACACACAACATTTAACTTACTGGTTCCATTTCACTGCTATTGTCTATTCCAGGCCCTTCATTCCTCTTTTCTCTTCATAGTTAGGCCTTTAAACTAATCTAAATATATTTCCAACTGAGGACACAGTATGAGAGAAAATACTGGGAAAAAGAAATAGAACATTTTCTAGTTGCTAAAGTTACATATTAAAAAATATGAAATGTAAACACAATGAATTAGAATTTTACAAAATAATGTAAATGTTTCAACATGTATCCTGGAAGATTATTTAAAGTTTTTTTACATTTTAATATGTAACTAATAATTTCCATAAGAGTCATAATCATGTATGCATATTAAATTCAGTATTAAACTAAATATATGTGTTAAGTTTAAGAATACACAGAG
The DNA here is from genome assembly GCF_022079265.1 of Lynx rufus. Taxonomy (NCBI): domain Eukaryota; kingdom Metazoa; phylum Chordata; class Mammalia; order Carnivora; family Felidae; genus Lynx; species Lynx rufus. The sequence goes on from NW_025814867.1 coordinate 59,788,130, forward strand.
TCTCCATCCTCTAAATAACACCAGAAAATGATGTAGTTAAATAATTAAAGGAGTGTATTTCTGCTGCTGAAGATCTCAGAATAAGACTGGAAGAAAGTGTCAGCTTCATTAAACTGGGATTATTTTTTATAATATACTCTTCCCATTTGCTTTCAAATTTACAGATGAACTTTTAGAAACCTCTAAAAGACATATACCATCATAATCAAACTGATAGAAAACATTAGATCACAATACAAACTAAGTTTATTGCAATATAATTAAAAATTTGGTGATGGAAAAAGAAACATAAATTTGTAAGTAGTATTTCACATAATCAGTGTGTAGTGAGAAGTAGTTATTTTATCACTTATAGCTGTAGAGGAATTTAAAGAGGAAATATATCTTAAGTGATAATTTGCTGAGCTAAGGAGCTGTGAGAATGACCCTGGTTTACAAGATATTTCTCTATTCAAATTTAATTTACTTTTACTTTTCTTCATACATAAAATGAAGCTATGATGAATTCAGTATTTGAAAGGATTTTTAGCTCTCAACAACATTGGTTCGTAACCCTCCCTGGAGCCTCCTTGTAATCTGAAACTGTCCCCTGTACTCAGAAGGCAGAAACCAAAGAAACCAAAGAAAGAAGTAAGCCACTCCAATTTGGTAAGTGGCACTTTTAATGAGCAAAGGAAATTACACAGGAGGCTGGTCTTGGGCAGCAGCAAGACGAATGGATCCCCGCTCCTGCCCACCAAATCTTAAAAGTTATGAAGAGAACTTAACTGGGCTCAGTCGTGTATACCATGCAGGTTCTCAGGATTATGTTTCTGGAGCAGCCCCTGGGAGTGGAAAAGATCAGCAGAACCCACATTCCAAGGACAGGGGAGAGGGTGAGGAGCCTCTGAGTGCCTGGGTCCAGTTGACAGGTCAATTGGTGGTCATGTCTTTTCCATGACATTCCCCAACAAGCAAACCCTAAATTCTAATAAAGTATTTCTCTTTCCAAATTTCCCTTTATGCTCCAACACAATTACCTTATTGTTCCTGATTATGTACTTTATTTTAAACATTTCCTTAATAGTAGTTTCAATTTTTAATAATCACTGTTTTGTCAATGAAAACATCTTTGACTCTTTTTTTTTTTTGCCAACCCACAAAACTTTTGTTTCCTTGCTTCCTCCTGTCTTTCCCTAATGTGAGTAAATGGGAACTCAATTTTTCTATTGCTCTGATTTAAAACTATGGTGTCATCTTTGATACATCTCTCTCTCTCTCTCTTTCTCTCTCTCTCTTTCTCTTTCTCTCTCACTCACTCACTTATGCAACCTTTTGAGGCTTTCTTTGAAATATAGCCAAAATGCAACTGCCTCTTAAAATCACATTTGCTTCCATACCAGTCCCTTATAATCTTTTTTTTTTTAACTTATTAGCCCTTAAAATGCAACCTTCCATTTTTAGTTAAAAATGTAAAGAACTTGAAAATCATCACTGTTTTTAAGTTTATTTACTTATTTAATTAAAAAAATTTCTTAATGTTTATTTATTTTTGAGAGAGACAGAGACAGAGTGTGAACAGCGGTGGGGCAGAGAGAAGGGAAACACAGAATCTGAAGCAGGCCCCAGGCTCTGAACTGCCAGGACAGAGCCCGATGTGGGGCTCAAACTCACAATCCATGAGATCATGACCTCAGCTGAAGTTGGATGCTTAACTGACTGAGCCACCCAGGAGCCTCCTTATTATTGATTTTTGAGAGAGAAAGATGTAATTAAAATAATAGATAACATGTGAAAATAAATGTATAAGAAAGACTAAAACTTAAGAATCAAAAGGAACAACTAGAAATAAAAAATGTTGTAACATATGTGAAGAGTTCCTTCAGTGCAGTCATCAGTAGACTCAAGGCAGCCAAAGTAAGAATCAGTGACCTTAAAGACAGATCAAGAGAAATGTTACAAACTGAAATGAAAAGAGAAAATATATATTTTTACAAAAAACATGTGATAATTTTTAACAGTAAATATACACATAATTGGAATACCAGAAGGAAAAATATAGAGAATAGAGCAAAAGAAAAAAGTCAAGAAGAACACTATACTTTATCACAAGAGAAATAAGGATGCAAATTAAAATAGACTAGTAGGAAACTATGAAACTAAAAATAAACTAGAGTGAAATATTTGATGTTAAAAAAATCCGAGAATTCTATGTTCAGAGAAATTATCCTTTAAATGTGAAAGATAAATGAAGAGCTTTTCAGACAAACAAAAAATTATCATCAAGGAATTTGTCACCAGCAGACTTTCTCTGAAAAAAATGGTTAAAGAAGTTCTTGGGGAGAATAAAAACGATATGCATCAGAAACTCAGATCTACAAAAAGAAAAAAAAAGAATCAGAGAAAGAATAATTGAAGATAAAATTAAATATTTTAACTCTTTCATTCATAATTACCTAATATGTAAATATTTGAAGTAACAATAATAGCAACGTGATGACAGCATATGGCAAAATAAGATGAATCACAGCAATGCCACAAGGAATAGCAGGAAATGGGAGTATTCTCTCATACGATACATGCACTAAATATGAAATGGTATAAGGTTATGTGAAGGTGGATTTAGATTATTTAAAAACATATTATAAATTTAAGGAAACCATTAAAGAAAAAAATTTTAAGGAATACTGTGCTGAGAAAGGAGAAAGAATGGAATCATAGAAATGCACAATTAAAACAAGAGAAAGCAGAGAAATAAAAGAAAAAAGAAACAAAATGCAATAGATAGAATAATAGCCACACAGGTAGCAAATATTAATCTAACCATATTGATAGTCAGTTTTAAGGTTAATAGTCTAGATACAATTAAAAGATGAAGTTTCCGATTGGATTAGAAAAACAAACCCACCCAACTCAAATTGTTATTTATAAAAAAACAACTTTAACTCTTTAAAAAATTTTAATTCCAGTGCAACTAACATATAGGGTAATATTAGTTTCAGGGGTACAATATAGTGATTCAGCAGTTCCATATATTACTCAGTGCTCATCAAGGTAAGTGTACTCTTTTTTCAATTTTTTAATGTTTATTTATTTTTGAGACATAGAGTGAAAGCGGGGAGGGGCAGAGAGAGAGGGAGACACAGAATCTGAAGGAGGCTCCAGGCTCTGAGCTGTCAGCATAGAGCTGGACTCAGGGCTCGAACCCACGGACCGTGAGATCATGACCTGAGCTGAAGTCAGATGCTCAATCGACCAAGCCACCCAGGTGGCCCAAGGTAAGTGTACTATTAATACCCTTTACCTATTTCACCCATCCCTCCACCCACTTCCCCTCTGATAACCATCTGTTTATTCTCTAGAGGTAAGTGTTTTTTGGGAAGAAAAACTTTATCAACTGTAAGATAGTTTATTTTTTTTCTAATGTTTACTTATTTTTGAGAGAGAGAAAGAAAAAGACAGCACAAGCGGGGGGGGGGGGGCAGAGGGAGGGAGACACAGAATCTGAAGCAGGCTCCAGGCTCTGAGCTGTCAGCACAGAGCCCAACACAAGGCTAGAACCCACGAACCTCAAGATCGTGACCTGAGCCAAAGTTGGACACTTAACCTACTGAGCCACCCAGGCACCCCCAACTCTAAGATAGTTTAAAACTGACATGATAGGAAAATATATTCCATGGTAACACTAAGTGAAAAAAGTTAGCTTTAGGAGGCTACATAATACATGATTCCATTTATATGACATTCTGGAAAAGGGAAAACTAAAGATATGAGAAATTTATCAGGTTTTCCAGGGGTGAGTGGGGAGGAAGTGTTGATTGGATGAAGCTCAGGGAATTTTTAGGGGATGAAACTCTCCTGTATAATTCTGTAATGATACACATATTATCCTATGTTTTTGTCAAAACTCATAGAATTTTGTTGAACGAAGAGGGAACCTAGTGTATGAAAATATCTAAGAAATCATTTAGTAGACCAGGAGATCTCAGAATGATATGCTTAATGTGACAAAAGAAATTAACTTTATTATAAATGTATGAAAACAATCTCACTGAAGAGAATGGGAGGAACTGTTGCTGGTCCAAATGCTGTTGGGAGTGAGTCGCAACCTTAAGAATAAAGGCAAAGTAACTGTGTACAACACTGTACTCTAGTTAATAAAGTTGTTTCCTATCAGTTAATATCTGAAACCACTGTACGTGTATACTGGAATTGAACAGTTAAGTACATGAAGATGGATGATTGCAGCCAGCTTTCTTATAGTTGGAGTAGGAGGTTACAGATGAGCAAAGAGAGTAGGCCACAATATTCTATGTGGTAATAGTTTGGCTTGAAAACATCAGTATGATCTCATATTACCCTAATACAGATACATATGGGTACATATAGAACTATTCATGGATATAAATATATTGTACCTTACCCCGCTGAGAGTGTCTAGAAGCATTGACACCCAGTAGCTAGGAACTCACCTATCTTCCAGATCTAAGCTTCTAATACTTCTCTCCAATTAAATATCTATATCTAAATATCTTTATCTATATCTAATCTATCTTATGCTCTCACAATATTTCAAAAGCATCCTATCTTTTTCAGAATTAAAGCAAATCTTACCACTGCTGACAAGCCCCAGCTCTCTACTATCTGGAGGATCTACCAACTAATTCCATACTGGCCTATTGGTTGTTCCTTAGATATGCTTAGTATATTACTGCCTCAAGGCCCTTCCATTTGCTTTTCATTCTTATTGGAAAACTACCCTAAGAACTGCCAGATATCACTTATCAGAGAGATACTTCTTGTGTTCCTGATACAAAATAGACCTCATTGTTATTCCCATAATTTTACTTTATTTCTTTTCCTAATACTTATTTCCACCTGCTATGTATGTATGTATGTGTATGCATATGTGTTTGTGTGTGTTTAATATCTATCTCTCCCAGCAGCACATGTAATTCATGAGAGAATTCTTTTCTCTGCGTGCACTACTTTGACTCTAGGGTCTAGAGCGGTTCTTGTATAAGATAATGCTTAGGAATAGTTGTTGAGGGGCGTCTGGGTGGCTCAGTTGGATGAGCATCCGACTTCAGCTCGGGTCATGATCTCACAGTTTGTGAGTTTGAGCCCTGCGTCGGTGTCTAACAGCTCAGAATCTGGAGACTGCTTCAGATTCTGTGTCTCCTCCTCTCTCTGCCCTTCCCATGCTCATGCTCTGTCTCTCTCTATCTCTCAATAATAAACAAAAATTAAAAAACTTTTTTAAAAAAAGAATAGTTGTTGAATTGGGACGCCTTGGTGCCTCAGTCGGTTAAGCATCCAACTCTTGATTCTGATTCAGGTCATGATCTCACAGTTTGAGTTTGAGCCCCACATCTGGCTCTGTGCTCATAGCTGGAGAGCCTGCTTGGGATTCTCTGTCTCCCTCTCTCTCTCTCTCTCTGCCCCTCCCCTGCTTGCTCTCGATCTCACCCACCAACATGGGTGTTAAAGGTAACATAAGTAAATATGTAAATGAAATAGTACTCGAAAGTAACAACCAAGTATGTACAACAAAATATATAGAATGTACATAGTTATTTCAATTCATAAAAGTAGACTATAAAGAATCCCATTTATATATATGCAGGCTAGAAATTAAAAAGAAAAGCTAATTTTATTAGTTTTACCTCTCATCTCATACTAACCCACTACTAAGCTTTTTTCAACTTTGTCATGACATGATCCATAAAGCACTCACCATTTAAAAAAAAAGTAGGGGGGAGGGGAAGGTGGGTGATGGGTATTGAGAAGGGCACCTTTTGGGATGAGCACTGGGTGTTGTATGGAAACCAATTTGACAATAAATTTCATATATTGGAAAAAAATAAAATACATTGAGACAAAAAAATTTTAAAAAAAAGTGGGGAGGGGCACACCTGGGTGGCTCAGTCGGTTGAGCATCCGACTTTGGCTCAGGTCATGATCTCACAGTTCATGGGTTCGAGCCCCGCATCAGGCTCTGTGCTGACTGCTTGCTCAGAGCCTGGAGCCTGCTTCAGATTCTGTGTCTCCTTCTGTCTCTGCTCCTCCCCCGCTCACGCTTTGTCTCACTCTGTTTCTCAAAAATAAATAAATGTAAAAAAAAAAAATTAAAAAAAGGATCATATATTTCCTTCTTTGATATACACAACTACAAAGGGATTTTTCCGATATTTAAAGAGATTTCTGACAGAAATGCTAGCACTGACATACAAAGTATATAATTTCAGATTCTACTGTGATTTATACTGACTTTCATCCAACTTTATTTTGATCTATATTTAAAATGTTAGAAATGAAATTCAATGATTTTCCTCAGATATGAAGTTTATTAACTATCTTCAAACTCAGGGTAAGTTATTTCGTGGACGTAAATGCTGCTAGCCACAATCTTTTTGAATTATTATGACCTGTGACCAGGAACTACTTCATGGCTAATACAGCCAAAGTGCACTTAAAAGTAAAAGCATGATTAAAGAAATTAAAGATACTGTTATGTATTCACATTTTATATTGAATAAGGACCCATAATATGCTAGTTAAAAGATTTGTTTACTGTTAATTTTAGAGTTCAGTTTATCATGGTATTCAAACCCCACTGATAACAGGAGTTTGCTAAAACTCATGTTCTATCCAGAAGACCACTAATCCTGCAGGTAGCATTGTAAATCTTTCTTTAAGGTTTGTATTATCAAATTAAAAATATTTTACCAGTTTTTCTTCTAGCATGTATAACTTCAGTTGAGTAATAAAACTACAGTTTTCCATTTAACTACTACAAATTATATCTCATTCCAGGCATGATTTGAACTGCTAGTTCATAGAAAGAATTCTCAAGCACTATTTGGAGGAATACTTAAATTCCAGAGTAATAATTTGTTGCCTTGCCATTTAGTTTCCAGAGAAAATTATTCATATGGAATTTTTGAGATATATTCCTTTATAATTTTATAAAATTTAATTAATATGTATCACCTTACAAGCTGAGCTATAAAACCACCAAATGCTCATAGTTTTGACTTATCAATTTTTTTTTTGGTTTTTTTTTTGTTTTTTTTGTTTTTTTTTTGTTTTTTAGGAAGAAGTAATTACATTTTGAAAATAACAAGTTACTTTGAGTGAATGCTCCTGATTTATCTTTGGAGACCTCACCCTCAATAATAAATTAAAAATTAATGCTATATCACCAGTTATCTAGTCTGCCCCTTCCACAGTCGCACATTTCTTTAGTGGCCCATTAAAAAACAAATTTAAAAAAATGAATCTACAACTTGCTTCACCTCTGAGAGTTGAGGGGTTTACAAAATTGTTTCTCACCATGTAGTTCTGGAAATTCCCAAGAGATATTTACATATCCTACAAATATGTCCTGATTTCCCCTTGTCATCTTATCCAGTCATCTAACCTTAGACAATCACTAGCTTTTACTGCAGATCACATTTTGCCAACTCATAACTGTCTTCACAAACTGATGTTTCTTTAGAAAGGCCATTGTGTCAAAGTAGCAATAGGATCAAAGATATTACCAAAGATTATGGTATAATTAGAAAAAAAATTAGAAAATTAAAAACTTAAAATAAATTAGATATTTTTTAATCAAGCCATTGTATGTCCTTATTCCAGAAAACAATCCTCATTTTGCCTTCAAATCAGTGAAGGTCTAATTAAGAATTTATTTCCCACCACCAGCAATCATTTCCAAAAATACAAATTAAACATAACATGACTTCAGAGGAGAATTTGGACCTCAGAAAAAAATCAATCTCTGGCAAATGTCAGACATACACAAAAATATCCACAAAAATCTCTATCCATTACCCTGTTTCAGCAATGATCTCATCATAGTCAGTCTTGTTTCCTCTGAATCCAGACTTAACTCCCAACTTCAACCACCAGCAAGGTTATTTGAACCTGATATCAGACACAATATGACTTCATCCGTTAATATTTTAGTGTCTCTCTAAACAACAAAGAATCAGTTGGAGAAATAGGACAACATACTTGATTTTGTTGGTATTTGTAATTACTGAAAAATTTTAGGCATGATTGTGTTGTGATTCTTTGTGACAAGCTTTTTTACAGTTATTTTTTTTTGAGTTATATACAAAAAAGTCCACACATTGTAATTTAGTATTGTCTGAGAACTCTTATTAATGTGAAGTCTTTGAAATGTATGTATTTAAAACTTAGAAAATATAATTAATGAATATTTTTAATTTATAGGTTTATGTACTATATTACTTAAAATTATTTATTGAAGAAACAGTTGTTTATACTATACAATTTTCCCCAAATAAAATTTGCTTATTTCATCCAAGTGGTAAGGTTGCACATGTTATTCTGTAACGTGTATTTTTTTATTAGTTACATCTAGAGGTTTGATCCAATTAAGTGTGATTTTTGTTTTTAATTAATATGCCTTCCAGGAGGAGGCACAATAATGTTTGGTCATCTTTCTTTTGGTTATGTTAGTAGATATTGGTGATCATGTGACCTTGATTCATTAATCACATAAAGATTGTAATATGATCAAAAGATACTTCTCTCATTCCTATTTCACTTATAAGCTGGAATACCTCTATAAATTAGAAATTTGCACTAATCAACATTAGGGTTACCCTGAAGCATAATATTAGATAAAATGAGATTAATTATAATTATATAATTATAGTTATATGAATGCAATTGATACATAGCCCAGATTATAATATAAAAAGGTGAGTAAAAGGTATTTGCACATTTATTCCTTTTTGACACAAAGTATTCTATTGCTGCCTTAGCCACTGAATCTAAGGTAGGTACTCTTAGATGTTTACATGTTAATTTTTCCTTTCCCCTTTGTCAACACATTCTGATTTCTTTTTATAAGGGGATGTGTGTGTGTGTGTGTGTGTGTGTGTGTGTGTGTGTGTAATGTATATTATATATGTATATACACAAATTTTTTCCTTCCCAATATAAACACATAGCCTCCCTCACCATCAATATCCCAAGCCAGAGTGATATGTTTATTACAATTGATGAGTCAACATTTGCACATCATTATCACCCCAAATCCATAGTTTGCATTAGAGTTTGCTCTTGGTGTTGTACATTCAATGGGTTTTTGCCAAATGTATAATGGCATACCTCCACAATTATAGTGTCACACCAAGTTTTTTACTGTCCTAAAAATCCTCTATGCTCCACCAATTTATTCCTTTCTCTCCCACAAACCACTGGCAATGACTGATCTTTTTTACTATCTCCATAGTTTTACTTATCCCAGAATGTCTTATATTTGGAACTTATATGATTGTTCAGATTGTCTTTTTTCAGTTAGTAATAGATATTTAAGTTTCTTCCATGTCTTTTCATGGTGTATTAGCTCATTCATTTTTTCTACTAATACTTCATTTTATGTATGTACCACAGTATATTTGTCTATTAATTTTTCATTTGTCAACCAAGAAAGACATCTTAGTTGCTTCCAAGTTTTGGAAATTATGAAGAAAGCAGGTTTTTGTACAGACATGTTTTCAACTCCTTTGGATAAATACCAAAGATCACAGTTGGCTGGATCATATGCTTAGTTTTGCAAGAAACTACCAAACTGTCTTCCCAAGTAGCTGTACATTATGTATTCCCACCAGCAATGAATGAGAGTTCCTATATCTCTACATCCTTACCAGTATTTGGTGTTTTAGGTGTTTGGGATTTTGGCCTTTCTAAAAGGTGTGTAGTGGTATCTGTTTTAATTTGCAATTTCCAAATAACATCTGATATTGGTCATTCTTTCACATGCTTATTTGCTATCTGTGTGTCGTCTCTTAAGGTATTCAGATATGTTCATTTTTAAATTGTGTTTCTCTTATTATAGAGTTTTAAGAGTTCTTTGTATATTTGGCATAATAGTCTTTTCTCAGATATGTCTTTTGCAGATGTTTTCTCCTAGTTTATTTCTTCTCATTCTATTGACTGTGTCCTTCATGGATAAGTTTTGTTTTTGTTTTTAATGAAGTCCAGCTTATCAATTTTTTCCTTCATGAATAATACCTTTGGAGTTGTATAAAGAAAGTCATCATGAAACCACATTCATCTATCTTTTCTCCAATACTGTCTTCTTGGAGTTTTTAGTTTTGCATTTTACATTTAGTCTGTGATTCATTTTGGATTAATTGTTGTGAAAATATGTAAGATTTGTGTTGAGATTTATTTTTGCACATGGATACAAAGCTGTTCAACACCATTTGCTGAAAAGACTATCCTTTCTCCATTGTATTCCCTTTGCTTCTTTCTCAAAAATCTGTTACCTATATTTGTGTGGGCGTATTTCTGGGTTCTCTTCTGTTCTATTGATCTACTTAATTATTCTTTCACCAATACTTTGCTTACTTGATAACTGGAACTTTATAGTAAATCCTGAAGTTGCATGGTGTCTGTCCTTTGACTTTATTTTTTCCTTCAACAGTTGTGTTATTGACTATTCTTAATCTTTTGCTTTTATATATGAGCTTTAGAATCAGGTTTCTACATACATAAAATAACTTGCTATGATTTCTTGCCTTACTGCATTAGGTAGGACTTCCCACACAATGTTGAAAATGAATTGTAAGAAGGGACATTCTTGCTTTCTTCCTGATCTTAGTGGAAAATTTTTCTAATATCTTACATTAAATATAACATTATCTTTAGGATATTTTTGTAGATGTTCTTTATCAATTTGATGAAGTTCCCCCATTCCTCTTTTTTTTAGTTTTTATCATTAATGGGTGAATTTTATTAAATGCCTTTTCTGCATCAATATAATCATTTGATATTTCTTCTTTAATCTGTTAATGTTATGGATTATACTAATTGATTTTCAAATATTAAACCAGCTTTGAACACCTGGAATAAGTCCCACTTGGCCATCGTGTATAATTCTTCTTATAGGTTGTTTGACTTCATTTGTCAATATTATATTGAGAATTTTTAAATCTATATTCATGAGAGATCTAGATCTGTAACGCATTCTGCTTTGAAGCAATAATGGGGCCAACTCCAAGCCATGGTGTGTGATTGGTCCAAATTAACTGTAACATTGCATAACTTATTGTCCTCTTTTGCAGATAAATGTGGTCAAGTGATTAAGTTCTTGCCAGTGAGACAAAACCTGATGAGAGGAAAGGGTTTCTTTTTTGGTGGTAAAGGGGATAGACGTGGTTTTCCTCAGTCCTTTATCCTTCCTACTTTCACATTCTTCATCACTGAATGTAGGTATGGTGGTTTGAAATGAAATAGCCATCTTGTGATCATGAGAAAAAGGCCCAGAGAATTATAAATATGTGTGATATTTAAGTCACTGATAAAATTCCAAAAGAAAGGATTAATTATAGATTTTGTTATATTAGCAAAATAAAGCTTTATTTTTAAGTTATTATTTATTAGTCATCTGTTTACTTGCAATGAAAACATTTCCAATGATATGGTTTCCTAAAAATATTGGTCTATTTTATTTTCAAGGGACTAATGGTTTTGAATTATGTCTGTGTGTTTCTAAGTATGTTTTATAATAGGAGACCAAGAGGTAATAGTTTTCTATCAGTCATTATTTTAACAATATTTTCTATTATTTGATAAGAATTTACTGAGCACATACTCTACATAATAATAGCACAGGTAAACCGGTGACCAACGGGTTAATGGGACTAATAAGCACAGCTGCAACTTTTTGCCCAGGCTTTTTTATTTGCCTTTAAATTTCCCTGACTCTCCTCCTCTGAGTAGGTGGGTTTAAGGCTTGCTCTCCCACTTCCTTATTTTGCTGCCTCTCAAGTATACCCTTCTCTTGTTGCATACTTGATGTCTCAGTAACTGGCTTTGCTGGACATCTGGCAGACAAACTTGGGTTTGGTTACAGATTTGGCCAGCCAACCAGGAGATCTTTGCCCATGATTTGTTAGGCCCCAGCCAGTAACCAGAGACTGGTGACAAGTCCAAGCAGCTGCCTAGGCTCTTTGTTCTTGGGCCATCCTGCCCCCCCACCCCCTGCTGGGAGCTCTAGCCTCAGTGCTTAACTTAAATCTTGTGACAAGGAAAGTTTTTGGGTTGGGTTTGGTTTGGACAGACATCTCTTGGTGAGTATTTCGTGTGTAATAGCACATGAACTTATTCCTCCCATTTGGTTTGACTTAGAATTTTTCCATTCAGTTGCCTCCAAATAGAGGATTTGTGTTCTTTTCTTGCTTAAGAAAAGGCTGACTAGAAAGCTGTTTAGTTCAGTGAAACACTGACTTTTAGGGAGAAACTAGAAATCGGGAAGCCATTTGCTTCAGTTACTAAAGCCCTGACTTTTGGGGAGGAACCAATGCTCACAGCAGCACTCAGGGCTTCATTTGGTTGGTTTGTTGATGCAGATTTTAGTATCTTTGAATAAAACCAGCCATGTTCTAATTGAAAAATGGGAAATGAGAATTTGATCCCCACATGCAGGCCTTCAGACTGTATTTTCCAAAGTTGTCAATTTTTTGCAACACTGCTTGGCCACAATATTAGACACCAGAGAAAAACGACCAGTTAATGCATCCATAAATTATAATACCATCTTGCAATTAGATTAGTGTTGTAAAAGGGAGATACCTGGAAACTGTGTCAAGATTTGTTTTTCATTTTGTTTGTATATTTGTATGTGTGTCCATGTATGTTTGTAAATGTGAAAGATTTTCTCTACCCCTGGATGGTACTGATAAAATTAATTTGTAAAGAGGCTTTACTTAGTTGGTTTAAAGGTAAGTACTTGTAAGAATTGTGTACTTTAAATCTCAGAAAGATAGACACTAACTCAAATGATTTACAAGTCAACATGATCTGGGAAAAATAGTTGGTATTAAAGGTAATTTAAGGTTATCTTAATTAAGATAGGCTTGTCTCAAGAATTATCAGTATTACATAGAAAACTTTTATTCTGCCTATGGTTACTGAAAGTCAAGTAAGTTCATGTTATCTCTACTGCAAAATTTGTAAGAAAAAAAAAAACCTTGAACTTTGTCTAATGCCTTATTTAGTTCCATGGGCAAGCTTTATGGGCAATCTAAGAACAGAAGCAGAGGTAAGTGATATAGATAGATAGATAGATATAGATTTATTAAATTTTTTTGACGTTTATTTATTTTTGAGAGACAGAGCATGAACAGAAGAGGCTCAGAGAGAGAGAGGGACACACAGAATCGGAAGCAGGCTCTAGGCTCTGAGCTGTCATGACAGAGTCTGGTGTGGGGCTTGAATTCACAAACTGTGATATCATGACCTGAGCCGAAGTCAGATATTCAACCTACTGAGCCACCCAGGTGCCCCGAGGTAAGTGATTTTAATAAGTGTAATAAAGACTACTGAAAATAAGGGAAACAATATGCAAGGAAAGAGACCAGTTGTTTAAGAGGGAAAACTTAGGACAAAATCTGAATGAATGTAAAAATGTATGTTGTAGAGGTTTGTGAGAAGGAAACATTTAGAAAAGAATTTTGGGCATAGTCAACAGTAAGATTAAGGAGAATTAGTATATAAAAAAGCTTATTAGGGACTGATCAACACATGGAGAAGAGAAGGGAGAATAAAGAAGCAAGTTTAGGCAGAATGTTGAGAGGTGATACAATATTAACAGAACACTTCGTTGATTTTCTAAGAAGTTCTAAAAGTTGGATTGCCCTTGAGAACCATCTTAAATTGGAGCAAAGGGCTACACTTTTATAATGGTCATTGGATGTGACTACCTGGGAAAAGGAGATAACCTTAGCAAACACAGCTGTCTTTCATCAAGGCAATCCCCAATAACATCTGAGAGTTGAGAGTTTTGGTGGCCTCCCTACAGCTGGAGGCCCTTCATTCCTGTTGGAGACTCTGAACATTTCAGCACTTACCACAAGAACTCAGATCCACACAGTGCTCTGAATGTCCTAGTCCCAATAAGTATATATCAACATGGGAGTGACAGGAGGAAAAAGGAAGGATTACATAAAGTGTTTAAAAAATCCATCTAGTAGAAATGAATGAGTTTTAATTCGGAAGTACATAAGATTGCCATTTGGTTTTTCTCCTTGCTAAAATGGCAGTGTTATTAATACTATTGGTCTAAATTGTAAACAAGTGTTTTTATTTATCTTTAATAAGTCTAAAAATCAATCTAATCAGTCTAGAAAACGAAATCTCTGTTTTGTCGTTATAGGTCTTTAATTACTTCAGAAAGTTGAATCTTCTCAATATCAAAAAAGCTGTTTTGGGGCACCTTGGTGGCTCAGTCGATTAAGCGTCCGACTTTGGCTCAGGTCATGATCTCGTAGTCTGTGAGTTCGAGCCCCGCATTGGGCTCTGTGCTGACAGCTCAGAGCCTGCGGCCTGCTTCAGATTCTGTGTCTCCCTCTCTCTCTGCCCCTCGCCTGCTCACGCTCTGTCTCCCGCTGTCTCAAAAATAAATAAAACATTTAAAAAATTTTTTAAATAAAAAATAAATAAAAAATCTATCTTGTTAACAACTATATAACCCTCTGCATTTGCCTTTAGAATCTCTTATAGCCACCTTCTCTAAATACATAATTAAGTTTTCTAATAATCTATATTTCAGACAAAATTCTCAAAATTCAACTTATGTTTTTAATTTTTTAAGTTTATTTTACTTACTTGGAGAAAGAGAGTGAGAGAGAGCACAAGAGGGGCAGAGAGAGGGGAGAGAGAGAGAATGTCTAGCAGGCTACACTGTCAGCACAGAGCCCAATGTGGGCTCAAACTCTCAAACAGTGAGATCATGACAGCCAAAATCAAGAGTCAGTTGCTTACCCAACTGAGCCACCCAAGAAGCTCTCAAAATTCGACTTCTAAATAAAGTCTTTTTGAGTAATTAGGCTTGTTGATCTGGTATATCAAATTACAAGGGAAGCATTGTCAAATAAATGATGGTAAATCTTCTTAGGTTATATTGTATGGGTGAATGTGATCACTGTTCCAGAAACTTTCCTAAAGTTTTGATATGTGCTAGTATAATCACAGAAATAATCAAATCTCCTCGTCAATTGCATTGGTAAACCACGGCCCTCTTTGAGTCTTGCCATTTACAGTTATAGTTTTACTCTCATGCTCTTGCAAATGTATTTCTTCTTTAAGGAAATTCATAAAAATCTTCATAGAAATATTTTGACAACTACAGGTCTGTGATAATTTCTACAATTGGAAAACAGCATTCAAACAGACATGGGATTGAATGAATTGAGGAAGAAGAGTTGTCAGTCTCAGATGCTATAGAGTCCTTTTGTACATTGAAGCAAATTCTATTAGCAATAGCAAAGGACAGAAAAAAAAGGCTTCCAAGTATGCATGTAAGTATGAAACACTGATAGATTTATCATTTTATGCTATCTAAGAGATCCAAGATGAATAAAACCTGTTTAGACTCATTGTCAACTTGTCCTATCATTTTTTATCATGAATTTGTTAGGGCTGATTTGGCATCAGCACTCTTTGAAGGAAGCCCAAAATATGCAGGTGACAACCCAAATAAGGATCATGACTTATTCTCTGAACATGTGATTGCAATAAGAGCAGGAAGGCAAAGAACTGTTAGCAATGCCATAGTAACTGCCCAGATTCAAATATTTCTGACTTGAAGTGGTTTCTTAAATCATTATCAGAAAGATTAAAGGTGGTTCCTGGAGAAACAATAGATCAAATTTCCCCCCAGCTATTGAGAAAGTACACTGTTATGTTCAGCAATATGTCTATCCAAGGCTATCCACAGAAGCTTCCCAGATTCCTAAAGATCTTTACCTTCAGCTCTGGAAACAAAGCCAATGGTTAAATAGCTCACCAATCACTGCTAGGGAGCTGGATTATCTGATTTATCTAATGAAGGCAGGAGCAAGGTTAGAAATGAGAGCAAAAACAGCCAAAGATTCTAAAGATTTCAATTTTGTCAACTTTGGAAGACTGCCAAAGAGCTATACATTCAGGTTCCTGATTTAAAAGAACTACCAACTCAATACCTCCAGGGATTACTAGAGAATATGAAAAAAAAAATACTATGACTCTCATTAAAAACACTGCTGATTGTCTGTTTACTCTTCCAGATTTAAGAAAACTGTTTCTTGTAAGCTATGTATAACTTAAAGAAATTTGGTAACAAATACCCTTTTCCTCCCTCCAGAATTCAGAAACTGAGTATTCTTATATTTTCATGGCACTGCATTTATTTGCAGAAGTTCTATAAGAATCTGTTCTCCTTATGATAGGACACCATTGGAAATGTTGGTCATATTACCAAAGATTTGACTGGAATGTCATATTTAGGGAGATATGCATAGACTCAGATATGACCTTACAGCTTTAAGGAACTAAGGTTGGTATTATGGAGCCAATGAAATCCCTTGGAAAAATCAGCCTGTTACCTTGTTTATTACATGGTTTCCAACAGCCTTGACAGGTGAGTAAAGAGGGTCACTTCCTGGCAGGTGCTAGATCCTCAGGATGTTTTGAGGACCTTGAGAAGAGAGGAATCCATCAAAATGTATAGGTATTACAGGCAAAACTCTGATGGCAAATATTTGGTTTGGCTTTTTAGCCCCAAAAGGCTCTTAAAAGTAATTTTAAATTCCTTTTCAAGGAGTGAAAAGTTGTAACAAAACAAATTAAACAACTATGTGGCCAATCATTATTCTTTCTGTGCTTAGGCCAAGTTTGTTAAAAGTGGACTTATTCTTTTTTTTTTATTTTTCAATATATGAAATTTATTGTCAAATTGGTTTCCATACAACACCCAGTGCTCATCCCAAAAGGTGCCCACCTCAATACCCATCACCCACCCTCCCCTCCCTCCCACCCCCCATCAACCTTCAGTTCTCAGTTTTTAAGAGTCTCTTATGCTTTTGCTCTCTCCCACTCTAACTTCTTTTTTTTTCCTTCCCCTCCCCCATGGGTTTCTGTTAAGTTTCTCAGGATCCACATAAGAGTGAAACCATATGGTATCTGTCTTTCTCTGTATGGCTTATTTCACTTAGCATAACACTCTCCAGTTCCATCCACGTTGCTACAAAGGGTCATATTTCATTCTTTCTCATTGCCACGTAGTACTCCATTGTGTATATAAACCACAATTTTTTTATCCATCAGTTGATGGACATTTAGGCTCTTTCCATAATTTGGTTATTGTTGAGAGTGCTGCTCTAAACATTGGGGTACAAGTGCCCCTATGCATCAGTACTCCTGTATCCCTTGGGTAAATTCCTAGCAGTGCTATTGCTGGGTCATAGGGTAGGTCTATTTTTAATTTTCTGAGGAACCTCCACACTGCTTTCCAGAGCGGCTGCACCAATTTGCATTCCCACCAACAGTGCAAGAGGGTTCCCGTTTCTCCACATCCTCTCCAGCATCTATAGTCTCCTGATTTGTTCATTTTGGCCACTCTAGCGTGAGGTGATATGTGAGTGTGGTTTTGATTTGTATTTCCTTGATGAGGAGCGACGTTGAGCATCTTTTCATGTGTGTGTTGGCCATCCGGATGTCTTCTTTAGAGAAGTGTCTATTCATGTTTTGTGCCCATTTCTTCACTGGGTTATTTGATTTTCCTGGTGTGGAGTTTGGTGAGCTCTTTATAGATTTTGGATACTAGCCCTTAGTCCGATATGTCATTTGCAAATATCTTTTCCCATTCCGTTGGTTGCCTTTTAGTTTTGTTGGTTGTTTCCTTTGCTGTGCAGAAGCTTTTTATCTTCATAAGGTCCCAGTAGTTCATTTTTGCTTTTAATTCCCTTGCCTTTGGGGATGTGTCGAGTAAGAGATTGCTACGGCTGAGGTCAGAGAGGTCTTTTCCTGCTTTCTCCTCTAGGGTTTTGATGGTTTCCTGTCTCACATTCAGGTCCTTTATCCATTTTGAGTTTATTTTTGTGAATGGTGTGAGAAAGTGGTCTAGTTTCAACCTTCTGCATGTTGCTGAAAAGTGGACTTATTTTAAAAATTAGTCTTAATTTGACTATCTTTGGTGGAAATGAAGCTTTTAGAGAACCACCTTTCAGTAACACACCTTTGTGTATGTTAGATCCTATTTCTGATTAACTGTCTTTGAATGTTTGTTTGCCTATAAAACTGGACTGGATCCTAAATTCTGATTTCCTCTAGGTCTGGATATGACTATTCAAATTAAGGTTTCCAATTTTCTCCCATTCTCTTTATTTATAATCATTGAGAACTAAAAGTACTATTTCTTCCTGTAGCCCTGCCACCTGAAGCTAGGCAACTTGAGGTAATATCCAGAGAAAAATTGCCACAATGGCCCTAGACAATCTTCATGCCTGCAGCTGTATGGGCTATTCAGAAAGATCACCAGATACCTACAGGTAATTGAATATGTTTATTCCAGCTGTCCTGATTTGATAGATCAGCAATTGTAAAATCCAGACTGAGATGTTCATGGTAGGGAACAGTTTTCTGGATCAAGGACAATGAAGAGCTAGATACAGTGATGACTCAGCTCTTGTCCATTGCAGAGGACCCCAGAACAATTGGGCAGATTAAGCTGCCAAGATGGCAGCCTATACAAGATTCCAAAACTCTATAATGACTTCAGTACCAGACACAGACTTCACTAAATAGCAACTCTAATATTCCCTGGAGGTCCTGAGATGAGCAAAAAATGGGACTTAGACACCATGTTGGCACTAAACACGGCTAGAAATAGAATAAATCCTTATCCCAGAACTTTTTATGGAAGAAATAATTAACCATATTCACCAAAGCACCCATTATGGGTGAGGCGCTACTCCAGTAGATCCAGAAATATATAAAGGTCCCAATCTTCAGAGACCTGTTTTAAAAATGTGACATTTTTGCTAAAAACAATCCTAAAACAGGAGCCCCAGCAGTTCTAAAAGCTATACAACTTAGAGGCATCTTTACCTGGCAGACTTTACCATGGTGCCGAAAACAGGTAATTTTCAATATTTGCTGATCTATTTTTTAACATTTTTAATCAGAGTACAGTTGACATGTAATGTTATATGAGTTTAAGTGTACAACATAGTGATTCAACATCTCTATACCTTATGCTTATGACTAGTGTAGCTACATTCTGTCACCATACAATGCTATTACAATATTATTGACTGTATTTCCTATGCTATACCTTTTATCCCCATAACTTACTCATTATACATCTGGAAGCCTCTAGTTTCTACTTTCTTTCAACCATTTTTCCCATCCTCCCACTACCCCTTCCCTCTGGCAACAGTTATCTGTATATTTTTTTTCTGATTCTATTTTGTCTTATGTTTTTTGTCTGTTTTGTTCACCATAAAAAAAAAGTGTGGGATTTTGCCACTTGTGACAACATGGATGGAATTAGAGGGTATTATAGCAAATGAAGTAAGTCAGAATGAGAAAGATAAGTACCATATGATCTCACTCAGATATTTGCTGGTATTTGTGGACACCTTTACAAGCTGAGTTGAAGCTTTTCCATACTATTCAGAGAAAACTTTAGAAGTTGTAAAATTTTTAAGCAAAATCATTTTTAGGTTTGGATTGCCGCTAACAATGCAGAGAAACAATGGAGCAGTATTTATGGCAAAAATCACACAAGTAGTGTCCAATGCCTTGGGCGTTCAATGGAAGTTACCCTTCCTGGATGCCCTCAACAATCTGGAAAAAAAAAACAGAAAAAATCAAGTTTGGCAAAGATATGCCGAGAAACCAACTTAACTTGGGAAAAAGCCTTACTAATTACCCTGAGGTAAGGTAAGAGTAGCCTCTAGAAGTAGGCTTGATTTAAGCCCCTTTGAAATGTTATATGGAAGACTTTTTTGACACTCTTTTCATGACTTGATGGGGCTCACATTAGAGAATTAGATACTATCAGGTACATTAAGTACATAAATTTACTTCATCAGGTTTATGTACCCCACAGATGTGCTTTTATACCACCTGAATCTTGGAGACTTATTAAAGACTTGGAAGAGCAAGCACCCAGAGAACCAAATCCAACTTTGTTGGACAATACTTTTATGAGGTGCTGTTAACTACCAACTCTTCAGTGAAATCATAAGGGATTTAAGCTGTGGATTCATCACACTGAAGTTACAAAGAATCCACAGGTTCCCTATACCCTGTCAGCAAGGAGAACATCAACAAGAACACTGGTTGGACCAACAAGCCTCTGAGGGACCTAGAAATATTTGGGAGAATTGATCCAAAGAAATCCATCTGTAAGTACAACAAGCTATTTAGTTGCAACAAATCTCCGCTAAGGCTCTAGATAAAACATAGTATAAGCACTATTAACCAAAGTACAAAAACCTTGTTAATTCGGAATGTTGGGATTCAACCTTGAACTAAAGAATATGTATAAATGGGTGAAGAAGGGTTCAATTCCTATAATTGTGATCTTCACCCCATTTCAGCAGGAAGTAACTAGAGAGGCCATCATCCCAATTGCCTCAAGAATGAGAAATGATGAAAAGAAAGTGGGGGTTGGAAGCCTAATCAAAGGGTTATTTGGATTAAGAAGGGCAACTGCAACTTTTTACCCAGACCTTTTTTTGTTTGCCTTCCAATTGCCCTCACTCTCCTCCTTTCTGGGATGTGGTTTGAGGCTTGCCTTGTCTTTCTCCTGTTTGCCTGCCTCTCAAATAACCCCTTTCCTTGTTGCATACTTATGCCTCAGTAATTGGCTTTTCTGGACACTGGGCAGATAAACTTGGGTTCCGTTACAAGTACCTTGAACCTGGTGTAAGGAATAAGATTGTTTAATATTGTTAGTACTGATATTGTTAGTATATTTTTGAGTGACAATTTTATTTGCTTTAAAATGTCTTTTAAATGTAATAATGTTTAAAGATGACTCACAGTCATGGTTTTGAAGGTAGTCATTTCTATTTCAGTAATTAGAATGCATTTCAAAACAATTTCAATAAACCACTGAAGCTATTTATTGAAAAATAGGTATTAAGTGTCAACAGTATCCAGTATTCTACATTCTTGAGTTACTGCAACAAACAAAGCAGACAAGTTCTTGCTTTTATGAAATCTATAGTATACTTAGTGGAAAGAGACAAGAACAAAGTAAAACAATCGATAGATAATTTTAAAGAGTATTGTGATCAGAAAAACATTAAGACAAAGTTTTAGAACTGGTAAAGTGAAGTTACTTAGAGTGATACAACATAAAATTACATCACAGGAGTAATTTAGAACTGTCTTTAATGTCTCAAAAGAAATCTAACATTTGAAAAGATGAATAACTTCAATAATAGTTTCAGCTTAATGAGCCTTGTCAAACTGCTTGCTCAGAGATGAAATAACTTACACTCTTACTTTAAAACTCTGATTTGGACTAAAAATTCTATGGCATTCTTTTGGATAACTTTACTAAGGTACCTGGTCATTTAGATCTCAGGATGGGGGAATCAGCAGATCTGGGTTCTAGTCCCAGCCCTATACTAACAAGCTACCTGTCTTTGGAAAATCGTACCATTCAGTTGTAGGGATTTAGTTCCTCTGAATTCAGGTTTTCTCATCTGCCTACTGAAGGGCTAAGGCTAATGATATTTAATGCCTGTTAACATCGAAGGGTTGGGCTTCATCAGGGTAAGATTCTGGGGAAAAAGTTTTTGGTGAGAAATACAGTACATGAATATCAAAGCACATTGTACAAATTTACAGATACAGAGGGTTGAATACTTTTTTTTTGCAGTTTCTTTTTTTTTCCTGTATTATATCTTTTATTTAAAAAAAAGTTTTTGAGGGGCGCCTGGGTGGCGCAGTCGGTTAAGCGTCCGACTTCAGCCAGGTCACGATCTCGCGGTCCGTGAGTTCGAGCCCCGCGTCAAGCTCTGGGCTGATGGCTCAGAGCCTGGAGCCTGTTTCCGATTCTGTGTCTCCCTCTCTCTCTGCCCCTCCCCCGTTCATGCTCTGTCTCTCTCTGTCCCAAAAATAAGTAAACGTTGAAAAAAAAAAAAGGTTTTGATATAATTTATTGTCAAATTGGGTTACACACAACACCCAGTGTTCATCCCAACCAGTGCCCTCTCAATGCCCATCACCCATTTCCTCCCCTCCCATACTCCCCATCAGCCCTCATTTTTTTCTCTGTATTTAATAATCTCTTACAGTTTGCTTCCCTCTGTCTCTATTTTTTCCCCTTCTCCCCCCACACCCCTGGTCTTCTGTTAAGTTTATCAAGATCCACATATGAGTGAAAACATAGGATATCTGTCTTTCTCTGACTGACTTATTTCACTTAGCATAATATCCTCTAGTTCCATCTATGTTGCTGCAAATGGCATGATTTCATTCTTTCTCATTGTCAAGTAGTATTCTATTGTATATATAAACCACCACTTTATCTATTCATCAGTTGATGGACATTTAGGCTCCTTCCATAATTTGGCTACTGTTGATAGCGCTGCTATAAACATTGGGGTACATGTGCCCCTATGCATCAGCACTCCTGTATCCCTTGAGTAAATTCCTACTAGTGCTATTGCTGTGTTGTAGGGTAGTTCTATTTTTAACTTTTTGAGGAACCTCCACACTGTTTTCCAGAGCGACTGCACCCATTTGCATTCCCACCAATAGTGCAAGAAGTTTCCTGTTTCTCCATATGCTCACCAGCATCTGTAGTTTTCTCAGTTATTCATTTTAGCCACTCTGACTTGTGTGAGGTGATATCTCAGTATGGCTTTGATTTGTATTTCCTTGATGATGAGTGACGTTGAGCATAATTTCATGTGTCAGTTGGCCATCTGGATGTCTTCTTTGGAGAAGTGCCTATTCGTGTCTTCTGCCCATTTCTTCACTGGATTATTTGTTTTTTGGGTATGGAGGTTGGTGAGTTACCAATTTTGGTAACTAGCCCTTTACCAATTTTGGATACTAGCCCTTTATCCGATATGTCATTTGCAAATATCTTTTCCCATTCCATCGGTTGCCTTTTACTTTTGTTGATTGTTTCCTTTGCAGTGCAGAAGCTTTTTATCTTGATGAGGTCCCAATATTTCATTTATGCTTTTAATTCCCTTGACTTTGGAGATGTTTTGAGTAAGAAATTGCCACAGCTGAGGTCAAAGAGGTTGTTGCCTGCTTTCTCCTCTAAAGTTTTGATGGTTTCGTGTCTCATGTTTAGGTCCTTCATCCATTTTGAGTTTATATTTGTGAATGGTGTAAGAAAGTTGTCTAGTTTCATTCTTCTGCACGTTGCTGTCCAGCTCTCCCAGCACCACTTGATAAAGAGACTGTCTTTTTTCCATTGGATACTCTTTCCAGCTTTGTCAAAGATTAGTTGGCCATACATTTGTGGGTCCAATTCTGGGTTCTCTATTCTATTCCATTGGTCTATGTGTTTTTGTACCAATACCATACCATATTGATGATTACAGCTTTGTAGTAGAGGCTAAAGTCTGGGAATGTGATGCCTCCTGCTTTGGTTTTCTTCTTCAATATTACATTGGCTATTCAGGGTCTTTTTGTGGTTCCAAACAAATTTTAGGATTGTTTGTTCTAGCTTTGAGAAGAATGCAAGTGCAATTTTGATTGGGGTTGCATTGAATGTGTATATTGCTACGGATAGTATTGACATTTTAACAATATTTATTCTTCTAATCCATGAGCATGGAATGTTTTTCCATTTCTTTGTGTCTTCTTCAATTTCCTTCATGAGATTTCTATAGTTTTCAGCATACAGATCTTTTACATCTTTGGTTAGGTTTATTCCTAGGTATTTTATGGTGCTTGCTGCAATTGTAAATGGGATATTTCTTGCTTTCTCTTCCTGTTGCTTCATTATTGGTGTATAAAAATGCAACCAATTTCTGTGCATTGATATTGTATCCTGTTACCATGCTGAATTCATGTTATCAGTGCTAACAGTCTTCTGGTGGAGTCTTTTGGATTTTCTATGTAGAGTATCATGATGTCTGCGAACAATGAAAGTTTGACTTCTTTACCAATTTTGATGCCTTTTATTTCATTATGTCTGATTTCTGATTCTAGGACTTCCAACACTATGTTAAACAACAGTAGTGAGAGTGGACATCACTGTCATGTTTCTGATCTCAAGGGGAAAGCTCAGTTTTTCCCCATTGAGGATGATATTAGCTATGGGCTTTTCATATGTGGCTTTTATGTTTAAGTATGTTCTTTCTATCCTGCCTATC
This sequence comes from Lynx rufus, assembly GCF_022079265.1. Lineage (NCBI taxonomy): Eukaryota > Metazoa > Chordata > Mammalia > Carnivora > Felidae > Lynx > Lynx rufus. The sequence continues at coordinate 59,812,273 of NW_025814867.1, forward strand.
TTGAGGATTTAATTAAGAAAGGATGTTGTATTTTGTCAAATGCTTTTTCTGCATCTATTGACACAATAATATGGTTCTTATTCTTTCTTTTATTAATGTGATGTATCACATTGATTGATTTGTGAATATTGAACCAGTCCTGCAGCCCAGGAATGAATCCCACTTGATCACGATGAATAATTCATTTACATGATGTTGAATTCGATTTACTAGTATCTTGTTGAGAACTTTTGCAGCCATGTTCATCAGGGATGTTGGCCTGAAATCCTCCTTTATAGTGGGGTCTCTGGTTTGGGAATCTAAGTAATGTAGGCTTCAATAGAATGAGTTCGGAAGTTTTCCTTCCATTTCTATTTTTTTGGAACAGCTCGAGAAGAATAGGTATTAACTCTGCTTTAAATGTCTGGTATAATTCCTCAGGGAAGCCATCTGGTCCAGGACTCTTATTTGTTGGGAAATTTTTGATAACTGATTCAATTTCTTCACTAGTTATGGGTCTGTTCAAATTTTCTATTTCTTCCTGCTTGAGTTTTGGTAGCGTGTAGGTGTTTAGGAATTTTTCCATTTCTTTCAGGTTGTCCAGTTTTTTCCTATAGAATTTTTCATAGTGTTCTCAGATAACTGCTTGTACTATGAGGGATTGGTTGTGATAAATCCATTTTTATTCGTGATCTTACCTATTAGGGTCCTCTCTGTTTTCTTTTTGAGAAGCCTGGCTAGAGGTTTATCAATTTTTTTTCAAAAAACTAACTCTTAGTTTCATTAATCTGTTCTACTTTTTTTTGAGTCTATATTGTCTATTTCTGCTCTGATATTCATTATTTCTCTTCTGCTGGGTTTCAGTTTTTTTGTTATTTTTGTTCTGCTTCTAGTTCTTTTAGGTGTGCTGTTAGATTTTGTATTGGGAATTTTTCTTGTTTCTTGAGATAGGCCTGGATTACAATGTATTGTATTACATTGTATTTTCCTCTTAGGACTGCCTTTGCTGCATCCCTTTGTATTGTTGCATTTTCATTTTCATTTGTATCCATGTATTTTTTAATTTCTTCTTTAATTTCCTGGCTGACCCATTCATTCCTTAGTAGAATGTTCTTTAACGTCCATGAATTTGGAGGTTTTCCAAACATTTTCCCGTGGTTGATTTCAAGTTTCATAGCGCTGTGATCTGAAAGTGTGCATGGTATGATCTCAATTCTTTTATATTTATTGAGGATTGTTTTGTGACTCAGTATGTGAACTATCTTGGAGAATGTCTCAGGTACACTAGAGAAGAATGTATATTCTGCTGCTTTAGGATGAAAAGTTCTAAATATATCTGTCAAGTCCATCTGGTCCAGGGTATCATTCAGGGCCATTGTTTCTTTACTGATTTTCTGTCTATATGATATGTCCATTGTTGTAAGTGGAGTATTAAAGTCCCCTGCAATTACCACATTCTTACCAATAAGATTGCTTATGTTTGTGATTGTTTTATATATTTGGGTGCTCCTGAATTCAATGTATACACATTTATAATTTTTAGCTCTTTTTGATGTATAGACCCCATAACTATGATATAATGCCCTTCTTCATCTCTTGTTACAGCCTTTAGTTAAAAGTCTAGTTCGCCTGATATAAGTATGGCTACTCCAGCTTTCTTTTATCTATCCAGTAGCATGATAGATAGTTCTCCATCCTCTCAATTTTAATCTGAAGGTGTCCTCAGGTCTAAAATGGGTCTCTTATAGACAGCAAATAGATGGTTCTTGTTTTTTAATCCATTCTTATACCTTATGTCTTTTGATTGGAGCATTTAGTCCACTTACATTCAGTGTTATTATTGAAAGATATGGGTTTAGAGCCATTGTGCTATCTGTAGGTTTCATGTTTGTAGTGATGTCTCTGGTCCTTTGTGGTCCTTGAAATATTTCACTTACAGAGTCCCCCTTAGGATCTCTTATAGATAAGGTTTAGTGGTGATGAATTCCTTCAGTTGTTTTGTTTGTTTTTTGGGAAAACCTTTATCTCTCTTTCTATTCTGGATGACAGGCTTGCTGGATAAAGGATTTTTGGCTGCATATTTTTCCTGTTCATCACATTGAAGATCTTGCCATTCCTTTCTGGCCTGCCAAGTTTCAGTAGACAGGTCTGCTCCTACACTTATGTGTCTGCCCTTATATGTTAAGCCCTGTTTAACCCTAGCTGTTTTCAGAATTCTCTCTTTATCTTTTTATCTTTTATCTCTTTGTTTTTGCATCTTTATCTTTGTATCTTTTGCCAGTTTCACTATGATACGTCATGCAGAAGATTGATTCAAGTTATATCTGAAGGGAGTTCTCTGTGCCTCCTGGATTTCAATGTCTGTTTCCTTCACCAGATTGGAGAAGTTCTCAGCTATGATTTGTTCAAGTACACCTTCAGCCCCTTTCTCTCTCTTCTTCTGGAACTCCTATGATACAGATATTTTTCCATTTCACTGAATCACTTAGTTCTCTAATTCTCCCCTCATGATCCAGAATTTTTTTTCTCAGCTTCCTATTTTTCCATAATTTTATCTTCTATTTCACTTATTCTCCTGCCTCTTCAATCCTTGCTATGACTGCCTCTGTTTTATTTTGCACCTCATTGATAGCATTTTTAAATTCATCATTACTATTTTTAGTTCCTTTATCTCTGCAGCAATAGACTCTCTGCTGTCTTCTATGCTTTTTTTCAAGCACAGATTATTATTTTATTATTCCAAATTCTTGTTCAGTTATATTGTTTATAACTGTTTTGAGCAATTCTTTAGCTGTCATTTCTTCCTGGAATCTTTCTTGAGGAGAATTCTTTTTCATCATTTTGGCTAGGTTTCTGTCCCTTCTGTATTTTAAAAGATTGTTATGTGCCCTGCACCTGCAAGCACTATTATTTTAAAGAGGGGTCTGGGGCGCCTGGGTGGCGCAGTCGGTTAAGCGTCCGACTTCAGCCAGGTCACGATCTCGCGGTCCGTGAGTTCGCCCCGCGTCAGGCTCTGGGCTGATGGCTCAGAGCCTGGAGCCTGTTTCCAATTCTGTGTCTCCTTCTCTCTCTGCCCCTCCCCCGTTCATGCTCTGTCTCTCTCTGTCCCAAAAATAAACGTTGAAAAAAAAATTAAAAAAAAAAATAAAGAGGGGTCATACACTGTCCAGGGCCTGACCCTTCAGGAGGGTGTATTTATATTAAGAGAGAGCACATACATATGAGGGAGGGGCAGAGATGGAAAGAGAGCATCCCAAGCAGTCTCTGCACTTCCAGATGAACCCAGGGCTCAAACTCACAAAACCACAACAACATTACCTGAGCCAAAAACTGAGACAGACTTTAACCGACTGAACCACCCAGCTGCCCCTATTTTTAACTTTTTGAGGAACCTCCATACTGTTTTCCAGAGTGACTATACCAGCTTGCACTCCTACCAGCAGTGCAAAAGCGTTCCCCTTTCTCTGCATCTTCACCAACATCTATTTCCTGAGTTGTTAATTTTAGCCATTACAACAAGTGTGAAGTGATAGCTCATTGTAGTTTTGACTTTTATTTCCCTGATGAGTGATGTTGAACATCTCTTCATGTGTCTGTTAGCCATCTGGATGTCTTCTTTGGAAAAATGTCTATTCATGTCTTCTGCCCATTTCTTAACTGAATTATTTGATTTTGGTTGAGTCTGGTAAGTTCTTTATAGATTTTGGATACTAACCCTTTTTCCAATATGTCATTTTCAAATATCTTCTTACATTCCATGGGCTGCCTTTCAGTTTTGTTGATTATTTCCTTTACTGTGAAGAAGTTTTTATTTGATTCAGTCCCAATAGTCCATTTTTGCTTCTGTTTCCCTTGCCTCAGGAGATACACCTAGTAAGAAGTTGCTATGCCTGAGGTCAGAAAGCACAGGTTGCTGCCTGTGTTCTCCTCTAGGATTTTGATGGTTTCCTGTCTCACATTTAGTTCTTTCATACATTTTGAATTTTTTTTGTGTGTATGGTGTAAGAAAGTGGCCCAGTTTTCCCAACACCATTTGTTGAATAGACTGTTTTCTATTGGATATTATTCCTACTTTGTCAAAGATGAGTTCACCATATAACTGTGGGTCCACTTCTGGGTTTTCTATTCTGTTCCACTGATCTACATGTCTATTTTTGTGGCAGTACCATACTGTCTTGATCACTACAATGTTGTAATATAACTTGAAAAAGAAAAGCAAAGCTGGAGGCATCACAATTTTGGACTTCAAGATTGCTTTGGCTATTTGGGGTCTTTTGTGATTCCTACAAGTTTTAGTATTGTTTGTTATAGCTCTATGAAAAATGGTGGTGATAATTTGATGATTTCATTAAATGTGTAGATTGCTTTGGGTAGTATAGACATTTTAACAATATTTGTCCTTCCAATCCATGATCATGGAATGTTTTCCCATTTCTTTGTGTTGTCTTCAATTTCTGAACAAAGTCCAAGACAATGGGCCTGGTAAGGATAAGTTGTACTTCAAACACTTTTCTGAGGTATAATCAACAGGAATTTTCAGTCAGTCGGTCATAAAGAGGGAGAGGGTTGAGGTAATTTTCAATTACTGAGCTTTCTACCTTGGAAAATGGAACAGTAAATGAATTTAAGAAAATTGAAATCCTACTATGCATCTTTACCAATCACAGTAGTATGAAACCAGAAATCACAAGAAAAAGCCTGGAAATAACACACACACTTGGAGGCTAAACAATGGGATACTAAACAACCAATGTGTCAACAAAGCAATCAAAGAGGAAACTAGTTCCTTTCGGTATAAGGTTACATGGTTTATTTGAGCTTTTTCTTGTTCCTTCAGGTAGGCCTGTATTACTATATGTTTTTTCGCTTAGAATGGCTTTTGCTGCCTCCCAAAGATTTTGGACTGGTTTGATTTTCGTTTGTCTCCATATATTTTTTTTTAATTTCCTCTTTTAAATTTATTCAGGCTTGTTTTGTGCCCTAACACGTAATCTATTCTGGAGAATGTTCCATGTATACCTGAAAAGAATGTGTATAGGGGCACCTGGGTGGCTCAGTTGAGCATCTGACTCTTGATTTTGGCTGAGGTCATGATCTCATGGTTCATGAGATTGAGCCCTGTGTTGAGCCCTTCACTGGCAGCATGGAGCCTCCTTGGGTAGACTATTCTCATTGGTAGGTGTATGTTTCCTACCCCCACCCCCTTTTCTACATGTTAATCATGTCCTTCCCTTGTGGCTTACAAGGTTTCTGCTGAAAAATCAGGTTTTCCCACGTAGGTCACTTTTTGTTGTGATTTTACAATTTCTTTGTCTTTGATGTTTTAATTATGATGTGATGTGCTGTGGACCTCCTTGCATATATCTTGTTTGGAACTCTCAGTACTTCTTGGAACTTGAGGTAGGTTAGTGAAGTTTTCAGCTATTATTTCTTCAAATCAATTTTCTACCCCTTTCTCTATTCTACTGGGACCCCTATAATATGAATGTTTGTTCACTTGATGTTATCTAATAGATGTCTTGACTTATTCTAATTTAGGCAGAATGGTTCCTCTTAAACTTGCTGCAATGTTCTTATGTATCCTTTCTTTGGTATCTGGCAGGAGCTATGTTTTTATGTTAGTTATTCTTTTAAATTCCGGCTTTTTCCTGAATGAAGAAAATAAGAAATAAGATGACAAAAAAATAGAAAGTACAAAAATGAAAACCACAAAGTAAAAAAACCCAAAATTTATAATTTTTAGTTCATACATAATACAAAAGATAAAACAACCCATGGTTTATTTTCTATGTTCCAGCACCACACAGGATGGTGTGGGCTTGAGAACTCTGGGCTCACAGTGTTTGCCAACTCACACTGAGCACCAGATCTGTTGATAATGGCATCTGGATCCCACTCTAGTCTAGGCTTTTAAGGTGGGGTAGTAACAGTTTCCCACCCCCTCCACTCCCTGATACCTGGAGCGTGTTCTTGTAGCACTTTGCATTGCTTGGTGTAGTTCTAGTTTTGTCTTTCTTGTGCTAGTTGCTCTTTTAAACTGTGGCTATTTTCCTATTTCCAGAGACAGGGGAATCTATGCCTGGTTGCTCAATGCTATCCCTCCCTATGACCATTCCACTGCTTTGGAGTTTCCTTTGTTACAGTGTCTCTTGTTCTCTTTTACTATTCTATCTTTAGTTGTGTAGAAGATGTTTAATGTGCCCTCAATTCTTCTTCAGGAGGAATTATTGTATAGTTATAATGTGGTGTTTCATCCAGGAGGTGAGTTCAGGGCCTTCCTATGTTTCCTAAGGAAACTGTTCAACTCCATGAATGGCTGTTCACTGAAAAACAACAGTATCTCTAAACAAGGTTTTAAAAGATGGGAATTACTAGTTTTAATGAGCTCAGTTGCCATACTCACTTGCTATTACATGAACAGGCTTTGTCAGAGCATTTCTCTTAATATCATTTTCACATGGAACTATACTTGTAGAAAATGTTTGATGTTAGTATGTTTTAATGATACCATTGGCCAATTACATCTGATATTGAACATAGAAGTGATTTTTATGCAACATAAGGTTGTTTTTCTTTTGGAAATTAAATGGAGAAATATATTCTTTGTCATATGATCTATTTGATCTACAAACAGAATATGTATAATTATTTAAAATTTACTGTTAATACTTCAAAGTTGTACTTTTTCTCTTAAAGTCCTGTATTCCCATTTTTAATATAAATTTTTATACTTAAATATTATGAATGCCTTGATGGAATAACCATACCTGCTGTGTGTGTTTGTATGCGTATCTATATATTATTTTATGGAACACATACAAACTTTGATTATAATGTAAAAAATGATACTTTGAAAATTAAGGTCAGAAGTGGTGAGATATTGGTGAAAGGGTACACATTTCTGTTGTAAGATGAATAAGTTCTGGTGATATAATGTATAGCATGGTGATACAATAGTGTTAAGAAGAAGATCTTAAATGGCACCACTACATATGCAAAATAGGAAATTATGTGAGGTAGTGAAGGTGTTACCTGTCAAAGTTTATATATGCTTTATCAAGTGCTTAAACTTACACAATGTTGTATATCATTTACATCACAAAAAGAAAAAAAGAAAACGTTATGGTATATGAAAGAAGTCCATAACAAATACCACAAACTACTCCATTTATATGAAAGGTCCAGAATAGGGAAATTCATAGAGAATAAAAATAAAATAGTGTTGGTCTAGAGCTAGGAGGGTAGAGGGATGTGGGTAATAAGTGCTTATGTGTACAGGGTTTCCTTTTGGGGTGTTATAAGTGTTTTATAATAGTGGTGATAGTAGTGCAATTCTGAATAAACTAAACTATACTGTACATTTACTTTTTTTATTTAAAACATTTTTATAATGTTCATTTTTGAGACACAGGGAGACACAGAATCTGAAGCAGGCTCCGAGGCTGTCAGCACAGAGTCCGGCGCGGGGCTCAAATTCATGGACCGTGAGATCATAACGTGAGCCAGTCAGACGCTTAACCAATTGAGCCACCCAAGTGCCCCAAATATAGTGTACATTTTAAACGGTGATTTTATTGCATGTATATCCTACCACAATATAGCTATTTCTTTCTTTATTTATTTATTTATTTTTGTTCTCAGTATAATATTCTTTTTTTTTTTATATGAAGTTTATTGACAAATTGGTTTCCATACAACACCCAGCGCTCATCCCAAAAGGTGCCCTCCTCAATACCCATCACCCACCCGCCCCTCCCTCCCACCCCCCATCAACCCTCAGTTTGTTCTCAGTTTTGTTTTTTTTTCAAAGCAAATATTTTATTTTATTTTTTTTATTTTTTTATTTTTTTTTATATGAAGTTTATTGACAAATTGGTCTCCATACAACACCCAGTGCTCATCCCAAAAGGTGCCCTCCTCAATACCCATCACCCACCCGCCCCTCCCTCCCACCCCCCATCAACCCTCAGTTTGTTCTTAGTTTTTAACAGTCTCTTATGCTTTGGCTCTCTCCCACTCTAACGTCCTTTTTTTTTTTTTTTTTTTTCTTCCCCTCCCCCATGGGTTCCTGTTAAGTTTCTCAGGATCCACATAAGAGTGAAACCATATGGTATCTGTCTTTCTCTGTATGGCTTATTTCACTTAGCATCACACTCTCCAGTTCCATCCACGTTGCTACAAAAGGCCATATTTCATTTTTTCTCATTGCCACGTAGTATTCCATTGTGTATATAAACCACAATTTCTTTATCCATTCATCAGTTGATGGACATTTAGGCTCTTTCCATAATTTGGCTATTGTTGAGAGTGCTGCTATGAACATTGGGGTACAAGTGCCCCTATGCATCAGTACTCCTGTATCCCTTGGGTAGATTCCTAGCAGTGCTATTGCTGGGTCATAGGGTAGGTCTATTTTTAATTTTCTGAGGAACCTCCACACTGCTTTCCAGAGCGGCTGCACCAATTTGCATTCCCACCAACAGTGCAAGAGGGTTCCCGTTTCTCCACATCCTCTCCAGCATCTATAGTCTCCTGATTGGTTCATTTTGGCCACTCTGACTGGCGTGAGGTGATACCTGAGTGTGGTTTTGATTTGTATTTCCCTGATAAGGAGCGACGCTGAACATCTTTTCATGTGCCTGTTGGCCATCTGGATGTCTTCTTTAGAGAAGTGTCTATTCATGTTTTCTGCCCATTTCTTCACTGGGTTATTTGTTTTTCGGGTGTGGAGTTTGGTGAGCTCTTTATAGATTTTAGATACTAGCCCTTTGTCCGATATGTCATTTGCAAATATCTTTTCCCATTCCGTTGGTTGCCTTTTAGTTTTGTTGGTTGTTTCCTTTGCTGTGCAGAAGCTTTTTATCTTCATAAGGTCCCAGTAATTCACTTTTGCTTTTAATTCCCTTGCCTTTGGGGATGTGTCGAGTAAGAGATTGCTACGGCTGAGGTCAGAGAGGTCTTTTCCTGCTTTCTCCTCTAAGGTTCTGATGGTTTCCTGTCTCACATTTAGGTCCTTTATCCATTTTGAGTTTATTTTTGTAAATGGTGTGAGAAAGTGGTCTAGTTTCAACCTTCTGCATGTTGCTGTCCAGTTCTCCCAGCACCATTTGTTAAAGAGGCTGTCTTTTTTCCATTGGATGTTCTTTCCTGCTTTGTCAAAGATGAGTTGGCCATATGTTTGTGGGTCTAGTTCTGGGGTTTCTATTCTATTCCATTGGTCTGTGTGTCTGTTTTTGTGCCAATACCATGCTGTCTTGATGATGACAGCTTTGTAGTAGAGGCTGAAGTCTGGGATTGTGATGCCTCCTGCTTTGGTCTTCTTCTTCAAAATTCCTTTGGCTATTCGGGGCCTTTTGTGGTTCCATATGAATTTTAGGATTGCTTGTTCTAGTTTCGAGAAGAATGCTGGTGCAATTTTGATTGGGATTGCATTGAATGTGTAGATAGCTTTGGGTAGTATTGACATTTTGACAATATTTATTTTTCCAATCCATGAGCAGGGAATGTCTTTCCATTTCTTTAAATCTTCTTCAATTACCTTCATAAGCTTTCTATAGTTTTCAGCATACAGATCCTTTACATCTTTGGTTAGATTTATTCCTAGGTATTTTATGCTTCTTGGTGCAATTGTGAATGGGATCAGTTTCTTTATTTGTCTTTCTGTTGCTTCCTTGTTAGTGTATAAGAATGCAACTGATTTCTGTACATTGATTTTGTATCCTGCAACTTTGCTGAATTCATGTATCAGTTCTAGCAGACTTTTGGTGGAGTCTATCGGATTTTCCATGTATAATATCATGTCATCTGCAAAAAGCGAAAGCTTGACTTCATCTTTGCCAATTTTGATGCCTTTGATTTCCTTTTGTTGTCTGATTGCTGATGCTAGCACTTCCAGCACTATGTTAAACAACAACGGTGAGAGTGGGCATCCCTGTCGTGTTCCTGATCTCAGGGAAAAAGCTCTCAGTTTTTCCCCGTTGAGGATGATGTTAGCTGTGGGCTTTTCATAAATGGCTTTTATGATCTTTAAGTATGTTCCTTCTATCCCGAGTTTCTCAAGGGTTTTTATTAAGAAAGGGTGCTGGATTTTGTCAAAGGCCTTTTCTGCATCGATTGACAGGATCATATGGTTCTTCTCTTTTTTTTTGTTAATGTGATGTATCACGTTGATTGATTTGCGAATGTTGAACCAGCCCTGCATCCCAGGAATGAATCCCACTTGATCATGGTGAATAATTCTCTTTATATGCTGTTGAATTCGATTTGCTAGTATCTTATTGAGAATTTTGGCATCCATATTCATCAGGGATATTGGCCTGTAGTTCTCTTTTTTTACTGGGTCTCTGTCTGGTTTAGGAATCAAAGTAATACTGGCTTCATAGAATGAGTCTGGAAGTTTTCCTTCCCTTTCTATTTCTTGGAATAGCTTGAGAAGGATAGGTATTATCTCTGCTTTAAACGTCTGGTAGAACTCCCCTGGGAAGCCATCTGGTCCTGGACTCTTATTTGTTGGGAGATTTTTGATAACCGATTCAATTTCTTCGCTGGTTATGGGTCTGTTCAAGCTTTCTATTTCCTCCTGATTGAGTTTTGGAAGAGTGTGGGTGTTCAGGAATTTGTCCATTTCTTCCAGGTTGTCCAATTTGTTGGCATATAATTTTTCATAGTATTCCCTGATAATTGTTTGTATCTCTGAGGGACTGGTTGTCATAATTCCATTTTCATTCATGATTTTATCTATTTGGGTCATCTCCCTTTTCTTTTTGAGAAGCCTGGCTAGAGGTTTGTCAATTTTGTTTATTTTTTCAAAAAACCAACTCTTGGTTTCGTTGATCTGCTCTACAGTTTTTTTTAGATTCTATATTGTTTATTTCTGCTCTGATCTTTATTATTTCTCTTCTTCTGCTGGGTTTAGGCTGCCTTTGCTGTTCTGCTTCTATTTCCTTTAGGTGTGCTGTTAGATTTTGTATTTGGGATTTTTCTTGTTTCTTGAGATAGGCCTGGATTGCAATGTATTTTCCTCTCAGGACTGCCTTCGCTGCATCCCAAAGCGTTTGGATTGTTGTATTTTCATTTTCGTTTGTTTCCATATATTTTTTGATTTCTTCTCTAATTGCCTGGTTGACCCACTCATTCGTTAGTAGGGTGTTCTTTAACCTCCATGCTTTTGGAGGTTTTCCAGACTTTTTCCTGTGGTTGATTTCAAGCTTCATAGCATTGTGGTCTGAAAGTATGCATGGTATAATTTCAATTCTTGTAAACTTATGAAGGGCTGTTTTGTGACCCAGTATATGATCTATCTTGGAGAATGTTCCATGTGCACTCGAGAAGAAAGTATATTCTGTTGCTTTGGGATGCAGAGTTCTAAATATATCTGTCAAGTCCATCTGATCCAGTGTCTCATTCAGGGCCCTTGTTTCTTTATTGACCGTGTGTCTAGATGATCTATCCATTTCTGTAAGTGGGGTGTTAAAGTCCCCAGCAATTACCACATTCTTATCGATAAGGTTGCTTCTGTTTATGAGTAATTGTTTTATATATTTGGGGGCTCCGGTATTCGGCACATAGACATTTATAATTGTTAGCTCTTCCTGATGGCTAGACCCTGTAACTATTATATAATGTCCTTCTTCATCTCTTGTTACAGCCTTTAATTTAAAGTCTAGTTTGTCTGATATAAGTATGGCTACTCCAGCTTTCTTCTGGCTTCCAGTAGCATGATAAATAGTTCTCCATCCCCTCACTCTGAATCTAAAGGTGTCCTCAGGTCTAAAATGAGTCTCTTGTAGACAGCAAATAGATGGGTCTTGTTTTTTTATCCATTCTGATACCCTATGTCTTTTGGTTGGCGCATTTAATCCATTTACATTCAGTGTTATTATAGAAAGATACGGGTTTAGAGTCATTGTGATGTCTGTCTGTTTTATGCTTGTAGTGATGTCTCTGGTACTTTGTCTCACAGGGTCCCCCTTAGGATCTCTTGTAGGGCTGGTTTAGTGGTGACAAATTCCTTCAGTTTTTGTTTGTTTGGGAAGACCTTTATCTCTCCTTCTATTCTAGATGACAGACTTGCTGGATAAAGGATTCTTGGCTGCATATTTTTGCTGTCTAGCACCCTGAAAATCTCGTGCCAATTCTTTCTGGCCTGCCAAGTTTCAAAAGAGAGATCAGTCACGAGTCTTATAGGTCTCCCTTTATATGTGAGGGCACGTTTACCCCTTGCTGCTTTCAGAATTTTCTCTTTATCCTTGTATTTTGCCAGTTTCACTATGATATGTCGTGCAGAAGATCGATTCAAGTTACGTCTGAAGGGAGTTCTCTGTGCCTCTTGGATTTCAATGCCTTTTTCCTTCCCCAGTTCAGGGAAGTTCTCAGCTATTATTTCTTCAAGTACCCCTTCAGCACCTTTCCCTCTCTCTTCCTCCTCTGGGATACCAATTATGCGTATATTATTTCTTTTTAGTGTATCACTTAGTTCTCTAATTTTCCCCTCATACTCCTGGATTTTTTTATCTCTCTTTCTCTCAGCTTCCTCTTTTTCCATAACTTTATCTTCTAGTTCACCTATTCTCTCCTCTGCCTCTTCCATCCGAGCCGTGGTGGTTTGCATTTTGTTTTCCATTTCCTTTAAAGCGTTTTTCAGCTCCTCGTGACTGTTCCTTAGTCCCCTGGTGTCTGTAGCAAGAGATTCTCTGCTGTCCTGTATGCTGTTTTCCAGCCCAGCGATTAATTTTATGACTATTATTCTAAATTCACTTTCTGTTATATTATTTAAATCCTTTTTGATCAGCTCATTAGCTGTTGTTATTTCCTGGAGATTCTTCTGAGGGGAATTCTTCCGCTTGGTCATTTTGGATAGTCCCTGGTGTGGTGAGGGCCTGCAGGGCACTTCCCCTGTGCTGTGGTGTATAACTGGAGTTGGTGGGCGGGGCCGCAGTCCGACCTGATGTCTGCCCCCAGCCCACCGCTGGGGCCACAGTCAGACTGGTGTGTGCCTTCTCTTCCCCTCTCCTAGGGGCGGGATTCACTGTGGGGTGGCGTGGCCCGTCTGGGCTACTTGCACACTGCCAGGCTTGTGATGCTGGGGATCTGGCGTATTAGCTGGGGTGGGAAGGCAAGGTGCACGGCGGCAGGGGGGGCAGGCTTAGCTCGCTTCTCCTTAGGTGATCCACTTCAGGAGGGGCCCTGTGGCAGCCGGAGGGAGTCAGATCGCTGCCGGAGGTTTGGCTCCGCAGAAGCACAGAGTTGGGTGTTTGTGCGGAGCGAGCAATTTCCCTGGCCGGAACCGGTTCCCTTTGGGATTTTGGCTGGGGGATGGGCGGGGGAGATGGCGCTGGCGAGCGCCTTTGTTCCCCGCCAAACTGAGCTCTGTCGTCCGGGGGCTCCGCAGCTCACCCTCCCTTTGTCCTCCAGCCTTCCCGCTTTCCGAGCAGAGCTGTTAACTTATGACCTCCCAGAGGCTAAGTCGCGCTTGCTGTCGGAACACAGTCCGTCAGGCCCCTCCGCTTTTGCAAGCCGGACTCGGGGGCTCTGCTTGGCCGGCGAGCCGCCCCTCCGCCCCGGCTCCCTCCCGCCAGTCCGTGGAGCGCGCACCGCCTCGCCGCCCTTCCTACCCTCTTCCGTGGGCCTCTCGTCTGCACTTGGGTCCGGTGACTCTGTTCTGCTAATCCTCTGGCGGTTTTCTGGGTTATTTAGGCAGGTGTAGGTGGAATCTAAGTGATCAGCAGGACGCGCGGTGAGCCCAGCGTCCTCCTACGCTGCCATCTTCCCAGAATCCCTATAGCTATTTCTTTAAAAGGAAAATCAGTGGAAGGATAGTTTCTATATATAAGTTACATTAAAATAAAATTCAAGTTTAATTTTCTTAATCTACCCGTGGCAAAAAGAAAATAGGAAAAAGAGAATGTAACTATTTTAATTACAGTAAACGTCATAGTTATCAATAATAATGAGGCTTCTAAAAAAAAGAGAATACCAAATGTGTATCCAGAAAGAACATTTAGCTAAATATGGCACATGAAAATGCATTTATTCTCCCTGTTAAAATGAAGGTAATGTATTGTAATGCATATAGTTCCAAGCAAAGTGTTTGACATAAAAATCATCATTTATTCTGATAGACCTGAATTGGATTGGTAAAAGGGATCAGATATATGAAATTGAAGAAAGTCAGAAGTGGAATGGAGAGTAGCAGTGGGCCAAAGGAAAAAAATATAAGGTATTATAAGATTCTCCATATGGACTGGCTATCCAATTCCTCATCCAAATTCTTCAGTTCAGCATTATTCGCTTAAGCAGAAATTTTTGCAATATTTATTTAAAAAGCTGAACTATCCCAGACACAAAATCTTTATCTATATTTTAGAGGTCACTCAAAAATGTCAGGTCCCTTGTTCAATCACCCTAGAATAAAGCCTTATAGTGAACAAATCTTCTGATTGAAATACACTTTCCAAGGTTTTTCTTAATGACTTACTTTGAAATTTGAAAGGATGGCCATGAATTTTATTCCACTTGAGGAAATTTCTAATGGAAATATCAGAAAGCACAGTAGGCAAATAAAGGTGTCTGGAGAAACACTGACAATTCAGAGCATACAAGAAAATTTAAATCAAGAAAAACAATGCAACATATTGCATGTATTACATCCATGCAGAGAAGAGCAGTATCTTTCTGAATAATATATAGTCAAAGAACAAAATACTTTAGGGTAAAAGACCAGACAGCAGGCAATGAAAGATAATTAAAGGAAACTTCAAATAGATACACACTGTGTCAAAGAAAAAATGAACATGGACAGTTGATAGAGGGACTTATCAACGAAGTCCTGAAAAAAAATTTTTTTCCCAGAACTGAAGGATAGGAATTATCAGTTTGAAAGCATAATCCAAATATCTAAATTTAAAACATTTAGAGAAGTCCTAAAGACTTGGAGTAAGACACAGGATTTAGGAATACCAAGAATTACAATCATAGTATCGTTGGTCTCCCAAATACTAGTTGTTAGAATACACAGAATAATTTAAAAAACTTTTTCCTTCAGGGAGTGAAGGAAAAAAAACCTGTTATATTTTCTAGCAGATATATATATTTAATATATATGTAATTTATATACATATAAATTTATCTATCAGATTATAAGAAAGATAATAAGAAAAGTATTTTCTTATAAATGATTAAGTGATTAATATTCCATTTTAGTTTTGTTGATTATTTCCTTTGCTGTGCAGAAGATTTTAATTTTTATGAAGTCCCAATAGTTTATTTTTGCTTTTGTTTCTCTTTCCTCAGAAGACATACCTATTAAGAAGGTGCTATGGCCGATGTCAAAGAGGTTACTGCCTGTGTTCTCCCCCAGGATTTTAATGGTTTCATGTCTCATATTTAGGTCTTTAATCCATTTTGGATTTATTTTTGTGTATGGTATAAGAAAGTCGTCCAATTTTCCCAACACTATTTGTTGAAGTGACTGTCTTTCCCACTTTGTCAAAGATTAATTGATCATATAATTGTGGGTCCTGCACAGCGAAGGAAAAAAATCAACACAACTAAAAGGCAACCTATGGAATGGGAGAAACTATTTGGAAATGATATATCTGGTAAAGGGTTAGTGTCTAAAACATATAAAGAACTACAAAACACAGCATCTAGTGAAACATAATACAAGTAAAAATGGGCTGAAGACATGAATAGCCATTTTTCCAAAGAAGACCTACAGATGGCCAACAGGAACATAAAAAATGCTCCTCATCCTTCATAAGCAAAATACAAATCAAAACTAAATGAGATATTACCTCACACCTGTCAGAATAGCTAAAATCAACAAAAGAAACAACAGATGTGGAGAAAGGGGACTCTCTTACACTGTTGTAGGGAATGCAAACTGGTGCAGTGCAGCCACCATGGGAAATGGTGTGGAGATTCCTTAAAAAGTTAAAAACAGAACTATCCTATGACCAATCAATTGTACTACCAGGTGTTTACCGAAAGAATACAAAAATACTAATTCAAAGGGCTACATGCACCCCTATGATTATAGCAGCATTATCTACAATAACCAAATTATGGAAACAGTCCAAATGTCCATCAGCTGGTGAACAAAAGATGTGGTGCATATATGCATGGTGGAGTATTACTCATCCATAAAAAGAATGAAATCTTGCCATTTGCAAGGATATGTGGATGGAGCTAGAGAGTCTAATGCTATGCGAAGTTTAAGTCAGAGAAAGACATTTGCCATATGATTTCACTCATATGTGAAATTAAAGGAACAAGGAAAATGAGTATAGGGGGAAAAAGAGAGGGTGAACCAGGAAACAGACTGTTCACTCTAGAGAACTGATGGTTACCAGAGGGGAAGTGAGTGGCGTGATGGGGATTGAGGAGTGCTCTTGTGATGAACACCGGGTGTTGCATATAAGTATCAAATCACTAAGCTGTACAATGAAACTAATTTAACACTGTATGTTAACTGCAATTAAAAAAAAAAAAAAGGTTTAATATTCCCAGCACCTTTTCTTCATAAGCTCCTGGAAGAGTGCAACCAGACCCAAGTGAAACAGTGAGACTGAGAAACAAAATAGTAAGTCTGCCTTTTGGGCAAATAAGACAAACAAAAAGTATATGTATTTAAACTATGACAGTACTAATAGGTCAAAATAAGAATTGGTGTTTGCAAATTTGTAGGTGAAACATAAAGCAGTATTATAACCAAACATTGCACACAAGAAAAAAGAATCATAGTGAACTACATAGATAACACACCATGAAATTACTGATTCAATCAGAAAGTGTGATATAACTAACGAGTAAACAGAGACAGAAGTGTATTGTGTTGGGGTAAAAAAGCTAAATGTTCATCTCTAATTGATCAAAATAGAGATATAAAATTATCTGGAAATATCAAGGTAAGTACCAGGATAAATGGATTACACCATTAGAAATTTTACCTTGTCATAGTAGAACTGATAACGTAGAAGGATGAGATGAGATTGTTAAGACTTAAACTGCTACTTGTATATCCCTAAATAATAATTACATATGTATATATAATAATTACATAATTACTATGTATATTTATATATCTATATCTATATCTATTTACTATTTTAATAAAAATAAAATTTGTATGCCTTTACCTTGTTATTTTCCAGCACAGTTGCTAACATAAGAAAGCTGTTCAATTTGATGTTAGCAGCATTTTTTGGATTCAATGACTTACTTTGGCTGATGACTTCTAGGTCCAACTGTGACTTGCTTTCTTAGCACACCTGTCAATCTTAATATTATCAATTTTGGTAGTCTATTTCTTTTTCATTTCAGTTACAGACTTCAGTGAATCATAAGAAACTGTTAAACAGAAAAGGATATAACATTTCTCAAGTACGGTAATTGAACAATGTTAAAGAATAACTGCAGTAAAATGCTATTAATGTCAAAACAACCTTGGAAAAATACGGATTATTTCTTAAGTGACAGTCCATTCAATTTAAATAACTAAAGGAAAAAAATGTGACAATTGCTATCATTAAAAAGTGACATCATCTGAATGTTTTTGAATATACATATGTTGCTAAAATACTATTAGGTTTTATTTCATAATCATACTAGGAAAACATTATCAATACTAGATACAGCTTTGTATCAGGAATATTCCATTCATACTAATGATCAGAAATATAAATTAGTCTATATTTATGAAATACAGATATAAATCAATCTAGATTATGGTTTGTGATTACATTGCAAATTTTTTTCTCTGATTTGGTGTCTATTCTTTTGGAAAATAACAGGAACTTGAAGTTGTAATATAACTGGAATTGATAGGCACATTTCAAAGCTAAGAACAATTTGATAATTACTGCTAAATAAACAAAATGAAAGGGACTTCAACGATTTTGCTGCAAATCATTACCAAAATCTTACAATAAAGCAAGGGATAAGTAAGTACTTATTTGTATTAGTTGAATAGAGGAGAAAATTGATCCCTTACATGTAAAGTAAATAATAAAAGAAAAAATACCTCAGAGGACACACAGAGAGAATGTATTCTATTTTGTTGATGATTATAAATTTTGCCAGGTTGAGTAAACTTATCTAGTGATAAAATACAGGGGATATGATGCATTTGAGTAATGCACTTAGGTTCCTTAGTTCAGGCCTCCTGAGATTGTTTTGTAATTGGTATTTTCAAATAAGTAGTTCACTATTTTCTGCAAAGACCAAAGTGCTAAAGATTGTGTCAAAACATAGGAGGAACATACAAATATGTAGATCCTTTGGCTTTCTATAAGGAGATGATCATTAAATTTTAATGTTTCATAGGCTTTCTTTAGAATCAGTTCTCAGATACTGAATCCAAAGTAAAATCATGACATTTAAAGGAAATAAAATACTTCCAAAAGTTTAAAAATAATTTAAAAAGAGAAGAGGCAATTTTGTTGATGGAAAAGATCAACATTTTGGCACTAAAACTGAAGATTTATCCACATTAGCATCCAAAATGAAGCATTTTTCCCACTGTCCCAGTAAACAAATACCCTTGTGATATTCTACAAATATAAATAGGGGTTATAAGGCTTCCACACTTCAGCCACCATAGGCACAAGGACATTAGGGCCATATCCTCTGATTAAAGATGAAAGTCTGCCAAACATTTCTTTTATAGGTTTCTCAGACATTTGAAGTACCATGTAAAAGACTTCATTAGGACACTGCTTATAGACAGAGAAGATGTCGTTAAAAGGCCCCAAAGATTGGCAATATCTCTAACTTTGCCTTAGTCCATGCGAATGACTAGAACAAGGCCTTTCCTGGGCCTCTAGAAGATTTGGAAATTGTCAAGAATTTCTGAGAACAGGAATCCATATCTGCAAAGACACAAGAACTTGCCTGAGAAAACAAACTCCGTATATGTGAACTTGAAGAAATGGAGGTGTGGATTAGGATTTTTCAACATCCACATATACCTTTATGTAGGTAAAGAGATTGGAGAATAGAAATTTATGAGTGTGGTTATTAAGCAACTAAATGTAATAGAAAATCTGTACAGTGGGGAATTTTGAAAATCTTATTCAGTTGTAGATTTTATACATATTTTGCTGTTGTTTCCTTTGTGTAGCTGAGTTTATAAGACTTAACTTTATAAACTTGAACTAAATATATTCTAATACAACCACAATTTTGTGTTTGTGGGTAGTGAAGACAATATGAATGACAGATATTATGCAGTGATATAAAAGCTTATAATCTGCAGAACTTATAATTTTTATTTTTCAATTATATTTTAGGAAATAGTTAAATGTGATTTATGCATTTTTCCATGTTAAATACATTTTATGGTTATTTGTAAAGAAAATATGTGCCAGTTTACACATACAAGGACACTTGCAGAAACTACCTTGAACACTCTCCACCTAACTTGCTAATAGCATGCTTCATCCCTGTGCTCTTCTGTGGGTCCATCCTTTCTAACCAGCTCTCAGCAGTTTTCCAAAGATGGTACAGGCATCCTCCAAGCATATCAGTCCAAACTTTACTAACACCATGACCGGCCACCACAAACATGACCTTGGCAAGAATCCATCGAAAGCCATACCACAGACATGACAGTGTACAAGCAGCCCAGAGGCAAATATGACTTTGAAGTTACCCTTTCCCTGGGGAGTAGGGAAGATACCCACCTAAACCACTCTTATTGTGGCCCCAGCACTGGACAGGAAGTAGACATCTGTTCTGAGAGCAGGCCCTGCCTACAAAAAAAAAAAAAAGATTCTCAGAGGACAACATAGGGATTATGTCCTACAGTTCTATACAATGGTAGCTTTGGCAAATGCCTTGTCTGAATCAACTCTGGCCCGAGGTTACTCTAGACTACTAGTCATTAACAATAAAGGGACTAGGGGTGCCTGAGTGGCTCAGGTGATTAAGCGTCCACTGTCGATTTCAGCCCAGGCCATGATCTCATGGTTCATGAGTGAGCCCAGCATCAGGCTCCATGCTGATGGTGTGGAGCCTGCTTGCGATTCTCATAAGAGAGAGAACTTAAAGTAATTGTCATAAAGATACTCACTGGACTTGAGAAAAGAGTGGAGGATCTCTGTGAGACCCACAATAAAGAGAAAATATAAAAAAAACTATTCAGAGATGAAGAATTCAATAATTGAAATTAAAAATACACTAGAGGGAATAAATAGCAGATTAGAGGAAGCAGAAGATACGTGAGTGACTTGAAGGACAGAGTAATGAAAAGGAACCAACCTGAAGAAGGAGAAAGAAATAAAGAATAAAAAAAATGAGAATAGATTAAGGGAACTCAGCAACACCACCAACCATAATAACATTTGCATTATAGGAATTGCATAAGGAGAAGAGAAAAAAGTGGGCAGAAAATGTATTTAAAGAAATAATAGCTGGCAACTTCTTGAGTCTGGGAAAGGAAACAGAAATCCAGATCCAGGAGGCACAGAGCGCCCCTAACAAAATCAACTACAGGAGGTCCACACCGATGTCTAGTAATTAAAATGGCTAAAAGACTGACAAAGGGAGAATTTTAAAAGGGGCAAGGAAAACAGTTACATAGAAGCAGAACCCCATAAGGCCTATCAGCTGTTTTTCATCATCAACATTGCAGACCAGAAGGGAGTGGCATGATGTATTCAAAGTGATTAAAGAAAAAACCTGCAACCAAGAATACTCTAACAAGTAAGGCTATCATTCAGAATAAAACAAATAGTTTCCTAGACAAAGATTAAAGGAATCATTACGAATAAAGCAGCCTTAGAAGAAATGCAAAAGAGGATTCTTTGGGAAGGAAAGACCATAAACAGGAGTAAGAAAAGTAGGAAACACAAAAGCAGTAAAATTAAGTATATCTATAAAAATCAGTCAAGGGATTCACAAAATAAAAGGATGTAAAGTATGATACCATATACCTAAAATATGGCAGGGAAAGGAGTAAAAATTTAGTGCTTTTAGAATGGGTTCAAACTTAAGTGACCATCAACTTAATATGCTCAAGATGTTATATACAAACTTAATGGTAACCATAAATCAAAAATTAATATTTGCAAAAAAAATGAAGAGAAAGGAATTCAAGTATATCAATAAACAAAGCCAGCAAACTGTGAGAGAAGGGAGCAAGAGAAGAACTACAGAAACAACTGTAAAACAAGTAGCAAAATGGCAATGAGCATCTACCTATCAATAATTACTTTGAACATAAATGGACTAAATGCTCCAATCAAAAGGCATAGGGTGATGAAATGGATAAAAACGTAAGACCCATCTAGTTGTTGCCCACAACAGACTCATTTCAAATCTAAAGACACATGCAGAATGAAAATAAAGTGATGGGAAAGCATTCATCATGCAAATGGAAGTGAAAAATAAAAGCCAGAATGGCAATAATTACATTGGAGAAAATAGACTTTAAAACAAAGACTATAACAAAAGATAAAGGACTATATAATCATAAAAGGAACAATCCAACAAGAAGATATAACATTTATAAATATTTATGCACCCAACAGTGAAAGAACCCAAATACATAAAGCAGCTATTAACAAACATAAACAAAGTAATCAATAGTACAATGGTACGGGACTTTAAAATCCTACTTAAATCATTGTATAGATGATCCAAACAGAAATCAACAAAACAGTGCCTTGGAATGACATATTGGAACAGATGGATCTAATGTATGTATTTAGAACATTCAATGCTAAAACAGTGTAATACACATTGTCTTCAAGTGCACATGGAATATACTTCATAATTGATCACATGTTAGGTAACAAGCCTCAACAAATTAAAAACGATTAAAGTCATACAATGCATCATTTCTGACAACAATGCTATAAAACTAGAAATCAACCACAAGAAAAAATCTGGAAAGAACACAAATACATGGAGACTAAATAACATGCTACCAAACAATGAATGAGTCAACCAAGAAATCAAAGAGAAAGTTAGACATACACAGAGACAAATGTAAATAGAAACACAATCATCCAAAATCTTTGGTATGCAACAAAAGATGTTCTAAGAGGGAAATTTATAACACAGGCCTATGTCAAGAAGCAAGAAAGATCTCAAACAACCTAACCTTACATTTAAAGAAACTAGAAAAAGAAAAAACAAAACACAAAAGCAGTGAAAGGAAGGAAATAATGAAGATTAGAGCAGAACTAAATGACATCTAAACTAAAACACCACCACCACACAGGAGAACAGATCAATGAAAGCAGGAGCTAGTTCTTTGAAAAGTTTGACAAAATTCATAACCCTTTGCCAGGCTTATCAAAAAGAGACAGAGAGAGGACAAAAACAAACAAAATCAGAAAAGAAAGAAGAGAAATAAAAACCAACATAACATAAATACAAAGAGAATATTATGAAAAATCATATGCCAACAAACTGGACAACTTAGAAGAAATGGACAAATTCTTAGAATCATACAACTTCCAAAAATAAATCAGGAAGAAATAGAAAATTGGAACAGATTGTTTACCACCAATAAAATTGAATCAGAAATAGAAAACTGGCAACAAACAAAAGTCCAGGACCAGATGGCCTCACAGGTGAATTGTATCAAGTTTTTTGTTTTTTTGTTTTTTGTTTGTGTTTGTTTTTTAAAGAGAGAGATAATGTGAGTGGGGAGTGGGAGAGAGAGCGAATCTTAAGTAGTCTCTGTGCTCAGTGTAGAGCCCAATGCAGGGCTTGATCCCTCAACTCTGGGATCATGACTATTACTTTTTCTTCCTAAACTATCTCCAAAAATAGAAGAGGAAAGGGACTTCCAAATTCATTCTATGAGGCTAGAATTACCTTGATACCAAAGCCAGATAAAGACATTACAAAGAAACAAAAAGGTGGGAGGGGGGGACTACAGACCAATATATCTGATATGTATAGATGGAAAACTCTCAACAAAATATTAGCAAATTGAATCCAATAATACAGTAAAAAGTCATTCACCATAATGAAGTGGGATTTATTCCTGGGTTGCAAGGGTGGCTCAATATTTGTAAATCAATGTGATATATCAACAAGAGAAAGGATAAAACTACACGATCATTTTAATACATGCAGAAAAAGCATTTGACAAAGTAAAACATCCATTATGATTAAAAAAAAAACTGCAACAAGGTAAGTTTAGAGGGAATATGCCTCAACATAAAAGGCTGTATATGAAAAACCCACAGCTAACATCATTTCAATGGTGAAAAACTGAGAGCTTTTCCCCTAAGTTCAGGCACAAGGCAAAGATATCCACTGACAACTTAAAAATTTTATTTATTTATTTTGAGACAGAGAGAGAGTGAGCATAAGCAGGGGAAGGGCAGAGAGAGACAGAGAGAGAGAATCCCAAGCAGGCTCCATCCTGTCAGCACAGAGACCAACACGGGGCTTGATTTCATCAACCACGAGATAGTGACCTGAGCCAAAATCCAGAGTAGCGTTGCTTAACTGATTAAGCCACCCAGGTACCTGTACTATCAATGATTTTATTCAACATAGCATTGGACATCCTAGCCAAAACAGACAAGAAAAAAAATAAAAAGCATCCAAATTGGTAAGGAAGAATTTAAACTTTCACTATTTGCAGCTGACATGATACTACTATACATAGAAAATCCTAAAGATTCCACTGAAATTTCCTAGAATTTACACATGAATTTAGTAAGGTTGCAAGACACAAAATCAATATTCAGAAATCTGTTGCATTTCTACACACTAATACTGACATAGCAGGAAAAGAAATTAAGAAAGCAAGCCTATTTACAACTGCACCTAAAATAATAAAATACATAGTGATAAACTTAACAAAGGAAGTGAAAGACCTGTATTCTGAAAAGTATAAAACAGTGAGGAAGGAAATTAAAGATGACAAATGGACAGATATTCCTTGCTCATGGATTGGGAGAACAAATATTATTTAAATGGTCATACTACCCAAAGCAATCTACAGATTATATGTAATCCCTGTCAAAATACCAACAGCACTTTTTATAGAACTAGAACAAATAATCCTAAAACTTGTATGGAATTGCAAAAAAAAAAAACACCAAATAGCTAAAGCAATCTTGAAAAAAGAACGAAACTGGAGATATCACAATCTCGGATTTGAAGTTATACTACAAAGCTGGAGTAATCAAAAGTAAGATAATGACAAAAAGCAGACACATAGATCAACGGAACAGAATAGAGCCCCCAGAAATAAACCCACAATTACATGGTCAATTAATCTATGACAAAGAAGGCAAGAATATGCATTGGGAAAAAGGCAGTTTCTTCAACAAATGATGCTGGGAAAACTGAACACCTACATGCAAAGAAGGAAACCAGACCCCTTTGTTACACCATACACACACACACACACACACACACACACACAAACTCAAAATGGATTATGAACCTAAATGAGAGATCTGAAACCATAAAAATCTTAGAAGAGACAGCACAGGCAGTAATTTCTCTGACATGGGCCATAGCAACTTTTTTCTGAATATGTCCCCTCAAGCAAGGGGAATAAAAAACAAAAGCAAAAATAAACTATTGAGACTATATCAAAATAAAAATCTTCTGCATAGCAAACAGTCAAAAAAAGGCAATGTACTGAAATGATATTTGCAAATGATATATTTGATATACAAAATATATAAAGAACTTATACAACTGAATACCAAAAACCAGATAATCCAATTAATAAATGTGAAGATGTGAACAGACATTTCTCCAAAGAAGACAAACAGATAGCCAAAAGACACATGAAAAGACGACCATCAATCATCAGCAGGGAAATGCAAATCAAAACTATAATTGGATATCATCTCATACCTGTCAGAATTAAAACAAAACACAGGGCATGACAAATATTGGCGAGGATGTGGAGAAAAAGGAACCCTCATGCATTGTTGTAAATATTATTTAAAAAACCCCTTTATTTAACAAATTTGAGTGGTTAAAATGGTCAAATTCTTCAAAAATAACCTATATCTTCACCATATTTTATACACATGAAAAATAAATGTAAATATTATTTTTTAAAAAAACTTTATTTTAACAAACTTGAATGGTCAAAATGGCCAAATTCTTTAAAAAAAAAACCTACATCTTCACCCCATTCTGACACAAGGTGAAGTAAAATATTTATAATAGGTTGATATCTATTTAAAGAAACTGAGTATGAAAACTCTCACATAAGAAATAAAATTCACAGATCACTATTTTGTCAAATTCAATTTCAATTAAACCTTAATGAAAAAAAAAAACATACATACACACACAACAACAATCTTATACAAACTCTTCCAGAATAGAGGACACTTTCCAAATTCTTTTGTGAGGCTTAAGAAGACAATTTTGTATTTTCAACTTTCCATGTCGCTAAGGTAGTAATACTTTCGTCATCCTAGCCTCCCTGAGTTATTACAATGGACAGAATTCCTTCTCTGAACCATGCTGTGTATGTAATGTGAATAAGAAATAGATATTTGTAGTGTATGTTTAGTCATTCAGATTTTGAGATTTTTGTAATTTCAGCATAATTTATGTCATCCTGGTACTGATTCCGAATGTGGGGAGAAAATTAAAGAGATTGGTAGTATAATATTCCATAGTGGAATCTGCATGGATTAAAGACATAAATGTTAAAGATAAAATGAAAAAAAAAAATATATATATATATAACAATATATTGTTCTAGAGACAATAATTTCTTTTTTTAAAATGTGTTTATTTTGAGAGAGAGACAACATGCAAGCAGGAGAGGGACAGAAAGAGAGGGAGAGGGAGAGAATCCCAATGTTGCCACTGTTAGCACAAAGCCCGATGTGGGCTCAAATCCACAAACCATGACCTCATGACCTGTGCCAAAGTCAAGAGTCAGATGTTTAAACAACTGAGCCACCCAGGCACCCTAGAGAGAAGAATTTCTGAAGCTAAGTCACAAGTGCATAAACCACACAAAAGATCATAATAGTTATATCATGATTTTCACATTTCATTGAAGATAGATAATAGACAATTTGCAGAATATGACAATATGTTTACATCTAAAACAGACAGGAAACTAATATCTAAAATATAAAGAGAGAAAATACAATAAAGAAATGGGCGAAATATACCAACAATTTACAGAAGAGGAAATCCAATAAATACCACAAAAAAGTGATGGTCAAATGGACTGGTAACTAGAAAAATGCAAATTTTATCACGAAAAATAAATCTTTGTTCACTCACCTGACTAGTAGTATAGAAATTAGAAATAATATTTTGTTCATGCGTAGCAACTGAAAGAGTGATTGGAACTAGATATGTAGGTGTTGAATAATTAAAGCTGAATAATGCAAAATTTGGCAGCTAATGTGATTCAGAAACACACACTATTGGTAAGGGTTCTGTGCAGTTGTCTGAAGACAAACCTGTGAGTGCTTACTCAAAATAAATATAACTGATGATCCCAAAGTCCTATCTGAGAGAAAGGCATGCATATGTTCATAAGGGGGCATATGTGAAGCTGTTCCTTCTAGCACTGCTGTGGTTAGGAGGAGTTGGACGCCATCTAGAAACACTTAATAGCTATCTTGAAAGATCAACACATTTTAGTTTTTCTTGTTACTTATTTTTCTTCTTTTTAAAAATCAGTGTAAAAGGAATAATGTGTAGCCTGTAACGCATTCTAGGAATTTGTCATTTTCCCCAAAAACATTATTGTATTTAACTGTATATATACTTCTGTATTTAAAAGTATTTTCTCCTATGTGTATATATGTGTATAAAAGGCAGAGATCAGAGAAATACATTCCAATAATATTTTGAGAAATTAAAGAGGCTAAGTAGACAACTGCTTTCCTCTTCTCACTGCATATTTACTATATTATTAAATGTTGTTTGTGGACTTGAGTTTGTAAATATTTTTATTCTCCTCAACTGTTCTCCACCAATAACTTAAATTTCTCCTTTTCTTCCTTCGCATACCTCTCTTGCTTCATTTCTTCACTTTCATCTCTCTTACCCATCTGGCACGTTGCATTCTTTAAAATTACCTCTTTCATATGGAGATCAAAATCACATACAATTCAGAAGTTATTCAATGCCTTTATTAAAGTTACTGAAAATCAAAAGTGAGTCAGTTACATAATAGATGTTGGATTATTAGTCAAGAGGACTTCTGCCAAGATACAGGCAATGAACACAATTTGTTTGTAAAATCTTCCCAATACATCACATTCACTAGCACTTTCTGAATAAATATTTCACAATAAATCAATTGTGAACTAGAATCCAATTAGTAAAATCTATTCACATAAATGTATGAATTAAATAGAAGTTGCCCTACACATAGGGTAACAGCACAAGCATTTCCCAAGAGAAATAAAAATACCTTGCAAACATCTAGTTAATATAAAAGTTATTTTTTCCATTAAAAAACTATACAAAGCACCTAATACCTAATGAAGTGTACTGTAATTTCAGTATCACCTAGGGGAGTAATTATTTGTCAGGGATTTCTAATAGTAACTAAACAAAGCAGCTTTTGAAAATAACATAAGAGGACTTCTGGGCAAGATAATAGAGTAGAAAGATCCTAGGCTCACCTCATCCCAGGGACACACCTAGATAACACTCACATTGGTGTAAATAACCTGGAAAATGACCTAAAGACTGGCAGAACAGATTCTCCACAGCAAAATGTAGAGAAGAGGCCAAATCAAAAATGGATCCTAGGACCACATATCCTAGGTACGTGACCAGGAACCAAGCTGGCCCAGGAGACTATTGAGAGAGAGACAGGGACACTACAGGCAAAGAGAAGGGTGCCCACATGAGGCACCCAGGCACAGAAACCCCACACGGGGAGGATGAAGCCCTATAATATTTGGGCTTGACAATCAGAGGAGCTTAACTTCTTGAGTTCTTACAATCAGTGGTGCTAAGTATCTGGAATTTAAAAAATCAGGGATGATTTAAAAAAAAAAAAAAAAAAAGGACTCCATGCCCTTAAAGAGATGACATAACAAACAGCCCTCCTAAGATAAGGCATTCAGGCAGTAATTTGAAAACCACCTAGAATATAAACAAAGGAAATCCATTTACAAATCTCAGAAAGTGTGCGGGAAGAGCAGTGATCTTTAAGAGACTTATCCAGGAACAAAAGAGATGGCAGGCATGATATCTCCCCTGCCCCAGCCTAAATACAGGGATACCTGTGGAAACCAGAAGATCATGAACATTCTCCATCTAACCTGCTAACAGTGCATCCAATCTGGATACTCACCTGTGTACCTACCCCCTCTAACAGTTCTACCCCCTCAGCAGTTCTCTAAAACAGCTCCAATTCCCCTCTAATAGCAGTTCTGTCTCTGCATTCTCCTGTGGCCAACCCTTGGTGGTTCTCCAAAGCTACTCCAGGTCCCCTCCTACAGCAAACCTGTGCCAACTTTGCTAATACCACTCACCCTTCCCCTGTATTATCTTGCAGTCTGCTCCTTCCAACACAGACTTGGCGGGAGTCCATACAAAGCATGGCAGTATGCAAACAGCCCTGACAGTGGCTGGCACCTCTCCAAAGTGACTCTTGTCCTGAAAGGATAATGACACACACCAGTCTGACTGCAGCCCCAGCACTGCACTGGGGAAAGACATCTTGTCTGACTGAAGTCACTGCCCAACAGAAAAATCTTAGAGGACCTCATAGGGAGAGTGCCCTGCAGTTGGGTGTGACTGCAGCTCTGGCAAACACCTGGTCTGACCAAACTCAAGCCCAAGTCAGCCCCAGACTGGCACATTGACACAGGGACCAAACCCTTCACAAAACTGGCAAAGAGAGCCATTGCAAATGACTGAAATGAAGGCAAAAACAACTCAGCTGCAAGAGTAGGGTGCACACACAAACATAAGAGAAATCCCTGTAGCTCCAGGTTCTGATGAACAGGAATACTGCATTTCAGGATACCACAGGACCTCTTCAAAAGGCCACTACTTGCCAGAGCAAGTACTTACATAAGTGTACATATGAGGAGACAGAGGATATGCCCCAAATTAAAGAAAATGACAAAATCATAGCAAGAGAACTAAATGCAACCAAGATAAGCAACATGCCTGTTGAAGAACTTCAGGCAATGGTCATAAAGATACTGGAATTGAGAAAAGAGTGGAAGACCTCTGTGAGATCCTCAACAAAGAGAAAACATAAAGAATGAACGAGAAAAGAAGAATTCAATAACTGAAAATAAAAATATACTAGTCCCTTTAGACTAAATAGATTAGAGGAAGCAAAAGAACTATAGATATGCAGAAGGAGAAGAGAGAGAAGAGGTGGCAGAAAATGCATCTGAAGAAATAATAGCTAGAAACTTCCCAAATCTGGGGAAAACAAAAACAAAAACAAACAAACAAACAAACAAAAACAGAAGTCTGGATCAAGGCGGCACAGAAAAGCACCACACTCCACCCTGCCAAATCAACCTAAAGAGGTCCACACCAAGACACACACTAACTAAAATGACAAAACGAATTATAGAGAATTATAAAAGCAGCCAGAAAAAAAAAAATTACACACAAGGGAAATTCCGTAAGGCTATCAGCTGTTTTTCAGCAGAAACTCTGCAGGCCAGAAGGGAGTGACATTATGTATTCAAGATGATTAGAGGGGAAAAAAATCTGTAATCAAGAATACTCTATCCAGAAAAGCAATCATTCAGAATAGAAGGAAAGATAAAGAGTTTCCTAGACAAAGATTAAAGGCATCATCACTAGTAGACCAGACTTAGAAGAAATGTTAAAGGGGATTCTTTGCATGGAAAGGAAAGACCATAAGAAGTAAGAAAAGTAGGAAGCACAAAAGCAGTAAAATTAAAAATATCTATAAAAATCAGTCAAGGGATACACAAAATACAAGACTGTAAAGTCTGACTCCATATACCTAAGACATAATGGGGGGGGGGGAGTAAAATGTAGTGTTTTTAGAACAGGGTTTGAATTTAAGTGACAATCAACTTAACACAGACTGCTAAATGCTTAAAATGTTATGTACAAACATAATGTAACCACAGATCACAAACCACTGATAAATATGCAAAAAAAGTAAAGATAAAGGAATCTAAGTCTATCACTAAAGAAATCCAGCAAACCCTGAGAGAAAAGAGTAAGATAGGAAAAGAGAACTACAAAAACAACCACAAAACAATAAGTACATACCTATCAATAATCACTTTGAATGCAAATGGACTAATGCTCCAATCAAAATACATAGGGTAGTGAAATGGATAAAAATGCAGACCCATCTGTATTCTGCCTACAAGAGACTTATCTCAGATCTAACCACACAAGCAGAATGAAAATAAAGTGATGGAAAAGCATTTGTCACACAAATGAAGAAAAAAAAAAGCCGGGCAGGGTAATTACATTGGAGAAAAAATAGATTTTAAAACAAAAACTGTAACAAAAAATAAAGGACACTACATAATCATAAAAGGAATAGTCTAAGAAAATATGATATTTGTAAATATTTATGCACCCAACATGAAACACCCAAATGCATACAGCAGCTATTAACAAACATAAGCAAAGTAATCAATAGTAATGAAATAATAGTAGGGGACTTTGACACCCCACTTAAATTATTGGATAGACCATCTAAACAGAAAATCAACAACAACAAAAAAAACCCAGTGCCTTTGAACGACACATTGGAACAGATGGATTCGACACATATATTCAGAACATTCAATGCCAAAACAGTGGAATACACATTGTCTTCAAGTTCACATGAAATACATTCCAGAATAGATCACATGTTAGGCAACAAAAAAAGCCTCAACAAATTAAAAAAGATTGAAGTCATATGATACATGCTTCCTTTCCAACCACAATGCTATAAAACTAGAAATCAACCACCAGAAAAACATCTGGAAAGGACACAAATATAGAGAGGTTAAATAACATACTAGTAAACAATGAATGAGTCAAACAAGAAATCAAGGGAGAATTAAAAAAAAATACACACAAATGAAAATGAAAACACAATGGTACAAAATCATTGGGATTCAACAAAAGTTGTTCTAAGAGGGAAGTTTACAGCAACATAGACCTATCTCAAAAAGCAAGAAGATGTCAAATAAACAATCTAACTTACATTTACAGGAACTAGAGAGGTGCTTGGTGGCTCAGTTGGTTAAGCATCTGGCTTTGGCTCAGGTCATAATCTTGCGGTTTGTGGGTTCAAGCCCCATGTCAGGCTTTTTGCTGACAGTTCAGAGCCTGGAGCTTGCTTCGGATTCTGTGTCGCCCTCTTTCTCTGCCCCTCCCCCCCTCTCAAAAAATGAATAAACATTGGAAAAAGAAATTTTGAAGGAACTAAAAAAAGAACAGAACCCAAAAGTAGTAAAAGGAAGGAAATAATACAGACTAGATCAGAAATAAACAGAAACTAAAAAGAAAAATAAAATAGAATGGGTCAATGAAAGCAGGAGCTGGCTCTTTGAAAATATCAACAAAATTAATAATCCTTGGCCAGACTAATAAAAAACGAGAGGGTATGCAAACAAACAAAATGCAAAAGAAAGAGGAGAATTAAAAACAATGCAACAGAAATACAAAGAACTATAAGAGAATATTATGAAGAATTGTATGCTAACAAACTGGACAACCAGAAGAAAGGATAAATTCCTAGAAACATATTCCCTCCTAAAACATAATTAAGAAGAAACAGAAACTTTGGACAGATGGACCTCCAGCAATAAAACTGCATCAGTAATCAAAACACTCCCAACAACCAAAACTCCAGGACCAGATGGCTTCACAGGTGAATTCTACCAAACGTTTAATACCTACTCTTCTCAAACTATTCCAAAAAAAAAAATAAAAGAGTAAGGAAAGCTTCCAAATTCCCTCTATGAAGCCTGCATTACCATGATACCAAAGTCAGGTCATGATCTCACTGTTCATGGGATCAAGCTCCACATCAGGCTCTGTGCTGACAGTGCAGAGACTGCTTGAGATTCTCTCTCTTTCTCTCTCTGCCCCTCCCCTGCTCTCTCCTTCTCTCTCAAAAATAAATAAATAAACTTTAAAAAAAAGATAGTTCAAAAAGTTTTATTTTCCACAATTTACCAATTAGGTCATGCCATGAAACCAATCATATTGATAATGCAATTTTGAATATGTTTCTAATCACTCTGTTTTATGCTTAATGTTTATTATTAGTTTTAGTCATACAACCTTTAAATGGGGTTATATTTTGTCCCCATTTTACAGATGGGTGAAGTGGGATGAAGACCTTGTCTCACTCATTGTTATGGAGATGATTTCAGTAATTAAAATTTGAATCCTGGACATTTAAAAATACCATCTTGTGGCAAAGACAATCTCTTCAACAAATGGTGCTGGGAAAACTAGACAGCTACATGCAAAAGCAAAAACTAGACCACTTTATACCATACACAAAAATAAACTCAAAATGGATTAAAGACCTAAATGCGAGCCTTCAAAATAATAAAAACCTAGAAGAGAAGAAAGGTGATCATTTCTTTGACACTGGCCATAGAAATATTTTTTCTAGCTATGTCTCCTCTGGCAAGGGAAGCAAAAACAAAAGTAAACTATTGGGACTATACTAAAATAAAAAGCTTTTGCACAGTGAAGCAAACTATTCACAAAACACAAAAGGAACACACTAAATGGGAGAAGATATTTGTAAATGATATATCTGATAAGGGGTTAGTATCCAAAATATATAAAGAGCATATAACTTAACACACAAAAAAACAAACAATCCAATTAAAAACAGGCAGAGTATATGAAAAGACATTTTCCAAGGAAGACATACAGATGGTCAACAGACTCATGAAAATATACCCAATGTCTCTAATCATTAGGAAAATACAACAAATCAAAGCCACAATGAGATATTATCTCATGCCTGTTAAATGGTTAAAGTAAAAAACAAAACAAAACAAAAACAAGAAATAAAGGAAAAATTGTGCACTGTTAGCTGGAATGCAAACTGGCACAACCACTATGGAAAACAGTATAAAGGTGTCTCAAAAAATAAAAAATAGAATTACCATACGACTTGTTAATTCCACTACTGGCTATTTACCCAAAGAAAATCAAAACACTAATTTGAAAAGATATATGCTCCTCCATGTTTATTGCAGCATTATTTACAATAGCCAATACATGGAAACAACTCAAGAGTCCACTGATAGATTAATAAAGAGTGGTATACACAAACATACATACACACACACAAAATGAAATATGATTGAGTCATAAAAAAGAATGAGATCTTGCAATTTGCAACAACATGGACCTAGAGGTTATAATGCTAAGTAAAATAAGTCAGTCAAGAAAAGACAAATACCATATTATCTAACTCATATGTGGAATTAAAAAAGAAAAACAAAACAAATGAAGCAAAAAAAAAGAGGAAACTAAAAAATAACTTAAAAATGAAGAACTGATGGCTGTCAGAGCTGAGGTGGGTGAGGGGAATGGGTGAAATAAAGGATATTAAGAGTATCCTTATCTTAAAAATAAAGTATTCTTATCTTGACGAGCACTGAGAAACATAGAATTGTTGAATCATATTGCACACATGAAACTAATATAACACTGTATGTTGATTATCCTTGAATTTAAAAAAATTCTAATAAATTAAAATTAAAACATAAAAAGACCACTTTGTAATGTAACATAAGCCAATATACATCATAAGCCAATCTAGAAACAAGTTTGGTAATTCACTACCATGAGAAATTAAAACATGTTTAAGAGACTTGTATGTGCACATACAGAGAAACTATGTATAATAACTAAACGTCATCAGTAGGAAAATGGAAAAACAAGTTATGGTATACCTCTACAAATGAACCTATACAATCTATACAATGGAATACTACTCATCAGTAATAGGAACAAACTATTGCTTTATACAACATGAAAAAATTTCAAAATCCTTTTCTAGAATAAAAGAGGACATAAAGAAAAGATTGCATATGTTATTATATTTTTATAAAATTTTGGAATATGTCATCAATTCAATGGTGGCACAAATCTGATCAGTTTTGGCTTGAGAATGGGATAGTGAAGGGTGTGTATTAATAGGGCCACAAGAATCTGTAGGATTTGATAGAAATATTTAGTACCTTGAATATGATGATGGTTTAAAATGTTATATCAAAAATGCAGAATTTAAATATATGCAGTTTATTGTACATAAACTAAACCTCATTAAAGCTTTAAAAGCATTAAAGAACTTAGGTAAACCTGAAATCTGACATCTGTGACCTACATTACAAGCCTGAAGTTTTCTATTTTCTTGAAACTTTTCACTTAGCAAAACAAGAGGTAACGGAGGACACCATGCATCTCATTGAGAATCTCACTGTTATTGTGATGAAATAACTAGGTCTTTGACCCAAAAGACTCAATTTAAGTGTTTAATTACAAATGCTGTGTTTTCCCAACAAAAGGATTGCACAAATCCACTGGCAATTTATCTTGCTGCAGCACCACATATGATACGAAAATGGCTCACAGTAAGGATCAGTAATGTTCTCTGCAATGTGGCTAAGAGCCTAGGCTGCTTATGCAAGGAATTATGTAACCTGAGAATAGATGAATATAGACACTGAATAAGTGTCATCTTATTCAAGGAAAAGCAGAGTGAAAACAATGTCTGTAACCAAATGCAAATGGCATGCCTAGAATGAGAAATGAGAATTAGGTCTAAGTGGTAAGAAGAAAAGGGTTACTTCAATGGAGTTAGCAGCAAAGAATAATCACAAAATAAGTAAAGGGCATCTAAACCATGACTGCATGTGGACCTGGCAAAAACAAAAACAAAATAGAATCTGATTGATGAAAAAAATATGCGAGAAAATCCTAGGTTAGTTATAGAATGAACATTTTACTTTAGAATGATATTTTAACTAAACCTTGGTACACGTGTTAAGATATACAGAATGTACCATTTCAGGAATTATACTCATCTTCAGGTGAGTATAGATCTGAAGGCAAACCACATTATAGTATGTTCTGGAAGTAGATGTAGCCAATTGCTATACATCTGACCCTTGAACAATGTAAGCATTAGGAACAGTGACCCCTCTTACAGTGGAAAATCTGCATATAACTTTTGACTCCCCCCAAATTTACAAATAACCTACTGTTCACCAGAATCTTATTGATAACTTAGTCAATTAACACACATGTTGTATGTTATATGTATTACATGCTGTATTCTTACAATTAACTAAGCTAGAGAAAAGAAAATGTTATTAAGAAAATTATAAGAAAAAAATCATGAGGAGGAGAAACTACATTTACAGTAGTGTATGTACATTTCTTGAAAAAAAACCACATATAAATTGAACCAGAAAGTTTAAATACGTGTTAAGACTCAACAGTAGTTTAAGTGAGAAAGAAAATAACAGGTTAAAGATTGCAAAGATAAGAAGAAGTATATCATAAAAAGTCTCTCAGTCTATTTTTTTGAAGTTTGAGATCTATTTTGTACATGACAATGGTCATTAAATATTTTTAAACAGGAAAATAACTCAATTATGACTTTAGTACAAGTATATAGTTTGCAGTTGCGAAGGGACATTTGATGGGGCACTCCAGACTGTGTGATTTTATATTATAATGCTAGATATTACAACATTAGATAACAATATCCAAGATACTATGAGACCGAAAACTGCAGAGGTGGAGACAGTCATATTAAGTTCAATATACAGAATCTAATGACAGCTCTGAAAAAGGGATAAAATGTTTTAAGTAATCTAAACTGCTTCCATAATTCTGGCTTTAGCCACTTGTTAGTTACTATAGGAAATAGTAAGAAAGAGCATGTTTCACATTTGGCTTGCTTGTTTTACATATCTATGGGTGCACTAGGAGAAAATGTATATTTAGTTATATATTTTTCCAGAACCCAGGGTAGTTACCTGGACTAGAGATACAGATTTAGAAGCCTTCCGAGTACGACTAACCAATCAGGAAATGGATGAAACAACCAAGGGAGGAGTGTCAGATTGCAGGGGAAGGAAAGAAAACAGACGTATGGATTGAGAAGAAATGTTCGTAGGTGAGCAAAATGGCTTTGTAGAAGCAAAATAGTAAAAAATTTCAAGAAAAAAAGGTTATGAATAGTTTCAAATGTTCAAAGAACAAATGAAAAAGACTGAACTAAATCGCTAGAATAGACAATTTTCAGTGGCGAAAGATGCCAGATTAAAGTAGGCTGGATACTAATTAGAAAGTATGTGACCAAGATATTTAGTTTGCCTTAATCCTGTTTGATGCTGAGATACAAAGAAGCAAAGAGGGGAGGGGGAAATAAATCATAGTAAGAAACTGGTCCAGAGGACAGACCAGAAATTTTACTTATCTGGTAGCTTAATTTTAAGTTCATAAACATCCAATATTTATTCAGCACTAGGTATTTATCTTCACTAAGTACACAAATCAAATGACCACATTTTTCATTCTATTTAGTAGGAACTGCTTGAATGGAATCGGAGTCAGTTTATCTGGTTTCAGGATCAGTTCTCCACTCAGGGAGGTAGTGAAGGATGACAAAACAACAATAAACACAAGAACTGAATTGGAAATAAGCAGGTAGGTTAAAAACAAGTCCCATAAAATAGGTTTCATAAAAAGTGGGAAAGATAACCATATACAAAGCCCCTAATATTTGGTAAGAATTTATTATATGATTCACATGGATTTACTGTTTTTATATTTCAATATTTTTTTTACATTTTACATAGCTTTCCTTATATACTATTTCATTTGATCCTAATGACAACTAAGTAGTTAGGATATCACTTTGTTTTGCTTTATTTTGTTTTAGGTGAAGAAATTAAAGTTTCAGAGACTCCAGGGAGTTGATTAAGATTATTATTCTAGAGTTCAATGTTTGAAGATTATATAAGAACAATAAGGCTATAGACATTACTAATATAGACTCCCAATTAATTCAAGTTTAAGGAGAAGAGTAAGCAAAAGATATATTAGTATTCAGCCTCTCATGAACTTCCCAGTACATATTCCTATTAGCTTAATGATTCTTTAAAAATTGGGCATTTAAAGCAGGAAACACAAAAGATATGCAGGAAAGAAGACTATGAAGGAGTTACATATGGAGGTGGGCATGGATGATGAATCATGTTCACCATGGATAAAGGTGCTTGCTGAGTCTTTGAAATATGCTGTGCAATTAGTTTATTAGAGGCATTTGCACATCATTCTTTGCCTTGCTCTTGTGTCTGTATTCCTGCTTGTGCCCTCCCAGTTATGATTTAACATTAAACATATTCTGATATATATTTAGTCTTAGAAAAAAAAGTGAATTTAAGTTTAGAATCATTCTTTCAGTATACCCCACTTTTCTTGAGATGTATTCT
This sequence comes from Lynx rufus, assembly GCF_022079265.1. NCBI lineage: Eukaryota > Metazoa > Chordata > Mammalia > Carnivora > Felidae > Lynx > Lynx rufus. Next base: position 59,849,673 of record NW_025814867.1, read on the forward strand.
AGCCTTTTAATTTAGGATGATGTAGTTGAAAGAGGACTGGAATTATATTTAGATTTTCCCTTTCCAGATGCCACTTGTACCTCTTGTTGCATAAGCTTGCGCAAGACGCTTGAATTATTTTTATTTGTAATTTTGAGCTTGATTATTTTTATCCATAATTTGAGCATACAATAAGCTATCCTGACTACTTCACTGGTTTATACTAAAATTCAGATGAGATAACAGATGTATCATTAATAGAATATATATTAGGAGCAACATGGTATAATGGTTAAAGAGTGCAGACTGAAGAACCAACTCTGATTTTGCCACCTTCCAGCTATGTACCGTTAGCAGGTAACTTAGTCTCTTTGTGCCTTAGTTTAGTTATCTGCAAAATAAGTCTGACAATACTAGTTTGATCTTATGGATAAGAGGAAATACTCTACCTAACGCTCTTTGAACTGTGCCTAACATACCGTGAGAATTATCCAAATGGTTCATGACGATCATATTGATGTGCCAGACACTGATAGTGCTGAAGATCTCACAATCATTTATTTCAGTAAGTAACTTGGAGAGATATAAAAGCTCAAAATCGCAATGCTGAAATTCTGTTAATGAAACCCATGGTATTTCTGAAATTTAATTTATAAAGTCTACAAATCAACTTAAGCTTCCTTTAGTGACTTGCAGGCTAAATCAAAATGGAAGCAGATAGGGCCACTTTTAGTTGCTTTCTTGTGACAGAATCCCCCCATCTCCACACTCTAAATCCCTAGAAGGCAATGAGATGTACTGAGGAGGTCCAGGATCTGCCTCAAGCAATATTATATTGAGATATCATCTGTAAACAAACTCACTGAATAACCTGTTTCTTGGGTCTATACAGGCTGAAATTTAATGCTTTAGTGATTCTTTTATGTGTAATTCTACAACTGAAAGTGCAAACTTTGGGACTTTAAGGATATGACCAAATGTAGTAACAGTAGGTGTGAATTAATAATTCAACATTTGAAGTGCTGACCATTAGCATATATATTTTCAAAAGATCATCCTACAAAAAATTTAAAAAGTTGTTCACTTAGCCTAATTGTTTCCTACTATTGAGAACTCTAATTTATTCATTATGAGTGGGTTGACTGGTATGCTAGGAGAGTCCCACATTTTTCCTCTTGTTCTGACACATTTATTTTCACTGTCCATTTCATTCTCAAAATTGTTTCAGTTCACATGTAAAATATGCAGCCACCTAATTTACAATTTTAATGTAACTTTTAAAGAAATCCAAATCAAATCAAAGCAACTACCTATGTCTTGATATGGTGCATTTTTAGACCTAAAAATTGAATTCAACAAAACTGGATCTAACAGAGTGCAGTTTAATCACAAAATAAAAATGAATGGAATTTTGAGGATATGGAAGTTATACAATGCACTTGCAACAGTGCCTAGATATAGTATGCATTATTTAAATGTTTAATGAGGAAGGGGAGGAGGGGGAATAGAAAGAAACTAGGATACGATGGTTAAGGATTCACAATTTCAATAGGTAAAATGTAGGTGTAAACTGAAGATACATGAATAAGGAGAATACTAATAGTTCTAATTACATATTTCACATAGCAATCATGATTCATCAAGACCCTACGTCTCATAGTAGTACATTTTTCTTGAAGTCAGACACTTTCATTTGAATCCTGGATCATACTTGAGACCTTAAGTTTTTATTTCTTACTTCCCTATCTTGGGAAAATTAACTAACCTTTTGAGACCTCAATTTGATTGTCTTTAAACATAGAAAATAACAAAACTCTTAGGAGTGTTATGAAGATGAAATGGCATAAGAGACAGATATACAAGTATTCAGAATTATTAGCTATTGTGATTACCAATTCTATGAAGATATCATTACTTTGAAATTTTCAAGTTTCATTGCAAACATTATTTATAATATAGGATAGCAAAAGGAAGTACCATCTAAAATTGCGTGCAATCAAAATTAGCATATATTTCTTTTTTTTTAACTTTTTTTAACGTTTATTTATTTTTGAGACAGAGAGAGACAGAGCATGAACACGGGAGGGGCAGAGAGAGAGGGAGACACAGAATCGGAAACAGGCTCCAGGCTCTGAGCGGTCAGCACAGAGCCCTACTCAGGGCTCGAACCCACAGACCGTGAGATCATGACCTGAGCCGAAGCCGGACGCTTAACTGACCAAGCCACCCAGGCGCCCCTTTTTTAATTTTTTTTTAATGTTTATTTACTTTTGAGACAGAGAGAGACAGAGCTTGAGGGAGGGATGGACACAGAGAGAGAGAGAGGAGACATAATCCTAACAGGCTCCAGGCCCCCCAACGATGGGCTCGAACTCGTGAACCGTGAGATGATGACCTGAGCCGAAGTCGGCCGCTTAACTGACTGAGCCACCCAGGGGCCCCAGCATATATTTCTTTTTTAAGTAATTATTCTTGAAGAAGTTGGTAACAGGTTTCATAATTCCAAAATTAAAATTTTGGGATTATCTGTACCCACAAATTCCAAGAGGCAAGTAAATTCTCAAGGACCATTATTTTTGTTTTAATTTTTCTAGATTTATTTTTGAGAGAGAGAGACAGAGAGAGTGAGCATGAGTGAGGGAGGGGCAAAGAGAGAGAGGGAGACAGAATCCAAAGCAGGATCCAGGCCCTAAACTGTCAGCACAGAGCCCTTGTGGGGCTCGGACCCACCAGCCAGGAGATCCTGACTTGAGCTGAAGTCGGACGCTTAACTGAGAGAGTCACCCAGGCGCCCCTCAAGGACCGTTACTGAATGTTTATAATATATTTTAAAAAAGAAAGGAATAGAAGTAAAACAACATTTAGCAAACAGTATTCCAAAAAAAGAGAAATCATGTGTGGATTATGATATTATAAAAAAGCAAAATGAAAAAAGTTAACTGCATTTCTGCTTGGATATGTGAGACTCCCGAGTTATTAAAAATTATACAAACTAGGGGCACCTGGGTGGCTCAGTCAGTTGAGTGTCCAACTTCAGCTTAGGTCATGATCTCACAAGTTCATGAGTTACAGCCCCCCATTGGGCTCTTGGCTGTCAGTGCAAGCCCGCTTCAGAGCTTCTGTCTCTCTCTCTCTCTGCTCCTCCCCTCGCCCGCTTGCTCTCTCCCCCCTCTCTCTCTCTCTCAAAAATAAACATTAAAAAAACTTTACAGAATACTCCATTTTTATCAAAAAACCATCACAACACCCTCAAAGCTATGTAGTATTCCAGTGACATATATTCTCACAGTTCACAAATTTATTTCTGTAAACATTTCCTTGCACCCTCTCAAGAACCCTGTGATTTAGGCAACATTAAGTCTCTCAATCTCTGGAGCAACATTCTATCTATAGTGCTACATCTTCTCTAGATAGATAATCTGATAATAGTATCACTCCAACATCAGAAAAATAAACACATGGGGCTACTTTGTGTTGAACCTAAAGAATGGCTTAATTGTAATACTGTGGGTCAAAGACTGACTTATTCCCTTGTCCATAGAAAGCAGTGTTGGCTCTGCCACATATTTATAGACTAGAACTTAGTTTCAGCATCTGCAAAATGTGAATACGAATAATTACTTCAAGATTGTTGTAAAAATTCAATCACATGCTTAAAAGTTTGCACATCATAATCTGCAGATAATGAATGCTTCTCCCGCTACTGTGTTGTTTGTCTTCCAAAAAACACTAAGATTTCAGTTGTACATTAAGAATGGCTTCATTATCAGGAAGTTGAAATTTATATTCTACCAAAGGCTATCAGAAGAGGTTATTGCGTTTTTATGGCAGATAAAATTCAAATGATAACTACCTTCAGTATTACTAACACTAGCAGTAGTTGGTAGTATAGTATTGTCAGCAAAGATGATAACAATTATAATAATAGTCATGACTAAATTTTATATAGTGCTTTTTCGTGTCTGATACTAATCATTTTTATTTTCATAATAACCTTATTTTAAAGATGAAGAAGCTAATGAATACGACTTTCTCCAAATCACATTTCTGATTACTAGTGGAACCAGGATTTGAATCCAGAAATTTTCACCTCTAGGGCTCATGCTTTTTATAATTATTTTATAGATTATTTATAATTTATAGAAGCTCTGTGATACAGTTATTATGGTATTGTGGGAAAAATGCCTATTGTATTCTTGCTTGACTAAACAGATGAAATCACTTGACTGTTTAAACATTTTTTCAGACAGGCACAATGTGGAGTAAACACGTATGTTAAATAACATATATCATCATCCCTTTTTCGTTGTTGTTAATTTGTTTCCCATGTCCACTGTAGTAAAATGTAAGGATTTCTTGACAAAATGTTAAAATTGACAAATAATTTGTAATGGATCATAATGTGCTTCCTGAGTGCCTTAATTGTGTAATGAACATTTGCTGCTTTTGATATTCTACTTTACCATTTGATAAACAAGTCACTAGATATAAATCATTTAATAACTGTGAGGAATCTGCTTTTCCAGATTCTATAACATAAATTTCCTATGTATTTTAGGACAAGGAGAGTTAATTTTTCTTTTTCTTTCCTTTTTTGTTTAAAAATTTTTTTATTTAAATTCCAGTTAGTATACAATGTAATATTAGTTTCAGGTGTATAATATCGTGATTCGACACTTCCATACAACACCCAGTGCTCATCGCAACAGGTGCCTTCCCTAATCCCATCACCTGTTTCACCCATACCACCCACCTCCCCTGTGGTAACCATTAATGTGCTCTCTGTGGTTAAGAGTTTCCCCGATTTGTCTCTTATACACTGGAATATTACTCAGCCATCAATATGCCATTTGCAACAATGTGGAAATATTGTCATTTGCAACAATGTGGAAGGAACTGGAAGGTATTATGCTAAGTGAAATGAGTTAATTTTTCTTAAAGATATTAATAAGTTAGGCAACTATAAAGAAATATTCAACTGATCTTAAGGCTTATCTCTCCCTAGTCATTCTTTTTTTTTAATGTTTATTTATTTATTTTTGAGAGAGAAAGAGCACAAGCGGGGAAGGAGCAGAGAGAGAGGGAGACACAGAAGCCAAAGCAGGCTCCAGCTCCAAGCTCTGAGCTGTCAGCACAGAGCCCAACTGAACTTTAACTCATGAACTGTGAGATTATGACCTGAGGTCAGATGCTTAACTGACTGAGCCACCTGGGCACCCCATCCCTAGTCATTCTTGCAATGATGGTTCTAGCTTGCAACAGAAGGTAATAAGATCTTTTGAATTATTAAAGCATACATTCATTTACTCTTACCATTGATGAAAACTTCAAAGGTATGTCTTACTACAACAATAATTGTGAGGAAAAATAAGTATTTTTTGATATGCGCTTTGTATTTTTATACGGTAATAAATGTAGCATTAACATCAACAATATAGCATTATAAATATTGGAATTGTTGTTTATTTGGATCTTGGCAATATTCCATATTTTTATGAGAAATACACGTTTTTTGAGAAAAATAACATGAAGCAAAACAACATTAAAAATCATTCTAACTATGTGGCTATTATCCCAAAACACATGAGATAAAATAATCAATTTTAGTGATTTTTTTCTTTTCCCTAATTGTTCAGTATTTTCTAAAATATTTATATTAATTTTATATGTTGAATATCAACATTTATGTCTCTCTAGAAATATATTTTAAGTTATAAAATTAGAATTTATGAATTTAAGTTAATTTTCATTTTACTTAATTATGTAATACCTTTCCGTAAAGGTAATTATTCCTAAAAATGAAATTGATATTTCTATTTTTCCCCAAATATGAGTGCCATAATTGCCCTCTAGATATTTTAACTAATTTTCACACCCAACTGCAGTTTTTAAGGTGTCTCTTTCTTTACCCTTGCTAACAGTGTGCTTTATCATCAATATAATAACTTCAGTTTTGAAAAAAAATATGATGTATACACCCCACTTCATAATCCTTTCTGAATCATCATACAAAGTATAAATTATAGCATAATGGTGATTACATTTTAGGGAAAAAACATTTTAATGTATATTTATAAAGTATACTGCCTCCATTAATAATAAATATTGTAATTAATTTTAATACTAAGGGTATTATAAACAAAACATGTAAGTATATGTGTACATATGCATTTGCACATATGTATAGAATATACAAACTATAATGTTTATTACTGCTTGCATTTGAGGTGAACTCTTCTTGAATTTCATTAAAGTTATATACAGATTTTTGTATGGATTTCTTTTTACTGGGATTTAACATTGGTAAACTATTGGAAAACTCAAATAACTTGTTAAAGCGGAAATCTTGCTTTTTGTTGTGAAAATGGCCTTTATCAAATACCATTATTTTATCAACAAGACAATTCTGTTACATCAAATAGGAGTTCCTCCTCTTCATGTGGTATTGCTGAAGATCAGAAAGATAGGGGTCTCATCTTAGTTCACACCTAACATGCACTGGAACTTTCACTGGATTATAAAACCCAAAATTTCATTTGCCCTGTTCCACCACAGTGAGAGTAGAGCCATTGTTTTCTTCACCATTGTATTCTAGGTCACTAGAAAAGTAAACTCTAGGGGCGCCTGGGTGGCGCAGTCGGTTAAGCGTCTGACTTCAGCCAGGTCACGATCTCGCGGTCCGTGAGTTCGAGCCCCGCGTCAGGCTCTGGGCTGATGGCTCAGAGCCTGGAGCCTGTTTCGGATTCTGTGTCTCCCTCTCTCTCTGCCCTCCCCCGTTCATGCTCTGTCTCTCTCTGTCCCAAAAATAAATAAACGTTGAAAAAAAAATTTAAAAAAAAATGAAAAGTAAACTCTGAAGCTTTTATATATGTAGATATATAGATATATAATACATCTATATCTATAGTATATGATCTATAGAGTATATACTATATACCTAAGTAGATCTGTACCCCGTCACTTTTTTCATTTATTAACTAGAACATCTCTATAAAACTTCTCTAATTTGCTATATATCTTAGATCTTTATACATACACACATACACATTTCTTTTCACTTTTGCCTTTTTAAATATTGTTCTTGCCTTTTTTTTTTCACTTTTATTGTCTAAATCCCCTTTATGCTTTTGACTGTATCTATTCTTTGTTGGAGACCTTGCAATTTAGTCTTCATCTCAGAGACTATTGTCTTTTATTTAATTTCTTCAGTCAGCTCTTATTTTATATGCTTTCATGTGTCCATTTGTAGCCAGACTCTTTGTATTTCTGAGTTTTAGTGCTATTTTGATTCCGAAAATGCTTGTTGAATTACATTTAATTCATATCAGAATGGTGTTACAGTTTTTGTTTTTTAATTTAGAGAACTTTTTGGTTAAGAAATAGAATGCTCATGTTTTCTTTTATTCTTACGGTAACTTTAATGGGTTCAGGGTTCACATTTTGCTGTTTTGATTAGTGTGTTGAATTTTCTGGGACTAACAGTATAAAGAGCCTATAAAGGTGAGGTTTGGTGACTTCCTTCACTTCTTAGCTCAATACCAAGCTATCCCGTTGCTACAGTGATGTCTCTAACAAATGGAAATTAACGGAATCTCTTCTGGTCCAACATTTTATATTTTTTGCTATTTTCTAATTCCAACAAGGCTTTAATTTTCAGGCACTTCTTTTTTTTTAAATTTTTTTAACATTTTTTATTATTTATTTTTGAGACAGAGAGAGACAGAGCATGAACAGGGGAGGGGCAGAGAGAGAGGGAGACACAGAATCTGAAACAGGCTCCAGGCTCTGAGCTGTCAGCACAGAGCCCGACGCGGGGCTCGAACCCACAGACCGTGAGATCATGACCTGAGCCGAAGTCGGATGCTTAACCGACTGAGCCACCCAGGCGCCCCTCAGGCACTTCTTTATATCTCTTCACCATCAGGCCTCCAAGGAGTCCCTTTATAAAGATTTTCCATTGTCTGCAGACTTGATGCCTGCATGACACCACCATCTTTGGTAGCACACATTTTGAAGTGCAATTAATGTTCTCTGTTAATGTTTTCTGTGCTTTCTTACCTGGTTCTACTTTTTCTTTCATTCTTTTTTTTTTTTTAATGTTAATTTATTTTTGAGAGAGAGAGAGAGAGACAGAGCATTATCAGGGGAGGCGCAGAGAAAGAGGGAGACAGAGAATCCCAAGTGGACACCAGGCTCTGTGCTGTCAGTACAGACAGAGCCCGATGGGGGACTTGAACCCACTAACCATGAGATCATGACTCGAAATGAAGTCGGACGCTTAACCAACTAAGCCACCCAGGCCCCTTGTCCTGGTTCTACTTTTCTACTATAGAAAATGAATATTATTAGGTGTTATCTGTAGTCATTCCCAATAGGACCCAACAGCAGTCCCTTATGTTCATCACAAGGGATGTGATGACTCATCAGTGACTCTGATGAGTCACTGCCTGTGACTCTCCATTCAGGTACTGGCTCTATTTAAGTACAGGCATTAAACACAATCTGTGGTCTTAGGTAGTTATTTACCATTAGGTAAATTAAAATGTATGGCATTCTCTTTGTCCTAGTTATGCTGTTGGTATTAACTATGGATGATTTTATTATCTAACTTTACTGATCTGTAATTTTTTCCCTTGAAGGATGTGCAGAAATTCAAAATTTAAAAGTTCTCATTATCCTTGACGTACTTTGAAATTCTACATTAATATTTTGAATGGAACAAAGATACCATAGTTTAGAAAGAATTCTAAATCACAAACTCCTCCAGAGAAGGAAGACAATTATAATTTACAAAGCTAAGCTTTATTGCTAGAATAACTTTCACTCATTCAAAGGTCTTTGAATAGGAAGGGTATGAAAATAAGAATGTTCTAAGTGATATAGGCAATACTGCACTGAAGTGTAAGCATGGTGAAACTAAAGAAGACAAAGAACTGGGAATGTTTCATTTTCTCAAAAGGCAGAACTCATGAATTAAAATGTCTCAGTGCTTTAGAAAAACAATTTAAAATGTACTACTGAAAAGAGATACTATTCAAGGATTAAATAAATCAGACAAAAATATTTAGAGTTAGGTTATAAGAGTCTTTATATAATTCCCCTAGCTAATAAAATTCAGAAAGCTTTTCAGCAACTGGAAAAATTGACCCCAGAGTATTCCATATTTGCCAAAGTACTCTGTTAGACTAGAACCACTTAGCAGATATGAAGATACATGAGCTACATGTCACAGAAGAGCCAAGCAATGTGCACGTGCTGGAGGGTTGGTGGATAGTGAGGTGGCTACGCTTTCAACACACTGGGAGAAAAAGAAGATAAGCCCTAATCGAATTACAGGAGTAACTTCAGCAGCTTCCAGCGTTCATAACAGACTTAGAATCCATGACAGCAAATCAGACTTTTATTAGAGGCTAGTTTTGAGAAGATAGAGAACTGCCTGCCGAATCTGGAGGATTTATGTGGGCAGTGTGAATTACAATGATACATAAGTATAAGAAAAATAAAAGGAAGGAACTTTAAAGCTTCAGAGCTGAACTAGATGCAGAGCATACCAAGAAGGTCCTGGAATGCAGCAAACCTAGCAAAAGTTGTTTAAGAAGCTTTTTGAGGAAGACTTCCAACAGATCATGGAATAGTATCTTTCCACAGGTCACCTTCAGAAAAGCTGAGAGGTGAGGCTAGTTGGGGAGAGAGTCCACTGGCATCTGAAACTCTTCCAGGGTGTGCAGAGATGGTGTTTTGTGCTTCCCAGATTGGGGCATGGGATAAAGTCCTCGGAAGTCCCTTTCTATTATTAGTGGATGCATCATGCCATATTTGTCTTGTCATTGCTTTTCCTCTTCCTACAGTTCTAGGCTTTAGTTGAAAATAATTAGAATACATGGAAAATGTTGAAGCAAAAAAATAAAAAAGACAAAAGAGGCATTACCCATAATTCTACAGCACAGTATAATCCCTACTACTATTTTGGTGTGGTTCTTTCCAGTCTGTGTGTGTGAGACAGCATTTATCAGTGTAATTGGAATCAAACTATACATAGATCTGGACTTGTATCTAACTTTTCTTAATATTGTTTGGCAATCTTGCCTTCTAAGTAATACTATCATATCATTTTAATTTTTCTATGAACTTTTTATTTTTTCATTTTGTATTTTTTTCTATAATTTTGGATGGATTTCATCTGCTAATAAGTATGTTAGAATAAATGCATGTGTTCAACATTTATATTTAGATTATTCTTTATTTGGTATTTATGTTCCTAATTTTTGAAATATTTAAATATTTAGCTTTATTTAAATTAGTTTATAATTAATTTATTTTATGAATTCTGAATATTTGCAGTGTAACAGTTATTAATTTTGTATTCCAAAAAATATATAAAAACTTGTGTTATTATTTTCTTCCAACATTCAAATCAGTAAATCGGAGATATAAGTTTTAACTTTAAATATTACATAACAAAGAAAATTCAATTAATCCAATACAATTTAGAAAAGAAAAATTAGAATGCATGGTAAGTTTCAAACATAAAATACAATAAATATAATGACATAAAACTCACAAAACATGTGAATATGTTAAATTACAAGATTCAAAGTAGAAAGTCCTATCTTTCTATATAAAGCATATAAATGATGAATAATTAAAATATTTATGTGTATCTACTTAAATTATACATACTTAAAGCTATCACAAAAAGAGGAAAAATAATAGAATTCACAGAAAGGCACCAGATAAAACCTATTCAAAAGCAAGCAACTGTAGTCAAAAATAATGTAAGTTTAAAATTTATAATATATCTAATATGCAGAAAATGTAACTTTCTTCCCAGGTGTATAATAAAGTTAACTTAGTTAACAAGCTTCCATTTCTACTTATGGTGGAAAAATCAATCTTGTCCCCTTCATTCTAGTTGTAAGGAGAGAATGGGAAATCATCTCCTTTAGAAATATAGGACAGGAAATAAAAAGAAATGTATTGCAAACCTTTACCTCAAATTCCACAATTGTACAAAATGTATAATGCTCCGCAAAAAAAAAAAAAAAAAAAAAAAAAGACAAGGACATTGGAATAAAATAAGACAGGAGGGGCACCTGGGTGGCTCAGTCAGTTGAGCTTCTGATTTTGGCTCAGCTCATGATTTCAAAGTTTGCAAGTTCAAGCCCCATGTGGGCTGACAGCTCAGAGCCTGGAGCCTGCTTCAGATTCTGTCTCCCTCTTTCTCTGCCCCTCCCCAGCTGTGCGCTGTCTCTCTCTCTCTCTCTCTCTCTCTCTCTCTCTCTGTCTCTCTCAAAAATAAATAAGCATTTTAAAATTTTTTTTAAAATGAGAGGAATTAAACATCTCAAATACCTACACCTTATAACAATAGGATTTTGTAAGTGATTAAAAAAAAAAAGGTTTCAATTTTTTTTCAAAAGCAAGTAAACCTTAAGATAATTAATTAAATTAATTCTCTGATGTTCCAAAGTACAACTTATATTGGTTGTTCCCATGGATGTTATTAGTCAAGAAAAATAACACTAGTTGCTATAATTAAAAAACAAAAAAAGCCTAAACACGATGGCTTATTACTGCAAAGCTTTTTTGTGTCTCTAATAAACATTCCATGAGGGTCAGAGATTATGTGTGTATATTTGTAGGACATGTATCTCCATGCAACCATTCAGTGACTAAATACTATTACCTAGGGCACTGGAGATTTTTGTGTATCCTCTTTATAAGATATACAAATGGATAAAGAAAGGAAATATAGAATGTTGTGAGAGAAGTACATATAGCCCCATCACAAAAGTATTTGTATATCATTTTCTTCTACGTCCCATTGGTTATAACTTAGGACTGTGGCCCAAACTCACTCCAAAAGGGCACAGGAAACATATTCTAACTCTATTCCTAGAAGAAAGAGAAAATACTACATTTAATGAGCACAGAGTGCTCTTTAAAAAATCTAACATTTTGGTTACCAAATGTATGTTTTACTGCCACTCTTTTACTTAGGATGTTTGTTAATGAAGACACCACACAATTTCATCCAATTCCTTCATCTAATTCAAATTCATGGATACCAATATCCTTGAGATGGCAATATGGATCTTTTTAAGAAATCAATGTAAGACCTAGAAAGTTTTCTATGCACCACCCCTAAACAATCAAATTATAGTAATGGAGCGGGAAGAGACAGTCACAGAAAAATAACCAGAATATATGAGTAAAACTAGGAGATGAGAGGAGTGCCCTGCTAAGGGCACTGACAATTCTTAAATCTTGCCATCATTGTGCAATGGTCATTTTACACACTGATTCTACTCTCTGAAAGGAACTGCTGTTTCTGTTTTCCCTGATGTTCTTGATTCTAGTCTTTTGGAGGCTGCTACTCATGTATTAACTTCTCTGGTTATATCTGAAATGAACGGTGGTGGGTATTCCCTCATTGCTTGCTGGGCAGCCTCTACAGGCTATTCAGCAATTGTTTTAAGATGAATTGAGGAATCACAGAACATTTTAGACAAGGCTTACATTCTCCTTGGTAATAGGATTTCCTGCAAATTTAAGTCTTGAATAAAGAAAACAAACTAATCTAATTATTGCTATAGGGCATTAAATTTTTAGTGAGTTTCTACCACTCAAAAACTTCTTCAAGCTTATCTCTTACAATTTTAGTTCTAGAAATGTCAAAATTTCCAAACATTTTATGCCCAAATTGTGGGTCTCCCTGTATTCCCTTTCCTTTGCTAAATGACCAATTGTTTGCTGAATTTACACCATTTTTTTGGTAATACCTTATGAATGGCAATCACTAGTAACTAATACACAATTCATTGTGATGCTTCAAAACTCTTTTTATTTTAATGTTCATTTATTTATTTTGAGAGAGAGAAAGCATGAGCAGGGGAGATGCAACGGGAGAGATAAAGAGAATCCTAAACAGGCTTCATTTTCAGTATGGAGCCCAAAACAGGGCTCAGTCCTACAACCACGAGATCACGACTAAGCCAAAATCCAGAGTCCAATGCCCAATTGACTAAGCCACCCAGGCGCCCCTAAAGCTATTTCTAAAGCTAAGAAAACACACACAGTACTTCCTTGGTTGTTGACAGTGAAGATTGTACTCACAATTTGCCATAGTAAAACAAGTGTAACCTACATTCTAACAATTGTCTGCCAATATTAAGGCAAAGGCACATATTTAATATTTTATCGAAATATTAACATTCTACTTCAGGATATCAACACATGTGTTAATTTGGAAAAATACAGCTGGCTTACTCATATTTACTTAATGAAGTCTGCTCTTCTTTGTGTTAAATATAAAATAATCTTAAAGTTCTATTTTGGAGAATTTTTACTTACACATACTCCTATTATTATCAGATCAAGATATAGAGCAAATTTCAGCTCAGAACCCTCCTTAACACTCCCCTGAACCTAGTCACTACTCTTATTACCATAGATTAATTTTGCCTGCATTATTTGAATGAAACTATATAATATATGTACTTTTGTGCTTGATGTTTTAATTCAGGATTATGTTTATGACATTCACCCATGTTGTGGCTTCAAGGAACGTTTGTTCTTTTTCAAGACTGTGTAGTATTTTTGTAGTATTTTGTAGTATTTTGTAGAATATCCTACCACTGATTTTTAAAATTTTACTACTCATGGACAACTAGGTTAAGTTATAACTCTACTGTGAATAAAGCTTCTCTAAGCTTTTCATGGAAATACACAATCATTCTTGGTTATATACAGGAGTGAAGGTGCTGGGCCATAAAATATGCAAATATTTAACTTTATTAGACATTGCCAAAATTTTCCAAAGTTGTATGAATCTATATTCCCAAGGCAAACTGTGAGATTACTAGTTGCTCCAAAGCCTTTCAAACATTTGTATTGTCACTACTTTTAATTTTATTTATTTTTATCTTTAAATTATATTTATTTTTAAATGTTTATTTATTTATTTTCAAATGCGTATTCAATTTTGAGAGAGAAAGAGTGTATGAAAGCTGGGGGAGGGGCAGAGAGAAAGAGGAGAGACAGAATCCCAAGCAGGTTCTGCACTGGCAGTGCGGACCCTGACCCAGGGTTTGATCTCACCAACAGTGAGATTATGACTGCAGCAAAAACCAAGAGTTGGTCATTTAATGGACTGAGCCACCCAGGTGCCCTGCCCAGGTGTCAAAGGGATGCAGAAGTATCACAGTACGGTTTTATCATTCATATATCTCTATATATAGAGATATATAATGGTTTATTAATCTATATTTCAAGTTGATTAAAATTTTTGATCATTTTTACTACTGCAGTATTTGTCTTACAGGTTTATTAAACTTCTTTGTGCATCGTGGATGTGAGTTATTTTTTGTTATAATAACATTATTTTATTATAGACATTTGTAATTTATTTATATTAAAATATAATTCAATTTTAATGTTGATTTTTGAGACTATCTTCTTAATATACTTAAGTATAATTTATCAATTTGTTCTGTTATAGGGAACTTGTGATTTATGAAGTTATTTTTGCCCTCCTGTAGTTCCGGAAGATATTCTGTCATTTAGAAGTTTCATAATTTAAGCTTTCACATTTAGGTTTACAATGTATTTTGTGTATTTTTTATGATGCAAGATAGTAATCAACTTCCTTTCTATTGCATGTAGATATATTATTGACCTTGAAATATCTATTGAAAAGGCAGTTATTTTCCTACCAAATTGAATTGGTGTCTTTCATGAATCAGGTTGCTATATATGTACAAGTATGTATCTTAACTCTCATTTTATTGTCTGTATAAATCTCATCAATTTCATACAACAAGTCTCATTATTTGGTAGATAATAAATCATCAGGTTTTGTTGCTCATAAACAAAATTTACATAAGTATTCTCCATATAAGTTTTCAAATCACATCCATTTGGACACAGATCTGATGGAATTTTATTAGGACTTCTTTAGTTTATAGATCTGCTTGGGAAAAAATAAAATGCTAACAATATTAAATATTCTAATCCATCTGAAAATCCATGATGATTAAGTTATATCAATTGACTGATTTAGGGCGCAACTGATTTCTCTCAGTCGTGACTTTTATTGTAAAGATTTGCACTTTTTTACATAGATTCCTATGTATTTAATGTGTATAGGTAATATCTTAAAAACTTTTCCTCTTAAGAAATACATTTAATTTTGTATTCAAACTCATATCTAGAAAATTTAAAAATTCATATTTTAATTCTCATTGTTTATTTTGGTAGATTCTTTTCAATTTCACATATCCCCAGTTATGTCAACTCTGAATAATAATGATTTAGTTTCTCATAAAATGACCTGAGCAGTTTTTTTCCCCTCTTTTCAATATATTGGAAGAGTTTGTACGATTAGTAAGTGTTGGTAAATTTAACTCCAGAGTTTCTACAGTAGGAAAAATTTAGGTAGAGATTCAATTTTTGAACAGGTATATAAGTATTTAAATTTTTTTTTCTCTAGTGTGCATTTTGGAAATCAGTGAGTTTCCATTAATCCTAGTTCTCAAGTTTACTGACATATTTTTTCAAATATTATTGCTACCCTTTTAATTTTTAATGATGTCCATTTTCCATTTTGGATATTTGTAAAAAGTTTTATTTTCAGTCATCATTTCTTGATTATTCTCTGCTTACTCTTCTAGTGTGTATGTGTTGTTGATTTCATTGATTCAATTGCTCACTTTTTTTTTTCTTTCTAATTTAATTAGTTTCCAGTATCTTTGGGTTTTCTATGCTGTCAGGTAGCATTTTGAGAATAAATGTTAGCTCACAGATTTTCACCTTTTCTAATTTTTGAGATGTCACATTTTCATTATTTTTCAGTCCAATATCTTCTAATATTTATTCTTTTTTTTTTAAGTTTTTATTTATTTACTTTGAGAGTGGGGTTGAGAGAGAAGGAGAGAGAGAATCCCAAGCAGGCCCCACACTGTCAGTACAGAACCTGATGCAGGCAGGGCTCAAACACACGAACTGTGAGATCATGACCTGAGCCAAAATTGAGAGTTGGATACTTAACCAACTGAGCAACCCAGCCACCCCACTTCTAATATTTATTCCGACTTCCATTGTTCCAAAGGCTATTTTAAGCCATATTGATTAGTTTTCAAACATTAAAAAAAACATTAAAAATTTTAATTCAAGGCTATTTTTTAAGTGTTTGAGACTTACTTTGTGTCCTATAATATGGTATATTTTTGGAATGCAGACCAGATTCACCCAATTAAAGTGGTTTGGTAGTAGTCTGTAAAAATAGAAGTTATGTTAAGTTGATTTTTTTTAAATTTTCACATATTTATTGACTGTCTGCTTGCTCTATAATTTATTGGGGGAAAAAAGTATTTTGAAAATATGAAAGTACAATTTTGAATTTTTTTCTTCTTTTGATTCTTTAAGCTTAAGTTTTGTATATTTTAAAGGGTGTCTACTAATTTCATGTAAATTTAGGATTCTTATATTCTTTTGAATAATCTTTTTTTCACTGTGAAGTATTTCTCTTTATCTCTGATAACACTGTTTCATTAAAGTATATTTTCCATTAATATAATTTTTACCATTTTGGCTAGTGTTTTCATATTGTTTTATCATCCATCTTATTATTTTCAAAGTTTCTGTGTTTTTACATATAATGTGTGTCCATTGCAAATGTCCCACACTTATTTAAATCATTTTGTAGTTTGCTATTTAAAATAGACATTTAGTCAAAACCAAAGTATATATTTATATTTGCACATATATTTATAGAAAACAGACTAAAATTATGAATAATATTTAACTGAGTTTCCATTTGGGGAAGAGAGTGGACCTTGGGGAAGGAAGTAGATCAAAGGATACATTTGCCTATTATCTGTTTTTTAATGTTATGAGAATATAATTGTGAAACTTAAATTATTTTATGTAATATTTCACTTTAGCAGCTTTAGTAAAATTTTCAACAGAAGGACCAGATTTTCCTAATAGTTTTGAAATCATTCAGGTTATTCAACACCGGGTATTTTACTTTCCAAATTTATCCTCTGTCACCTGCATCACAATCTATTTCTCTACCAGCCCATACTGCTTACTACTCTTTTCTTCTGCCAAATTCTTGTTCTTTATACACATTATTTTAGTTATTCTTGATTCCTCCCCTGGCTTTCATAGAGTTCATCTACTAATTGTTAGATGA
The DNA here is from genome assembly GCF_022079265.1 of Lynx rufus. Lineage (NCBI taxonomy): Eukaryota > Metazoa > Chordata > Mammalia > Carnivora > Felidae > Lynx > Lynx rufus. Next base: position 59,866,849 of record NW_025814867.1, read on the forward strand.
CATAAATCTGTAGCATGTGGAAATAGATTTTTTTTTCTTTAGTGTGATCCAATTCAGCAATATTCTCTAAGGATAAAAATCACTGAAGCTAAAATTTTATAGCCCTTTTGTGAACACAAAACAAACCAAAAGAAAAAAAAAAACCCAAAAACCAAAAACATGCACACCCAAGGTTTAAAGGAGTTATTTTTCTTCTGGTGATATAGTTAAACTACAGGAGATTACGAACTGAGATATACTGAAATAATAACCTTGTTTTACCTTGTCTCTAGTTGGCACTCCTAAAATGGGATCAGTAAAGAAATTTGATAGTAAAACCCTGATCAACAGTTAAATCCCCTTGATTTCCTGTAAGTTACATTCTCACTCAGAGTCTATTTCTTTTTGGGTGCCATACTGACCAAAATACTTTATTGTGATCTACTTTTCTTTACATGGATTCACAATATGTTGATATTGGCAAGTCTTATAGAATATACTTAATTCAACATTTTTCCATAAAGGAAAATTACTGATTACAGAATAAGCAACTTGCCCATGATCAAATTTCCAGTTAATGATATACATATATTTGAATTCAGTTCACATGCCTGGTACTGGTAAAATACCTTTATTCTTTTCTTTTTTCTTTCCTTTTCCCCTTTCCTTTCCTTTTCTCACTTCCTTTCCTTCTCCCCTTTCCTTCCCTTTCTCTTCTCTTCTCTTCCTTACTCTACTCATCCCTTTCCTTCCACCCTTCCCTTCCTTCTCTTCTTTCACTTCCTTCCCTTCCTTCCTTTTTAAAATGTGGCTGGGTATATGTAATTATATGTATTTGTAATTAAATAAGAATTGGCATATTACATACATAAATCAGTCATGATCAATGAATCACACTTGAAGTCCATCTTGAAATTCTACCCATTGAAAAGATTCACGAGACAATTAAATTTATCTAAAAGATGAATCTCTCCAAAAGAACAGAACAACAAAAGATTTACAAGTTCACAAACAAGTTCAAGAAAAGCCTACAAAGTCTGTAACTTTTTGAATTTTAGAGGCTTTAAGAAGGTGGACTGGATAAAAATACAATCCAGTGAAATCTTGTAATGGCTTAGAACAACAAATAAACTCATGGTCTTGAGAAACACAATTCACCAGGACTCAGTGAAACAACATTCCTACCAACAAGTGACTTAGTATTGTTCTCATAGCTCATGAAAAAGAGCTTAAAAACTTATCTAATGCTACATCATGTTACTTACCCTTCATATTTTCATCTGAATTTATACCAAAAGGAAATCCACATCATTAAAAAAAGCTGAGATGAATTTAAGAATGAGAAAAATAAGAGACAGAAGAAAACATGGAGCAATCTTGAAGTCAATGAAGTGTTTATAATTATGCATCTACAACCTCTTAAATCCAGAATTCTATCAACATGTGGCATTACATTAATTAAGTAAAACAGGGTTTTTATTTATTTTCAATGAAAAAAAAATTAACTCAAATAAATAGGGTTTACTCTGTTTTTTAATTGTACAGTTTTTGCCATAGGAAGGTCATACAGTGCAAGAATGACAGTCCACAGTAAAAGAATTTAAGATACAGAATAGCTTAGAAGATATATCACTTTTTGTGTAAAGTGAAGATATAACAATATCTGAGATATAAAGTAAAAAATTAAGAACTCAAAAATAAGATAAAGGTACTACTGGTAAATCTAGAATTAACTTTCCTTAAAAAACAGGTCTATACAAGATTTCTGTTTTTTCTTAATTTTGATAATTTATATCTTTCAAGGAATTGGTGTACTCTCTCTGATTTGGTCAAGTAACTGTCATAAGCTATTTTATAACACTTCTTTATTTTCATGCTAAGGTATAGGAATGCTAGTGATACCCCTTCTTTCAATTCTAATATCAATGATTTATACCATTTTTAAACTTTAATATTTATCAGTAAATAAAGATTATTTTATTTTATTGTTAATTTTTAAAAGATCACTTTTAGAGGCACCTGGGTGGCTCAGTAAGTAACTGTCTGACTTTGGCTCAGGTCACAATCTCAGTGTTCGTGGCTTTGAGCCCCATATAAGGCTCTATGCTGACAGCTCAGAGCCTGGAAGCTGCTTCAGATTCTGTCTCCCTCTGTCTCTACCCCTCCCCCACTCATACTCTGTCTCTCTGCCTCTCAAAAATAAACATTAAAAAAAACTTTTTAAAAAAGACATTTGTCAGTTTTATTTTCTTCTATGTTCTCTTTCATTGATTTCTGCTTTTTATTTTTTCCATCTTTTTTTCCTGGGTTTATTTTACAATTCATTTTCCAGGAGTTTTTCCCTCTGGAATATGGAGAAAACAAAAAGTAGCTAAAATTACCTTAATTTTTATGAGAAATATTCAAGTTGGTCATGTTTTATGTGTACATACACATGTCACACACATACACCCTTACTACTAAAATAGGAATAGTTTATGCTTATACAATGTTTTACTTCCCACAAATTATACAGTTGTCTTTCTCTATTCCTGTTTTTTATTTATGCTATTTATGTTATTTATTTTAAAATGCTATTTTCAAATATGTGAACTGTTGTACCAATTAATGTACAAAATATTTTAGTCAAAATAATTATGTTCTACAATCACATATTAATGTGAAAATTTGCAACTGCTATTTATCAGAGTTATTTGCTATTTTATCCCATAATCTGTCTATATTATTTTATTGCACATAATTAATAATGGCAATAGCTTAAATTTTCATTATCATTACTGTGAAAAATATCCCTATAATTCATTAATTTATTTAATAAAAATTAATTTATTAATTTACTTGCTTCCTTTGGTTTATTACAAACCTATGAATATAATTTCTTTTTCTCCATACCTCCCATTCCCAGCTAGGACCTATTGCTGAGAATTGTATATCCAGAATTAGATTGTGAACTGATGAAAAATATATAAAAATTTACCTGAAATATTACTGATAGGACTACTGGTAAAATAGTTTTCAAATTTATTTTGGTGTTTTATTTCTATGCTCTTATTTCTTAAATTAATTGGAAAAACATAAATTTTAGATAAACCTTCAAGCAGAAAAAATGAGAGAGGTTAAAGACCACCCAAATTAAAATGCTGACACTTCAGGGAAGAGAGTGGAGTAGGAGGACCTTAGGCTTTCCTTGTCCCATGGATATACTGAGATAACATCCATATCAGTGTATATAAGCCAGAAAATGACACAAAGTGTGACAGAATAGACTCTCCACAGCTAATCCTAGAGAAGACACAACATCAAAAAAGGTAGGAAGGGCAGAGACGCATTCAGGAACCAACTCAATCCCAAGACTTTCCTTGGGATAGAGGGACAACAGAAGTGTGGAAAAGGAAGAGAATCAGACACCACACCAGTTACCCTAGGCACCCAGGGCACAGGGGCCCACACTGGGAAGACAAATCCTTACAACATTTGGCTTTGAAAATGAGAGGGGCTTAACTTCATGAGTTCTTACTGAGCTTAACAACTGGAACTTTAAAAAGCAGGTCTCAGCTCTAGGAGAACTTGGAGGAAAATAGGAAACTGAGTTCCTTCCCTTAAAGAGACAACATAACAAACAGCCTGCTGAGATATAGCATGGAAGCAGCAATTTGAAAAATAGGTATACATGGGGAAACTTGGCATGGTATATATAGTAAGGAGATTTATTTCCTAATCTCAGAACATGTGCCAGGGGACAAGGATCTTTAGGAGACGTCTTCAAAAACAAGAACTGGCCAGTGTTACTTCCGACCTTCAGCCTAGATACATGGACAGTTGCAGGAATTTACATGAATACTCTTTCTAGCTTGCTAACAACTCATCCTACCTCTGCAATCTCCTACAGACTGCCTCCTCCAACCCACATTCAGCAGGAGTCCAAAGAAGAGTCACAAAGGCCCTGGGTGGCTTAGTTGGTTGAGTGAGTGACTTTGGTCCATATCATGATATCCTGGGTTCGTGAGTTTGAGCCCTGCCACGGGCTTTATGCTGACAGCTCAGATCCTGGAGCTTGCTTTGGATTCTGTGTCTCCTCTCTCTGCCCCTCCCCAACTCATGCTCTGTCTCCCTCAAAAAAAAGAATTCAAAGAAGAGTCACAAAAAAGGTATTATGTAAGTAACACGGATAAGGGGCCCACAATACTCCTAAGTGACTCCACCTCTGGGAAAAGGGGAGACAGCCACACATACCAGCTTCACTGCTGCTCCACAAGTGGGCTGAGGGCAGACAACTGATCTGACAGCAGGCTCTGCAAGCTAATAAAAACCTCTCAGGGGCCAACACAGGGAGAGCAACCCGTAGTTTAGTATGACTGTAGCTGTGGCAAAAGCCTGGTTGATCCACCTCAAGCCCAAGGCAGCCCCAGACCAGCCCACTCACAACACAGGGACCAAACCCTGCCCACAACAGACAAAGACAGCCATTGTAGATAACTAGAATAAAGGCAAACGTGGCTCAACCACAACAGTAGGGTGCACACAACACACATTAGAGACACCCATGAAGCACCAGGTTCTGATGAACAGGGGACACTGCACAGCAGGGCACTACAGGGTCTCTTCTTCATAGTAGAGAAGTTGCAAGGCAATTACTTGCAAGAGGAGATGTAGCTTACTTTCCTAACACATATAAAAACACATAGAGAGTTGGACAAAATGAGGAGACAGAGGAACATGTCCCAAATGAAAGATCAGGACAAAATCACAGCAAGAGAGCTAAATAGAGATAAGCAATATATATGATAGAGAATTTAAAGTAATGGTCAACAGTAAATGAATATCTACAAATAATGACTTTGATTGTATACAAACTAAATGTTCCAATCAACAGACATGTGTGACACAGTGAATAAAAAGACTCATTCTAGGGGCCCCTGAGTGACTCAGTTGGTTAAGTGTCCAAGTCTTGATTTCAGCTCAGGTTATGATCTCATGGTTCATGAGTTTGAGCCCTGCATCATACTCTGTGCTGACAGTATAGAGCCTGCTTGGGATTCTCTCTCTCTGCCCTTTCCCCACTCATGCTTGCTTGCTCACTCTCTCTCTCTCAAAATAAATAAATAAACTTAAAAAAAAGTCCTATGTATATGCTGTCTATAAGGGACACATTTCAGATCAAAAGACACCTAGAGACTGAAAGTGAGGGGTGGAGAAACATTTACTGTGCAAATGAATGTAAAAAGAAAGCCAGAGTAGAAATACTTATACCAGACAAAATAGACTTTAAAACAAAGGCTGTAACAAGAGACAAGGAAGGACGCTATAGAATAATAAAGGGGACAATTCAACAAAAAGATATAGTAATTGTAAATATGTACACTCCCAACATGGGGGCACCCAAATACATAAAACAGTTAATAACAAACATAAGGGAACTAATTAATAGAAATACAATAATAGGAAAGGATTTTAACACACCACTTATACCAATATACAGATCATCCAAACAAAATCAGTAAGGAACCAATGGCTTTGAATGACACACTGGACCAGATGGATTTAACAGACATAGTCAGAACTTTCCATCCTAAAACTGCAGAATATACCTCCTTTTCAAGTGCATACAGGGAACATTCTCCAGAATAGACCACATACTAGGCCACAAAACAAATCTCAGAAAAATTAAAGTCATACCATGCATCTTTTTGAATCATAACTCTATGAAACTACAAGTTGGCACAAGAAAATATTTGGAAAGAACATGTAGGTGGAGGTTAAATTAAACTAAACAATGAGTGGGTCAGCTAAGAAATCAAAAAAGAAATAAAAAATTACCTGGAAACAAATGAGAAGGAAAACACAACAGTCCAAAATCTTTGGGGTTCATTAAAAGCAGTTCTAAGAGGAAAGTTTACAGCAATAGAGGTCTTCATCAAGAAGCAATAAAAATATCAAATAAACAACCTAATCTTGCAACCAAAGGAGCTAAAAAAAAAAGGCAAATGAAACCCAAACCAGGCATAAAAAAGGAAATATGAAAGATTAGAGTAGAAATAAATATATGATACATAAGCTAAAAAAACAGTAACAACAAAAACAAAAACAAAACAAACAAACAAAAAACAATAGAACAGATCAATAAAATCAGGAGCTGGTTCTTTGAAAAAATCAACAAAATTGATAAACCTCTAGTAAGGCTCATAAAAAAAAGAAAGAAAGAGGACCCAGTTAAACAAAATCACTAATGAAAGAGGAGAAATAACAACATGATAGAAATACAAACTACTGTAACAAAATATTATGAAAACCTATATGCCAACAAATTGGACAACCTACAAGGAATGGATAAATTCCTAAAAACATACAACCTACCAAATCTGAAGCAGGGAGAAACAGAAAATTTGAAGAGACCAATAACCAGCAATGAAATTGAATCATTAATCAAAAAACTCCCAACAAACAAAAGTCTAGGACCAGATGCCTCTATGTGTGAATTCTACCAAACATATAAAGAAGAGCTAATATCTCTTCTTCTCAAACTATTCCAAAATATAGAAATAGAAGTAAAACTTCCAAATTTATCCTATGAGGCCAGCATTACCTTGATACCAAAACCAGATGAAGACTCCACTAAAAAAGAGACCTACAGGTCAATATTACTGATAAAAATGGGTGCAAAAATTCTCAATAAAATACTAGAAAACTGAATTCAATAATATATCTTAAAAATCATACACTATGATCAAGTGGGATTTATTCCCAGGATGAAAGGTTGTTCAATATTCACAAAACAATCAACATGGTATGCCACATCAATAAGAGAAAGTATAAAAACCATATCATCATATTAATAGATGCAGAAAAAGCATTTGACAATGTACAACATCCGTTTATGATAAAAACCCCCTGCAAAGTAGGTCTAGAGGGACTATAATTCAATGTAATAAAGGCTTTCTATTAAAAACCCACAGCCAACATTATACTCAATGATGAAAAACCAAGGGCTTTTTCCCTAAGATCAGACACAAAACGAGGATGTCTACTCTCAATACTTATTCAGCATAGTAATAGAAGTCTTAGCCAAAGCAATTAGACAATATAAAGAAATAGAAGGCATTCACATTGGTAAGAAAGAAGTAAAACTCTATTTGCAGATGACATTGTACTATATACAGAAAACCCTAAAGACTTTACCAGAAAACTACTAGAACTGATAAATGAATTCAGTGAAGTAGCAGGGTACAAAATCAATGTACAGAATATGTTGCATTCCTATACACTAATAATACAGCGGGAAAAAGTGAATAAGAAAACAATCCCGTTTACAACTGCACCAAAAACAATAAAATATCTATGAATAAAGTTAACCAAAGAGGGAAAACACCTGTACTCTGGAACTATAAAACACTGTTGAAAGAAATTCAAGACAACACAAAAACCTGAAAGACACTCCATGCTCATGTGTTGGAAGAATAAATATTGTTGAAATGTCTATACTATCAAAATCAATCAACAGATTTATTGCAATCCCTACTAAAACACCACAGCACTTTGTGCAGAACCAATGCAAACAATCCTAAAATTTGTGCAGAACCACAAACAACCTTGAAGAGCCAAAGCAATCTTGAAAAAAAAACACAAAAAACTGGAGGTATCACAATACCAGATTTCAAGTTACATTACACAGTGGTATTAATTAAAACAGAATGGTACTGGCATAAAAATAGACCTATAGATCAATGGAATAGAACGTAAAGCCAAGAAATAAGCCCGCAATTATATGGTCAGTAAATCCTCAACAAAGGAGGAATGAATACACATTGGGAAGAGTCTTTTCAATAAATGGTGCTGGGAAACCTGGACAGCCACATGCAAACAACTAGACCATTTTCTTTCACCATACACAAAAATAAACTCAAAGTGGATTAAAGACATAAACATGAGACCTGAAACCAGAAATGCCTAGAAAAGAACATAGGCAGTAATTTCTTCTACATTGGCCATAGCAACGTTTTTGTAGATATGTTTCCTCAGGCAAAAGCAAAAATAAACTACTGGGACTATATCAAAATAAAAAGTTTCTGCACAGTGAAGGAAACAATAAACAAAGGAAAAAGACAGCCTACTGAATGGGAGAAGATATTTGCAAATGATATATCCAATAAGGAATTAGTATCCAAAATACATAAAGAACTAATACAATTCAATATCTCCAAAACAAATAATCCAATTAAAAATGATCAGAAGACATGCACCTGGGTGGCTCAGTCACTAAGTGTCCGGCTCTTGATTTCAGCTCAGGTCATGATCTCATGGTTTGTGGGATTGAGCCCCATGTTAGGCTCTGCACAGACAGCAAAGAGCCTGTTTGGGACTCTCTTTCTCCTTCTCTCTCAAAGTAAATAAAAATAATGTTTAAAAAATGAGCAGAAAACATGAAAAGAATTTCTCCAGAGAAGACATACAGATGGCCAACTGACACATGAAAAAATGCTCAGCATCACTCATCATCAGGGAGATACAAATCAAACCACAATAAGATATCACCTCACACCTGTGAGAATTGCTAAAGTCAGCACCACAAGAAATAATAAGTGTTGGTGAGGATGTAGAGAAAAAGGAACTCTCTTGCAATGTTGGAGGAAATGCAAACTGGTGCAACCACTGTGGAAAATAGTATGGAGGTTTTTCAAAAAATTAAAAATAGAACTATTCTACAATACAGTAGTTGCATTACTAGGTATTTACCCCCAAAACACAAAAACACTAATTCAAAGGGATACAAGCACCCATATGTTTATTGCAGCATTATTTACAATAGCCAAACTATGGAATCAGCCCAAATGTCCATCAAAAGATGAACAGATAAAGAAGATGTGGTGAGTGTGTGTGTGTATATGTGTGTATGTGTGTGTGTATACACACACACATACACACATATACACACACACATATGCATACAATGGAATATTGTTCAGCCATAAAAAAGAATGAAATCTTGGCATTTGCAAGAACACGAATAAAACTGTAGTATATAATGCTAAGTGAAATAAGTAAGAGAAAGATAAATACCATATTATTTCATATATATGTGGAATATAAGAAAACAAATAAGCAAAGGAAAAAAATGAGACAAACCAAGAAACAGATCTTAACTACAAGGAACTAATGATGACCAGAGGGGAGTAGAGTGAGGGCATGGGTGAAATAAGAATGTGGATTAAAAAGTACATTTATCACGATGGAAATATCATAAAATGATTAAAAAGAAGACAGTGGGGAGGTTGGGGTGGGTAGGAGCAATATGAGAATTCTGTAAATATAAATAAATAAATACATACATACATACATACATACATACATAAATAGCCAGAAAGATATTCACTGAACTTGAGAAAAGTAGAGGACCTCAGTGAGACCCACAGCAAAGAGATACTAAATATAAAAAGGAACTAATCAGAGATGAATAAATCATTAATTTAAATTAGAAATACACTAGAGGGAATAAATAGTAGACTAAAGGAAGCAGAAGAATGGATCACTGACCTGAAGGACAGAGTAATGGAAAGCAATCAAGCTGAACAGAATAAAGAAAAAAAAGAATAATTAATGAGAACAGACTTAGGGAACTCATTGACCCAATGAAGCATAATATCATTTGCCTTGTAGAGATCTCAGAAAGAGAAGAGAAAAAGAGGACAGAATATGAATTTGAAGAAATAATAGCTGGAAACTTCCCGCATCTGGGGAAGGAAAAGGAAATTCAGATCCAGGAGGTACAGAGAACACCTAATCAACCCAAGAAGGTCCACACCAACACATAGTAAATAAAATGGCAAAAAGACAGATAAAAAGAGAATTTTAAAAGCAGCAAGAGAAAAAGAAAACAGTTATATTCAAGAGAAACCCCATAAGGCCATCAACTGATGTTTTAGCAAAAATTTTGGAGGCCAGAAGGGACTAGCATGATATATTCAAAGTAATGAAAGAAAAATACCTACAACCAAGAATACTCTATCCAGAAAAGTTATCATTCAGAATAGAGAGAGTTTCCTAGACAAAAAAGGTTAAAAGAATCATCACCAATAAAGCACCCTTAGAAGAAATATTAAAGAGAATTCTTTGAGTGAAAAGGAGAGATCATAAGCACAAGAAAAGTAGGAAACAGTAAAATTAAGTAGATCTATAAAAATGTGTTAAGACATTCACAAAATAAAAGGGTGAAAAGTATGACACCATCTATCTCAAACATGATGGGGGAGGAATAAAAATTTAGTGCTTTCAGAATGGGTTCAAACTTAAATGACCTTCAACTTACTATGGACTGCTATATGCATAAGATACTATATATAAACCTAATGGTAACCACAAATCAAAAACCAATGCTAGATATGCAAAAAATGAAGAGAAAGTACTCTATCACTAAAGAAAGCCGTTAAACCATAAGAGATTCAGAGAAGAAATAAGGAGACATTTGGGTGGCTAAGTCGGTTGAGCATTCGACTCTTGATTTCAGCTCTGGTCATGATCCTAAGGTTATGGAATGGAGCCCCATAAGGTTCGTTCGTTCGTTCTCTCTCTCTCTCTCTCTCTCTCTCTCTCCCCCCTTCTGCCCCTCTCCCCTGCTCATGCTCTCTTTCTCTCTCTCTCTCTCTCTCTAAAATAAAGAAGGGAAAAAGAAGAAATAAATCAGTCAGAGAAGGACATATGCCATATGATTCCACTCAAGTGTGGAATTTAAGAAATTATACACAGAAAAATAATACAAATCAAACCAAACCAAACAAAAAGTTACACAGACTATTAACTATAAAGAAGAAACTGGTGGTTACCAGAGGGGAGGTGAGTGGAAAGATGGGCGAAATAGACAACGGGGATTACAAGTACACTTACCATGATGAGCACTGGGTAACGTACAGAATTGTTGAATCACTATATTGTACACCTGATACTAATAACACTGTGTGTTAATTATACTGGAGTTTAAAATTTTTTAAACAATTAAAATGTCACTTTCTGTGTCACGTTATTCTGTATTTCCAAAGATTTACGGAGGGACAGGGTCTAAATATCCACTTAGCTCCTAAGGGAGAAAAACCCTAAAAATTTTTAATACTCTTTTTGTCTTAATTCACCCGTCTAAAGCTTCCTCTGCTCTGTCATGTCCACTGTGATTCATCATATTCTATAATAATCCTTATGCCTATTAAAGTGTTTTAATCATATTATAGTCTTTTCTCAAATTAACACATTGATTTTACCACCCATGTTCAAAATATCTGTAATCCAAAGTTGTCAGAGTAGTTATAGTAGCTAAGGTGCAAAATCTTTTCCATTTACAGCACTTTTGTTTAATCCCACTTTGCTTAACTTCTATCTTGCAGTTACAGAAAAGTAGAGTTGTTATATGGAAATATTAATGGGTTTTATCACCTGTAAGGCTTTTAAAATAACTGTGAGCAATCATTTAAATTTGAAGATGCATTTAGGTTATTTGAGTTTCAATTAGATATAATTACAGAAAAATTATAAACACTAACTTCACTGAAAAAAGTACTTTCTTGCCTCAAAATTTTAGTCTTAGAACTATGTATTGGAAATCTTTACAAGAATTAGTAAGAATGAAACAGTACATTTTGTGATTGTTCTAAATAGGTGATAGGTTTACAATTTACTGTCTTTTAAGTATTGTGTGACTTGTGTGACAATGTGATTTATTGTTCCTGCCACATACTTTTTGAGACAAAAGTAGTGTTAACCAGACAGGATAAAGGGACAATGAAAATAAGCCTAGATTCTCCCAGGAATACTAAGTTACAACTTTTTAAATCTTTAACTCACCTAATTTTTAACCCTACCCAATATGACCATATAATATCCTCAATCTCCTTTTCTTTTTTAGATTTAATCATTTAAATTCAAACTGTGTTCTCTTTCTATTAATATTCCTTCCATTCCTTCCTCCTCTCTATCCTTCTTCCTCTTCCCTTTCTTTTCCTTTTAAATCTCTTAAAGTAAAAATCTGTGCCTGACATACGAGCAGGTCCCAATTTTTCTTCTGATGTTCCTATTTAACTCACTCAACACTTAGCAATGTCAGAGTTTTCATAAATGTTTAGTATACTTAACACTTACTTTAAATTCTATAAAAATACAAACAATGCCTCAAATTGCCTATTCATCTTTATATATTATTTCTAATTAGTATATAATATACGTAATATATTTCCACTAAGTTTATATTTACATCTTGAAAATTAAGCATAGTTTAGGTTAGTAAATTACATCACTAAGCTCTTAAATTTTTCAAATGCATAAGTCCTGAATAAAGTCAGAAAAGTGGGAATGTTACAGTGAAAGGCAAACAGTACTTGGTTAAGCATTTTGCCTTCCCAAATCTGTATTAGTAAATTTTCTATATCTTACTTATAGATCTGATATATTCACTTTTATACAGAAGTAAAAAATATTAGTAAACAAAATCAACTACAAGAAGCCAAAGCTACCTTGATGAAATTATAAGCTTTAGTCAGAGAAAATTTTTATGTCTTAATCATATTTAATTCTCCACATACCAACACTCTACCACACACAGTTTTCATGAGATTTATGGTCTATTTCCCCAGCTTATGAACAAGATATTTGTACGATAACACATCTGCCACAAAAAATGATGCCTCTTATTAAAAGGAATAATGTTTATGTTGTCAGCTAAATAAAACCAGTAATAAATTAGTAGTGTTTTTAGATATCAACATAAAAAAAAACCCAATTCAGGTATAAAAATCAACACAGTTAAGTATAAACCATGTATTTGAATTGGAAATGTAGTATAAATTCATAAATTATCTTTCATTTCTAAAAAACAACATGAACCGGTTTTGTTTACTGAGATGGCCTTGAAGTAATTAAATGCACTCCTAAGTGCCCAGATGCGGTCTCTAAAACCCCAAAGAAACAACAGAGTCTTGGGGGAATGGAAAATGCAATGTCTGGGTTAAAAACATACAAGATAAACCTTGGATAATCTGTAGTGCCAGAAAGTAATCTATCATAGACTAATAAAGTCTTGACAAAAAGTTACAACTTGAAGGGGTTTCCACTGGCCACACATGGAGACCATTTAAGCACCATGAACAGACAGCAAAGTGGTTGAAACACACAAATATGTAACAATCTCTGACTTTATAACGAATGATGCAAAAAAACCTAGCTGTTTTCCTTATACAGTAGTAAAGTCACCACCTCACTATTCTGAAAACTAACAAAGGGGAAAAAATCAGGCATTTAGCATGCTTTTCACGTGCAAAATGTATTTCAGGCTAAATCATTGGCAAATAAAAGTTCTTCCTTAATTACAGGTGATAAATCCAGAAGGTTTGATAGAATTAGAAAAAAATCACCATTTTGTAAACCCTAATGACAACAATAGATGTAAGCAACAATCATCAACGGTTGCTGAAACCTTTAGGTGAGAGTTTAATGTAGATGAATCAGGCTGACAAAACCTACACCCACTTGTATTAGCTTTCTGTTTACGCCATAAGAAATACCAGACATTTAGCAACAATTTACTTAAATTTAACTAAATTAAAGCTATTAAGTTTAAAGAAATTTAACATACGATTCTGCAGGTGAAAAGTCCAGGTTGGCTTAACTGATTTCTCTGCTTCAGATTTCACAAGGCCAAAATCAAGGAGTCAGCCATCCTGAGCTCTTCCCAGGAGGCTCTGGGGAAGAATGGCTCCCACACTCGCTTAGGTTGTTGAGGGAATCAAGTTCCAGTTGGCTGTCAGCTAGTTACTGCCCTTAGCTCCAGGAGGCCTCAATTCACAACCAATTATTAAGTATCTGCTACAAACAGCTTTAGGCCTACAGTGGAAGAAGGCATTTTTTGTTAAATAAAATGAATATGGAAATAGAAAAGAGTAGAACGTAAATTATAGTAAATGTCATTTTAAAGGGAAGAGACCCCCTTATAAAAAGTTTATAGGAAAGTGTTACTTTAAGGAAGGAATTTGTAAAACTATTTCGTTAATGGCCACATAGTAAAAGGTTTAGGCTTGCAGAGTTAAGAAGCAAAATTGAGCCTAGTATGCAGATATTTTTATATAAATACAAACACAAATGTTCATGAATATTTCACTGTTGAAATTCAAAAACATAATTGTATTAGGCATTTCAAGCTTCCCTAAGAAATACCACAGATTGGGTGGCTTAAATGACAAAAACATAATTTTCTCACAGTTTTGGAGGCTAGAAGTAAACCATCAAGGTGCTAGCAGGTTTGGTTTCTCGTGAGACCTCTGCTCTTGACCCGGCAGATGACTATATTCTTGCTGTGTCGTGTCAAGTATCATGTGTCACATGGTCTTTCCTCTGTACTCACACATCCCTGGTGTCCCCTCCTCTTCTTCTAGGGATATCAGTCTTATTGGATTAGAACCCCACACTTATGACCATAATTAACTTTACCTCCTTTCAGGCCGATCTCCAAATACATTGGGTGTTAGAGTTTCGACATATCAATTTGGAAGGAACATAATTCAGTACATGACAATAATAATAATCTAGTAAAATGAGAAGCATGGGAGTATTTTGGGGGGGATAAGCTTTACTCAATTAGAGTTCAAAGTTAGTGTTACCTACCTCAAAATCTTTCCCAAAAGTTCATCAGTTAATGTTCATCTGTAATGACATCTCATGTTTTTCATCTTCAAAATGATCTTTTCATATAGGTAAGTGATACATGATACTTCAAATATTATCAAATTATTACTGTATCACTGACATTTGTAATGAAAGAAGAAAGGAAATAGGGACAGGAATAGAACAGAAGAAAATGGTGGTTTGTTGTTTTGTTGTTTTTTAAATATATTTTTAAAAAAAATTTGAGTAATTTTTATACCCAACATGGAGCCCAAACTCACAACTCAGATCAAGAGTCACATGCTCTACTGAGTGAGCCAGGCAGTGACCCCTTCTCCTTTTTTTATAAAGTTTTTTTAGGGGTGCCTGGGTGCCTCCATCAGTTGACCATCCAACTCTTGATTTTGGCACAGATCATGATCTCAGGATTGTGAGATCAAATCCTGCATCAGGCTCCACACTGGGGATGAAGCCTGCTTAAGATTTTCTCTCTCTCTCCCTCTACCACTCATGCACTCGCTCTTCTTTCTCTCTCTCAGGAGATAGATAGATAAATAAGGTTTCTTTTTTTTTTTTTTTTTAGAACACAGTGTTTTTATCAAGAGATTTTCCTTCTGTCTCCTTTGCAAGCTCCATTGAGTCTGTGTTGTTAGAACCACTAATAGAATAATGAAAAGTGAATATATTATCTAATATAATTAAATTCTCACAAGTTAAATGGATGTTCTGACTCCAAATGTATCATAAGTATAAATTAAGGAAAGTAATAAAATGCAATACAATTGATTAGAATTAGAATCTGAATTAATAGAAAGATATATTTCTAGTCAGATCCCAAAAGTATCCCTATACATTGTTTCTGCCAAGTGATCAACCCAATGAATACATCTGGTTAAGTGAATGTTTAAATGTCCTTCTATTCTTTTCTTTTTACCTGATTCTCTATGTTTAAAAAATCTAACTCAGTTTTTGTTCTTATTCCATTTTAATTTTTTTATTCACATTAGGTAAAAGTTTTTATTCAGCCATATTTCTGAGTCTAACTCCACTTTTTAACATGTACAGAAATTGAAAAAGTTATATAAACTATGTGTATCACAAGCACATTTGAATTTGGAGTGGTGAGGAATATAAGAATAATGTGACTAAATATGCCATGAACTGATCATTTAACCTTGAGTTTTATTGAAAGAATATCCACCAGAAAAAGAAAGCACAGAAAATGTGCTACCAACACAGTCAATTTATAATTTTAGTCAAACAAATATACATTACACCTCAAATGTTTTAATGACTAATAATTTTTAAAAATGTCTGATTAAAAGCAATAAACATAATGCATGAAATTAAAATGTGTTAGTTTATTGTATTATATCAATAAGAAAGCCAAGCTTATTTAATCAATATTTCAATGTTTGAACTCCCCTTAGATGTTATTTTGAAAAAAATTATATTTTAGATTTTTGATGAATTTATTTTAAATGCTGCTACTTAAACATGTAATATTATTTAAAACATGAACTATAACTTATTTCTTAATAAAGCTCTTCTGAAGTTAAGTGTTGACGTACTTTACAGTTACGGGCAGCACATGGATTTCCCTGCAAAGTTATTTTATTGATTATAATAAACTGTGAAACTATTCAGAGGCAAATTGGAAGAAAAAAACTCTGTGTCATACTTTTCATTTCAATGAGGGACATCCAAACTTCCTACCAGTGTCAACATTTATCTTTTCATGATATTTCATGGAGAACTTCATATCACCAGAGATGAAATAAACTATCATTGAGAATAATACTGACAGTCATTTTTAAATGTATAAATTATTTTATGATGCAAGACATTGTGTAAGAGCAGAGTCCTTTGAAACTTGAAACACATCAATTTCCCTTTCCATAGAAGAAAAACAATAACAATAGAAAAATAGGAAACAATTTCACAAAATTTTAGATTTCTGAAGTATAAAACACCTTAATTAACATTTAATAAAAATTGTATTTATAATGTATCTATGTTATAGGCCACATTTAAAACCAGGTGGTCTAGATATGACATGATTATGTCTTCTGTATACTCTTTACCCCAAGTGATCATCCCAATCAATGATTGATAAAAACTCAACATCTGTTAAGATATTACATTCTATCTTTGTATTATTACAAAGGTATTGTCAGTGGAAAAGATGCTCGAAAATCTGGGAAAGAACACAAGTTTTCTATTTATAACTGCAACAAATTGAAATCACATTTTTTTTTTTAAATTTTTTTTTTCAACGTTTATTTATTTTTGGGACAGAGAGAGACAGAGCATGAACGGGGGAGGGGCAGAGAGAGAGGGAGACACAGAATCGGAAACAGGCTCCAGGCTCTGAGCCATCAGCCCAGAGCCCGACGCGGGGCTCGAACTCACGGACCGCGAGATCGTGACCCGGCTGAAGTCGGACGCTTAACCGACTGCGCCCCCAGGCGCCCCTGAAATCACATTTTTTTAAAACATTCTATTCAGTCTTCCTTAAAAAGTCAATAAGGGATATATAAATGGAAATAATATTCTATGTCACAGCATTTTAGTATATTTATTCACTGACAAATAATATTATGCTTCTATTTTTATACGCAATTGGATAAACATGCAAAAGTTCTCTTTATTATATTATTTGACACCTCTAAATATACAGTGTTGATCCTTTATGTTATAATTAAAGTTTCCATCTTTTAAAGTTAAACTCAGTATTCAATTATATTCTTTTTCATACTAACCTGTACACAGAATACATATATATTCATATACGTGAACAGTTGTGTAAATTGCAAACTTCCATGATTTCAATTGTTCAATTCATCTTACTTTCCCATTATTAATTATTTAATTAATCTTAAAAATTTTGGTACTATAAAAATTGCTTAATGATTCCTTCAATGGCAACTAAACATATTTTATTCTATATTTTATATAGAAGCAACACATACTAATTATAGAAAGTTGTACTTTATCAAAAATACATACATATTTCTCCACCTAAATGGAACAACTGCTAATAATTTTTTCTATTTGGATTTGAGGTTAAAACACAAGGGCTTTTGACAATTTTCATATATACCTGCATCATTACTTTTTTTCTAGTACTAAACTACTAGAAAGAATATGCTGAAATCTAATTTTTCTCTGCACAGTGCTCTTTAGTGAGGGCTATACAATGCACTAAATTCTCAGTTATGTCCCAGCTTTTATTTTCAATTTTATCCCCCAGCATTTTCATGTATATAGTATTGTATGTTAACTAGAACTTATGCTTCAGCCAGCTTCAAATATTACTTACACAAAATTTCTACACCAAGACCCATAGCACACTGTTGTGTTGCTTTTTTTATGTTTATTTTGAGAGAGAGATAGAAAGAGGGTGCACATGATTGGGGGAGGGGCAGAGACAGAGGGAAAGAGAGAATTTCAAGCAGGCTTCACGCTGTCAGCACAGAGCCCAGCAAGGGCTTGAAAGCACAAACCATGAGATCATGACCTGAACTGAAAGCAAGAGTCGGATGCTTAACTGACTGAGCCACGAAGGCATCCCTACATTGTTTTGTTTCCAAGATGAATGTTGTAAAGAGTTATAATACCATTACGATGTGAAATTCCATATAATCCTACAGCAAAAATAAAGAGAAGTTGTTTACTTAGAGGCTTACACATGCTGTGTGACAGAGTGTGACAGTTGCTCGGCATCACTGTCCCATTGTATTGTTCTTCCATTGTCCTATACAAACACAGTATTCAAATTAAAACAAAACAAAACAAAACAAAACAAAACAAAACAAAACAAAAACATCTCCCGTCCTTTACTCAAGGTTAGGCAATAAGATAAGCATTGTATGGACATTACACTATTCAATCCTTAGAAATACCTCAATAAAGGTACATTATTAATCTTGTATCACAAAGAAGGCTGATGTTCCCTTTGTTACTATTAAAGACATTTTTAATAGTTTTTCAGAATTGACAGAACTTGTAAAAACCAGCTTAAGATTTGAAAAATATTGTCTTAACTGAGAACATCGTCCTTCATGACTATTTCTCTATAAAACTGAGCTCTCCACTCAAAGAACTAGAGTTATATATTCATCAAACTACATATTTCGACTGCTATGAAAAGTGTCTCTTCTCTCAAAACTTTTTATTTTTTTAATTTTTTAAATGTTTATTTATTTTTGCCAGAGAGAGAGAGAGACAGAGCATGAGTGGGGGAGGAGCAGAGAGAGAGGGAGACACAGAATCCGAAGCAGGTTCCAGGCTCTGAGCTGTCAGCACAGAGCCCGATGCTGGGCCCAAACTCACAAGCCATGAGATAGTGACCTGAGCCAAAGTCGGATGTTTAACCGACTAAGTCACCCAGGCACCCTGATGTTCTCCTATTTTCTAATGTTTCTATTGCTTGTCATTTATGATAGTATTGTCCTAATGTTTCTGATTATCTGATTACTTTATAGTTTGCTGTCTTTATATATATATATATATATATATACACACACACACACCCATATTATATATATTGTATATATATATATATATATACAATATATATGTATACAATGTAAACAATATATAACATTTATATATATATATACACACACACACAAACCCATTTTATATATATATGTATGTATATATATATATATATATATATATGTATGTATATGTGTGTATATACATATATACATTTGTATAAATAAACTTAGGTCTAGGTTCATTATGTAATATTGACACTCTTCCTTGATGCCTATCTGCTACTGACACTCACCTGCTGATGCCCACAGTTCTTTTTTCCAAAAAAAAAAAAAAAAAAAAAAGAAAAGAAAAGAAAAAAAAATTGGGGCTGAATTTGAATTTTTTAGGGCCACTCACATGTATTTAAGGCTAACTGAAGTCCATATAACAACATGTTTACTTTTAGTTCATCCTTAAAGTTACACTGAAGTCCACTGTAGTCTCAATACAAAGGATAACATGTTTACCAGTGCCAGAATTCTTGATAGTCTAAGAAATCATATTTTAAGTTGATTAAAAAAGCATAATTTTGGGGTGCCTGGGTAGCTCAATCAGTTAAGCATCTGACTCTTGATATCAGCTCAGGTCATGGATCTCAAAGTCATGGGATCGAGCCTGGCTCTGGCTCCACGCTGAGGACAAGGAGCCTATTTGGGATTCTCTTTCTGCCTCTTTCTCTGCCCCTCCCCCACTTCCTCACGTGTGTGTGTGTGTGTGTGTGTGTGTGTGTGTGTCTGTGTGTGTGCTCTCTCTCCCTCTCTCAGAATAAATAAACATTTAAAATTTTTAAATAAAAGAGCACAATTTCGTGTCATTAAATATTTTTGTGCTTTTTTTACAAAGCTTTGTCTTTATTGGGCTAAAAAACCCATTAATCCAGGTGTAGGTAAAACACCTATTCTGAAATGATTTTTTTTTAATGTTTATTTATTTATTTTTGAGAAAGAGAGACAGACTGTGATTGGGGAAGGGGCAGAGAGAGAGGGAGACACAGAATCGGAAGCAGACTCCAGGCTCTGAGCTGTCAGCACAGACCCCATGAGGGGCTCAAACTCACAGACTGCAAGATCATGAGCTGAGCCGAAGTCGGATGCTTAACGGACTGAGCCACCCAGGTGCCCTTGAAATGATTTTTTTTAATCACCTTACTTCATAGGCTTAACTGAACTAATTTTGAGGGCATTGTTTAGTAACAGATTTATAATAATCAGTAACATGCAAACACTGTGAAAATAAACATAAAATAAATAAGTAGGTTATATAGGTAATTACATTTAAATTAAAAATGCATATAATCAGAAATAATTGATTATTGAAGTAATTGAAGATGGTATTAAAATTATACTTAGCTGCTTAAACCATTGAGATAAGTATTTACTGATGCTTGTTATAAAAATATTGTGGAATGTTTATAGATAATTTTCCTAATTGTCAATTTATATGTTTCTTTGTGTGGTTTGAATTCATAAATTGCTTTGAATTGGGTGAGCCTTTACTCAGGTGGTCAAAGAATTGAACAGAATTTCAGTATGGTGTAGATGACCAAGAAAAAAAAAATCAAACCTGTGGCATTGTTGGCTTATAGTCAAAAACACAAATAGATCTGAAAGAATGCAAAATGAAAAAAAAGATAAAAATTAAAGCAAAATAAATTTATATATTAATAGTCTTTAGGAGAGACAATTATAGTAACCGTATCTTCACTTTACTCCTTCCTTGCTCAAAAATTTTGCTGAAGATCAAGTTCAAACCTTAGAAACACTTGAAGGCTGGGAAGCATTCTATTTTATGTGTTGTCTTCTAATATATGCTACACTACGCCTTTTGGACCATATTTTAATTAAACATGTTAACTGATGTCTTGCAGTGTTCAAAACATTGTTTGGGGTGATAATGGTAATATAAAGCTAAATTTGACATAGCCCTTGACTTCAGAATTTACAATATTGTAGAAAAAGTGAGACATAAGCCCAAGGAGTACTGTGTAGACTGTGTGTAGTTAAAAAGATCCAGAATATTATATAATAAGTGCCACCAGCAGAATGTGGCAAGTCAGTTATGTAGATCCAAGAGAACTCAGTAAATCATGACAGATAAAGTTAATTATTTTTAAATGCTTCAGATATCTTTATTTGGACATATTTATTCTTTGGACTTTGAAAAGCAGCTTTTGTATGACTGGCAACTTCACACAATTGGTATTTGTTATATTGTTTTTAAGTGGTTGTTTCAAAAAAAAAAAAAACCCAAAGAAACACACCACTCTATGTATACACAAGCTTTACACTTTGATTTTCCAAATTGCATTAATAACGCTATAGTCCTTTAGATCTAAATCAATAAAAATGCATATCCTGGAAACTTCTAAGCATCTAGTAATTCATTTAAAATGTAGCTAAGGGGCGCCTGGGTGGCTCAGTCGGTTAAGCGGCTGACTTCGGCTCAGGTCACGATCTCACGGTCCGTAAGTTCGAGCCCCGCGTCGGGCTCCGTGCTGACAGCTCAGAGCCTGGAGCCTGTTTCAGATTCTGTGTCTCCCTCTTTCTGACCCTCCCTCGTTCATGCTGTCTCTCTCTGTCTCAAAAATAAATAAACGTTAAAAAATTTAAAAAAAAACTGTATTCTTTAAATAAATAAAATAAAATAAAATAAAATAAAATAAAATAAAATGTAGCTAAAAAAGAAGAGCGTACTTTCAGGACAGATGGCAATAAGGTGCAAGCAATCATGAAAATGTCATTGAACATTGTCATTAAATCATGGTATGTCTATATAAGACTAAGTTCAATTAACAAAAAGCAGGAAACTCATTGTGACCAAAAAGTCAGCTCAAGCTGGGCTGAAGTAGCTTAGAACATTCAGTACATTCCATGAATACTACAGTTCAATTTAATCCTGTTACTCAGGTGATTATTTAGAAATTTAGGCTAGAAAATCCAAACAGTTCTTGCTGCAAAAGTCCTTACCAACTTTGCAATTTAAAGTTTATTTATTTACTGAGAGAGAGAGAGAGAATCCCAAGCAGACTCTCTGTCATCAGTACAGAGCCTGATGTGGGACTTAAATCCACGAACCATGAGATCATGACCTGAGCCGAAACCAAGAGTCAGAGGCTTCAGCAACTGAGCCACCCAGGCACCCCTAGGAGTCCTTACCAGCTTCTTGAATCAAGTAACAAATGAGCTTCATATATCTCCCACGAGTCTGAAAAAGTTTGTTTGTTCTAGTAAAGGAACACTATTTGGTCAAAAATACACAAAACAACATAATTGGATTTTAGAAACAAATAGTTCATCTATCCACATTAAGCTGAATGCTTCGTTCTGGGTTAAGGCAGTTCACCAAATCACAAAATGCAACCTCTCAACACCAAATTGTACCTGTCTACTCTTTTGTAATGTCATCTACGTGACTCTTTCATTCTAAAACCATGGTCTTACTCCTACAACTAGTTTCACAGAATTTCCAAATTCCAGAATACGGATAAACAAAGATGAGTTACATCAAAATCCATTATTTATTAAACATAAACACACAAATACATATACATATTTTAGGGGTCAAATTTACGTAAAGTAAATCTACACATCTTAAACACAAAGTATGAACAGTTTAGACAAATTTATGCCTATACACAAGTCATGCTAGTGTAAATATGGAAAATATTGGTGATTCTAAAAAGTTTACACCTCAGAGTGCCTGGGTGGCTGTCGTTAAGCATCTGACTCCTGATTTTGGCTTAGATCATGATCTCACAGAGATGAGCTTGAGCCCCACCTCCACTCTCTCTCTCTCTCTCTCTCTCTGCCCCTCTCCTGCTCACACACTCTCTCAAAATAAATACATAAACACTTAATATAAAATAAAATAAAAAGTTTACACCTTTTTCAAGTCAATACCAACCATTCCTAAGGCAATTATGTATTATTATCTCTATCACCATAGATTATGCTTGACTTTTAATTTTATAAAGATAGAATATTATCACATGAAATCTTTTGTGCTTGCCTCTCCTCCATACTCATCCATGTATCTGCAGTTAGTTCATTTTTCTTGTGGTAACAATATGATAAAATTTGCTTATCTACTTACTTATGAAACTGGACTATTGTTTTTGGCTATTCTGAATGAAGCTTCTATGAGAATTCTTGTCATGTATTCTAATAGAAATATGTTTCCATTTCTCTTAGGTCAATAATTAGGAGTAGATGTGCTGAATCATAGGGCAGAAGCAGATTAAGTTTATAAGAATCTACCAAATTTTGGCTCCAGCCATGATGGAGTAACAGGCTAGAGATTTACTTTATTGCCACAAATAATTGAAAATATGGACAATAGGGGCGCCTGGGTGGCGCAGTCGGTTAAGCGTCCGACTTCAGCCAGGTCACGATCTCGCGGTCCGTGAGTTCGAGCCCCGCGTCGGGCTCTGGGCTGATGGCTCAGAGCCTGGAGCCTCCTTCCGATTCTGTGTCTCCCTCTCTCTCTGCCCCTCCCCCATTCATGCTCTGTCTCTCTCTGTCCCAAAAAATAAATAAACGTTGAAAAAAAAAATTTAAAAAAAAGAAAATATGGACAATATACATCAAGGAAGTATTTCTAAATATTAAAAAAAAAACTGCAGAGGAGGCCAAGGCAAAACTTTCCTCAATTATCATGCATCTGGGTTCATCCAACACCAACCACTTCCACCAATCTGCCCAAGTTTGACCCAGGAAGAACAAAGTCGTATACCCGAGGGACACCAGTAGGGAATTTGGTATTACATCTGCCCTAGCCTCAAGATCAGCTGCCTGAATGTGCATCCAAAAAGCATTGATGGTGACATTTCCAAGGCAACTGGTGACTGGAAGGGTCTAAGGATTACAGTGAAATTGTCAGAATGGATAGGCCCAGATTGAAGTATTCTGTCTACTACATCAAATTTAGAATTATGTAATTATTTGGTAGACAGAGTGGACCTTGAAGTATTCAGCAGAGAAAAGACATCTAATCAGAACATTTGGTCTGCATGATTTGTTAAAAAAATAGAAAAAAAAACTTTGGTTCAAATTTTATTTTATGAGCAAACACTATACTTGGTGAGTAATATATTACATTATTTGGGAAAACCTTTTTGTCTATATTATTTTTTGTGGGTCATATATATCAAATAATTGTATTATAAAAAGTAAAAAGTAAAAGTTCAATATAGGACTGTTGTGGATTTCAGTATGTCATTTAGTGATAAATATGAGGACACTTTGATGAAATAATGTTAAAGTGTAAGTAGGGTATTGTACGACCAGATAAATTATGATTGGGGCCAGTTTAATTTTTTCTGGGGTTACATATGAATGAGAAAATGGGTGTTAGAATTTTCATGAGGTCACAAAATGTCAGTTGTTGAATAATGACTATGAATAAATATCCTATCCACAGAATTTTAATCATCTTCCTGTTCTACTTTGAAGGATAATTTGGTAATGGATAGGTACTTACCGCCTACCATTTATTTGCAGGAGTCATTTTTTAAACTTTTTTAAAAGTTTTTATTTATCCATTTTGATAAAGAGAGAGAGAGGGAGGGAGGGAAGGAGGGAAAGACTGTGTTCACGAGTGGGGGAGGGGCAGAGAGAGAGGGAGACAGAGAATCCCAAGCAGGCTCCGCACTGTCAAAGCTGAGCACAATGCAAGGCTCCATCCCATGACCTCCCATGACTGGGAGATCACGACCTGAGTTGAAAGCAAGAGTTGGCCACTTAACAGAGCCACCCAGGTGACCCTTTGCAGGAGTCATTTTAAAAATACATTTTAACATTTAGCAGTTGACTTATATTTTCATCCATTTCACATTAAAAAGAAAATTATCTCCTTATTACCTCTTTACCACGAATCTCTTGATGTGACTGATACAATACAGTGATAAATGATATATAATAAAATCTACCCACACCAGACAGGACAACAATGTAATAAGACTGCTATGTCATGTGTTTGTGTTAGCAGAGCATTTTATTGTATTTTAGGAAATCTTACTTTATCTGATGGTTTGCTGGGAGACAGTGTCAAAGTGGCCAGGGAGAGAAAAACAAGGAGTGAGTTTTATGGCTGTAGAACTTCAAAAGGATAGGTTTTCTCTACAAGAGCTGCCTCAGATGAAGTATCAGCTACAGTTTTAGAAATCCCCTCACCACCTAATTATACAATCCAGACTAAATTGTCCGATAATTACATTCGGATTGACACAGAAAAGTACAGGGATTTAATGGCTAAAGAAGGGGGCTGAAGAAATTATGGAAGAATTACGGCAAGAAAAAATGTCAACTAATTACTGAAGCAAAGAACAAGGTTTACTTTAACTGGGGGCCTTACCCCTTCAAATATTCTTTCCCCACTACTTTATAGAATCAGCATGACCCCCTCCCCAGTTTTACTGAGATATAATTGACATATAACACTGTATTCATTTTAAGTGTATAATGTGATTGTATATAAGTATATATTATAAAATATTCACAGTATGTTACCATTTGTCACATAGTTACATCTTCCTTGTGTTGAGAACTCTTAAAATCTAGTCTATTAGCAACTTTCAAATATACTGTTAACTTTAACGGACATACTATACATTATATCTCTAGAATATAGAGATATTTGTCACTCATCACTGGAAGTTTGCACCTTTTGACCACTTTCATCTGTTTTCCCCACTCACCATCCCCTACCTCTGGGAACCATCAATCTGTTCTCTGTATCTATGAGTTCCGTTTTTCTTTGTCTGTTTTGTGTTTTTACACTCCACATACAAATGAGATGATATATTTGTCTCTCTCCATCTGACTGTGTAACATCAGTCTTGATGAATCAAAATGGAGAAATGGAGAAATGGAAAAAACACTGGCTCTAGATTCAGAAAGACTGGTTCTTCTCATCACATGGGACCTTCAGCAAGCTACACAAACTTTCTGAGCCTCCATTCTCTGTCCTATACCATAGGGATAATGCTATTTACAGCACAGATTGTAGTAAGGATAGATTTGCATATGTAAATGTCTAAGATTATCTGGCAAAGAGGGGTCTCAAACCATTGAGACTATTTTAATTATCTTTTTCTCCCAACTAGCTTCTTAATTTTGATTCTTAAGCGTGTTCCTGTCTTTTTCTTTCTGAAGATGTTTTCTCTAGTCTCTGCTCTCCCCATGAGTTATCCTACTTAAAAAAAAAAATCTTTAATTACTAAAATGTTCACAAGGCTTATCTACCTCCATTGCCTTACAGTATTCTGACTCTTTAACTCTTAAAATCTGTATCTTGATCCTATCATCTTGCAGAATTTGCTAGGGGTCTGTTTTCCATGCTTGCTTATGTATTTTTAGCTCTTAAACCACTCCTTCCCTTCCCAAGCCTCTCGGCTTTTGGCTTCCTTAATTCTGTTTTTGTTTTTGTTTTTCTTGATCTTCTACAGGTCCAACTGCATCTTCTCAATCCCCACACAAACTCTCCTTTACTTTGTCAACCTTAAGATCTTATTCCTTAACATTATGCTCTAAGACTTTTCCAGTTTTTTCTCTGAGCTCTCTTGTTAGCATGAATCTCCCACAATTTTCAGAAAGCATGATTATGTATCACTTCTGAATGCCAGCTCGGACTTAGTGAGGTTCAAACCTTTATTTCAGGCTGGGCTGAGCACATATCATGCGGTTCAGACAATAGCACATATTCAATATTTTCAAAATCAAATGTAATTGGCTGTCAAAAAGTGATCTCCTCCTTGGTTTCTGTTTCATGTTTAAAGGTCTCATTATCCTTTTAATTTCCCTGAATAGAAATATTCTCTAGTTTTCAACATTTCCCTTTCACAATCCTTGTCATATCCTAGCTTTGAGGTGGTTTCCCTGCTTCTAGTCTATTCACACTGTTCTTCAGATAAAGATTGAACTGCTCTGCTCAGAATGCTTTAGTTTCCCAATCAAAACTCTTTAGTGAGACATCAGATGTTTTCTATAAGATTTTGCCAGTATCGTGTGAAAAATTTCATCTAGGCATTCTATGTCCCCCTTACATAGAAATAATGCCCATTCCCTACCAATCCATCTACATTTTCCCTTTTAAACTTCTATTCCCTTTCTCAGGCTTTTACCACTGAGCTAGCTTGCAATGCTAGCTCTTCCCTTGAATTCTCCAGCTATTACATTATATTACAGTATAAATTGCCCTCCAGAAGTCATCCAGGGAGTTTCTTAGTCTTCATGAAATGCTAAATTATGATTAGTTGGCATTTTCCAGTAGTCAATAGGCATATTGGTGTTTTCATTCATTCTCATTTTTTGTTTCAACTTAGATGGTACTTTATTTGTGACTCTCCTTTGCTAGACCTTAAAGTCTTCCCTCAATAAACCATGAAACGCTTGCATCATAAACATTCAACAAACATCTAATGAAAGGACAAGAAATTAGAAAAACAGAGGCCTAATTATAAAATTTAGTTGAAATAAACACAAATCTCTTACAATTCAGGAGAAGCAACATGGTGCTGTGAGGGAGGAGAACATCTGCCTAGAGAGCTAAACAACTTAAACAATATTTGGTAAACAACGGTGACATATGTTGCAACATGATTGCCCTTAATTTGGAGCAAGTCTATTCCTTCCTAATGTTAACAAGGTAAATCTATCAAAACTGGGCAAAAGTTGTTACAATATGAACACAAAATTAATTTTGTATGTTTCAACTCTGAAGAAATCCAATATCAGTGTTTAAATATCACTGATTAAAATGTGAAAATAGCAGCTACCTTTTTGGAAGCTATGGCTATGGATGCTTATAATAGCTTGAAATTTTACCTACATTTAAAAGATCAATATTTCACACTAAAATGCTTTACCTCCAGTGTGCACATTTTATGGAAGCTAAAGTTCACAAAATCCTTTTTAGAACTTTGGAGATTAAATATTTTACTTCTAATCTATTAGAAATAATAATAGAATTTTAGTGATATTCTATTTCATGCCAGCATGAACAATCAAGTCTTCAAGATATGAACATGCCCCAGAAAAATTAGGTTTAAATGAATAAATAATAGTTTTTTTTAATTTCATACATTTTTAATGATTAACTCTCTTATTCTTTCTTTCATTTCCAAAACATTAGAAAGAGAGGTTGGCCTACGTTTTCTCACAAGCGTATTATTCTCTATCCCCTTAAATATAAATCTTTTTGAGTTGAGATTGATGAAAATCCTGAAATTTAACTAGTACAGGAAAAGATAAAAGTATGCTAACCCTTGGTCCATGGCTATCATCATCATTTCTTTTTCTTCTTCTGATACACAATGCTATTCTGGAATTCTTCCTCATGTCTCCTGGTCACTTTCTTATTAAGCTCACATGTGGCTTCATAAGCGGACATCAGGTCCTCTGCTTATATTTCAACTATCTATTTTCGATTTACTTGTTTTCCCTTTGTCTTTATAAATGAGCCCATGGTGTTAGAGTTCAGCAATTTTCCCATAATAGGTGCAGATTCTAATGGTGGTTCCATCGTACACTTACATGTTTCCACTGATTTGTGGCAACTCTAACTTTGCAACTTTTTCAGACTATGTCTCTCCTTCTTCTGTTTCACTTAACATTTTGCAAGAGCAAGCAGTACAGGTTAAGTCTCATCAGTGGCAGCACTGGGCTTTCCCTGCTCTCTGAATCTTTCCAAAATCCAATTTGCAAGTCTGAGCTTTTGAATAGATACTGTGGGATTTGTTCCTCAGGTAATGTCTTCCAGAAATACCCTTTTTCTTAAGTAGCCAGCCTAATGGGAAAGGATAGTAGCTTGGTTTTGTCTCAGTTGTATCTTAGGAACTGTTCCAGCTTCCCAAGTTAAGCAATGTCCCTCTCATTTTCCTCTGGAGTCTGAGCTCCGTCCTATATGCAAAGATTTTATGTAGGTGCCCAGCATCATCATGTCAATGGCACATTAAGGTATAATACTGGATTCCTCTTGCTTCAGCTGCTCCCTTTTAAGAAGCCTGAAGAAGGTTACACTACTGAAGGTCCCAAAAGCCCATAGACAGAAGTCAGGGCACTAAACACCTTGATATGTCCCCATTTGCCCTTGATAGCAGGGATATATCCTTCAGTATTCTGTTTTCTTCATTTATAAATATTAGTAACCTTTTCTTCTTACTCTACCTTTTTCCTATCTTTATGAATGTAAGATTTTGGTGGTGGGGTATTGGTGAGGGGGTGTTTGTACCTAATTTGGTTTAGGCAACCTTGGGGTCAAATACTGCCCTTACAGCAGCCACTGCCTACCCTGCTCTGAATGATACACCAAATGGACCTAGGGACCCATTTCCCATATTGTTGTCATTATTCTTTATATTTTAAGCATACATCAACACAATTTTAGCTGTCCTTGGATGAAAGTTCAGAAAGCTGACTCTCACATCTCTGGAGTTCTCGCTTTGCCAAATCTCTGGTTTAAAGTGCTTAGGTATTCAGACAAATCTAGTAGTCATCAATAAATTTGGAAAACCTCATATACACAAGATCCCCCTTTGGAGATGTACAATGCACATTAGCATCATAAATCCTTTAAACAAACCTATGGTAGAAAATTCTGCTTAACTTAACACAGCCTTTCTCAAAGTTTCTTGAAGTTTTTTAACCCTAGATTTTGTTTTGTTTTGTAAGTAATATTTCATGAATTTAATGTTCTATGGAACATTAAATGTTGATTTCTATACTAACCTGGAAGGCTCAATTTAAGGGAAAGAAAACCTTGGAACACACAGGGCATAACTAAGACTGTGGAAGGGCAACATTACCAGCTAGACAAATTCACACATATTTAATTCTTCTACCCTTTTGTTTTATTTTGTTTTGTTTTGTTTGTTTGTTTTCTTTTCTGGCATTGCCTGTGCTCCTGCCCAGTAGATGTCAAACTGATCAGAAAAACAACATTGGTAATCACGAGCTCGCAAATTACACTATCATTGCTTCCCCAAGCCTAGATTGGGAATATTATGGATCAAAAAGAATTACCAGTTTGCTTTAATTTTTTTTGTTTTTTTAAAATACAATATTTAGTTCACTTCAAAATATGTGCTATCCTTAAGCAAACTACACAATGTAAAGACTAATCTATGAAACCCTATATTGTTTTCATAGATTATTTTGTCTTTTTATTAATTTTTTAGAACAGCTTAAAGTTCACAGCAAAATTGAGGGGAAGATACAGAGATTTCTCCTGTATTCCTTGTGCCCATATGTGCATTATCAACATTCCTGACCACAGTGGTACATTTGTTACAATTGAGGAATCTACATGGACACATCATAATTAGTCTATAGTTTACATAATGACATAAATCCATCATTATGGTATCAGACTATTTTCACTGCCCTAAAAATCCTCTGTAGTCTCTCTTCATCCATCCACACTATCCCTATTTTGTCTTTTTAATAGGAACATAAAGGAAGAAAATATTTGACTTGGTCCTATCTATTTATCCCATACAATACTGCCTTAGTTGCTTATCAACAAAAGCATGGTATTTTATTAATCAAATTACACTGTGAGAAAATGCATGAGTTAGACATTCAAATTCCTAAGACAAAAGGAATTTATCATGAAAAGCAATTTATCATGTTTAATATAGCAATTTAAATGTTTTCTAAATTCTCTTATCTCAAAGAGTAGAATTATTCTTACTGAGCTTCTAAGCAATTGATCTGTGACCTTCAAATTTTATCCCATTATGTCATCTTAAATATCTTACACTATAGGGTCCTCTTCTTTGGTAATGCCTAATAGGTTCATCTCTTTATGGAATAATCTATTACAATGAATTAATGCTATCATTTTTGCATCAACTAATAAGGAATTTATTCTTTATGAACTCTGCTTTGAAACTAACACTTCCATAAGCTCTTTGCCTTTCAATTTAATTTCTCATTAATACTTCCGTTTTTTAAAAAGTTACTCTTTCAGAGTAACTTAAATGTTGGACAATGACACTTGGGGGGGTGGTGGGCAGAGTGATACTTTTCTATTCACTTCAATTAACTTCAATTCTTCATCCCTGTCTTTTCAGACCTATGCCACATCTATTTGCTATTTCATCTTCGTAAAGTCTGGTGGGTTACGCTACAGCTAACATGCAGTGTGGTGTATATTCTGTAAGAGTAATGAAAAAGTGACCTTTGATTCAAGTATTTATTAAAATATATACTATTATGTAACATTTAAGAAGTTCCAAAAGTATACTTTGCAAGTTATTCCTCAAGTTGCCACATGCAAATTTTGCATTTTGAAATAAATATTCTCCTATACATTTCAACTCAATTCAATCCATCAGCCATACGGAAAATATGATATATGATAACATTTCCCTGAATACTGTGGCACACTTCAATAGATGCTGGGATATCAGAAATAATTAAAACTCTCTGCTGCCTCTAAGGTCCTTCAGGCTATGAAAAAATAGCAGCGTAAATAAATCATCATAATTTTGTTATTATTGTTAATACAGATATATAAATTTTATATGGGATCATAGACTAAGAAAATCTAATACCAGTTTTCCTCAGAAATTGTTACGAAGAAGAAGTCGCATCTGACCTAGGACTTGAAGCAAGTTGTTTTCTTTTGTGTTTTTTGTTTTGTTTTGTTGCAGTCTTCTACCTCGCTTGAAATATTTTGTAGAGTGTAGACCCTTCCTAATATTAGTTGTGTTGATAGACACAGACAGCCTTCAGTACAGACCTTAGATTATGTTTCAGAAGAACAGCCACAGACAATAAAAGACTCATTAGGAACACAAGAGCAAACAACTATATAACCCGTAAGATGAGAAAAAAAAATTAGTTTCTTGTAAACATTTATATACCACATTTAAAAACAATCACTGTATCCCTTCAGCTCTTTTAAACATTATCCCTAAGAGTTAGTTTATTTCTTATTCTGAGAAGGAAGTTTAACTTTCTGAATCACCTGCATGATCTAAATTATAATCTCAAATCAAGTACCATCCATTGTTTAGTTTATATTTGATTGGATAATGATGCAATTTTGATATTATGTCATCTTCATAAATACATATAAATCTTTTAAAAACAATACTGCAAAAGAATATCACTATTTATTGGTAAAATAAAATTCATTATAATTTAAACCAACTGAAAGAAAATAAACACAATGTATCTTTTATAATCCTGGCCTTTGGAAACAGTATATTTAAAATAAATTCATGGTAGTTTATTCAGTGCTTAGTTATGTGTTGTTCCTGAACACAGCATGCTGATTCATGAGTCCTTAGTATCATTAGATATGTTCTTCCATGTTATGGCAAGCTCTCACCGTCAACCCATCAGCTAAAGCCCTGTTTATCTTTCAAGTCCCAATTGAATAAAGCCTTATATGGAAAAGCAAGGACTTGAGTTTCTACTTTTTCCAATGTTAATCACTGCCTTCATAAAGCTGACTCTGAATCTTTTTCATATTCCATGTTTCTGTCTTATGCTGCACTGCAGTTTGCTTACATATCTGCCTCAACTTGTTTTGTGTTTTTATTCCTATCAGCTGGCACGATACTGTTACATAACAGGTGCACCAAAAAGGGAGTCAATATAAACAGTCTAATTCAAAGTATATTCAAAACTACATTCAACCTGTATAACAACACGGATCTTTTGTATTTTGAGAGGTTCAGTGTGTTTCGGCATTTCTTCCTCTCAGTATACATACCATATATCAGCCTATTTTTCTTCAGTATTTTGGGAAGCACTGAGCTGTGTTAATGTTGGAGGGGAAACCAAACCAAACAAAACAAGAAGCTTTATATTTGGGAGACTGAGGAAGGTGGACTACAAAGAACAAAGTACAATGAATACAAGTTAAATATTAGAAGTAACAATCCAAGGACTGTTTAGATCATAGGCTTCTCTAACTCAATGACTAGACTTTTGTAAATACCAGTTGCCAAGGTATATCTATCTATATTATGATATATAATTCTACCCTAGCTTTACACTTTTCAGTTGTTGAATCACAGAATTTATTTTCCTTCTAATTTCATGCTTACAAAGCATCCTATTGATTCTCCTCTTGTCTATTGCCTGTAATGAAAAATATATTCTAGGTTGACAAGCTGAATCTAGTTCCATTAACAGTTAAAGATTTTATAATAAATTAATCTATGTGTATTCTGTTTTATTATAAATGAAACACAAAATGCTTGCTTTTGTCATGTGTATTTAAAACACACAGTTACTCTTTTACACTGAGAAGTGTTGCTATTTATAGGTGCTGCATATAAAAAGTATAATATAATTGAACTTATCAGGGTTTTAGTTCTCCATTGTTTAGGGACATTTGATCTCCTGAGGTTTTCTCTCCTCTACCTCTTGCCCAAGTTTAATGCCAAATTGTCAGCAGGGCAAGATTCAGAAAAGCAAGGGCTTTAGAGGATAACGTTCACTTAGCTGTACTCTACAGGTACCCCATTCACTCATTTATGCATTCCTTCATCTATCCACTAACCAATTATTTATTCAGATGTGCCAGTGCTAAAGGAAGAGATATAAAGACAATAAGAGGGGCGCCTGGGTGGCGCAGTCGGTTAAGCGTCCGACTTCAGCCAGGTCACGATCTCGCGGTCCGTGAGTTCGAGCCCCGCGTCGGGCTCTGGGCTGATGGCTCAGAGCCTGGAGCCTGTTTCCGATTCTGTGTCTCCCTCTCTCTCTGCCCCTCGCCCGTTCATGCTCTGTCTCTCTCTGTCCCAAAAATAAATAAAACGTTGAAAAAAAAATTAAAAAAAAAAAAAAAAGACAATAAGATACTATCACTGTGTCCAGGAGGTTATAATCTAGTCAAATAAGAAACAAAAAGGTGTTGGATGCCATGTTAGAAGTATATGTGAGGTGTATGAGGGCACAAGGGAGACGGTAATCATTTCTGCTTGTTGAAGGTGGAGTAATTATGAATTTATATTAATAGCAATGACAGTTTGATAATTGTTTAGAAAGGAGATAAAAAATAAACTCAGGAGTCTCATCACGGGGTATAATCTGTAACCATGATACTATAACTACACCACGTTAGGAAACTCATTGTAAAATAAATCATGTTTTTTCTAATATGTTTCAAGATAATGTTGCTGAAACTGTAATCACTGCTCTCTAGAGGTGCTCTAACATTCTTGGCTCTGCAGGTCTAAATATGGAAAAACCTCGCTTCTGATTGCCTTTATTTCCCCTTAAGGAATGATAGAATATAATTTTTAAAATGAACTCTACTTAGAAACTAAGGAAGAAAAAAAGTAGAACTAAAACACAAACAATAAGTAAATGAGTCTTCACATTGGCATATGCAACTACTTAACAATTCTGCTTGGTTGTCTAATAATAATTTTAAACTACAAATTTTCAAAGCAGAAATCTTAATTTCCAAAGCAAACTTTTCCTTTAAAAAAATTCATGTTTTAAGTAAAAAATCCTGGAACCATCCTTGATTCTCCCTTTTCTGGAACATACATGTAATTCATCAACAGGTATACCAGTTCTTCCTCCAAAACCTATCTCAAATTCCCTTCACTTCTCTCTACCTCCATGACCCTTCCCTTAGCTAGATGTCATACGGATTTCCACAACAGCCTCCTAATTGGTCTCATTGGTTCAACTTCCATTCACCATTCTCTAAATTCCATTCTTCACACAGAAGTTAAAGATTATTTAAAAAAATATAAATTAGGTCAAGTTCCCCCAAAAAAAGAAGGAAGGAAGAAGGAAGAAGGAAGAAGGAAGGAAGGAAGGAAGGAAGGGAGGAAGGAAGGAAGGAAAACATTCCAAGCTTTCTCCATTATTCTTCAAATTAAATCTAAACTTATTACTGGGGCCTATAAGATCCTCCTTCCTCTGGTTGGTCACCAGTAATCTCTCCAGGTGTAACTGACGGTAATAGCTAGTAACGCTATAGTCCAGCCACAATGACTCCTCCAGGAATCTCCATAGCTAAGCACTTCCATATCTGAGACTTTGGCACTGGTTCTCTCCTTGAACACTCTCCCTTCAGTGTTGCCCCTTGGCTGGTTTATTTTCAAAGACCACCCTTAACTCTCTTTACTGTATTCACAGAACTTAGAGCATTCCAGAAATGTCCTCCTTACATATTTATTTTGTCCCTCACTAGAATAGAAGCTGACTGAAGGGCCATTTGTCTTGCTTGCCACCAGGTCTTCACCAGTCACCAAGCTACCCAGTACACAGTAAGGGTAAAGTAAATATATAACTTGTATATAAACAATCTTAAGATAATTCAATTTGAGCTATATACTATCTGTATTATTAAATATAGTTTATGTTGCCTTCCTCCACAGATGCCTGTTTTTAAAGCAAGAGTCACCTACCTAGACAGCTAACATAAGATGGTTTCAGGAGGAAAATGTTGATTCCATTGGCAATATTCTGCTTCTTGGAGAGCTTTTCTTGATGTCTCCTTCTTAGATGTCTTCACCATTTCCTCCAGCATCAGTGTTTGCTTCTCTACTTCTCAGACTTGACTTCCAAGAGCCTTCCTAATTCTGGGCCTCCTCAGGGAGAAGAGACTGTGTCACGTGGACAAGGATTCCTCTCCAAGGAGTCCTGCTATATCCCTGTGCACAGATCCACCCTGACTCCCCCCCCCCATCTCAGACTACTTACTTGAGAATTTCCAGATGTTTGACCTCACCCCCTGGGTTGTTCAAGATCAGACAAAAACAGAGGTTTCCCTTTGTGTTTCATTTTTCAGAACAAAGATATTTAATATATTAGATATCACAATGGTCACTATCTTTTCCAATCTCATTTTGAACCCTACCTAATTCTCAAACATTCTAAATTACTTTTCCTAAGACAAATAATATATACTGATCTAAACGCATTTTCATTATAGGTAAAGACACGCTAAGGAACCATCATCAAAATCCTGGCCTCTGAGTGTGGCTAGCCTTGGAGCAATAACATTATATTGGAAGGAGCTGACATGCTAGACATGCTGTCATATGAAGATTGTTGATAAGGGTCACCTGCAGTAAAAACAAACTGACACGTGTTGGCTCCTTTAAGAGGACTTACTGGGTACTCTGGGGTAAAAATAGTTCTCCTTCTCTGATCCTCCTAGGCTGGATTTGAAAAGTCCAACAAAAATATTTTCTATAAAGATTTGATTTATTACTTAGGAATTGCTGTATTAGTATATATCTTAGAATTTGATTACTAGCAACATTCACAGTATTTTTTTAGTATTTACTAGACTGTAATAATTTACCAAGAATTCTTAGAGTGACTTAGATACTACTTTGAACCTCAGGAATAATCTTAATTCAGGAAGTCCATGTTCAGATATAGTTTCTAAACATACAGTTATACTCAATCATAGTCCTCTTGTTTTTTGGGGCTTTTTTAACAGATGATTGTAAAATCATAAGACTCATCATAAGTTTGACATTTGGACATTCCTATTTTTTTTTAATTTTGTGGGATTTTTCAGTGAAGGAGAGGTTGGAGAAGTGAAAATAAAGACTATGTCTTAAGTAAGAAAAGAATTTTCTTCAAAAACTTTGAGTTCTTCAGATTGATATGAACTTTTTGTTTAAACTGTTTTTTCATTGTTTTCTTTTTTTTCATTTTAACTGTGCAAATCTGTCTAAAAATGTTTCATTATACATGTGTGTATGTATATGTATATATGGGTGTGTGTGTGTGTGTGTGTGTGTGTGTGTGTGTGTGTATTTATAGTGAAGATAAAAATGTAGGAAATGTAGAAAAGTCTTTCAAACTGAAGGTCTTTCAAGTATGTCATTTATCACTACTTTTCTAAAATAATAAAATAATATATATTTTATCTACATCTGCAACAACAGATGTAAGTATTAATGAAGACCCTCCTAGCCTCACCCCAGCCAAAGCATTTAGGCATTTACATAAGAAAAAGCATACATCAGCACAAGCAAGAAGTGTTTGGTTTCTCACTCATTTTGTTTAAATCTTTGTCATCTGTCTTTTAGCTCTTGAGTCAGTGTATAAATATAATGAGCAGATTTAAATGCTCAAGTATGCCAGAGGCAATAAGCGATAAGCATATTTAAAAGTGAAAAAAGTGCAATCAAATGACTTTGTAGAATTAGCTCCTCACCCTCCCAATTTTCACTTAATCCTTAAATAGAGACAGTCATTTGATATATCTGTTCCTGCTGAGAGAAAACATACTGCTATGTATTGGCAAATACAGAAAATAAATACTGACACTGATCTTTTCTTATGTGAAGTTACAATTACTTGTAACAATTTCATTAATAAGTGCATTAAATGGCTAAATTTCCTCAAGCATTAGCTAAATGACTGCCAGCAAGCTTAGATGCATTCAGATGCAATCACACATTTAATTATATCAAAAAATCTAGGAGGTGAATGCTATCACTGACCACATTTCATAAAGGAAATTGAATCCTGAGTATATCAATAACTTTAACACCACTGAGTTTACTCAATCACAAACTCCTAGGTAGCCATCATTGTAATCACCAATTGGACATGCACCACACATTACTTTCGCATATTTTTACATACTTTAAATCTAGACACTTCTCCTTGGTGGTATATTTTGTACATTCATACTACTCAACAGATATTTCAACAAACGTATACTAAGTGTTCATTACATGCTAAGCATAAGCTAGATGCAAATGATACAGCAGCTAAAATAAAGTTGCAAAGTTTACCATCTTCTGTCTCCGTTTCCTTAAACAACTACTCTTCTCCCAAATTACAATACTTCCTCCTTTTGATAATTTAACTCAATTTTAACTCATAAAAATTTAATTATAGTCTCTTCTGTTATCAATCCCTCTTTAATCCTGAGCTAGTCAAAACAATAAATATTTGCCTAATCTATGTTTGTACTTGAGATCTTCTTGTCCTCCATCTAGCAAACTCTCCCTCAGGCCTTGGCCAGCCATCCAAGACATTCTCCATTGCCTATGATTCACCACGTATTCTACAACAGGTTTTCTTTCCATTCAAAGTGGATGACAAGTCAATACTCAAGGCTCCCTACATTGGGAAGATGTCTTTTTCTCACAGTTTTTTGAGACTATCCTGCATCCCAGACCAATCCATTCATGATTCAAGCTCTGATTTCTTCCTTTACTATCAGATCATCAGGAAACCTCCATGAGGCATGAATATGAGCACTGTTAGACATTAACCTATGAGGTGCTGGTACAACAGTGGTGGCTGACATGAAAGTTCAAAGTCACCGACACATGCAGTTTTCTTATGTCCTCTGGTACTGTTCAGGTGATATCCAGGATATACAACTTCATCTTATAATTGATTATTCAATTGTTTCTGGGTCTACATGACCTATGATTTGGCATATGTGACATTAGTCAGGTCATATTGGGCAGTTCTGGCCACACTTGCTGTACCATGGGTAGGCTCTCTGTCTCTACCACGGTCCAGTAGAATGCCAGGAGGTTTTTTTGTTTTGTTCTATTCTGTTTTGTTTTGTTTTAAAGTTGTATAATACTTTGATACATATAACATGGCTTTACTCCAGAACTCTGGTGGGCTTAACTATAATTTCTTCAGTGATATTCTCATATCTAAGATCATACTGGATGATATTGTTCAAAGTAACAAAACCTTTTGTACCATAGCCTGGATACACTGTAGATCCTGTCCTTGTTCTAGACTCCACTCAGAGCTGTCAGCTCTTCAATCTATGGATCAGAGCAGAATTCCTGGTGCAGAGTATTCTGTCTCTAGAACCCCAAAAGGCTTACTAGGCATTGTGCAACCTTTGTCATGGCTGAAGGAACACGATACGATAGTATATCCTTTACTTTAGATGAGATTGTGATTTATTTACCACCCTTTGGAGGACATGTGTCAACAAAGGTCTCTAATACACTAGCTCTCCTCTGGCATTATTAGCTTTGTGCCACTGATAAAGAGGCCCAGTGTGATATTCTGCAGAATGTACAGCTGGTCCAGATCTCTTTATATTATGACAGAGGGCAGAAGAGTTACCACAGCCCTGAGGCAAGGCTGTAAATGTATACCACTGGCCTTTCCAAGTGACTGCAAACTGTTTATAATCCTATTTTGGGATACAGATGAAAACATGTTCACCATATCAATAACTCAATATCCTATTACACAGCATGTGAGTTTGTGTTAATCTGCTGTAGCAATGATCCATCATCTGGCACAACAGCTACATTTGGGGCTATGATTTGTTTTAAATTTCAGGACTCCACTGTCATTCATCAGTTCAGGACACCCTACTTTCAGTCCTTAGGTCTTTAGGAATAACACTTATTTTTGCTACCTCTTTAAGGATGTGGTATGTTTTATGTTTAGTATATTACCTGTGAGGAGGACAGCTTTAGAAACCTCCATTTACCCTTCCATACAATGATAATTATCACCCTATATGGGCTCAAAAGCAAATGTTGGAATTTTGCCAAGTATCAGGTATGTCAATTCGATTAAAACTTTAAGCAGCCAGGAAAACGACCACTGGGTGAGTCCTTAGATCCTCTGGACCTATTATAAACTGGACACAGAGCAGACTCTATTTATTGCCTAGCCCAATTATGTCCTGACTCTAACTGGGAGGTCATAATAATACATTGAATCTCTGGGTATCAATGCTAACTTAGGCCCTGTATTCAGTAGCTTTCAAAATATTCTGTTATGTATTTTTGTCTCAGTATGCAATTCTCTCAGTAAAACGATCATAGTTTCCTTTGGGAAAGGACTGAAGGAGTAATCTTTGTATACAATTGTTGTGGAATTGTAGGTTATTCCTCTGGAGTTCTGACTATGCCTTTAGTCATTGTGGTTTTGGTCCAAAAATTGGTTCTGTAATTAAAAATCATGCAAGGAATTGTGGTTGTCTTTAGAGTTGTCTGCCCTGATCATCCATTCTTGCCTTGTTTTCCTTCCTCTTTTCCCTTCTTCCTTCTTTCCTTCCTTTCTTCTCTCCTTTCCTCCCTCCCTTCCTTCTTTCCTTCCTTCCTTCCTTCTTTCCTTCCTTTCTTCTCTCCTTTCCTCCCTCCCTTCTTTCTTTCCTTCCTTCCTTCCTTCCTTCCTTCCTTCCTTCCTTCCTTCCTTCCTTTCTTCTCTCCTTTCCTCCCTTCCTCCATCCCTCCCTTCTGCCCTCTCTGCCTACCTCCCTTCTCCCCAGTTTCTTTATTTCTTGATTTCTTTGGAATGTAGAGTTTGATTAGTAACCTTGTTGGCTGCTCATCTATCTTGCCTTTAGGAAGATGCTGTTCTATTAACACACTTCACACTTTACTCTCTGCTAAAGGAGCTTCCATGGCTTCCCCATGAACTGTGACCTGCCTGCTTATTACAATACTTAAGTTGGCCTGACTTCTGATGGTGAAATGCTACCATATAAACTTTTCCTGTTTATTTGTTTTTTGTTTGTTTGTTTGTTTGGTTGGTTGGTTGGTTGTCTTTGTCAAGTGATGACACCTAAACTTTGCTCTCAGGCAGCCCAGTTCTTTCCTGGCTTTTTTTATTTTTTAATTTTTATTTATTTATTTTTCATAAACAATAAGCAAGCCCTAAAAAAAAGATTAGTAAACTTCTTTGTGAGATTTGTACCTCCTCATCAACAGATTCCTTTTGGATTTTGGAATGATGTATCTTATAAGCCCTCTATGGAGCATGTTTTCATGTTTGTTTATTTGTTTTAAAATTTTGTTTGTTTGCTTTATGGAATATATCTCAAACTGCCATCTCTCTGGTACTCTCTTCCAACATCCTCCTCCGCTTTTAACATGTCTAGTGATTACTTGGGCCTACCAGGAAAACCTAGAATAATCTAATTTTAATTTTATTATTATTCTTTTAATTTACATGCAAATTAGCATATAGTGTAACAATGATTTCAGGAGTAGATTCCTTAATGCCCCTTGCCCATTTAGCCCATCCTCCCTCCCACAACCCTTCCCGTAACCCTCTGTTTGTTCTCCATATTTATGAGTCTCTTATGTTTTGTCCCCCTCCCTGTTTTTATATTTTTATTTCCCTTCCCTATGTTCATCTGCTTTGTCTCTTAAAGTCCTCATATAAATAATCTCTCTAATTTTAAAGTCAGCTGATTGGCAACCTTAATTCCATCTATAACCTTAATTTAGTGTTTCCATATAACATATGTATTATAGGTTCTGGAAATTGGGACATCTATGGCAACTATTTTTTCTGCCTACCATGGTTAGTATGGGTTATAACTTTTCCATGCTTCTAGTAGCCATTCTTACCAGTTTTTCTGCATCCCCTCCCAGAGTTCCTATTTGGTTGTTAAAATATATTAACTGCTCTATCTCAGAGATTCTTACAATTAATATTGGGATCTGGTTCTCAGTTTTCTCTATCCTCCCACTGTAGGAGATGAGGGCCTCTTTGTATACTACCAAGGAGACCTTCTGGCTTTCACACAGCATTCATTTTCAAATAACCACTCTCAACATTTTGCTTTCTTTTCCCAAAGTAATCAGGTTTAGCAGTCTTACTGTATTTAATGTTATTATTTCTCTTATAATTCCCAAGACGTTATACATTTCACAACTTTTGCATTCCCACAAATTGTACCACCTAAATTTGTCACGGGTGAAACTTGTACTGCTACTTCGGGCCAAGAACTCTCTGTTCTTTACACCACAGTGATGGGACCTTTATTTCCAGTTGGGAGGTGGATAATACCGCTCCAAAATCCCATGTAAGTGTCTTCTATTTTGGTAACAATCCTTAACCATTTCTAGGTTGTATTTCCCAGGAAACATAATTTAAAATGCACATTACATATAGGAGGCTGATTATAGAGTATTCTTGGATTAATTACTCTGGAAGGGAACGGAAGAAAGAATGGGCAAATAGACACATCAAGCAATCTCAAAGGAAACCCCACAAAATACTATGAGGAGTTTTCAAGGTGAAGACTAGTACAGTAGCCTTAGGCCAGGTGGCTCTCTTCACCTGAAGAAATTCCTGAAGGGTGCTTAAAGTAGAGTCTGAGAAACAAATCCCTCATTCCTATAGGGGATTTATGAAAATCATAGCATCTACCATACTATTGTATCTTTAATATTCTCTCCCCCACCACCTCTTTTTTCTTAAAAACTTGCCTCTCCTCATTTATATTTTGTTTTTAGAAATAAAAAGCCAGAAAACACTGCCATAAACCACCCCAATGCAAGAAGCACTGTCATTATTAGCTGCTTAACCATGAGAAGGAATGAAGGATATGCACATAGAATACATAAATCAAGATCTACAAAGTCATATGCCAGATTTAAGTTCCTAGTCCAGATTTTACTGGGTGTAGAAAATTGAAGTTCTGGTAAAATCACTGCTAAACACAGGGTCAAACTACTTTTCTATACTTTTCAGCTAAAGTATACTCAGAGAATACCACATAATCAACTTAATCATTAATTATTTAAGTTAAAAATTCTGACCATTTGTTATTTGCCTGGTCCTGAAATAAGTTCTAGGGATTCAAAAGTGTGTAAAAGAAAAAGAAATCTGTATGATAGAATTTATTTCCTATGTAAAGATAAATAGTAACAGAACAATAACTAAAAATTCTGATTACAGTTAATCATTTCATTTAAATAAACTGGGTGATATA
The DNA here is from genome assembly GCF_022079265.1 of Lynx rufus. Classification (NCBI taxonomy): domain Eukaryota; kingdom Metazoa; phylum Chordata; class Mammalia; order Carnivora; family Felidae; genus Lynx; species Lynx rufus. Next base: position 59,909,671 of record NW_025814867.1, read on the forward strand.
ATAAAGTATAACTTGGGAAGATATTTTAAATAAGAATTACTTAATATTAGGTTACCAATAGTCATTATTATAATTTTTATTGGATTAAAAGTTGCTTGTGGTCAAGTATTCAGTTTGGTCTTTATTCTTACACATTTCTTTTATTCCACCTTCAATCCTTCACCAAGCCCCCCCTCTTCCATTAATTCTGACAAGTTTCTAAGAAAGTGACATAGCACAAAGTTTACATTAACTCTTAGATTTTAGAATATCCTAATCTAATTCAACAGCTTAATTGGTCTTTTTTCTTAGATCTAAATATCTAATAGAGGCACTAGGTTTTTACTCTATTTCTAGAGTTCATTTTGACTTCACTTTCAATATTAATGGAATAATTGATATATTATTATTTAAGGGATTATAACAATGGTAACTACTAAGCAAAAGAAGTAAAAATTAATATTTTTATATAGAGAGTTGTTTTATTGTCTTGCAGTTTTTGTGTGTATGTGTTTACCATTTTTGCTTTGTTTGTTGATTTTTAGTGGACACTCCTAGAGTCAATTTTATTATGCTCCATATAATTTATCCTTCCTGTCATGGTTTGGCTGTAATCCTGTCATTACTAGGTAGTAAAATAAGAGGAATCTTTCAACATAGCAAAGAGAGGTAATCTTGAAATAAATGGATGACATAAATCCCAAGATATGGAAAGCAGTGTTGGTGGTCACTGCTTTCACTCTTAAACCTGTTCCTAAAGAAATGACAGTCTATAACAATGCCTAGAAGTCTACAAGAGAAATATAATATATAAATGAAAGCCAAAAGCTCAGCTACATAATTTTTTAAATGCTTTGAGAATGAGTTAGTAGTTCTACCAGATGAAGTAAGGATATTTCCTGAATATTTCCATAAATTTGTATTTGAATCAATATAGGATTTGTATGTCTTAATATATGATGGACTTCATTTTTTTCAGGTAAAAATCCCCACATAAATTCATTTTTGTTAAAATATCATCTAATGAGAATTTTTACACATTTAAAAAAACAGTAGCTAATTAAGTCACGATTTTAACACTTTACAGTTGGCCCATTATCACTTTCACACTTAGTCTTCTACTTACTGTAAATGTTAATTTTTTTTCTTTAACGCTGATTTATTTATTTTTGAGAAAGAGAGCACGCAAGTGGGGAAGAGGCAGAGATAGAGAAGGAGACAGAGGGAGAGGGGGAGGAGGAGGGAAAGAACTCCAAGCAGGCTCTGCACTAGTAGAGGGGCTACTAATGATGTGGGGCTCAAACTCATCAACCGCAAGATCATGACATGGACTGAAGTTGGACGCTTAACCGACAGAGCCACCGAGGTGCCCGTAAATGTTAATGCTTAAAAGAAAATAGGCTTCTTAAAATATTTTCTTACGAAACATGTTGTTACAGGCTTATTAGTAATTTTTAGGTAATTCTTCCTCTGATTATTTTATCTTAGAAATAAAGTATATACATAATGTAGGAACTACTGGGGATTTACTATAAAACTAAATTATTCCAATTGTTGTATTAATTAACCATAAAATGATGATCATTTGTTTAGAAAATATACATCTTGGGGTGTCTGGGTGACTCAGTCGATTAAGCATCCACTCTTGATCTCAGTTCAGAGCTTGATCTCAGGGTCTAGAGTTCAAGATCTGTAGTGGGCTCAGCATATTGTATATATACACGCACAACACATACACACATACACATACATACATATATACACACACAACACATATACATATATACACATATATACATATGTACACACATATATACATACATACACATATATGTGTGTATATGTGTGCATATAAACATTTGTTTAAAAAAGTATAAACTACATATTTAGATATATGGACATATATGCATTTTTAAATAAATAATTTCAATGTATATAAATTCCTCCTCCAAAATTCTAGAAAATATTTTTGAACCCAGATAAAAGTTAGAATTACAAAACAATATTAAATATTTCTATTAAGGCAATTAGTAAAAAACTGTTGTCTACTACATCTCATAGTGTCTTTTTCCCTCTTTCCAAACAAATGGCCACATCATAATATATTTTATCACTAGTGTCACAGACTAAACTGTAATATACAGATTAGAATAATATTTAGTGACAGATGGGAGCTCTGAGGAGTTGTACAAAGTGAAAAAGTGTTTTACAGGAAGGAGGGCAGTGCAAGAAAGTTACTAGCAAAAGAAAAGGATTGTTCCAGACAAGGTGGCTAGTGCTTAGGAGAAAGAGCAGAGCAGGGGTTCTTATCATTCAGATGATCTCATCTTCCTTTGGAGGGATGGAGAAGACCCATGTGACAGAGTCCTTGGCATCATCAGAAAATTCCTTACTGACCAGGTTAAGACTACTTTTCTGGGGAAGGTTGAAGTTGAAATTAGACTAGGTATTAAACCTTGGTTTTGGGAACTGGGCCTAAGTGATGCCAGTTTGGGCCTGTGGTTTTCTTTTAAAAGTGATATAATAAAGGGTAACTAATGTGTAAATATAATTCTATTTTTTATTTGACCAATGTAAATGTTAGTAAAATTGTGCCCTTAGATACAATTTTATTTTAAAGCTGCACCCCCCCCCAAACTTTGCCTTAATCAACCCAAGTAAATGGGCATTTTAATAAATTTTGTTAGAAATCTCCACTAAGTGTTTTTAGTTATGTTTAAATGAAGCCACTTGTTAATTCGGCTACATTTTGCAAGATATGCAATTTTTTTTTTCCTTTGGTAAATGTGTTAGTCCGCTAGGGCTACTGTAATAAAACACCAGACACAGGATGGTTTCAACAATAGACACTTATCTCTCACATTTCTGGAGATTAATTGGTCTAAGATCAAAGTGCCAGAATATTCGGTTCTTGGTGAGAGACCTATTCCTGACTTGCAGAGGTCCACCTTCTCGCAGTCCTCACATGGGGAGGAGAGAGAGCTGTTTGCTCTTCCTGTTTTTGTAAAGACATTCATGTATCATGGAGGCTCCACCTTCGTGACCTCATCTAAGCCTAATTACATTTGGAAGGCCCCATCTCCACAAACCCTCACACAAGGGATTAGGGTTTTAACATACGAATATGTTGGGGAGACATATATTCAGTCCATAACAGTGGGTATCTACTAAAACTTACGATTTTGTGTTTCTTATGTACAATGATATATTTTCTAAAAGTGTATTTATTTACAGGGCATACGAGTGGGAGAGAGAGAAAGAGAGGGAGAGAGAGAGAATTCCAAGCAGGCTAGGCACTGTCAGCACAGAGTCCAACTCAGAGCCCAAACCCACAAACTGTGAGATCATGACGTGACCTGAAATCAAGATCGGATGCTCAGCCAAACAACTGAGCCACCCAGGCGCCCCTACAGTGATATATATTTATAGTTAGAAGGAACTAATATGAAAATATCTACTAAAACACTAATGTTAATACCTTAAACACTCATAGCAAGGGGAGATCATTCCATACCAAGGTAGTCCATTCAACTTTGTGAACAGAGAAAACAATGGACCAAAACACTCAGACTATTTTATACGAATTTTAACCTCTATGCAGGTTAGGTAAGCTTCTATGAGCTTCAGTTTCTGCATTCCTAAAACAGATATTAATGCAACAACCTCTTCTTTTCCTACAACCATTGGGATGAATATAAAAAATAAAAAAGTTAAATCATTTAAAATAATAAAATGCCATAAAGACATGATTTTAGATTATTTTTACTTAATTTGTTTGAAACTAATGGATGAGAATATCAAGACCTGTGTGTGTGTGCATGAAAAAATGCTCAACATCACTCACCACCAGGGAAATACAAATAAAAACCACAATAAGATACCACCTGTCAGAATGGCTAACATTAACAACTCAGGCAACAACAGATGTTGGCAAGGATGCAGAGAAAGAGGATCTCTTTTGCATTGTTGGTGGGAATGCAAGCTGGTGCAGCCACTCTGGAAAACAGTATGGAGGTTCCTCAAAAAAATAAAAATAGAACTACCTTACGATCCAGCAATTGTACTACTAGGTATTTATCCAAGGGGTACAGGTATGCTGTTTCGAAGGGGGCACACGCACCCCAATGTTTATAGCAGCACTATCAACAATAGCCAAAGTATGGAAAGAGCCCAAATGTCCATCGATGGATGAATGGGTAAAGAAGATGCAGTATGTATACAAACACACACACACACACACAACCACATACATACGCATACACACACACACACACACACACACACACACACACACACAATGGAGTATTACTCAGCAATCAAAAAGAATGAAATCTTGCCATTTGCAACTATGTGGATGAAACTAAAGGGTATTATGCTAAGAGAAATTAGTGAGAGAAAGACAAATATCATATGACTTCACTCATATGAGGACTTTAAGACACAGAACAGATGAACATAAGGGGAAGGAAGCAAAATAATATAAAAACAGGGAGGGGGACAAAACAGAAGAGACTCATAAATACGGAGAACAAACAGTGTTGCTGGACGGGTTGTGTGAGGGGTATGGGCCAAATGGGTAAGGGGCATTAAGGAATCTACTCCTGAAATCATTGCTTCACTATATGCTAACTAATTTGGATGTAAATTAAAAAAATAAAAGAAAAAAATTTTAAAAAAGATCCATGTGTGTGTATTTATCCAGCTCTTTACTATATATTTATACATCATATGTTATTATTTATTATTGAAAGACAGTACTTACCATGTATACCTGTATTATGGTTAAGTATGATTTTCATCTGGAATAAAGATTCACTTCAAGGCCAAGTTGCATCTCCAAATTTGTAAGCAAGAGCCAGTGTTTCTTTAAATCAGAGAACTTTATCTGTCAAACAAATTACAAATAAAATCACTTGTGAATTTTAGGGTAATATAAAAGCATGATAATGAAAATATTTTTTAATTTAAAAAAAATCTTTTAACGTTTATTTATTTTTGAGACAGAGAGAGACAGAGCATCAATGGGGGAGGGTCAGAGAGAGGGAGACACAGAATCTAAAACAGGCTCCAGGCTCTGAGCTGTCAGCACAGAGCCCGACACAGGGCTTGAACTCACTGACTGTGAGATCATGACCTGAGCCGAAGTCGGCCACTTAACTGACGGAGCCACCCAGGAGCCCCATGAAAATGTTTTTAAAAGTGTTTCCTATATGTATGGTTTTCCATAGTACACATGCAAAATCCCATTATATAGTTGAAAAAATTCCACTGAAAAAGACCTAAGAGGAAGATGACTGAACCATGACAAAGCCTTATTTATGGCACGGTTATGTCATATGAAACTTCTGAATGTGATAGAATTTCCTTCAAAACAGAAGAGCAGCTACCCACCCCTCAGTATAAACCTTTTTTGTGAAACTCCCATTCCTTCCTCTCAAAGCATCAGAGTTCAACTCAGTGCTCTATTTCAAGAAGGATGGCTACATCTAATAAAATGGTTATATATGGGACCTTGTTTTGCATCTTTTCAGTCATTAAGCAGTTGGGGTTGGTGACATAGGACGGTGGGTAGGCAAACTGACAGGTAGATATGCTCTCAGAGGCAATTTGTAGAAAGGAAGAAAGGTCACATCACATTTTTTATTGTTTTGGTTTCTAAAAAAGAATGCTGGTTTCCCGGGCGTCTGCACCCCAGCATTCAACTGAAACTGAGGCAATTATTTTAGGCAAAAGCATTGCCAATGGAAGCGTTCAGTTTTTCAAAGCTAAACAGGTATCTTGCACTATACCCTCAAGTCTTTGACTTCAGCTGTGTCAGCTGAGAGGATTCTGATTCCGAATATAAAAATCTGATTCCTAACGAGTTTGACACATGCTGCTTCAGAGGAGTGAAGGAGCCTCCAAGTCTCATTCAGAGCTGCAGCCTGGCAGCAAGTTCATTTTTGTCTTCTAAGTTGTTTTTCTTTCACCCTTTTGCTGAACAGAAACCAGAAAATGACTCTGAGAGGAGCTGTGCACTGCAACAGATGTATTACACATAAATATACAGAAACATACAGAGAGCTCTGGGGAATAGAAGCTAGTGTTATCCACAAAATCTGTCAATTACATAAAATTCAATGCATAAAACAAAAGTAAATATTATACTGATCTTGCCAATCATTACAAATAAAAGAGCTTTACCCAAGTACTGACTACAAAACTTTTTGGGACTAGGAGAAAAAAAAATCTCCAAGAGTGAACTATTCCTGTATGACGCCAAAAGAAACAGCAGAGAAATTTTTAAGTTGGTAACTTTTCCTTTCTCATGCGCACACAGAGATATCTGATTTTTTTTTCTCTTTATATGGAGTTGACTAATTGTTTCAATATCTCAGTGTAATGAGTGTGGTTACCTTCAAATGATCCTGGTTCTGTGTATCTTTCATTTTCCATAACTTCAGTTCCCTCCGTGACATCAACATCCTTGGATCACAATAATAGATATGTCTAATTATTCATACATTACTTGTGCCTTACACTGAATGTCTCCCTCTGAAAATTCGTATGTTGAAAATTTAATCCCCAATGTGACGGTGCTTTGAAGTGCGGCCTTTGTGAGGTGTTTAGGTCATAACCCTCAGAAATGGGATCAATTCCCTCATAAAAGAGATCCCAGAGAGCTCCCTCATCCCTTGTGCCATGGGAGGTCACAGGGAGATTGTCGCCAGTGAGGAAGTGGGCTCTCACCAGACACTGAAGTTCCCTGCACCATGATCTGAGACTTCCCAGCCTCCAGAAGTGTGAGAAATGAATATTTGTTGTTCACAAGCCCCCCTGTTTGTGGTACTTTTGTTACAGCAGCCCGAATGCACTAAGACATTGTGAATATCAGTCAATATTTTATTTTCCCCAAGAATGTTGACTTTATGCCTAATGCAATGTTATCTAATGAGGACTCTGCCTCAGGTAAAGAAATTTTGCATTTCCACGTGTAGAAAAGGGAAGAGACCTTTCATGAGGTTAAGAAAATCTTTTTAAAGGAACATAACTTATCTACTCTGACTATACTTAAAGTTCATTCCATTTCAATATTTGGCCTTTTAGTGGATCACTGTTTAAACCCAAGTTGCAATAAAATAATTAAATTTTATTGTCTAAATATTTAAAATGATTTTAACCTACAAAAATAGTTTCAGTACACTGATTAAGCTTAAATTCTTTATTTAAGCTTATAAAATAAAATAGATGAATATATATGAATATAAATAAATATATATAAATGAATATATAATTATATATAAATGTATATATAACTAAAATTGGGACATATATAAATGTTGTATTTATAAATGTGTGATCAATTAAAATACTAATTAATTCAAACATAGTGAAGACAGGGATTTTGTCATATTCTCTGTGCCTATCATCATGCAAAGCAACATAGGACTTATTTAAATTAATGATGGTGAGGCGCCTGGGTGGCTCAGTCGATTACACATCCGACTCTTGATATCGTATCAGGTCACGGTCTCACAGTTTGTGAGTTCAAGCCCCACATTGAGCTCTGCACTGTCAGTGCAGAGCCTGCTTGGGATTCTCTGTCTCTCCCTCTCTCTCTCTGCCCCTCCCCTGATCTCTCTCTCTCTCAAAATTAATAACCTTAAAAAATTAAAAATATATATTAATTAATGATGGATTAAAATAAAGAAAAAATATCCACCAACCTTCTTTTTGACATGTGGGAAAAGTATTGCTAGGACAAGTAAAAAAAAATTAATGTAATTAATAGGCTTTTATTAATCTTTATAACAGTCCAATTTTGATGAAATTCCAATATTGTAAAATTCAATATTAAGAAAAACACCACTAGTAAAGACACAATTTCTTAAAAATGATCATTTTTTCATGTAAAATTAAGCTGGATAGGAATAGCACACTAGTCTTTCTGAATTGACCAGACTTTTTGTGTAAGAAGTTGAAAATATACGTCATCAGTAAAATGCCTGGAGGTCTCCATGCAATGCAAGGAGAATACGCATATAATGGGGTCCCAGAATGAAAATATAGAGCTTTGTTCAATCAGCATGAATTACAACTCTGACTTGCATTTTGATCAAAATAAGCAAGAAGAATGGTGCAGGTGAGAAAGAAGGGGTAAAATTAATAATTTTCATTGAAGCAGTAAAACAATGATATGAAACTTGGTAATTACTCAATTCTGAGACCAGCACATTATTTATATTTTATAAGTATAAGATGCAAATTTTTGAAAAAGTATGCATTGTACGCACTTGAATTTCTTATACAGTCATAGATTTTGCTCGTCTGTATTTTCTTATTTCGATTTCATACTTCTTTGTATTTTACTTTTTGGGTCTTATTCCTATTTTATTAATACAGGAATATATTTTGCATTATGATTTATTGACCACTATACTGTATATTTTGTGATGTATAATTTCCTCACAGCAAGCAAACTCTTCCCTGAGTAGGTTTTGGCAACCTCCACCCCATCCCAGCTCCCATAAAACAAAATCAAAACAAAACCCAAGGACACAACAGGATTTAACAGAAATTAGGGGACAATGTTATCCACTCAAGCATCGTGGAGAATAAAGACATTGTGGGAAAAACTATAAGGCACCACATGCATTTACTCAGGAATCAGTAGCTGATAATTAAAACCTGATTCTTTGCTATTGGCTTTCAAAGGTCTGAATGATTGATTCCTTTATGTGACAAGAATGTTAATACCACAGAAGAAACACCATGATCAAGGGGCTATCTCTTTTACCTTCCTCTGCTGCCAGTAATAAAGAGGGGTATTACAGATGAAAGCCATAGCAGCCATGTAGATTTAATAAAATGTCATGTCATAAATGGCAATGTCACCTAAAGAAAGATGTTTCTCTTAAGGGAATATCTGACAGAAATGTGGATGACTATCATCTTTAAATCTCTAATGGGTTTTTTAAAATTAGTCCTTGTTTACTGCAAGGGTAATATGATGGTTAATTTTATGTGTCAACTTGACTGGGCAGCAGGATGACAAGATATTAAGTCAACTATTCTGAGTGTTTCTGTGAGGATGTTTTTGGATGAGATTAACATTTGAAAAAAAAACTTTTTTAATGCTTATTTATTTTTGAGAGAGAGACAGAGGGTGAATGGGGGAAGGGAAGAGAGAGAGGGAGACACAGAATCTGAAGCAGGCTCCAGGCTCTGTGCTGTTAGCACAGAGCCGGATGTGGGGCTCAAACTCACAGACCATGAGATCATGACCTGAGCCAAAGTCAGATGCTCAACTGACTGAGCCACCCAGGTGCCCTGGATGAGATTAATATTTAAATGGATTGACTGAGTAAAGCAGATAGCTCTCCCAACGTGGGTGGCCTTACCCAATCAGCTGAAGGCCTCAAGAGAAGAAAAAGGCCAACGTTCCCTAGAGTGACAGAGTTCTTCCTGCCTGACTGCCTTCAGACTGAAACACCTGCTCTTCCTGGATGTTGAGTCTGCCAGTCTTTGGAACAGAACCATACCATTAGCTCTCCTGGTTCTTGGACTTTGGATTTGGATTGGAACGACACCATCATCTCCCCTGGGTCTCCAGCTTGCTGACTTCCCTGAAGACACAGAGCCTTGTCAACCCACGTATTTGTACTAGGCAATTTCTTAAAATAAATTTCCTTTCATACATTTGTGCGGTGTGTGTGCGTGTGTGTGCATACATCCTATTTGTTTCTCTGGAGAAACCTCATACAGCTAATATGAAATACTTTCTATATTTTAATTTTAGCTTCAAAAGTCTACCTCTAGAAAAAGAAATTGCTGAATGTAGCATACTAATTAACTACTATGTTAAGTAGATAAAAGCTAAAGTGTAATTGATATTTATCAGAATTAATGATACATTTACCTAACTGGCACTTCAATTATCTCTCTCTCTTTTTTTTTTTTTTTCTCAGCAGCTCTTTAATCATTACCATATTTTTGTTTACCAAGAGGCTGTCAGAGCATTAGTAGTGTGGATATTTCAAAATATAACTACTTTGGGAAAAGACATTTTCTTAAGTAAAACATCCATTAGCCCCTGAGCTGCCTGAGCTCCTCCCTCTAGTCCAAAAATGAAAAGACCAGAGCTTTCCACTGAGAGCACTCCTCAGGGAGTATCTGCAACAGCCCATTGAAGTAAATAAATAAATGGATAGAAGTTATGTTTCTTTTTTATTTAATCTAAAAGTTAAAAACAAAACAGAAAAAAAACCCTTACTGGTATTTAGTAGACAGGTTGCTCCTGTGTCTTTCACTGGGTCCATATCTCACATATCACACGTCATGTGGGTGATGTGAAGTATCAAGAGGGAGGGGTAGAAGTTTTAGAGGAGGGAGGGCTTGACAGTAGCACCTCTGTGTTTCAGTCCCTTCGTTTGTAATTTATTGAGGGTTACCCATGCCTGGTTCAGTGGGTTCAGACAATAGGCTGTTGAGTTTTAACTAAACTAACTCTCACAAACTAGAAAAATGACTACGAAAAGATTCCTTCAGAGAAACCATAGACTGAATATTTTGGAAAATACGAACATAAGTGAACAACAACAAAAAAAGTGATCTGATGCCAGGCACAACTCCAATACAAGTTCTTTCGGCACACAATAAGTCTAAAAAAGTAACAATGTATTGTATTTAGATATGATAAGTCCGTCACAATGTTAGAAACTGCTGTAGAAACTAGTTTAAATATGGATTTATAACCACTGTTGTTAACAACGAATAAGACACTTAACAGTGTGCCTTGAAATACCAGTAAGTGATATTTAAAACTTACATTATCTGTAAGTCATTTTAAAAATAATTCATATTTATTTAATCCTTTTTAAAATTCTATTTTTTGTGGTATCATCAAATATGGATTATAATTAACTAATAAATAAATCCACATATGTAAATATATGCTAATTTTTGCCTTTTTTTAGTAGACTTTTTATTTTGAAATAGAGATATTTTGTAGATTCACATGCAGTTGTAAGAAACAATACAAAGAGATCCCATAGATCTTAACCAACTTCTCCCCAATGATAAGATCTTGCAAATCTATAGTACAATATCACAACTTGGATATTGACATTGACACAGTCAAGATATAGAACATATCCATCACCACTGGGATCCCTCATGTTATCCCTTTTATTGCCAACCTCTTCTCTTCTCCATTAAGCCCCTCCTTAAACCCTGGAATCCACTACTTTTTTTTTTTATCTCTATGGTTTTGTTATTTTAAGAATGTTTATGTGTATTCATGCGTTAGAGATTGGCTCTGTTTACTCACATTATTCTCTGAAGATTCATCTGGGAAACTGGGTATGTCAATAGTTTGTTCATTTCTCTGTCTTTTATTTCATAGTATGGATATGCTATGGTTATTTAACCAATATATGCTAATTTTAAGTGAATGGACCCACAGAATTATAGTTAATTGAAAAGAGCGCTAACTTAGAAGTCAGTATAAAAGACTCTTTCATGGGTGACTATTAATTCTTTAAATCTTAGCTCAAATGTCAAAGCACATAAACTCAAAGGGTTTCTCTTGATCTATTTTAAGGAATATTCTAATCACGTCAATCTCTCTCAACTTATTTTTGTGTGTGTGTTATCTTACAGGTTTTATAAACTGAAGAAATCCTAAGAGACTATATACACATTTCTGTACCTTGGTTTTACTCATCAGTTAAAAAAATGTTATTCTGGAATATGTCTAAGATAACTCTGGTTTAGAATTTAAAGTAATAAAATCTGATAGTTATTTTCAAGCATAGAGTTCCTTTAGTCACTTTCTCTCACTTTTTTCCAGACTTTTAGCACATCCCTTTAGCAGGGTGAACTTCCAGATGTCACATATCTAAATAATATAAAAATGTACGTCTTGCACTTCCTGAATCTTTTAAACATGCGTGTACATTTATCTCCCTTTAAAATTTTTAGGTCCTTCATATGAGAAAAGTGGTAATAAAATACAACTTTGTGAAATAAAAAACTTCTAACAGTGAAATGAACATTAGATGAGCTCCTTCCTTACTTCCATCATTTGCATAATAAAGAATCACATCTGGTTTTCCATCCTCATTGTTTTCTTTCTCTTTTTTCTTTTCTTTTTTTTTTCTTTTGTTTTTGAGAAAGAGAGAGAGAGCTAGCTTAAGCAGGACCCATGTCCAGCTAGGAACCCAACATGCAGCTCAATTTCAAGACAGTGAGATCATGACCTGAGCCAAAATCAAGAGTCCAATGCTCAATTGACTGAGCCATCCTGAGGCACCCCATCCTCATTGTTTTCGGTGCAATAGCTGTCATCCCAAATGAATGAATCAGTCATAACAACACCCTGGCTTTTCAAAGAGTGTTCAATCTAACGAATGGGAATTAGAGAAGAAAACCAAATGATTTTACTAAACTCATCAAATCCTATTCTTATATTTCAAATTAACCTACAGGCTACAAAAAAAGGTCAATTTGGATCTACCAATTTCATTAATCTACCATAAATATTATAATATATATGTATCATAGACATTATGACTCAACAAAATGATGGAAAAAAACTCAAGTAATTGTACTCCTTGAATCCTGTAACAACAGATTTAAAATAAATATTAGGATATAAGGCTCATGTATTGATGTCATTAAGATATATTTAAAGACTGTTTTTTTTTTTTTTCATCTTCTTATCTCAAGATAAAGTGGTTCCTTTCCTTAGACTTTACTATTCTGGATAATCATTACTGCTGTTGGCAGAGTAATAATAAACTACCTGATTTATTCTTATACTTATACCAATATCACATGTTTTAAAGCACACATTTTGTGTGGGCATATATTAATATGTTTGCCTATTAATCGAAAGGATAAATAAAATTGAATTGCAAACTAATCACAGTTCTGCTTTTTGTTATAAAAACAAAGAACTGAGTCTCCATCAGCTTCCTTGAATCTAAAAATATATAAATTTATTCTCTATCATGAATAAATGTGAAAAGATGTGTCTTTTTTATAGACACTGCTCAAAAAATTTGTACTGAGTTTAGAGAAGGATAGAATTTTACTTATAATTATTTTAAAATTTAATTGAGCCATGCATGAAAGCCTTCTTTCCAAAATAACAAATGTGAAAATTAACCTTTACATCCATAATTGAAGGAGCTATGATTAGTAGAACACTGATAATAATCATTTGAGAAAATGATTTCCAAGCAATTGGAGTTTACCATATTTATATAAGCTCTAATATCAGATGGGTCCTTGTTTACATAACTTTATGACCTTATAGTCATATAGTCTTATAGCTAAATTACATAGCTAAACATTTATTTTATTATACCGTATCCTGGTATAATTTTAATCAATGCAAGTACAAATGTTCTGACTATTTAAAAATCTACCTTATTTCATTACTGTATCAAAAATCAGGACATGTAAACAAGCCATCATAATTGATTAACTCCCAGAACAGGAATATGACATGTAGACTGAAAAGTGTTGAAATGTGTTTAATACAGTCATGCATCCCAATGTATCAACTAAGAATCTTGATACCTAGGTTTTTCAAGATGAAATATGTTCCATAAAATAATTTAAAATACCAATATATACATAAATTAAACACATACATATACAAGACACATACACTCAAAGTAAAATTTGGTGATTATCTAGGGTCCATGTGTCAAAGATGTTAAATAAAAGGAAAAAAAATGAACAATAAATGTGAAAATCCATAAATAAATGGGGTAATAAAAGCCTTAATGAGTGAGTGCCTCTCAAAAATAAATGTTAAGGGGCACCTGGGTGGCTCAGTCGGTTGGGCGTCCGACTTCAGCTCGGATCATGATCTCACGGTTGGTGAATTCGAGCCCCGCGTCGGGCTCTGGGCTGACAGCTCGGAGCCTGGAGCCTGTTTCGGATTCTGTGTCTCCCTCTCTCTCTGCCCCTCCCCTGTTCATGCTCTGTCTCTCTCTGTCTCAAAAATAAATAAACGTTAAAAAGAATTAAAAAAATAAATGGTAAAAATTAAAAAAATAAAGTATAGCAAGTATAGAAAAGTATAGAAAATATTAATTATGATTATGAACTATGATTATCATCTATCACTAAACATATTAATTATTTATGGTCTCTATTAACAACCAGTATTTGAGACCTATTCTTTATACATTTAACTCCATGAAATATTGGCTCTATAAACACATGAGTTCTGCTTTCCTTATTAGTTTTATTATTTGTATTACTTATACAGTAAGCTACTATATATACAGTAATATATACTCACATATATATTATATTACAACCATAGATAGTTCAGATTTTTTTATGTAGTTCCATATTTATATTCATGGTATACTCACTATCAAAATTTTAGCTTCATTTTCTCATTCTGTTCGAAAGTTACAAGCACATTGATCATGATCTCTGAGAACCAGACACCAAGATACTGTTAGGAATACAAGAGATGTATTAAGAGAAAAAATATTGAGAGATTTATTGAGAGGAAAAAAAAAGGAGAGAGCCAGAAAAGGAGGGGTGACCAAGTCTGAATTCTTTGAAGGAGCAAGGGAAGGGAGGATTTCAAAGAAAAGTTTTGGCTGCTTTCACACTGAGGGAGTTTTCTCAAAGCTATGCCATCATTTATAGGAACTCCATACTCACAGGAATGACCTGCCTTCTATCTATGCCAGTTTTTTATTTTGTTTTGTTTTGTTTTGTTTTTTGAAGCAACAGTGAAAAGCACAGCTTCAGAGCTAATGTGCTAGCTAACGGTTTCTGCAGCACCTAAGGCTATCAGTTATGGTCCCTACAGCATAAAATCTAAGACACTACCATTGCCTTGACCACCACAATCCGCCCTACTTCTCTGGCCAGTGTTGAGATACGAGCTCTAATAGTGGGCTTCTCTTCCTGACAGAAACCTTAGAAAATGCTCCCACACTTCCATCCTTTGGTCAGATGTTCTGCTGTGTGGGCATTCAAATGCAGCACTAGCTACTTCTTAATGGTGCGTTTCAATGGCCACCACACACACAAATTTTCATAAACACACATATGCACACAGACCTACATATATATGCATACACACTTATTATAGACAGTTAATTTTTCATTCTTGAAGAATTATCTTTCTTTGAAAACAAGAAAACTTAACAGAATATGTATCAGAAATGAAAACTATGTACACAATTTTCAAGGGATGCAGAAAGTGACCTTTGACTATTTTCTTTTTTTTGGCTTTCATTCAAGAAAATATCTTTTATTCTAAACTTTCCATCATCACTTTTCATGTGCATTCTTCCTTTCATATTTTTATCTTATGTTTAATTGCTTTAATCTCTTTGGATTTTTTCTCTGATTTCTATAAAATAATCTCTTTTATATGGGTAAAGGTGGATATATATATACACATACACATACATATATACATACACATAATGCATATCTAGATCTAGATATTAATATACCTAGATATATATTAATTATGTTAATATGTTGGTAGGCTATACTATCTTGATTTGCATTGTTTTTCTAACTAAGGATATGTTTTGAATCCTTTATGTTTGAAAAAAAAAGCCAAACATTTATTTTTCATACTTTAGCCAAATCTTCACAGCATCCACCCCTGATTTCCTATCTGAAATAGGAAGTAAAAACAGGCAAAATTTCTAAATGTTGAGTAGTATAAGTTTTCAGCAAGAAAGGAAGGTTTAAATTTGGATTTTCAGTGGCCCTCTTCTTTGGGCCATCAGCAGCTTCGGTGTCCACACTGTTTTTTAAATCTCTTTTCTTGTTTTTAAATTTTGTTTCATTGTTAGAAATATCTCTTGGTAATAATTATAGAATTCATATATATATATATATATGTGTGTGTGTGTGTGTGTGTGTGTATGTACATGTACATACACATTCAGTACTCAATATACTACAGGTATATACATGTGTATACTCATGTATACATACTCATACAGTGTATGTATATGTACATACACATACAGTACTCAATAAGTTACAGGAAATATCCAACACTTTATTAAAATAGGCTTTGTGTTGGGTGAGTTTGTCCAACCTTAGGCTAATATAAGTGTTCTTAGCATGTTTAAGGTGGGCTAGGCTAAGCTATGATGTTTGCTAGGTTAGGTGTATCAAACGCATTTTGACTTATGATGTTTCCAACATACAATGGGTTTGCTGGGATGTAACCCCAGTGGAAGTAGAGGAAGCTCTGTAGCGTACCTGAAAGTGGATGGATATTAGCATGGTTTCTGCTTCTTTTCCCGTATGTCTGGGTAAGAACTATACATGGATTCCTAGAACCTTCTATGGTCTGTTTCCTTTGTGACTGCTTTTAGAACAATATACTTATGGTTTCAATGTTTTTGTTTGTTTTTTACTTTGAAGTGAGGCGTGCTGCTATTTGCTTTTCTTGTTTTAATTATCTTGTTCATTTACTTAGGTTTGGGACTAGCAGGGTACATTGTTGTATAGGTTAATATTTCATTATAAACTAGAACTCTTTATAGACCCCTAAATGTCATAAAATATAAGGAATTTTATTTCATGTTAAAAGTTTTACTTGCCATGTTAAGTAGTTTTCTTTAAGTAATTAGTTTAATTTAACAAAGCAATTATTTCAAGAAAATCACTAGAATTGCAATAATTTTAGATTTAAGTAGACCCAAGTTACTAGATTATTGAATAAGAACAGATTTGTTTACTCAACTTACGAGTTTTAAAACTGAAAAGTTTTGCAGAATTGTTTTTTCATGAATTTTGCCATTAAGAATATGTGTTAAGAACAGTAATATAATGCCATCTACTTGTTACTTTGGAAAATGACTTGGTAAAACTTTGCCTTGAAAGTAATAATAGATGATAAATATGTAATTGGCATAGCTATTATATAATAGGATAATACATTAAATGAAAAATAATCATTTATATTCCTTAGTATTTCTTTGTTCTTGAAATGTTCATGAATCCAGCATTTCCAGTGCTTATATAAATTTCTGAAAAATCTATGTCAGTTCTCATCTTCTGACAATGCAAATGCTTTGCAGTTTATGAAATTTTGTTCCATAATATTTGAGTGTTTTGCTTAAGGATACTGCTAGACTCAAATCTTCAAATTCAGTACTATGCAAAAATGTTTTTATAGGCTCATTCCTTTGTGCTTTATTGGCAAAAATAAATTAATAAAAACCCAAAACAAATTAGAACTCTTTTTTTTTTTTTCAACGTTTTTTTATTTTTGGGACAGAGAGAGACAGAGCATGAATGGGGGAGGGGCAGAGAGAGAGGGAGACACAGAATCGGAAGCAGGCTCCAGGCTCTGAGCCATCAGCCCAGAGCCCGACGCGGGGCTGGAACTCACGGACCACGAGATCGTGACCTGGCTGAAGTCGGACGCTTAACCGACTGCGCCACCCAGGCGCCCCAAATTAGAACTCTTTTAAAGAAAATGTTACTAATTAACTTATGGTTTAAGATAAATACAAATGGATTTGACTTAAATCACACTAATTTATTTTTATTCTCCTGTTTTGCCATCACAGACAGCAATAAAAATGTCCTTCAAAAGTAAAAAAAAAAAATAATAAAATAAAACAAACAAACAAACAAAAATACTACATATCCTTCATTTGCTTCTTAAGTAAATACCAATATTTGCTAACATGAAGCAAACCCGTTGAAGACTTTGGATAATATAATTTCTACCATCTGTTTTATGTTCTACATTTTTAGATAATAGGCTTATTTTCTGTGTCCAAAATCTCTGCTGCTTCAAATGTAGGCTTTTTTTTTCCTTTGTGTAACTCCTAATGCTCTCTAATTCTCTATATACTGTGTAACTTCTTAAGGAATGAATATGGAAGAAGTAAATAAGACCCAAAGAAAATAAAAATGAGAATTTTTCAAATGTGTACAATTTTTATGTGCAAACATGTTACCTAAAACCTAAAAATAAAAGAAGTGTAGTCTTCCTTAACCATGCTTAGAGTTATATATGGAGATTAGGGAGAGGGATACAACAGCATTTGAGAGATGCATGTGACCAAAATTTGTTGCTATGCAAAATGAGACTATCATTCAGATTCTATAAAGTTTTTGATAAGTAATATTTTACATGTTTTCTTGTGTGCTAACTCAAGTGTCACAAGCCACTTGTGAAGTAGGAATTATTATCTTCATGTCACATAAGCTTCAGAGAACTTTAAAGACCTGCAAACGGCCACTCAAGTGATAATTTACCATGTTAGAATGCCAACTACATAATTTTACACCAGGTGATGTAAAGCAGAAAAAGGGGACATTAGGATTGTTACCCATCAATGTAGTCAAGAATAAATGATGAGAAGATCTAACTACTTTATATAAAGACCTAGGTCTATTGACATTATCCAAACACCTATTTGTCTAGAAAATTCTAGAATAAGAAGACAGAGCTCAAATTTCTAGAGACTGACTTGTCCAAAAGTAAATCTTAAAGACAAACAGAATTTGGACACAAAAAGCCAGCATGTGGGTCTGTTGATTCAAGGACCCCCCCAAAAGGCTGACAAGCAAAGGTCTTCAATATGGTCTTCATGTAATCTCACAATCGTCAGAGGATGAAATTCTTATTTACTATCTAAAGGAAAGAGCAGAAACCTAAATGTAATTTTACTATAATAGAGAATTCTTGCTAGTCAAGCACAGTCTCCCAGGGAGAGTTAATTGCTGATTTTCCACAAAATATTTTGAAAGCATGGAATCCAAGGACTGGTGGAGTTTTACAGATGAGTGGGTTGACATAATTTGTCTAGAATGAGAGTACTGTTGAGTGGTTGGCATTCATATGAAAGTCCACTTTTAATGCTTGACTTTTAGAAGTAAGGAGCCCTCATTGATTGGTGGGCAAAAAGCGTGTTCACTGAGGTGAGGTATTGTTATTTATTGATTAAGCTGCTTTAAAAATGGTTCCAGTGGCTGTTATCATAAATATATATCTTCCATCTATTAATTAGGCATGTTTAAACTGGTTCCAGGTCTATTTTTACCATGGCTACACAATAACTCATCTTTTCCTAGAAATGTGGGGATACTTTTTATCATATATATTTGTTATTATTATTATTATTATTATTATTATTAATTTAGGTGCTCCATGAAGTATATTATACCCATATGTTTTGAAATGCAAAATGTGTGGGGCTTTGGGTGGCTAATTCAGTTAAGTGTCCGACTCTTGATTTTGGCTCAGGTCATGATCTCATGATTAGTAAGTTCAAGTCCTGTGTCTGTCTCTGTGCTGACAGTGTGGACCTTACTTGGTATTCTCTCACCCTCTCTCTCTGCCTCTCCCCCACTCTTTTTCTGTTTCAAAATGAATAAACTTAAAAAAAACAAGAAATGTGAAATGTGTACTCATCTGAGAATGATGGCAGTTGAGTTGACAGATTTCATTTAAATTAAGACTTATGTTTATCAACTTCATCTTAGCTTCTGAGGAGACAGTAGTCTATTTAAATCAGGTCATGAGTCTTTATAACATAGTTTTATTACTCTCAAGAATATTATAAGACTAAATTAATTAAATTTTATTTTTTTCAAAGTTTCTAAAGAAGAAAAACCTTTCTTTTTTTGGTAAAGTCCATTAATTTGGAAATATAGATAATATGCACAAAAACTGTGAATACGTATGCAATAAATGAATAAGGATTTTTTACTTAAATTAGCAATGTAAACAAGGTTATGCAAGTAATGCTTACATTAGTTGACATCAAAGATCTTTCAAATATGGATTTTCATGTAAGCCATTAATTTAGCACTAATTTTTATTTTGGCAATTAATTCTACTTGGCACACTTCATCCACCTGGTTAGAGTTGCTCTTCATGGTAATAAAACACATTAGCAATATAGTGCACCCTTTTAAAAATAAATTGATCTTCACCCAGAGAGTCTGAGTGAGCAGTTTTAGTGAACATACTTGAAGAAGTAACAGAAAAAGTAATGTAGAATTGGTGTCAAAAGGTCTTAATTCTAACCTCAGCACTGGTACTAACTAGCTACTTGACCTTTCTCAAACTAATTAATCTCTCTGGGCCCTCAGCTTTAGCTAGTATTATCATTAATTTTGCCAATAAAAAAATAGGTCTCATTTTATATTTGTATGTGTGTATGTGCATGTGCGCGTGCATAAAAAACACTGGATAATTTTGATATACCACCATATTAGAATGCTCAGCTGATTCAGAATGGGAAAATATTCTTTCCATTTTATTCTGAGAGAATAAAAGCATTAATTGCAAAGGTCTTAGGTCAATAGGTAGAAGATCTGTGATATTTGAGGACATTATTTAATATATGGAATGTGCTTATCACAATACCAGGCTCCAGAGGTGCTCAAGTAGTGGGAAATTTGATCTACAGGAAAACACACAAATTCTTTAGAAAGGTATTTTATAATCTGACTCCAAGCTGTATTTCCCGTATCATCTCTCACCATTTTTTCTTTTTCACACTGTGTTCCAAATAAACAAATAACTCATGATTGATCATTGGTTAACCGTTCATCTCCATGCTTTAGTCATACAGTTTCCCCCCCACCCCATAAAACAACCTTTATCTTCTTCTGTACTTGTCAAATGTAACTCATACTTTTCATGAGGTTCTCTCCTTTCCCTAAGTCAAAGTAACAGCACTTATCTCCTCCTGCCTGGTACTGGAATGATTTATAGCTATCTCATATAATTTTGATAAAGAGATATTAATAAATAGCACCATTTGTATATGACTTATATCCTGTATGTATCTAAACTTCTAATTATATATAAGTAGTTATAGTCATCAAATAATAAAGGCAGAAATATGTTCACATAATAATCAATTTGGGGGGATTAACTTAATCTATGAATGTATGTTAATTGTCCACTTCTATGTCTTTGTGAGAAATATTCTTAATAAAAAAAAAAACAGCTTAGGAGAATCCACAGGGAGTAAGTGGCTATAAACTTAATTACACACAGGATTTGCTAATAGTAGAGGCAAATAACAAGTGATGCTGGAGAAGGAGATATAAAGTTCCAAATATTAGTCAGAATGATATTTTGTAGAGAAAAGTCAAAAGACAATCATTACTTTAAATTTTAAATACCATAGCTTTATTGATCAAGTACAGGGGTAAGTTTCTACAGCTGAGATAATGAAAAAAGTTTAATGAATTCTTATGTGAATATACGGCATTTGCTAAAGGTGCGTTTTTTTTTTCCTCAGATAAATATTACCTTTAATCATTCCATACTAGGCCTGCAAAAGTTCTAGAAGATGATTCAATAATAATAATAGTGTATTATGCTGTGGCATCAAAAAGACCTGGACTAAAGGCTGAAATTTTATGTTTTGTGTCCTCTTTCAAGATTTTCTAGTGATTTTTTTGTTTTGACCTTATACTTATGTTGTTGATAGTGAATCCTATGAGGAGACAAATGTACTTTTAGCAATTATTTAAAAACAAATAGGATCTCCCTTCTGGAAGACAAAAAAGCTTGGCAAATTTGAACTCCTCTTATGCATTTTGTGTCTCACAGATGTAAGTTCTATGTTAAAGAACAAAGCAAGATTAGCATGATTTCTCTGTAAGTTCAGGGTTAAATTCTCTCACATATAGGTTCTGTTCATTCCCTTCTTTTCCCTGGGACAGATTTGGTTGTAAGGCACCATGAAGTAGGAAGAGGTGCCTGACCCACAGTTATCCTCACTGGCATCCACTAAGGTCTACAGTTGTTGGGTTTATAGTCTTTCGGGTCAATTTCTGATCATCTGACCCCATAGCTCTGTTACAGCAGCTAAAGCAGCTTCTAATTCTCTCTTTCTTGTCCAAAACTTTGGCAAACTTGCCTCTATTTGATTTTTGGTATTTGGGATCTCTCTCTCTCTCTCTTTTTTTAAATTTTTAAGTTTATTTATTTATTTTGAGAGAGACAGAGACAGCACGAGTGGGGGAAGGGCAGCTAGGGAGGGAGAAAGAGAATCCCAAGCAGGCTTCTCACTGTCAGCACAGAGCCTGATGTGGGGCTCGAACCCGCAAAGCCATGAGATCATGACCTGAGATGAAATCAAGAATCGGACACTTAACCAACTGAGCTCCTGGGGTTCCTAATCACAACCATAAGACTGTTTTGGGCACATGGCATCTTTCCCTCACCAAAATCTAAAGCCCTTTCGAAGGCTTGGGATCTGGTTTCTGCATTTGACACTAGGTCTGTGGGTTTAGGTAAGATTGCTTTTTGGCCCATGCACCAGATGTCTCACATAGCCATTGCTTCTAGAAGACCAAGGAACCATGTTGAACCCTGAGTTCAGCTTTAATTATTGTTGTTCTTCCAAAGCCAAGGATGTGCCTAATACTCTTAGCATAAAGTAGCTAAAACTGAGTCTTATTTCAGACACCTTCTTTCAGAATCTTTTTTGTGACACAGGGAGAGGATCTTCTCCCGTTCTCTGAGACACAAGCTATTTCCATTTTATTTGTCTATTGCTCTCTTTCTTACTGCCTCTGTTTAAGCAGGATAAGAAATTACTTTCTCTGTAGAATACTGCATGGTGGGCCAAAGTAGAAAAAATCTCAAGAAAAACATTTCATTCTGACCTATATTCTGCTATGCCTGAAATTATGTCAGAATCTCGTCTTAAGAATGCACAAAAGACATTTTCTATAATACTTTTGTCAATTACATTTTTCTTCAACTTCCAGAATTTGTTTGGTAACTGAAAAAGTGAATTTCTCTTTCTTTTTTACTTGTAATATCAATCCTTTCCTCAACCAGCTGCCTCTCTATATGAGATTAAACTTCAAACAGCACAAGTTGCAGATCTCCCACTCCAGCTGAAACCTCAGAACCTGGAAAATGTCCAGATTGATTATTCCCTGCAATGGACTGAAGGTTTATGCCTCACCCAACCCCCATTTATATGTTGAAACCCTAATCCAAATAGGATAATATTTGGAGGTGGGTCTTGAGAGGGTAACTGGCTCATGTGGGTGTAGCTCTCATGAATGAAATTAATGTCTTTATAAGATGTCAGAGAGCTGGCTAGCTTTCTTTCCACCAATTTAAGATACAAAAAGCCAGCACTCTACAACCAAGAAGAGGGTTCTCACCAGAACCTAATCATGCTGGCACAATGATCTCAGATTTCTAGTCTCCATAAATGTGAGACATAAATTGCTGTGGTCGATAATCCACCCAGATTATGATATTTTGTTATAGCAATCC
This sequence comes from Lynx rufus, assembly GCF_022079265.1. Taxonomy (NCBI): domain Eukaryota; kingdom Metazoa; phylum Chordata; class Mammalia; order Carnivora; family Felidae; genus Lynx; species Lynx rufus. Next base: position 59,932,925 of record NW_025814867.1, read on the forward strand.
AGAGTAAGATACCCCCTTACTTTCATAAGTAAGTACTTTCATAAGTAAGCCTTTCAAAAAAAGGCTGTTTGTAATTAATTTTTCTACTTGTTAGTTTGTTTTACCACAAACTGAGACAGAATATTAGAAGAATAATAACAATATAATAACAATAATGACAAAGTGGCAGAATGTTAATTCACTGAGGAGCCATAAGGTGTTATGAGTGAACTTGTCTCTGACCATTTTATAACTAAGGTATTAGCTAAGAACACGGCTTCTTATACATTGTTTTGAAAGTGGATAAGTACAGCTTTTGCAGACAAAAATTTAGCTCTTTTTAGCTGTGTGATATTGAACAAATAATTATACTTAGTCTCAGTTTCCATATCTATAAAACTGTAGTATAAAAACTACAGTTTTGAGTTGTTTGAACAATTTACTTAGAGAAGAAATGTAAAGTTCTAACCCAGGCACATGGTGGTACATAATAGATGGACTGTAGCTACTAATACTTATATACATATATTTATATAAGTATGCATATTTTACACATGTGTTTGCGTATATATGTATGTGTGTGTGTGTATATATATTTACAATATATATAAATATATATATTTACTATATATAAATATATATATTTACAATATATATAAATATATATTTACAATATATAAATATATATAAATATATATATTTACAATACAAATATATATATATTTACAATACATATTGTATATATATATATACAATACAAATATATATATATATTTACAATACATATAAATATATATATATATATATATTTAAAATAATGTGTGTGAGAGAGAAGACAGAGGGGGGCGATGTTCCCTAATCTTACTGGGAACAGTCTTTGAGACTTGATAAAAACTAAGGAATTTTCCTCAAGAAAAATGTGCAAACCAAAAAACCTATGTTTACAAGTCATAGATTCATACAAGCATTTTAATAACCCTCTGTATAACAAATCTACCCTCCTAGAAGTTTCAAAACTGTTTCTGAGGTCCAGGAGGCCACAGTGTTTGATGCAACCATGTAATTTCTTTCTTTTTTTTAGTCCGATTCATAACTAACAACTCATCCATACATTTATTCTTGAATCCTTGATGGTTAGCAAGACTTTTCAAATGACTACAAATTTGAGACTATAACATTTTTTTTACTGATTTGCCCTTGAGACTATTGCAAGTATCCAGAGGAAAAGTCCAACAACCCCATCTTGATGCAGATTGGTTTTCTGTTGGAGGCTCCTGCACCGGTTCTGCCAGAGTCTAGGACAAGCAATAATGGCCATTGTATTGACATTTTTTGTAAACAGGTTCATTTTTGGGTCATTGGTTAGACTCTGCTCTCCCAGTTTGGACTTCTATATCTGAAATAATAGAACTTGAGACACTTGAAACTGTGGATCACCCCTACCATTCACTGCCTCTCTAATTTCGGGCTGAGCAGGAAGCCAATTTGAGAAGTAAACAGTTGAATGGGGCAATGGTCCACTGACAAAAAAAAAAAAAATTATGTCATGGACTCAGGAATATTGAGAAATATTGTTTTCAAAGCAGATTTTTAAAAAAATAATCCTGATTATTCTTTTTAATTTTGGTTGACTAGTAAGTTTACCTAAATGTACTCTTTTAAAAAAGATTTTTTAAATACCCACTTGAGGATTAACTGTGACTAACATAAATAGAATTCTGAGGATATGTCTCTACTGACAAATTAAGTTCTAGAATAAGATTTAGATGTTCGAGTAATGGCTTTGCATTTTTAACAGTTTCTTCAAAGACAGGATTTCTACAATCTTGGCACACCACCAAGAATAAAGACGCTTGTTTCCTATAGCTATTGTTTGGAAAGTAGAGAGGGCATGAGTAACATATTAAGGATTCACTGAAGCACAACTTCAAACAACATAGATTGTTTGGGACCTGCTGAGAAACAAGATCTCAGACAAATCAGCCTAGTGGGTGGCATTGAGGAGCCAAATAGTTGTTTCCAAGTGTTACCTTAAGGAAGAATACAAGGATAAGATGTCTCAAGCAACAACAGACCATGGCAATGAACCATGGGACACTCTTCATGAGCACACAAAGGGTACAGAATAGTTGCTTCTGCATTGATATTTTCTTTAATAATATTTCCCTCAACATACACTGGTATTTATGCACATACATCATTATCACATACATATAACAGTACATATAACCTACATTTTACCATGACGTGGAAAGAATAGTGAAAGAAGGGAGGCATTCTTTCAAGAATTAGACCAGAAAACACCATTGTCTCACAAATATGGCTGGGGATTTCACTCCTCAGGGAAGTTCCTACTTCAAATCTATTTAAAGTACATATATGTTTGTTTGTTTTTATTTTTCCAAAAGTCTGTTATGAAAAGGAAGAGAATTTTCTCCTGAACTCTGCTGTGAAGTAACTAGACTCTCATCTACCATGCAGAGGCCCAAACTTCAGTCTTCATTAACTCTGTATAATGGAGCATCTTTTGACTGTGACCTGAGTGGGCAAAAGTCAAACATCTGACTAATGTGTTATATATTCTCAGAATATCATTCTCCCTTCTTTTTCTTTCTTCCCCATTTCTCTCTGACTTTGTTAATGTACAAGCTCTGAGCCTGTTTGCTACATTTTTCTTCTCCATGATTTTGTGCGTTTTATTAATTTAACAGAAATCTACTCCATAGACTGATCATGTTACAAAGCGCACTTGTAACGTCTCCTCTACTAACATGTCCCTTAAGCACACATGAGTTCACCTTTACTTATCAACATAATAGCCTCGTAGTAGTGGATCCCCACATTTATGGATTAACTTTTTATTCCATATCCTACATAGTTACCCAAATACAGAATAGACAAGAATATTTTTTCATTGACAGATCAATTATTTTTTAGAACAGATCCTAAAATGTCATTAGAAGCCATCCTGACTCTTAGTAATCATGGAGGCCATGGAATTGACAATAGGAAAAACTCAAAATCTGCTAAAGAAAATTATCTACTTTTGGCCATCTGTGGTTGTTAGAAAATTTATTAAAAATTTTAAAATACTCAAATACAATTGTGACATCCCTTAATATCTAGAATCTCCAGTTATGAAGCAAATTGCTTTCTCTTAAATACACTCCATTGTCTATATCTATGGTGACCCTATCATTCCCCTATTATGCTAAATGAAATAGGTCAGGCAGATAAATACAAATACCATATGATTTCACTCATATGTGGAATTTAAGAAACAAAACAGATGAACATAGGAGAAGGGAAGACAAAATAAGATGAAAACAGAGAGGAGGTGAACCATAAGAGACTCTAAACTACAGAAAACAAACGGAGAGTTGCTGGAGGGGAAGTGGGTAGGGGGATGGATTAAATGGGTGATGGGTATTAAGGAGGACCCTTGTTGTGTTGAACACTGGGTGTTGTATGTAAGTGATGAATCGTTAAATTCTACTCCTGAAACCAATATTATATTCTATGTTAACTAACTAGAAGATAGTAAAAATTTGAAAAAATAAAAATAAAAGGAAAAATAAACACCATTCATTAGTTCATAACCTACAGTGCAATAGCTAAATCAATGGTAATAACATTGACTTACCAAGAAATGATTCATACATTTTCTATATATTGTATTCATACGGAAAAAAAAATATGTGTATGCATGTATATATAATATAAAATATATATTTAAAATGTCATAAACATATCCCATTCAAATGCATTCCTAGAACAGGATGATTAATATTATAAAGTGTCTGACAGTCTGAGTTAAAATTCTGGCACTAAAACTTACTCTGTCTGTAACTTTAAACATGTTGCTTAACTACCATTTGCTTCCTTTTTCCCATACATAAAGTGTGGATTAAGAGTAACAGCATATTGATTTGATGTGATGAGCTAAAGAGTCAGTACATATAAAACTCTTAAGCGGATGCCCAACACAATATAATTGTAAATACATGCTTTTAAAATGATCATTTATATAAATAACCTCATTAAAATATCACCATAACTCTAGAAAGTAAAAGTGTTAAAATTTTACAAATAATGAAACTGAACCTCTAAGAGATCAATTATACTTGCCAAGTTACCCAGAGTTCCAGTGAAGATTGTAATTTAAACATTGTTTGTTCCAACTCCAAAACCCATAAGCTTATCTAATACAAAATATTGTCTCACAATTAATATCACTATTGAATGCATAGGAAGAAAATATATGCACACAAATATAAACAGGTAAAAATAATTTATATTTATGTATGAAATAAACTACAGAGCAAGAAACATCCCTTTTTTTTTTTAACATATAGACATCCAGTTGTTTCAGTACCACTGATTCAAAAGACATCCCTTTTCACATTGAATTTCCTTTTCAACTTGTCAAAAATAAGTTGGCCATGTATGTGTGAGTAAATATCTGGACTCCCCCATTCTGTTTCATTTATGTATATATCTATGATTTAGCCAATACCACACTGCCTTGGTCATGTTACCTTAATAATAAATGTTAAAATAAGACAGTGGATTCCACAAACTCTGTTCTTCTTTTCAAACTAATTTTGGCCATTCTAATTAAAAAAATTTTTTCCATGTAAATTTCAGATCCAGCTTACTGACTTCTACTAAATGCTCTGCTGGGATTTTGATTGCTATAACATTCAATATATATATCAACTTGGGGAAAATTGATACTTTAACAATTTTGAGTCTTTTAATTTATGAATACCATGTACTTCTCCATTTCTGTCTTCTTTGATTCATTTTAACAATCAGATCTTGTGTACAGATGTTGCATATATTTGGTTACACTTGCATGTTTTCAGGGTAGTTGCACTATTGTAATATATGTGTATGTGTGTGTGTGTATATATATATATATATATATATATATATATATATAATTTTATTTCGAATTCCATTTTCATCAATAGAATTTACACAGAGCTGAAGCAAACAATCCTAAAACTTGTATGGAACCACAAAAGACCCAAAATCGCCAAAGCAATCTTGAAAAAGAAAAGAAAAGCTGAAGGCATCACAATTCTGGCCTTTAAGTTATATTAAAAAACTGTTGTGATCAAAACAGTATGGTACTGCCACAAAGATAGACACATAGATCAATAGAACAGAAGAGAAAACCCAGAAATGAACCCAAAACTTGTGGTCAATTAATCTTTGACAAAGCAGGAAAGAATATCCAATGGAAAAAAAACAGTCTCTTCAACAAATGGTGTTGGGAAAAATGGACAGTAATATGCAAAATAATGAAGTTGGACCACTTTCTTATACCATACACAAAAATAAATTCAAAATGGATGAAAGACCTAAATGTGAAACAGAAAACCATCAAAATCCTAGAGGAGAACACTGGCAGTAACCTCTTTGACCTTGGCCATAGCAACTTCTTACTAGACACACTACCACAGGTAAGGGAACCAAAAGCAAGAATGAACTATTGAGATTTCATCAAGATAAAATGCTTCTGCACAGCAAAGAAAACAATGAACAATACTAAAAAGTAACTGATAGAATGAGAGATGATATTTGCAAATTACATAGCTAACATAGGGTTAGTATTCAAAATCTATAAAGAACTTATCAAAAACTTATCAAAAAAACAAATAATGGAGTGAAGAAATGGGAAGAAGACATGAATAGACATTTTCCAAAGAAGACATCCAGATGGCTAACAGACACATGAAAGGATGCTCAACATCACTCATCATCAGAGAAATGCAAATCAAAACCATGATGAGATACCACCTCACATCTGTTAGAATGGCTAGAATTAACAACAAAGGATACAACAGGTGTTGGCGAGGATGTGGAGAAAGGGGAACCTTCTTACACTGTTGGTGGGAACGTAAACTGGTGCAACCACTCTGGAAAATAGTATGAATATTCCTCAAAGAATTCAAAGTAAAACTACCCTATGATCCAGGAATTTCACTACTAGGTATTTACCCAAAGAATACAAAAATATTAATTCAAAGGGATACATGCACCCCAGTGTTTACAGCAGCACAGTCAATAGACAAATTATTGAAACAGTCCAAATGTCCACCGACTGATGAATGAATAAAGATGTCACACACACACACACACACACACACACACACACACACAATACAGTACAATACAATACAATACAATACAATACAATACAATATTGCTCAGCCATGAAAGAACAAAATCTTGCCATTTGTAATAACGGATGGAGCTAGAGAGCCTATTGCTAAGCTAAATCAGTCAATCATACAAAGACAAGTATTATATGATTTTACTTATATGTAGAATTTAAGAAACAAAACAAATGAGCGAAGTAAAAAAAAGAGAGAGAAGCAAACCAAGAAACACTCTAACCTACAGAGAACAAACTGATGGTTAGCAGAGGGGACGTTGGTGCAGAGATGGGTTAAATAGGTGATGGGGATTAAGGAGTGCACTTGTGATGAGCACCATGTATTATATGGAATTGTTGAATCACTATAGAGTACACCTGAAACTAATATTACACTGTATGTTAACAAACTGGGATTTAACTAAAACCTTTAAAAAGTACCCATTTTCTCATTGCTATATGTAGAAATACAATGGAGTTTGGTATATAGAATTTGTCTCTCACAACATGCTAAACTAAATTACTAGTTCTAGTAGCTTTTTTTGTATACTCTTTGGTATTTTTAGTGTAGTCAGATATATTTTAATCAAATACACCCAGTTTTTCCTCTTTATTTCCAATCTGTATGACTATTTGCATTTATTTGTTGATTTCTTTTTCTTTTTTTCACTATTACAATAGCTAGCATGTGTTCCAGTTTGGGAAATTTCTATTGACCTTTTGTCAGGCTGGATCCTTAGCCATACCTATTCTGCTAATAAGCCTCTGAGGAATTTTTTAATTGGAAATAATTGTATGCTATAGCTACCCATTTGTGTGTGTGTGCGTGTGCGTGTGTGTGTGTGTGTGTGTGTGTGTGTGTGTGTTGTGTATGCTGACAGAAACCATAAGAACTCTGGAGCAAAGGCAGAAGTCAGAGCAACATCTTCAAAATGTTCATTGAACTCCAGATCCCACAAGGCTATTCACTGAGGGCACATGCAGTGTGCTGGATTCCAGGAGAGACACTCTGAAATTAAAAAAAAATTCATTTAATGACCTACCTCCCTATCCTCCCCTCTGGAGTGACAGACCTTATTTCTACTCTGGAACTTAAGCAGATCTTCTCCAAAGAAGGTTAAGTAGAAAGCTTTAACTTCACAACACTGGAATGTCACTGGAGTAGAAGATATCCTTAAGCATAACTATCAATAAATATCTCATACAAAAATACTGGCCATAAACATGGATGACTAAGCTAGAAAAAAGTCTGCCTTAAAATTAAATCTGCTTTACATTTAAACCTTAAATTAATAATTTCTGGGCTGATTTACATTTTATAAAATATGAATAAATATTCTGCTAGAGTTTATAGTAGGTATTAAATGAAAACATGTTTAAGAATTGTTCTTCCAAGGGCACCTGGGTGGCTCAGTCAGTTAAACGGCTGACTCTTGATCTTGGTTCAAGTCATGATCTTGTGGTTTGTGAGTCCAAGTCCCACACTGGGCTCCAAACTGACAGTGCAGGGATTCTCTCTCTCTCTCTCTCTCTCTCTCTCTCTCTCTCTCTCTCTCTCTCTCTCCCTCTCCCTCCCTCCCTCCCTCTCCCCCCCCGCCCCTTCCCTGCTATGGTCTCTCTCTCTCTCTCTCAAAATAAATAAACTTAAAAAAAATAAATATTCTTCCAAAGTTGCAACCCATCTGAAAATTTTAGAGAATTTTCTTAAAACATTGAATGCAACTTTTTGGATTTGTAGTATACTCAGAATTTCCTCGTTCTTCACTGTTTACATCTGATTCAGTTCTGTAATGAAGGTTCAGCCTCATTCAACCAGGTAGAGAATGTCATGGCAATATTGACTGTGGAATTTTTGAGGAACAAGGTGTTAATAATCATTACATGAATTATTTAAAACATGCATATAATCATATATGTATATACACATACATGCATATACCCATATATGTACATACACATACATATATACATGAATGTATGAACATATATACCTATGTGTATTAAAAACAAATTGTCTTACAAATTGTATACCCTATCATCAGTAAATAAAGAAGTTTAATTATAATAAAATGCTATATTTTGCCTAGGAGTACTCTCATACACTGGTGGTAGAAGTCAAAGTTCGTATAATATGTGTGCGGAAATTCCACAATATATACTGAGATTTTTAAAGTCTTTAAAATCATGGGCTATGAATTCCACTTTTGGTAATTTGGACAAATAAAAAATGGAAATTGTAAGACAATGCACCCAAAGATACTCACCTGAGCACTATAATATTGCTAAATAATGTTAAAATTGAAATTTCAACCAGGACACACATATAAAATGCATATGAAATTCCAAATATAGTCACATTTTACAAAGGACATTTCCAGAAAACAGTTCCATGTTTCTTGAATCCCTCAGTTACATCATAGATTTAAAAAGAAAGCAGAAGAGAGAACAGAGAAGAATATTTTGTAGATATTTCTTTAAAGAGAGTCAGAAGACTCTGATAAGGCCACGCCCCCATACTCCCCTTTACCTCACAGAATCTCAAAAGGGTAGATGAGAAACAAATTCTACCTTCTTCTCAAGCTTCGTCAGGATATTTTTCAATGCAATCACTCAGAGAGAGATCAAAATGCCCACACCCTGGGAAGATAGTTGGGCTAATGCCTGACATTCCCCCAAATTTGCAGATCTGGCAGAACGTAAGTGGTGTGTCAGGAGAGAAAGGTACTTTCAAAAATAATCAGGACAAGAAATGTTCATTAATTTTCCTTGAGCCAGAAGTGGCCTAGTGAGAGAAAAGTTGACCTCAAGCTCTTAAACATGCTACTCAAGGAAGTGACTGCTGGAAGACTTGGAGAATCCCACAACACGAGTCTACACAAAGAGGAAGAAGACAAATAGGAGTTGAGGAGGGCTCTTGAGGGATGGGCTCTAGTAGAAAGTAAAGTGCCCATCCACATGACTTAGAATTAAAGGTTTACAATTGGCATCTCATAAGCACCTCTTAAATGAGGTTTTTCCATCTCCAGACCCAGTAAGCCTGAAGCCACAAAGTCAGACTGGAAGAGTTTCATTTCCCTACTTCCACCTGCCACACAGAATCCTCCACTTCAGTCTTGTACACTTAGAGATAGCAAGCAGGGACAGAAATGAATTGAGAAAAGAGAAGAAGCCACTCAGCATGAAGAAAATGCAGAATAATTCCTAGCCTTGAATGTTGAATAACTTTGGACTTGATCCTTTTAAATATAAAATTGAGACAGAATTTGTGACATTAAAATATCAGAAGGGTGCCACTACCTAACAAAGTACAGGTAAATCATAAACTGCCTCATAAACTTTCAACAAACAAGAGAACACAGACATTCATTGAAAAAAAATAACATCATTTTCTATACATAATCAAAATGATGGAGTATTTGTTCATTATATATGATTTAATTGTTTAAGCAATTATCATTTGTTAAACAATTAAATGTTGTGACATTTATCAAAGACTACTGCTGCAATTATGACCTTCCTTCTTTTTATAATTAAGTACTCTGTGTGTGTGTGTGTGTGTGGTGTGTAGGAATTAGAAGACCATGACAATAATTCACAACTGACACTATCCAAAGATAGGTCATTTTGGCACAGTTTTATCATTTCTAAAGCAGATTGAACTATATAATTTCTATAATTATAGTATCATGTAATTTCTACTTATGAATCAATTTCCCAAATATAACCACAATTTATTGTGTTCCTATCTTTGCGATTTTGAACCAAAAAATCCCTTTAATCCACTCAATGTTCTTACAACTTTAACGTCCTATTAGTTCATCTCATGTCAAGAAACTGATGATACTTTTTTCTTGGGTTCCTTAGAATTCTATCATTGCATACAAAAAAATTATGCATGGAATCTCTGTCAGTTGTCATTTTTAACGAATAAATGCATATTGGACCCTTCAAGGAGATAAGAATTTTAGTAAAAAGCATTACTTCAAATGTATGCCATAAAAAGACTTAAAGGAGTGAAATACTCTAAAAGATTAGATTATTTCAGGTAAAGCTAACAGCCACGGCAGACAAAAATGCTGCTTAATTCATTTTGTAAGACTTTATCTTATAAATAGAAATATAACTCAAGGTGATCATTTGTTTTCTATGAATAACACAAAACTATCTTCACTCAAAGAAAGTTATACATGGCATGAGGACACAAAATGAAATTTAATGTACCACAGTTTTTTTCTAGGCTATAATCTATTGACCACTATAATAATTACAACTCAAGCCCAAAAACAGTGTTCTTAATCCCATTTTCACAGATAAGACTCAATATGTTGGCCAAGCTTACATTATTTTATGATATATCTATCAAAAATATTGATATAGTGATATAATAAAAATAAACTATTTTAATAATTAGATTTCAATAAAAGAGCTATGCTAATAAAAGTGTGATTTTCACTTTTAGAAATTTTCTTCCAGTATTAAGTACAATATTTCCTACATTTTCCAAATGGAAGATATGCATTTTTTTCCCAGAAAAAAAAAGCAGAATTCTGTGTGTGTGTGTGTGTGTGTGTGTGTGTGTGTGTGTGTGTGTTTAATTAAAAGGCTTATTGCATCTATGAAGTAACTGGGCTCAATGAGTAGTGATGAAGAAGGTCAAAATGATTCCTACAACTTGTGGACTATTGACAGTTTTATTCTAGCCTTTCATATGTATAATTTAAACATCTTGTGGACTCCATAACCTCTAGTGAGAAGTTAGCTGTTAATCATTTCATTCTTCACTTTTAATCTAATGAATCACTTTCCCCTGACTTCTGTCAAGATTTTTCTCTCCAACGTAGGCTTTGAGCAATTTGACCATGAATTGTCTAGACACATTTTTCTTGTAATTTATATAACTTGGGGTTCATTTAGGTTCCTGGACCTAAAATTCAATGATTGTTACTAAGTTTGTGAAATCTGTGGACATTATTTCATCGAATATTTTGTTTATTAATTTTCCTCTTCTCATAGGAGTATAATATAATTATGCCTATGTTGAACCAGTTGATTTATTTCTGATATCAAGTTGTTTTTTAATAATTTTTCTCTCTGTTGTCTGATGTAGATAATTTCTATGGATTTATGGTCAAATTTACTCATTCTTTGTTTCTGCCATCTTTAATATTTTGCATCTGTCTAGTGAATATTCAGTTTACTTATTGCGCTTTTCATCTTTAGAGCTTTCCTTTCTGTCTTTTGTTTCCATTTTATCTTTTCACTCATTGGGATAATACTTTCCTTTAATTATGTGTGCATATTTCCATTAATTGCTTTAACATATTTATAATAGATTTGAACTCCTAAGTAAATTCACAATAACAACATTACAGAATGCATTCCTATTAACTATTTTTAACCCTTTTTAACCCTCACATTTTTCTTTTTCTTTGTCTAGTAATTTTGGGTTAAAAAGTGGACATTGTAGATAATACTTTGTACCAACTTTAAATTCTGTTATATTCTTGTAAAATTTGTTAGATTTTTATTCTAGTAGATAACGAACTTGCCTGAACTCAAACTGAAAACTGTTTTTACCCTGTAATGTGGTATCCCTTCTCAGCTCTTTCAGATTCTAGTTGTTGCTTTTCTTTTTTTAGAAAGAGTACAAAAACATAAGTGGGGGAAGGGTCAGAGGGAGGAGAGAGAGAACCTTAAAAGCAGCAGTCTTCACGTTCAGGCAGAACTTGATGCAGGGCTTGAACTCATGACCCTGAGATTGTGACTTGAGCTGAAATCAAGAGTTGGACACTTAAAGGACTGAGCCACTCAGGCACCCCTGGTTCTTTTTTAAGCCTGGCTCTCAAAGAACTTCTCTGTGTCTACAAAGATAATTTGGGAAGAATTTTTACTCAAAATTTTGGCCTCACATATCTGTGATTGTCTTTATTCTGAGCTTTCTCCTCTAAATGTCCACCTTCTTTACTATCTTTGTGCTCTAACCTCTGACATCTCAAGGCAATAAAACTTTAGCTTTCTGCTCCTGAAGCTACTCATAGGTTCACAAATACACAGCCAACAAAGCAGCAAAACTTGCAAAACTTTCACAGTACAGTTCCTTCTTTCAAGGGTATATTACTTTCTTGATTCTCTCACTTTGTGGAAAGCAAAACCCTGGGGTCTCTCCTGGGTATTCATCTGTTAGAGATTAAGGAAACATTGGGGAGGTGTATGTACAAATTTGAGTCTTATCCTCTCAGTTGTTCAAAGGTACTCGTACATCTAGGGCTTTTGGTCTTAATTTCCAGCTATTCTTAAACTCCTGAAATTTTTCCTCAGCCACACTGAGCTGTGCTATTGGGATTTTCTGGGGTGTCAGGCAAGACTGACACCAGCTATAAATTCTACCCATTCCTTCTCCAATCTTTCAAAAGTTAACTACTCCCAAGCTTCTATCTACCTTATAACCCAGAAACTCACTGACTAAATATTTACTAAAGAAAAATAAAAGTATATCACTGAATAAATATTTACTAAATAAAACTAAAAATACATCTCCACACACACACACACACACACACACACACACACACACACTCACACATGCAAAAATAAGTTTGGACATTAAGGTTTTTTGTAGCAACAAACTAGAAACAACCAGAATATTAACAAAAGAATGGATGAACAGTTTATGGTATGTCATACCTTAGAACACTACTAACAACAAAAATAAAAAATAAATGATTAATATGTACAACAATGCATGGATTTCAAAGCACTATGTTAAGTGGAAAAGAGAGGACAAAAGAATACACTCTAACGGGAACTGCATTTCATTTAGGGGTAAAAAATGTTCTAAACTTAGACTCTGGTGATGTTTGAGAAACTCTGTAAATATACTAAAAACACTGAACTGTACACTTTAAATGGTTTAATTGTATCTTATGTTAATTTTATTTCAATAAATCTGTTTAAAAAGAATATGGTCTATATTATTCCATTTTATGTTCTATTTAATGTACATATTCATATTTACATGAGATATATATGCCTTGGTTTATATCTTATTATACTTATAATCTAGAGATGTCAATGCACATAAAATTTTCCTTGATTATAAAACCAGTCTTGTTCCAGTCTTATGAGGAAAACATAAAAAAAATTTTAAACACTTGTAAAATTACCTCTTATTGATATCACTGTTAAATTATTCTTTGTATATCTCTGTGTATTAATTTTCAAAAATAGATGGAAGGCTGTGATTTGTGATGTTTTATTTATTTCTCCAACAAACAAACATGTACTGTTTAAAGTATTGAATAACTATGTGCAATAAATTTTATGATCATATTCTAAAAGTAAATGTGGAAAGCAAATCTTGTCACTGATTCCTACTTCCTTCACTATCTCCCTTCCGAAATTCTGTTTGTTTTGTTCTGCCATAATTGTCAGTCTGTCTTTTGTCCTATATGTCCTTCCTGTTTTTTTCTGACCTTTATTTGTCTACATTTTACTTTAGTAATCTACACAGCCATTATTGGCAGTGAGTAAGCATTATATATGTGTTTATTTTTAAATAAACCTGCATTCTCCATCTGTAAGTTTTTCAATTATGTTCTCTCACAAATTAAATTTTATTAACTTTATTATAATAAACTGATTATATTTTTTATGTTTAACTACTTACAGCTTTGAAACATAATCTTTTCTTCCAATCTGTCTGAGTAATCAAGCAACAGTAGCAACAATTACTTACCAAACTTGCCAACTTTGAGGTAAAAATCTCTAAAAACCTCTTGCCTTACAGATATCCAAAATATAAATAAAGATATACACATTTTCACATCTGTGATACAATCCACATTTCAAAGCCTCATCAAGACACTCATCTATCCTTTTTAGAATTCCAGACATTACTGATAGTGAACTAGGTACTCCTTTCAATTCTGAGAATACATAATGCTAGGCTATTGAGCAAGGCATTTAATAGAACTTTCACCTCTCTAATAACTTCAGGTTGCAGGTCTAATAAATCGCCATAATAGCTTACTTGACAAAGTCCAAATCAGTTCAATGTAACATAGCATATTTTAGTCCCCAAGCAATCATCAGGGGTGAACTGTAATAAAGACTCTCAAATCATTTGTGATGTTTGACTACGAGCCACTTTTATATTTCACACCTCTCTCTTGACCTTCTGCTTCACATATGGAGAAGATCATAAGAAATCCTGGATGTTCCTTCCTTTGGCACTAGCTAGAAGTGCAAATCATGCATAGGAACCCTCACCTGGGCACACCCCTAACTTCCTTTAAAAATACCCAACCAATTTCCTTTCCTTGTGTTCTCAAGACATTTCTGTATCTGCCTGGGAGCTATCCTGCTCTCTCTAGAAAGCCTCATTATAAGAGTAATAAGCCCATTCACACCCTCCTAATATGTGTGTGGCATCATCAATCTCAACATCCAAATCAGGTACAGTTGGGAGGTATATCCTGCCTCTGCAGAATGACCACATTTCTACTTTTATTTAGAATTACTTCATACTAAGAAAGGATAATCTATCTCAATTTAGAAAGCAAATATAGTTGTTTCTTACACTTACAGCAGTGAAATTAGAGCCATTTTATTTTTCAGCCAAACATTTCAATACACTTGCACTTAATTCAATGAACTCTACTCTCCACTTGGCAATTAAGCAAATTTAGGCAGCCTAGCAGAAAAGTAGGCAAGTACACTTTAGCAAAGATAGAGGGAGATAAGGCACAAAGTCATACTGCAGTAATACTATTCACGTTCTTTAATAAAATGTGTGGGACCTGTTATCTGTTGCCTTTATAATGCTGTGCAATACACCACACCTAAATTCAATAGCATAAAACAGTAGCTGTCTTTGAAGTTCAATTTGTGCCAGTTTTGGCTTATTGTTCCTGCTCTAGTTCACACTTCTGCAGAGACCTAATGGATAGCCTGGGGATGAATGATATCTACTGGCTTCAGGTAGAATGAATTGGCCTTGCTACACATGAAATCTCATCTTCCAACACTTTTGCTTGGGTTTGCTCTCAGAGTAACTTTAAAGAGGGAGTTGCCGCAATCAGTGCCTCTTGAAGCCTGGGTCAGAACTAGCACATGACAAATTTCTATGCCTTTTGTTGTTGTTGTTAAAGCAAGGCACATTGCAATTCCACTATGTAAGAATGGGAAAACAGAATCTCTTTCTTGATGAGAGTATGTAAACAGCTCACATTGCAAGCAAGATTGTGGATACAGAGAGATAAAGATTCAAGGTCATTTTTGTTTTAAATCCCTCACATATATGTTGCATATAAAGATATAATCACTAGGGAAAATATTTAATGATAATTGTGCCTCTCTTTAAAACCTTGGAAAGAATGATGTATTCTCAAATCTGAAATAAAAACTGACATATGGAAAATGAACACATTCCCATTTACTGTCTCCTTAAAGAAACAAAATGACTTGTAGATGAGAATAAAACTTGACATTAACTAAATTTATAACATACACATATCTAAAATTAAAAAATTTGCCTTCAGAGGAAAGTATGGTACAGGAAAGAAAAAAAGAACACATAAATAAATAGGGCTGAATTAGCAGTTCATTTTGTGAAGCGGTAACTCTGACCCATTAATTTGAATCTGTCTAATGCTTCTAGGAGGCATATACATTAGTTTTTGAATGCCATAATTTATACTTCCTGCCAAATTTTGTCTTGTTCTGGCATCACAGTTCAGAAGTACTGCCAGATGGCCAAGCCAATATGGTACAGTATTACACTCTGCATGTTTCCATGTGATTTTCCAGCCAATCTCTGCTTTCTCAGTTGCCACAGTGTTATTCTGCTCAGGTGTTTGAATTTCCTCTCTAGGAAATCATTGATTTCCCTAGTGATTTTTAAACTACTAAGGTGTAATAATGGCTGAAAAACAACAAGTAACATGCTATTTCTCACCTCAGTATATTCTCACATGCTGTCTCCTTTGCTTGGAATACCTTACTTTCTCCTTTTATATCTGAATAATTCTAATTTGTATTTTAAAATTTAGCCCAAGCATCATTCCCAGCGGGAAAAATTTCTACAATTACATTAACATTCTAATCACATCTAATATCTCAATTCTGTACTCCCTTAGCTCTCTGTTTATTGTAGCAAAAAACTGACTGTAATTGTTAGTTTACTTTGTGTCTCCTATATTATAATGAAAACTTCTTAAAGAAAAGACCCTGTGACAAAATCAGTTTTTGGCATATATTTATTTAATAGAAAAGAGTTTCCTCAAAGTGTACCATTAATGATTATGGCATTCTGAGAGCTTCTGGTG
Source organism: Lynx rufus (assembly GCF_022079265.1). NCBI lineage: Eukaryota > Metazoa > Chordata > Mammalia > Carnivora > Felidae > Lynx > Lynx rufus. The sequence goes on from NW_025814867.1 coordinate 59,949,395, forward strand.
AAGCCTGAAAGACTGTTTGGAGATCAGGGCAGACACTGCTCCTCATTAAGCCAGGGGATTTCCATCAGCCATACTAAACTCTAAATTTTCTGACACTAAAAGACGCCTGATATTCAGTGAAGTCTGTTCAGAATATTGTCATTATACTGTATAATTTACTAAGTACAGAAAATAAAGAAGTAAAAACAAACTAAATAAAAACATTAAAAATTTTTATTTAGGGGCGCCTGGGTGGCGCAGTCGGTTAAGCGTCCGACTTCAGCCAGGTCACGATCTCGCGGTCCGTGAGTTCGAGCCCCGCGTCGGGCTCTGGGCTGATGGCTCAGAGCCTGGAGCCTGTTTCCCATTCTGTGTCTCCCTCTCTCTCTGGCCCTCCCCCGTTCATGCTCTGTCTCTCTCTCTCTGTCCCAAAAATAAATAAACGTTGAAAAAAAATTTTAAAAAAAAAATTTTTATTTAATCATGTGAGTGAAACCAATGCCAAGACCATTTAATATAATATTTCCAAACCCATGGGGGAGGGGAAGGAAAAAAAAGAGGTTAGAGTGGAAGAGAGCCAAAGCATAAGAGACTCTTAAAAACTGAGAACAGGGGCGCCTGGGTGGCGCAGTCGGTTAAGCGTCCGACTTCAGCCAGGTCACGATCTCGCGGTCCGTGAGTTCGAGCCCCGCGTCGGGCTCTGGGCTGATGGCTCAGAGCCTGGAGCCTGTTTCCGATTCTGTGTCTCCCTCTCTCTCTGCCCCTCCCCCGTTCATGCTCTGTCTCTCTCTGTCCCAAAAATAAAATAAACGTTGAAAAAAAAAAAAAAAACTGAGAACAAACTGAGGGTTGATGGGGGATGGGAGGGAGGGGAGGATGGGTGATGGGTATTGAGGAGGGCACCTTTTGGGATGAGCATTGGGTGTTGTATGGACACCAATTTGACAATAAACTTCATATATTGAAAAAAATATATATAATATTTCCAGTCAAACAAGTGTAATAAATCATCTTGGTATCATCTCTATACTATGCGACTAATCTGGATTTTCCAAAGAAGCAGATACTAATTAAAATGGTACAGAATTCAAAAAACATTTTAGCCTTTCCCTTGAATATTATGGCACTTTCTAGGTTCAAGATTTACATAAATCTGGTTTATTAAAAGAATAATAAGGCAACCTAAGGGTTGTCTGTTTCACCCAAATAATCAATGTTTTTTTCATTTAAGAATATATATGTACATATATATTTATTTATAAAAAGTGCTTATTTCTAGCTATATATAGTTATTTTTGTCTAAATATATGTATGCTGTTATATGTATGTGTTTGTAACAAGACAAAAATGTTTTTAAAAAGTGTACCTTTAAAAAATGTACATAACTGTCAAATATCCTAATGAATTCAGATTGGTGTGGAAATATAAATCAACTTTGTAAATAGTTAGCTATCTAAAGCCATGCATGATTTTATACAATATTGTAAAACAATAACTTTTAGGCTTTTTATTTTTTGCACAATTTCTGATTTTGAAAAGACCAGTATATTTGTGGAAAATTTAATGCTGGATCTATAAATGCTTTCTTCAGTATAATATATTATAATCAGCATGAAAAAATTATATCCTCTATTCTGTCTCTCTCTGATTGTCTATCCCTGTCTCTTTTTTCCTCAGTTTAGAAAGCACAAGTTTATGTTATTTACTATTTCTAATGCTCTATGTGAAAAAAAAGTAAAAGAGAAGAAAGTAGAAACACTAAAGGGAAAAATTTCATTTTAATAGGTCTCTTGAGGCATAACTGACATAAAGTATACACATTCAAAATTGTACATATTGGGGCGCCTGGGTGGCGCAGTCGGTTAAGCGTCCGACTTCAGCCAGGTCACGATCTCGCGGTCCGTGAGTTCGAGCCCCGCGTCAGGCTCTGGGCTGATGGCTCGGAGCCTGGAGCCTGTTTCCGATTCTGTGTCTCCCTCTCTCTCTGCCCCTCCCCCGTTCATGCTCTGTCTCTCTCTGTCCCAAAAATAAATAAACGTTGAAAAAAAAATAAAAAAAAATTGTACATATATACCCATTAAACCACATAAATGAAGGTGGTGGACATTTTAAACACTTTCAAATATTTCCTTATACCTATTTGAGCTTTGTATAGTTTTATATAAATGGAATCATATGGTATGTAGTTTATATTGCTTGGATTATTTCACTCAAAAATATTATTTTGAGATTATTCCCCGTCATGGTATGCATCCACAGTGCATTGTTTTTTCTTATTCTACTCTGTGTATAAGTCACAATTTCTTCTCGCATTCATCTGCTGCTAGCTTTTTACATCATTTCAAATATTTGACCGTTACAAATAAAGCTTGCCATGAAAATTTTGGGCAAATAGTGTTATTTTTTTTTGAGTAATTAAAAATGTAAAGACAGATCTTGTGTTAAACTAAGTTTACCTTTTTAAGAAACCATGAGGCTATTTTCCATAGTAGTTGTAACACTTTACATTCCTATCAGAAATATATAAGAGTTCTAGTTTCTCTAAATTTTTGTCAATGCTTGGTGGTATCAGGCTTTTTAACTTTAACTATTTTAATAGTAGTCTACTGGCAAATTATTGTGGCTTTAATTTGTACTGTATTATATTGTAATAACAAAGGATAGTAAGCACTTTTTTATGCTCTTATTTGTCATTGGTGTATTTTTTCCTTTCATTAAGTATATATTCAAACATTCTGCCATCTGTGTGAGACAAGTTTTATTTTGATTTGTGTTTCTATAATTGAGTTTAAAGAATTTTTTATATATTGTACAAGATACAGTTATTTATCAGAGATAGGCTTTGCAAACATTTTCTCCCAGTATGGACTTATCTTTTTATTTCTTAGTGCCTTACAAACAGCAAAATTTGTTTTCTTGCTTCAAATCATAATTTTAATAGTCTTTACTTTTTAATTTTTTTAAGTTTATTTATTTATTTATTTTGAGAGAGACAAAGACAGTGTGAGTGGGTGAGGGGCAGGGAGAGAGGGACAGAGACAATCCTAAGCAGGCTTCGTGTTGTCAGCACAGAGCCCAACATGGGGCTCGAACTCACAAACCATAAGATCATGACCTGAGCTGACACCAAGAGTCAGACACTAAACCAACTGAGCCACCAGGCAGCCTTAATCTTTACTTTTTACAAAATGTTTAGATTTACAGAAAAATTACAAAGATAATACAGAGAGTTCCTATAATAGTCCTCACCCAGTTTCTCCTATTTTTAACATTACACATTGGTATGGTATATTTATTACAGTTAATGAACCAATATAGATACATTATTATCAAGTAAAGTACATATCTTATTTATATTTCCTTATTTTTAATTAATGTCCTATTTCTTTTTTTAACATGTTAATTTATTTTTGAGATACAGAGAGAGAGCATAAGCAGGGAGAGCAAGAGAGAGAGGGAGACACAGAATCTGAAGCAGGGTCCAGGCTCTAAGCTGTCAGCACAGAGTCTGACTCAGGGCTCAAATCCACCAAATGTGAGATCATGACCAGAGCTGAAGTTGGACACTTAACCGACTGAGCCACCCAGGCACCCCATTAATGTCCTGTTTCTATTCTAACACTCCATCCAGGATGCATTCATTGTATTTAGTTATCATGCCTCCTTCAGTGTCTGTATCTTGGCTGTGAGAGTTTCTCAGATTTCCCTTATCTTTGACAACCTTGACATTTTTGGGGTGAAAACACTAATTAAGTATTTTGTAGAATATCCCTCAATTGGTGTTAATCTTGTATTAACCTTGATCACCCGGTCCAGGAAATGAAGGAGACAATATTCCTGCTAACAAAGCTAGTAAAGGAAAATAAATAGTTCTACCTGCTGACACCTAATGTCAGGTAGGGGGTGTATGGGCCTCCCTAGGTCCCACTGTTGTGTTCTGCTGAAAGTAGATTGGCTTAGCTATTACTAGTGAGAATGAGTGGAGCATGGGTAGGTCCACTGATCCCTACTGGAAACTTTGTGCCATGGGTAGTCATTTACCACTAGAGAAATCCCTGCTGGGCTTCCCCTTCCTCTGTCTTTTGTCAAGAAAGAGAGGATTTTCCTTTTAATTAATTAATTTTCTACACCTTTTGGTGGTTCTTGATTACATGCCTCCTAAACCACAGTTCAGTATATAGGGAAGATAAAAATAAATAAATACAACCCAGGGAAATCATCATGGTGACTTTCTTCCAATCCTGAAGTCCCTAGCCAGTCTACCTTCCTCTTTCCAACTTTCAGAATGACTTTATGAAAATCCTGTTCAATTATTTGCAGAAATTTAGTGGCATTTCAAGGGGAACAGCAAGTACAATTCAATCTATGACATCACATCCTAAAACCAGAAATCTTCCCTTCAATTTTGAAATATATTTTTGCTGACTATCAAGTCACAAATGGACAAATTTATTTTTTCCAGTACTTTAAAATGTTACAACATTTTCTTCTGTCTTGCTTTGCTTCTGATGAGAACTATGGTATTATCCTTATGTTCTTTTATACAAAGTAACTTGCTTCCTCTGACTGCTTTTACAATTTTATCTTTCTCAATGTCTTTTAACAATTTAATCATTATGCGTCTTGATACAGTTTTATACATGCTTCACGAGCTTGGGTATGTTGAAATAGTTCCATCTGTGGGTATTTATTTGTCATCAATTCGGAAATTTTCCAGTCATTATTTTTTCAAATAGTTTTTCTTTACCTCCTCTCTCTCATACACATCCAGGACTCACATTACACATATATTTAGCTACTTAATGTTGTACAACAGATCAATGATGCACTTTCCATTTGTCTTATCTGTTTGGTATGCTTCATTTTAGATATGTTATATGACTATATCTTCAAACTCACTAATTTTCTCCTCTTCAGTATTTAATCTAATTCTATCCAGTACAATTTTCATCCCAGACAGTACTGATTTCATTCTTAAAAGTTTGAGTCTTGCTTATGTCTTATATCTAACTTTTTTAATATATACACTTCAATAATAACTTTAAATATACTCATACCTATTATTCCTAATATCTGTGTAGTTCTGAGTCAATTTTGACTGATTGATTTTTCTTCCCATAGTAGGTTTTATTTTCCTATTGCTTTACAAACCTGGTAATTTTTTATTGAGTGAATACCCAGCATTGTGGGTTTACCTTCTTGAACTTTGTTCCGTGATACAGTCAAGTTATTTAAAAATGGTTTAATCCTTTTGGGTCTTACCTTTAAGATTTGTTGGATGGAACCAGAGTAGTCTTAAGGGATAATTATTTTCCATCACTGAAGCAAAACTCTCTTCTGTACTCTATCCAGTGCCCTGTGAATTATGAGGTTTTTCCAATCTGGCCAATATCAACAGCACAATCCCTAGCCTTGTGTAAGTGTTGAGCAATGCAAATTTTAATTTTTGGGCTTGGAAGTTTTCTTACATCTATATTAGTCAGTAGTCAGATGAATACTCAAGGGGGTTACTCTACAGACCTCTGGGGTTCTCTCTCTGCACAGTTATCTTCTCTCCAGTACTCTGTCTTTAAAACTCCATAGTCTCCTCAGACTTTCATCTCCAATTTCTTAACTCAAGGCGTCTTCCAGGCTTTATGTAGGTTCTTCTTTCCTGAGACACAGCCCATAACTTCTCTAAAGGGAGTAAGATGGGAAAACCATAGGTCTCATCACATTTGTTTCCTGTGTTTCAGGGATCACTGTCCTTTGGAGAGGGAATTGAGGACGTGAAAAGGGAGAACTATCTCACATTAATAAAAATGAAATAATAATGAATTTAAAGTGAAACTCCCTCATTGTGCTTGGATATTTTTCTCCAACAAAGTTTAGTTGTACAGACACAGTTATAAAATAGGCAATGTAGATTTTGTAAAGTTGTGATTTTGCTGAGAATAAGAAACAAGAGAAATGTTCAGGTGTCAAGGATATGTCAAGGGAATGATTACATATTAGCCACAAAAAACTTACATGTCTAAAAAGGGAAGTTAGAAAATCAAATTTTTGAGATATAGTCAAAATGTAATAGGATAAAATCATATATCCTGGTGTGACTACAAAGTATAAAACTCAAAGCATTAAGGAGACTGGTTTGGACAGAGAGGAGACAGAGTGACATAAAATTAGTGTTTAAGATAGAGGACAAAATGAATGGAGCATTAAGACAATGTGTTGGCAATAATGAATGTGAACCAAAAGTAATATTGTAAAGAAATGACAGGAATGCTCTAAGAGCTGGGAAATAACTGAAACAATGAGGATTGATGGGAATCTGATATACAGAAATTAGTTTTGGGAATTGTTAGGGAACAGGGAAGGGGAATTTCTAAAATTGGCAAGAGGATCAATAAGAATATTTACTCCCTCCCCAATTTCCACCCCAGACCTAGAGATGTGTACAAGTGCACGGGAGTAAATCACTTCAGAATTTTGCAGAGTAAGCACTGTCCTCAGGGAAGAAGAAAGTAAAATAAGTATTTGGAGAATCTACTGAGAATGTAAATGGCTTTACTGATAATGAACAGTGAGTCCCAGAGGACACAACAGACAGATTTTAGGAGTTGGAAAGGGCTGACAGTAGGAGACAAAACAGGAAATGCAGAGTATCTGTGAAAGACTGAGATACTGCATTGATCTTGTGGCAAACCCCAACAGGAGAATCACAATCACAGCAGAGAGTCCATGTGGTTTGGAACAGAGCCATAAAGTCTTCAGCAAGCGAATATACTCCTTTTGAGAAATAGCTGCTGACTTGCTACTATTGCCCTGGTAGAGACTATGTACCATGGGACACCAAGAGACTATGTTACTTGATCAACTGAATACAAAACAGGTGTTAAATGATTCACCTCAGCATAAATAGAGGCACACCTAAAGTGGCCCAAATTACGAGAATATTAACTCCACAAGTGAATATCCCCTAAAAGCTCTTACTGGGAGAGGGCAATTTATAATATCCACAACATTGCCTACTCTGTGGAAATCACCCTTTTGCCCAGCCAGTTGGGCATTTACTTAATGAATATATGAACAAAGAGGTCTTGGAAGCTATGCTTGGTTCATCTCCAAACATGTTACTGCTCCTTCCAAGTGTCCCAAATTCCATCAGGAATGATAAATCAGGTGTCCTTGGGCTGGTACTATACCCAAAAGGGCATCAAGTTTATAGGAATATATCAATTCCATTATGGAGGATGCAGTGAAATTTCTTTACCAAAATTTTCGAGAATTTAATTTTTCTTTTCCTTGCTTGCTAAATTTTGTTTGTCCTAACACTTTTCTTAACTTAATTATTGCTTAGTGTGTTTCCATGGTTTAGTTATTAGAGAAGGCCAGTCTATTCTTCCATGACAAACCCCAAAATCTTTTTGGCTTATCACATTCAAGTTTATTTACTGCCTATGTCATAGTCCTGTTCAGTTTGTTTGACTCTCCTTAATGGCTATCCTTTATGCATAACATCAGGGATCCATCATTCTTCCACCTTTAGGTCACTATAATCTTAAGCAAGTGGCCCTTAAACTTGCCGCAGAAAGGAAAAAGAGAGAAAACATTATTGACTGAGGAATTTAGTGGGTAGGCCTAGAAGTAGTATATATTAACTTCTAGTATATCCTACTGGGCAGAATATAAACCTATGCCCAAACAATATTACAAAGAATATGGGGGCGAAGAGTGTGTGGATACTTGCTAATGACATTTTGTTTTTATTTCGGACTAAACAATATCTCAAACTCTTTAATATATTTGGGAAAACTCTTACAAGATGAACTTTGGTGGGATACAGAATCCACCAAGACTACATAGTGCTTTTTCCCCAGTCCTGAGTCAATATTAGCCAATAATTAATTTTTAATCTGGAGGAAAAAAAAAACTAGAAAATTCACTAGATCAGTTTATTTTACTGCTATTTCACTCTGGTGTATCAAGCAAAAAATAATGATGCTTAGTTTCAAATACTTCTCCAAATCAATATGAGCGTCTTATTTAATGAAAGGAGCCAATTGTGAAGATTTACAAATCTCCTGGGATATGATATTCCTACAATGCAATGTTAAAATTCAGCAATAAAAATAAAGTGACTTTTGATTTCTGGTACAGAATGTAAGGAGCTCAGGAGTAGTCACTCCTATCTTTGTAACAAGAAAAAGCTAAATAGACTGAACATTAACAACTGTGAGATTCATCAGAGAATTGAAGCCACAGGGAAAATTTCTGCCCCAAACGTGGAAAGGCAGATACAGAGAATCACACCTTACTGGAGCAGAAGCTCAGGAACAGAAACTTCTGTGGGAACTGGCATCACAACAGAAAAATGAAACTGTAATTGAATTGTTGGAGGCTCAATATAAGTATCTTTGTGACTCAAAATCTCCACAGTGCCCAGTCCTAGGAAGGCCCACACATATTTTTTTTTAATTTTTACCTACAGGGGCTCTACTGGGTTCTCATAGTGAAGATCAGAGAAACCCTCCTCACTGGCAGGAGGCAGAAAGTAGCCATTCCGAAATATGCCCAGATCACCATGTTCCTAGTAGCAAGCCCTACCTTCAAGAGAAATTGTGTTACCAGAGCCTAACTGGAGTTTTTCCACAGCCTAACCAACCTGGGGAAGGAAAATAAAAATTTCAGCTCCTTCTAGTCTTGCACATGGGGAAATAGAAATACCTAACTTCAGTCCCTCTGGCCTTCCATGTAGAAGGGAACACCCTGGCCTGGGTTAACTTTCCTGTTTCATATAAGGGGGAAAACAAACAAACAAAACTGAGAAGCACATGTGAGGGTCACAACCCATGCACACTGGTTTACTAAAAGACTGAGACCTAATCATAAGATTATGGAACACTTCCTTTCTATCCACACCTTACAACTACAATAAAGATACAGACAGGGGAAAAAAATAAGTGAGTTTGAAGAAATGTCAGTAGAAACTTCCAAAACTAAAATGCAGAGAAAAGGAATCAAAATTACAGAACAGAATACCCAAAACTCTGAGGTAATCATGGGATACAACATATGTACAATGGGAATACTAGAAGGAAAAGAAAGAAAGGAGAAATTTGAAGTAATAATGACTAATAATTTCCAAAGATGAACAACAGACACCAAGCCACAGATCCCCAAAATTCAGAGATTACCAAGCAGGCAAAATACCTACCAACCATCCCTAGAAATATCATATTCAAACTGCAGAAAATCAAAGACAAAAAAAAAATCTTGAAAGAAAACAAAGAGGGGAAATAAAAACCTTAGCAACACAGGAGCAAGAATTAGAATTACACTGACTTCTTTTTAGAAACCATGCAATCAAGAAAAAAAAGTGGGGTGAAACATTTAAAGTACTAAAATAACAAAATCACCAACCCAAAATTCTGGATCCAGAAAAATTATCCTTCAAAAATGAAGGAGAAATAGTCTCAGACAAACAAAAGTTGAGCACATTTTTTTTTTTGCCAGCACATGTACCAGTAATATTAGGAGAAATTCTTCTAAAAGAAGAAAAAATAATATAGGCAGAAATTTGGATCTACATAAAAGGAAAACTGTTGGAGAAGAAATAAATGAGGACAGAACAAGATATTTTCTTTTTCTCATTTTTAATTGATCTAACAGATAACAGTTTTTTTTAGAATAATAACAGCAATGCAGTCAGTGACAACAGTGAAATGAATAGTAAAAATTCTTATAAGGAATGGGAGGGAGGAATTGAGGATTCTCTGTTATGAAGTACTTGTATTACCTATGAAGCGGTATATTATTATTTGAAAGGGGACGTGGGCTTGTTTTAAAAGCATATTGAGAACTCAAGATCACTCATTAAAAAGAAATTTAAAGATTATACTTAATATGCTGAGGATAAAAGAATTATATGAAATGTTCAATTAAAACCAAAGAAGGCAAGAAAAAGGTAGAAAGGAAAGAAAGAAAAGATAGAAAGCAATAAAAAGGAAAAAAAAGAGGACATCTTCCAGTTATAGGTTAACATTGTTTTCTCATATACCAAAAATGATTCAATTATTTTCATATTAATATGGCAATTTCATTTGATATATTCCTACACTTAAAGCTTAATCATAAGTCTTTTGAATGCTTACATTTAGAACTCTGAATGCAAGTGAAACCTGTATTAAGCTTCATTACCAATAATCATATACTTTAATAAATATAATTACCTATCAATACATATATCTGCAAAGAAGTAACTTTAAAATATTTCTCTCACATTTCTTACTGTAATAGCATATTCATATAAGAAATAGCTAAATTGACAATGCTTCATCATATTGTGCTATCATTTATGAGTATATGTGTAGTAAGCAGAATAATGGCCCTCCAATATGTTTACTTCCTATTCCATGGAACGGAAGAATATGGTATCTTACATGGCAAAAGGGACTTCGCAGAGATGGTGAACTTAAGGATTTTGATATAGGGAGATGATCCTAGAGTATTCCTTCTCCCCACTCGGCTCAATATAATGACAAGCATCCCTGTAAGTGAGAGATGGAAGCAGAAGAGTCAGACTGTTCAGAGAAGGAAGAGTGACAATGAAAGCCGAAGTCAGAGTGAAGCAATGACTGGCATTCAAGATGGTGAAGGGGCCCCAAGCCAAGGAACACAGGTGGTCTATAGGAGTTGGAAAGGGCAAGGAAGATTCTTCTAGAACCTCCAGAAGAAACACAGTCCTGCCAACCCTTTCATTGTTAGCCTACTGAGACACATGTTGAACTTTTGACCTCCAAAACTACAAAATAATAAATTTATGGTGTTTTAAGCCACTACATTTGTGGTAATGTTTTTACAGCAAAAATAGGATACTAATACTTTATATATGGAGATATATAGATATAGAAAGATATATCTATGAGGCAAATTCACTTTAGTATTAGGTGATATATCTGTGAGGTAAATTCATTTTAGTAGTAGGTACTAGAAAAGAGGTTACCTCACTTTATAAATTATATTAAGAACTACCTACATAGTTATATTTGGACATTTCAATTTAGGTCTAGGAAACCATAAAAAAATACATACTCATCTTCAACTTCAATTCCATTATAATAATTTCCCAACATTGTCCCATTATTACATGACTTCTATTTACAATTCCATTTACTGTATCAGCAACTTAATAACTATATCACATTCTGTTACAGAAATAGGTAGTTGTGAGTATTAAAAAAGGGAGCTTAAAAGGATGGACAATAATATGTGATTGATTTAATACATATGCGTGAGGGTAAAGGAATAAAATTTGACAGAATTTGAGTGTAGATGATAACTTTAGGCTTTAAGGTTCACAGTTAAGCTTTACAGTTAGTACTTGGTATACAAAATTGCAGCTTTATTTCTCTATATCAGATTCAACTTAGCTCACAATCTCTCATCTACATTGAAGCCGGGGGGGAAAAGCCAAACATGGGAAATGAAGGTCGCTTTCGGTCAAGTCAAGACTTAGGCTGAGACAAATTCATGGCTCTTCCTTGCCCCTTATTTCCTCCTTTTTCTAGGTTGTATGTGGGAAGAGAAGGGAGCCATTACTCATCTGGTCATCAGGGGAGTGGTTTCTGAACATGAAGTAAATATGACTAGCCTGAAATATTGGACTCATCTCCACGGAATCTGCAGTAATTTACCAGCCAGTGTGACTTGTAGTCCATTCTCAGTGTGCAGGACTGAGAGAGGAGCTCAGAGTCTGCACACTGGATCACTTGGCTCCATATTTTTTTTATCTAGTTTCTTCTTTTGGATATCTGTCCTACAGCGTTTACAGTTATATTTCATCCCATTCCACAGTTTCCCTCAGATAAGTGCAAGCTTACATGTTCCCCAATTCTTAGCTATTTTCCCTGGTGCTCCATAGGTGAAACATGAGGGTAAGAAACTTTTCAGATACTCCCACACCCTCAAAGAAATGATGGGAAAGGTGCTACTGCAGGTATGTGTGCAAAAGTTGCAGTCGCTTCTTTCTTTTGTGTCTGCCCAGAATAGTCTGGAGCTGCCAGGCAGGCTGGAAATATGCTATTTCATCATTCTCTTGCATCTTCCCTTCACCCAGTCTGTTTGTTTTGTTTTCATTTTTATTTATTTATTTTTTTTAACATCTATGATCTAAATTAGCCAGATTCTAGCTTCTGATTTATAAAGACAGCTTTTTGGAACTAAAGAATCACAAAACAAAACAAACACGAAATTTTCCTCTCTCAATCAAATGCTTTTAAGAAAAATTACTTCAATTACATACTTATCAAAGGTGAATTTGAAACCCTAATTGATCCTGCTCTCTGAAGTCAAGACTACAACTGAATTAATTGGTAGAAAGCTAAGGAGAGTGGGAGAGAGCCAAAGCATAAGAGACTGTTAAAAACTGAGAACAAACTGAGGGTTGATGGGGGGTGGGAGGGAGGGGCGGGTGGGTGATGGGCATTGAGGAGGGCACCTTTTGGGATGAGCACTGGGTGTTGTATGGAAACCAATTTGTCAATAAACTTCATATAAAAAAAAAAGAAAAAAAAAAAGAAAGCTAAGGAATAATTAGGAAATTATAAGGAAAAGTGAATAATAAGGAAAAGTGAAAACAGTGAAAATTAACACATAGTTAATATTTCAAGACCTGCATCTCAATACAGACAGAAATACAGACAGGGGATGTACTTCCTTGAGGAACAACATAAGTAGTTTGTTTGGACACACGCTCAGTATACTACTGGAGAATTCAGTCCTGTCCAGAATTTTGTTTTTACCATATCACTGTGCAATAGCACTGAGGCAAAGTCTCTGAGCTTTTTTGAATCTGGGCTTGTCTACCTGTTATCTGTGTAACTCTGTGCAAGAAAATTATCCTTTCTAAGCCCCAGTTTCTTCAACTTACTGTGGGATAATATAGTACTTGCAAAATTGTTATAAGTGAGTATAAAATGAAATAATCTATATAAATATGCTAGTAAGAATATTAGCTATTGTTATCACCAATATTATTATTGGTATATTTAAAATCAAAAGAGCACTGTACAATTCTCAAAATGTGCATTACTCTCATACATGGATGCTTCGGTAAAATACTGCTGGATAAACCTTCTATATACTTTGTAGACAAGTGTCTTATCATTCTACTCGTTAGGGGTTCTCCCATGATCTTACTGCAGAAGTGATGCATATTTGAGTGAAAATGGTCACAATGTACTAAGTACATAAGTATAGAAAAACATTACTTCTACCCTTTACAAGTTTTACATTCAAAAGCAATATGGTATCAGTATTTATCAATATTCTTATTTTGGTTGAAATGAGTAAAATGTTTAGCTCTATGTAAAAACAGTTTTCATTTCCACGAAAATGGATTCTTTCTCTCTAAAATCTTTGGATTATTTGACAAATCGGCCACAAAATTTAACACGATAGTAAATTCTGGAACATTTTTTTAAAAATAAAAAGCTTTACTGAAAATGTTAATCGTGAATAAAATAGACCAAAGAAAGTTATATAATTTCTCAAAAGTTTCAGAGTAAAGTAACTCAGAATAAACGATTAAATATTTCATTTTCACCTTTTTAATAAATTTGATTTTATGTCGTTTTAATTTCTGTTCCATTTATTTTTCTCTACTGAAAAGAAAAAAATCAATACAGTGGGTTACATGAAGAAGAACAGTTATAGAAACAAAATTTCAGGAAGAGAAATTCCATTTTCATACAATCTGAGAAGCTATCAGTGAAAAGGGATTTTTTAAGAAGGCAGTTGAAAAAAGTAAATGATTAGAGCAGATATATACTATCTGCTCTATGCTTTAAAATGTGTATTTTTTTACAGTAGAAGACACAGCATTTGAATTTTATCACTGTATATCTTATTCCATTTTGAAAAACAAAAGTATGCCTTTATTAGAGTATTATGATATAGTAAAATATTTTAAGTCTGGAATTACTAACATAATTTACTAATTTACATAATTTACTATTTTGTGCTCCATTTCTAATTCTAGATATATATTATGCTTAGAAGAGCTATGCTCCTGTTGTCATATCTAAAACTCAAACATAAATTTTCTACAAATAAATTAAGATTCTATTGGATACTTTGTAAATACTTATGCAACCCACATTGTATCATCTTTTGCCTCCATCTTTCAATGTGCAAACTCAACTTCCTGCCAGAACCCGCTGCAAATTTTGCCAAGTACATCCTTAGATGACTTCAATATACCCATTAAATATACTCAACATAAGAGGATCTTCTGCTATCCTTGTTTTCTCCTCTTCTTCCACCTTGCCACCCCTCCCCTACTGTGCCCTTCTACATGTACTAAGCACTATTACATCTATTGGTGTCTGAATTGAAACTACTATCTGCTACTAAGCCTTTTTAGTAGTAGCAATCTCATTTTGCTGGGCTATGTTGCAACTAAGAGTGGCTGTGTGACTAGCCTTTGACCAAAGGGATGCAAGGAAAGCAGTAAGTACCACCTCTAAGAAATGCCATAAGAAGATGCTTCTTAATGTGTTGCTTTCCCTTTTATATTATCAAGAGCACTCTCAGATACCCCACAAGATAGCAACATAAGCTATGCTCCATCATCTAAGGGCGAGTAGAGCAACAGGACACAAGAAGTCTAAGTCCTTGGATAACCACATGGAGCAAAATAGCTGTTCTACTAGCGTATCCACCAGATCAGACATTCATGTAAGGAAAATGTCTATCTTCTTTAAGATGCAGTTAAAGTAGTAAAGCCAATGTCCTATACCATTTATACTTTTCAGGTATCCACTCTCCCTGCCACCTCTAAATGGTCACTGCCCACCACTTCAGTAGGCCCTGATGGAACTGCCACATCTTCTGGGTGTTTGTGAACATCCCTGTACCTGTAGAGACCACCACCCATTCTGCTGAACACCACTCTTCATTCATATTTTTTGCGTATGAATTTCCACGCTGACTGCCATTTGGGTGGCAGTGGGGTCACTGACGTACTAGAGCCCTCCATTTACTGAAGCCTGTCAGCAGTAAAATGAAGAGAAGCTCATCCTTTATTTTATTACATTTGTGACACCAGGGTTTATCAGTGAAGCAATGTGCTATTTATTATGTTTTTATAGCAATTTGCAATTAGATACTTTTATTCTCAGCCTTTTCTTTCCTTAGCATCCACAATTAATCTTTGGGAGGCAGAGCCAAATCAGAGGAAATCATGGTATAGTCGTAATTGCTTCTTAATTCTGGTGACTAATATTACTGATTCCATACGTCTATGGGAGGAGTTCTTTCTCCCAGAAGATATATCAATCTCCTATATAACCTTTGGTGGCTTCAACAGGACAGTCAAATACAATAAGTATTATATCAACAGAAAACTCAGGTGCTTTTTAAAGTCAAGTAAGGATTCCTACTAAGTAAGTAGTTTTGCTATATATACAGAATATTTACTTCTTTAAACAGTAGGGCCTAATAATGGTAAACACTTGAGTCTCCCAACTAAATGACTCTCACTCCATAAGTGATATAACCTATCACAGGGTTCTGCCAGCTGATACATATATTATCCAAATGATGAACTCATGAATCAAGGACATACCACTGGGTGGATTTGTGAACCCACTGGACACATTACAGACGAGTTTAGGCCAGGCTTACTTTATCTCCTGATCTCCAAATACTCGAAGTCCAACAAAGGGCATGATGGCATACCAGAGCTCCTTATATCAGTGTCAGTTTAGACATTTTATTGTGAAGCCCTGAAAATATCTAGCTTAAACTCTCTGTTAATTTACATTAATATATGGCCACAGGCCCTGTGTTCAGAAAAGGGTCTGGAGAATAATGACTGTATATTCTTGTGGTGGCATTACAGGATATTTCCTTAAGGTGACCCAGTGTTCTGTTTAGTGAGCAGGCTCTGAGTCTATGAACTGAATTCAATCTAAAAAAAAGGTAAAGAATCACGATTGTTTCTTTGAGCTTAAGTAAGACTTCTACTCTTAATCTACTTCTGCTCTTCCAGTCCTAGGATTTTTTTCTTCTTAAAGCTGTATAAAAAGTTTAGCATTCTACCTATCATGTCCCTAGAAAATGCCACATCTCTCTGTGGCCTTGACAGTCTTCAGGCCTTGCAATCTATTAATGTAACTATCTAAGATTCCTCCACCTAATTACTACCTTTCTGAAGTATCACTAACACCATTGAAACTGGATGTCCTAGTCTGAGTGAAGTATCACCTATTAACTACAGCTTATAGAGGTCAAAGGACACTACTAAATATCTTATTGATGCCTTTGTCCATATCACTAGAGTATTTATTACCAAAGTGTTGAAAACAATTATAGAATTTAGCAAGATTGTAAGATATGAAAGCAATATATATAATCCATGGCATTTATGCATAACAGAACAAAATATTTAAATAAATTTTGAAAAAAATTAAACAACTAAACAAGTCTGAGGGTTGAAAACTAGAAAAGCTATTTTCAGCCCCATGTTCACTATAGCATTATTTAAAATAGGCAAGATATGGAAACAAAGTAAGTGTTCATTGATAGATGAATGGGTAATTAAATGTGAAATACACACACACACAGAGGAATATTATTCAGCCATAAAAAGAAGGGAATCTTGTCATTTGTGATGTACAGAGAAAGACAAATATATGACCTCATTTATATGAAGAATCTAAAAACAAAGCAAAACAACAATGATAAACACTGAACTCTTGGTCCCAGAGAACAAATGGGTGGTTTCCAAATGTGAAGGGAGAGGGGCAAAATGAAGGAGATCTAAAAGATATAAATTTCCAACTATAAAACAAATAAGCAATGGGGGTATAATATACAGTATGGTGACTATTATTGTTAATAACAGTGTATTGTATATTTGAAACTTACTAAAAGAGTGGATCTTAACAGTGCTAATCACAAAAAAAAATTAGCTATGGTGGTAGCTGCTAACTAGATTTATTGTGGTGATCATTTTGCAACATATATGAATATCTAATCATAAGGTTGCACATCTAAAACTAATATAATGTTATATGTCAATTATATCTCAGTTTAAAACTGCTCAACATCACTCATCATCAGGGAAATACAAATCAAAACCACAATGAGATACCACCTTACATCTGTCAGAATGGCTAACGTTAACAACTCAGGCAACAACAGATGTTGGCAAGGATGTGGAGAAAGAGGATCTCTTTTGCACTGTTGGTGGGAATGCAAGCTGGTGCAGCCACTCTGGAAAACAGTATGGAGGTTCCTCAAAAAACTAAAAATAGAACTACCCTATGACCCAGCAATCCCACTACTAGTCATTTATCCACGGGATACAGGTGTGCTGTTTCGAAGGGACACATGCACCCCAGTGTTTATAGCAGTACTATCAACAATAGCTATTTGGCTATCAACAATAGCCAAGTATGGAAAGAGCCCAAATGTCTATCGATGGATGAATGGATAAAGAAGATGTGGTATGTATATACAATGGAGTATCACTCGGCAATCAAAAAGAATGAAATCCTGCCATTTGCAACTATGTGAACAGAACTGGAGTGAAATTAGTCAGAGAAAGACAAATATCATATGACTTCACTAATATGAGGACTTTAATATATAAAACAGATGAACATAAGGGAAGGGAAACAAAAATAATATAAAACAGGGAGGGGGACAAAACAGAAGAGACTCTTAAGTATGGAGAACAACCTGAGGGTTACTGGAGGGGTTGTGGGAGGGGGGATGGGCTAAATGTGTAAGGAGCATTAAGGAATCTACTCCTGAAATCATTGCTTCACTACATACTAACTAATTTGGATGTAAATTGTAAAAAATAAAAAATAAAGTTAAATTAAAAAAAAAAGATACTACTAACCGCAAAAGAATATATTACCTTTAATTCTAAAAACACATATATACACAAAATGAACATACCTTTCTGACATTTTTCAGTTCCTACATATTTTTTTTATTTAAAATTTTTAATTTTTTTTATTTATTTTTGAGACAGAGACAGACAGAGCATGAGCAGGGGAGGCGCAGAGAGAGAGGGAGACACAGAAGCTGAAGCAGGCTCCAGGCTCTGAGCTGTCAGCACAGAGCCTGATGCAGTGCTCGAACTCACAGACTGTGAGATCGTGACCTGAGCTGAAGTCAGATGCCCAACCGACTGAGCCACCCAGGAACCCCAGTTCCTATATTTTTTCTTCTTCTATTAATTTCCTTTCAAATGAGCTAACTGAATGACTAGACATTAGAAACCACTAAGTCACAAGTCAACAAAATTTTTATATTAAAAATGAAAAACAAAAAAAGTATGATGGTAGTAGTGTTGATTGGATATGGGAAATTGATCCTCTCCTATAGCACCTGGGTAATTTGATACAATCAAATGAAAGGAAAGGAAAGGAAATGCAAAAGTGCAAAATTCTCAACAAAATATAAGCAAACTGCAAACAACAATACATTTTAAAAAATATTCACCTTGATCAGGTGGGATTTATTCCTGGGATGTAAGAGTGGTTCAATATTCACAAATGAATCCACGTCATACTCCACATCAGTAAAACAATGAATAAAAATTATATGATCATCTGAATAGATGCAGAAAAAGCATATGATAAGATTCAACATCCATTCATGATAAGAACTCAACAAGTGGGGCTAGAGGGAACATACCTCAACATAATAAAGGCCATATATGAAAAGCCCACAGCTAAAATCATAATGATGAAAAACTGAGAGCTTTTCCATCTAAGGTCAGTTACAAGACGAGGATGTCAATTCTCACCACATTTATTCAGCATAGTATTACAAGTCCCAACCACAGCGATGAGAGAAGAAAAATAAATAGCAGTTATCCATATTGGTAAAGAAGTTAAACTGTTACTATTTGTAGATGATATGATACCACATATAGGAAATACTAAACATTCCACCAAAAAAAAGTACTAGAAGTAATCAATAAACTCAATAAAGTATCAGGATACGAAATTAATACCCAGAAGTTGATAGGGTTTCTATACACTAATAATGGAATCACAGAAAGAGAAATTTAAAAAACAACACCACTGGGTTGCCTGAGTGGCTCAGCTGGTTAAGTGTCCAACTTCAGCTCAGGTCATGATCTCGTTAGGCCCCATGTCGGGCTCTGCGCTGACAGCTCAGAGCCGGGAGCCTGCTTTGGATTTTGTGTCTTCCTTCTCTCTCTGCCCTCCCCCTCTCACTCTCTTGCTCTCTCTCTCTCTCTCTCTCTCTCTCTCTCTCAAAAATAACTAAACATTAAGAAAATAATAAAAAAGTAAAAATAAATGAAATAAAAGTCAATACCATTTATAATTGGACCAAAGAGGATAAAATACCCAGAAATAAACTTAACCAAAGTGAAAGGCCTGTACTGTGAAAACTAAAAAAAACACTGATGAAAGAAATTGAAAATTGCACAAGCAAATGGAAATCCATTCCATGCTCATGGACTAAAAGACTTAATATTGTTAAAATGTCTATATTACCTAAAGCAATCTACAGATTCAATGCAATGTCTATCAAAATACCAACAGCATTCATTGTAAAACTGGAACAAATAGTCCTAAAATTTGTGTGGAACCACAGAAAACCCCAAAGAGACAAGGCAATCCTGAAAAAGAAGAGCAAAGCTTGAAGCATCACAATCCCAGGTTTCAAATTACACTTTGTAGTAGTCAAAATAGTATGGTACTGGCACACACACAAAAAAAAGACACATAGATCCATGGAACAGGATAGAGACCCAGAAATAAACCCACATTGGTCAATTAATCGATGACAAAGGAGGCAAGAATACATAATGGAGAAAAGATGGCCTCTTTAATAAATAATGATAGGAAAACAGGACAGCTATGTGTAAAATAAATTAGATTAGTTTCTAACACAACACAAAAAAATAAGCTCAAACTGGATTAAAGACCTAAATGTGAGACTTGGAACCATAAAAGTTCTAGAAGAGAATACAGGCAATAATCTCTGACATCAGCCATGGCAAAATTTTTCTAGATATGTCTCATAAAACAAGAGACAGAAAAGCAAAAATAAACTATTGGGACTACATCAAAATAAGCTTTTGTAAAGCAAAGGAAACCATCAACAAAACAAAAAGGCGACCTACTGAATGAGAGAAGATACTTGAAAATGATGTATCTGATAATAAATTAGTATCCAAAATATATAAAGAACTCATGTAAATCAACTCCAAAAAACCCCAAAGAATCTGATTTAAACATGGGCAGGGGACCTGAATAGGCATTTTTCCAAAGAGGATATACACATGACCTGTAGACACATGAAAATATGCTCAACATTACTAATCATCAGGGAGATGCAAATCAAAACCACAATGAGATATCACCCCATGTCTAGAGAATGGTTAAAATTAAGACAAGAAAAAACAAATGTTGGTGAGGATGTGGGGAAAAAGAAATGCTTGTGTACTATCGGTGGAATATAAATTGATGCAGCCACCATGGAAAACGGTATGGAAATTCTTAAAATTTTTTAAGGTAGAAATACAATATGATACAATAATTCTACTGGGTATTTACATAAGGAAAATGGAAATACTAATTTGAAGACTTATATGTACCCCTGTGGTTGTTGCAGTATTTACAATAGCCAACACATAGAGGCAATCTAAGTGTCCATCAATAGATTAATGGATAAGAAAAGGTAACACACACACACACACACACACACACACACACACACACACACACTGGAATATTATGCAGTCATAAAAGTGGGTGAGATCTTGGAATCTGAGACAACATGGATGGACCTAGAGGGTATCATGGCCAGTGAAATAAGTCAGACTAAGATAAATGCCATATCATTCCACTCATAAATGGAATCTAAAAAGAATAATAAACAAAAAGTAGAATCAGAACTATAAATACAGAAAACAAACTAATGGTTGCCAGAGGGAAGGAAGGTAGGAGACTGGGTATAAAGGGTGAAGGGAAGAGGGAGATATAGACCTCCAGTTATGGAATGAATAAGCCACAGGAATAAAAAGCAGAGCATAACAAAAATAGTCAATGATATTATAATACCAATGACCCATGTAATGAGACAGATGGTAGCTATACTTGTTGTGAATGTAGCATAATGTATAAGCCTGTCAATCACTAATTGTTACCATGTATGTTAACTAACCACAATTTAAATAAAAATTTGAAATAAAAAGTTGTACACCTGAAACTAATGTAACATTTTGTTTCAACTATACTCAAATATTGTAAGTGACATAAAAATAAAAATAAAAATAAATGTTAGTTCTTCTTGCTATTTATTATCATTATTGTTATAATTATTACTTTATTGAAAATAAAATATTAGATTATTTGAACCAACCAAGAAATAAATCATGATTGTGAGGTTGAGAAATATATTGCTGGGTAGGTCAATTATCCCTTAATTAAAGAAAGGAAGAAAAAAAAAAAAGAAAGAAAGGAAGAAATACAGTTAAAAAAATTGGTGAAGCCTACAAAGCTTGAATTCAGTCCAATTACTGTCAAAGTAATACAAAACTGAATTTAATAGTAAAACTGTATTATAAAGAGAAAATGTTTTGTGCATAATGTGAAGAATTGACAAGAAAAATAAAAGGGAAATTATAAAATGTTGACAACTAATAATTGGGAGAATTTTTATATATCGGTATCATTTAAAAAAAGAATAAACTTATGTTTTAAAGTCATAGTATGGAGGTAAAACTTAAATACATAAAAGGCATTCATTTTAAGCATATAGTCTGATAATTTTAACAAATTTGTACATCCACATAGCCACTGACGCTTTCAAAATTTTGAACATTTCCATCACCCTGAAAGTTTCCCACGTGCCTTAATTCTAACACCCAGGATATATGAAACAACCGATCTATTTCTATTACTCTATAGTAAATTTGCTTAAGATACAGTTTCATACAGTGCAATCATCCAGTCTAGACATGGGATGGAGTAATTTGATCTTGGTGTGTGACTTCTTTCACTAATATCTTGAGACACATCCATATAGTTTAGGTATATTTAGTAGTTCATTGCTTTTATTGTTGTATAGTATTTCATTTCATTTCACAACATGTGACAATTTGTTTATTTATTTACCTATTGGTGGCCATGTGGGTTGTTTACAGTTTTTGTCTATTTTATATAAGGCTATTATTAACAACTGCACACATGTCTTTGTGTAGAGAAAGATGTTCTCATTTGTCTTGTATAAATATGCAGAAATGGAATATTGGGTATTTGGACTACTAATGTAAAATTAATGGAATCCATTTTTTATACAGAAACATTTCAGATGGCAGAAATTTAGATCCTAACATTATGGAATGTATACAGTAAAAAATACCACTGTAATGTTAGGTAATTATCTATTGTCAGCTGGTATAAGTCTTGCTGACCCCAAAAATCTATGGCAATAGAGGATACAAAAAGTCGTCTAATTAAATATTGATAAAGAGATGAATTTTTTTTTAATTTTTTTTTCAACGTTTATTTTTATTTTTGGGACAGAGAGAGACAGAGCATGAACGGGGGAGGGGCAGAGAGAGAGGGAGACACAGAATCGGAAACAGGCTCCAGGCTCTGAGCCATCAGCCCAGAGCCCGACGCGGGGCTCGAACTCACGGACCGCGAGATCGTGACCTGGCTGAAGTCGGACACTTAACCGACTGCGCCACCCAGGCGCCCCAAGAGATGAATTTTTAATAAAGACAAGTGCTATCATTTTTGAAAAGAAACGTAATTATATTCTTATTTCAAAAAATTTCTTAATAGTTCCTGGAGGTATAGCAAATAAATTTCTCAATATTTTGAAAGTGATAACAAGAAGATCAAAGTTCTAAACACAGCACAGAATATATGGACCCTATGGATAAATCTTTACACAAACACTGAGAGTGACAATATGTTTTAGTTATGCTTTAGGGCATACCGTATATATCATTTTAATGAAAAATACAAAATAAATGGTTATGTTTTTAAGTGCTCTGTATCTGCTGAGACTGATTCTATGACAGTTGATTTTATATTTTCATACTAATTATCATAGAATTTAACAACACTTACCTGATTTTTTACAAGTTATCTCACACTTATGTAGATTTCACATGTTTTCATTATGTTTCCAACACTTTGTACTTAGACATGCAAAATGAGTGAACTAGTAATTTGACAAATTCAACTGATACTTTTTTATTTTTCTGTTATTTGTATGGCCAGATACCAATAAATAGTAGCGGTTATGCCATAGTAAACAACATGAGATTTAATATAACCTGAACACAATTTTCATTTATTTAAAAAAGAAAAACTTCGCCCAAAATATGTAAGAACTCTTAAAATTCACCGATAAAAAAAACCACACAGCCCAATTAAAAATGCACCAGATATTAGATATCTTCCCAAAGAAGATATGTATATGATGAATGGGTATAAGAAGAGATGCGCCATATATAGAAGAAATGCAAATTAAAGCAACAGTAAGAAACCACTAAACACCTATTAGAATGGCCAAAATCCAAAACACTGACAACACCAAATACTGAGGAGGATGTGGAACAACAGGGACTCTTATTAATTGCCGATAAGAAGGCAAAATGGTACAGGACTTTGGAAAACAGATTGGAAATTTCTTATAAAACTAAACTTGCTTTTAACATACAATCCAGCCATTGCACTACTTGTTATTTACCCAAAGGAATTGGAAATGCATGTTCATATAAAAACCTGCACATAGATGTTTATAGCATATTTATTCATAATTGCCAAAGCTTAGAAGTAAGCAAGATGTATGTACTTCAGTAGGTGAACAGAAAAATGAAAATATTATATCCAGGCAATTTAATAATATTCAGTGCCAAAAATAAATGCACTATTGAGAGATGGAAAGACATGGAAGAATCTTAAATGCAAAGACGATCCAAGTTTATGATGGTCTCAAAAAGGCAAAACTACAGAACAGTAAAACGATCAGTGGTTGCCAAGGGTTAGCGGGGGGGGAGGGGAGGGAGAGGAATCAATAGGTGAAATACAGAGTATTTTTAATACTCAGTGAAACAACCCTGTATGATATTATAATAATGGGTACATATCATTATGAATTTGTCAAAACCCATGGAATGTACAAGATTGAATCTTCATGTAACCTATGGACTTCGAATGATAAGGATGTGTCAGTGTAGATTAATCAATTGTATGTTGTACTCTAGTGAGGGATATTGATAATGGTAGGGAGGCTATACATGTGTTGGGGCAGAGAGTATATGAGAGATGTCTGTACCTTCCTCTCAATTTTGTCATGAACCTAAAATTTCTCTAAGAAATACAGTCTATTTTTTAAAAAGACTTCAAATGAAAATTTTTGTTTTTTTTTAAATAATCACTTTATAAGCTATATTACAACACAATATGATGGAAACAATTTTGCTCATAGTGCTATATAAATTAATTCTAGTAGAACAAGTAGCATATTAGACATTAATTTATTTCATCCATTCTAACTCCTGAAAGGAACCTAATCTTAGATCAGGTATAAAATGTAGTTTCAGTAGATTCTCTGAGTTTAGGCAATAAGTCATTTAGACAAAGTGAGAGTGCACCTGAAATAGCTGTTATAAAGACTGTCCAGACATTGGTCAAATTGCCTTATTAGTTCTTTCTTGGAGACTGTCAATTCAGTGTTAAATATAAAAAGAGTTTCTGGGGAAATCTCAGTTTTGTTAAAACAACCTCCTAAGATATGATGTAAGTTTTGCCAGAGTCTGTCTAATAAAATAACATAATAAATAAATTAGTGAGTGGAAAATTATCTTGATTAGATTCCTAAAATATACCTCTTTAGTTGGCTATTATTCCCAATGTCAAAGTATCTATTTCTTCCATTATTTATTTATTTATTTATTCATTAATGTACAAATAGAAAAACATAGTTTGTACAACAGATAGCCTAAGAATAGAAGAATATGTACAAATACTTTTGAATATGTTAATAGAAACATGAATTCTACAAAGTTATAACTCACAAATAAGCTGAAAAAATAAGGATAACTTGAAATACATTACTCGGTTAAAAATGAATTGAGGAGAAGTAAAGCATTATTAAAGACATTAATAAATTAAATATCAGAGAAAGAGAATTAAATTATTGACATGGAAAAAAGTGTTGAGATTATATTGAATGAAAAAAAATAAAGATTAAAGCATTTAGGAAGGCAATAGTAGATAAGGAGAACAAAGATTTTCCAAAATATGAATAGCAAATGTCCTTGTAACTGAAAGCCGCAAACTGCATAATGCATTGAAATATAATTTTAAAAATACTTGAAATATTTTGAAAGACCCATGTATTACAGGTATAATGAATATAGAATAATGTACACTAAGGCCTTATTTATTTTTTAATTTTATTAATAACAAAGTTATTTTTAGTAATCTAGGAATAAAATAAATCACCTATGGGTAGTTAAGAAAACTCATTCACATCAACATTAAAAATCAGAACAAAACGTAGCAATACTGATAAAATTATCAGGGAAGTAAAACTGAGCTGAGAGTATTGTATACACTGATTTTTGTTTATTTTTAAAGGTAATGAACACACATTATAAAACATAAGAATTAAAAATAAAAGTTCCTGAGTTCTTGAAGAGGAGTTAGGATAGCTGTGTAGCAGGGGAACCCTGGTTTAGCCTCATCCCCCAAATACAGCTGTATCAATATCAAACCATTTTGAACACCTAGGAAATCAATGTGAGAACTAAGAGAACAATCTGCATAATTTGAGTGAGAGAAGTACACAGTACAGAGACAGGACTTGGGGGGAGAAAAGCCAAGGTGCTGCAGAAGGGTAGGCACCCTTTGCATGGAGAGGAGAATGAGAGTGGGGGAGACAGAGTTCCCACAAGAGAAACCCTCTCCCAAATCCATTCAAGTCGGGAATCATGAGGAACTGAATATACCAAGGTTTTGCAAACAGTGGAGCTTAAATTCTTGAGTTTTTGGAAGTCTGTGCCATTTGCTGGAGTAGATCAAGGTGGGCAGTGGTACTGGGGAAAAGGAGGGGAAGGAAGCATGGGAGTAAATAGCTGAGAACATTGTGTAGGGATCCCCTGGGTCACTCTGGGAGAGAAAGTTCCCCTTCCATGAGTGCATTTAGAAGTGGGTATATTGCCTCTCCCAGGACAAAAGATCCAGCTGGTGCCTTTGAACCAGTTCAACAGCAGGGCACAGAGGCATTCACAGAGGGTAAAGTGGTCTCAGCTATTTGCTGTGCTTCATCATAAATCCAGGCACCTGAATAGCTGGTCCTGGGACTGCTTTTCTGGGACAGGACAGTGCCAGGAAAAGGCTGTGAGATTCTCTTTTGGAGGAAGGAATCAGGTCTGAACCTTGCCAGTCCTTTAAGATTTGGAGGTTTGAATACCAGTCCATTGCCAGAGATAAAACACAGGAGAGCTATGGCGCCCGGTTTATGTAGGGCTGGGCACAGAATGGTTAAGGGCAGGGATCTGAGGAAGCCTGGGACACAAGAGGCGAGACTGTCCCCTTGTCTGTTAGAGGAACAGCTGTAGGCATCAGCTCCCCTAGTTCCCCTACTGGGGAACAGGAGAGCAGATTGACACTGTCTTACCAACCCACTAGCACAGTTGGACTTCAGCCAGTAACACAGCGCCCCCCAGTGGAAACTGGAATGGCTTACACCAAATCCCACTCACTGAGGCCTGCAGGGGCATCTTTACTAGGACAAGTCTGATTACGAGCCAGCGAAGCTGGCCTCTCCCTCAGAGGACCAGCACAGGCCCCCCACATGCACCAAGTTTACTTATCATAGAGTTCCCCAAAGTTTCAACTTCAGTTTTTCAGTTCAGGTGGAAACAGGGCCAGGCTTTTTGTTGTTGTTGTTTTGTTTTGTTTTTTAATAAGCTTATAGTTCTGTTTGTTTCCTTTTCTCATTGTTTAAAACAGACTTCTTTTCCCTTCTTATTCTTCTTTTTTCTTCTTTCTTGCTTTCTGTCTTTGGAACCAGGTTTATAGCTTTGTGTGTGTGTGTTTGTTATTGTTGCTGTTCCTTTACCTTTTCTCTTTTTCTTTTTTTTTGGATAAAGACTTTTTCTTTTCTTTCTTTATTATTTTAATCAGACTTATTCTAACAAACAAATCAAAGCACACATAGTTAAAGGTCCAAACACTCTCCACTGCAAGCAAGGAGGAGCTTTGAAGACTACTGACCTGCAGGAAACAGCAGCCAAATCATAACAGCAGAGTGCACACTATATATGCCAGAAACACTTCCTAAAACTGCGGTTCCTGGACAGTGTATAGCACCTTATTAATATAGCATTACACCCAGGAGCAGGAAACATAACAAGCTTTCATAAAACACAAAGGATAGACACCTAGACAAAACGACAAGATGGAGGGATTCTCTCCCAAAGAAAGATAGAGAAAAAATTATACCCAGGGATTTGCTGAAAACAGATATAAGCAATACATTTGAACAGTAATTTAGAGAAACAGTCATAAGAATACTAGCTGGGTTTGAGAAAAAGCATAGAAGACTCTAGATAAACCCTTGCTGCAAAGATAAAGACCTAAAAACTAGTCAAGCCAAAATAAAAAATGCTACCACTGAGATGCAAAACCAACTGGATGTAATTATGAGGATGGAAGAAGCAGAGGCTTGCATAGGTGATACAGAAGATAAAATTATGGAAAATAATGAAGCTGAAAAGAAGAGGGAAAGAAAACTATTAGATCATGAATGTAGACTTAGGAAAATCATCAATTCTATAAAGCACAATACTATCCAGAATATAGGAGTCCCAGAAGACAAAGAGTGGGAAAAGAGGTCAGAAGATTTATTTGAACAAATTATACCTCAGAACTTCTGTAAGCTGGGGAAATTCAAGTCCAAGAGGCACAGAAAACTCCCCTCAAAATCAACAAAAACAGATCAACACCATGACATATCATAGTGAAACTTGCAAAATACAAAGAGAAGTAATTCTGAAAGCAGCTAGAGACAAAAGGTCCTTAACCTACAAGGGTAGACATAAGGTTAATAGCAGACCAGTCCACTGAAACTTGGCAGACTAGAAGGGAGTGGCATGATATATTTAATGTGCTAAATGAGAAAAATATGCAGCTAAGAATACTTTATTCAGCAATGCTGTCATTCAGAAAAGAAGGAGCTGTAAAGAGTTTCCAAAACAAGCAATAACCAAAGGAGTTTGTGAACACTAAATCAGCTCTATAAGAATTGTTAAAGGGGACCCATTGAGAGGGAAGGAGAGACCAAAAGCAACAAAGACTAGAAAGGAACAGAGACAATCTACAGGAACAGTGACTTTACAGATAATACAATAGCACTAAATTCATATCTATCAATAATTACTCAAAATGTAAATGGACTAAATGCTCCAATCAGAAAACAAAGGGTGTCAGAATGGATTAAAAAAAAAAGAGCCATTGATATGCTGCTTATAAGAGACTCATGTGAGGCCCAAAGACACCTTCAGATCGGAAGTGAGGGGATAGAGAACCATCATGCTAATCAAAAGAAAGCTGGAATATACACACTTATATCAGAAAAAGTAGATTTTAAACCAACAACTGTAATAAGAGATGAAGAAGGGCACTATATCATAATAAAGGGGTCTATCCAACAAGAGCTGACAATTGTAAATATTTATTCCCTCAACCTGGAGGTACACAAATATAGAAATCAATAACAAACATAAAAACCTCATGGATAATAATAATGTAAGTGAACTTTAACACCCCACTTACAACAATGGACAGATCATCTAAGCAGAATAGTAACAAGGAAACAATGGCTTTGAATGACACACTGGACCAGATGGACTTAACAGATATGTTCAGAGCATTTCACCCTAAAGCAGCAGAATATACATTATTTTTGAGTGCACACAGAACATTCTCCAGATAGATCACATACGGGGT
Source organism: Lynx rufus (assembly GCF_022079265.1). Taxonomy (NCBI): domain Eukaryota; kingdom Metazoa; phylum Chordata; class Mammalia; order Carnivora; family Felidae; genus Lynx; species Lynx rufus. Next base: position 59,978,392 of record NW_025814867.1, read on the forward strand.
CACGAATCAGGCTTCAACAAGTACAAAAACACTGAGATCATCCCCCAACGCTATGAAACTTGAAGTCAACCACAAGAAAAAATTTGAAAAGACCACCCATACATGGAGATTAAAGAACATCCTCCTAAAGAATGAATGGGTTAACCAGGAAATTAAAGAAACAAATAAAAAATACATGGATGCTGATGAAACTGAAAACATGACAGTCCAAAACCTTTGGGATGCAGGAAAGAGGGTCATAAGAGGGAAGTATATAGTAATCCAGGCCTTCATCAAAAAGGAAGAAAAGTCTCAAATACACAACGTAACCTTACAACTAAAGGAGTTAGAAAAATAACAGCAAATGAAGCCCAAAAACAGCGGAAGGGAAATATAAAGATTAGATCAGAAATCAATGATATCAAAATTAAAAAAAAAAAAACAGAACAGATCAATGAAACTAGGAGCTGGTTGTTTGAAACAGAATTGATGAAAACCTAGACAGATTTATCAAAAAGAGAGAGGACCCAAATAAATAAAATCATGAATGAAAGAGGAAAGATCACAACCAACACTGAGAAATACAAACAATTGTAAGAGAACATTATGAGCAACTACATGACAACAAATTTAGCAATCTGGAAGAAATGGATAAATTCCTAGAAACATATAAACTACCAAAGCTGACACAGGAAGAAATAGAAAATGTGAACAGACCTATAACCAGTCAAGAAATTGATTCAGTAATCAAAAATCTCCCAACAAATAAGAGTCGAGGGCCAGAGTCCCAGGGGAGTTCTACTAAACATTTAAAGAAGAATTACACCTATTCTTTTAAAACTGTTCGAAAAAATACAAATGAATGGAAAACTTCCAAACTCATTCTATAAGGCCAGCATTTCCTTGATTCCAAAACCGGGCAAAGACCTTAATAAAAAGGAGAATTACAGACCAAAATCCAATTTTGCTGATGAACATGGATACAAAACTTCTCCACAAGATACCAGCAAATCAATCCAACAGTACATTAACAGAATTACCCACCACAATAAAGTGGGATTTATTCCTGGGCTGTGTGGTGGGGGAGGGGTTCAATATCTTCAAACCAATCAACATGATACACCATATTAATAAAAGACAGCATAAAAAACATATGATACTTTAAACAGATGCAGAAAAAGCATTTGACAAAATACAGCATCATTTCTTAATAAAAACCCTCAAGAAAGTAGGGATAGAAGGAACATACCTCAAGATCATAAAGGCCATATACAAAAGATGCACAGATAATATCATTCTCAAAGGTAAAAATTGAAAGTTTTTCTTCCCATGAACACATCAGGGATGTCCACTCTCACAATTGTTGTTCAACATAGTACTGGGAGTCTTAGTTCCAGCAATCAGAAAACAAAAATAAATAAAAAGCATCCAAACTGGGAAGGGAGAAGCCAAACTCTCACTCTTCACAGATGACATGGTACTCTATGTGGAAAACCTGAAACATTCCACAAAAAATTTGCTAGAACTGATACATGAATTCAGCAAAATTGTAGAATATATGATCGACATACAGAAATCTGTTGCATTTCTATACAACAATAATGAAACAGCAGAAAGAGAAATCAGAGAATTGATCCCGTTTACAATTACACCAAAAACCATAAGTTACCTACGAATAAACCTAACTAATGATGTAAAAGATCTGTACTCTGAAAACTTCAGAAATTCATAAAAGAAATTTATAGTACACAATGAAATGGAAAAACTCATGGTTTGAAAGAACAGACACTGTTAAAATGTCTATACTACTCAAAGCAATCTACACATTCAATGCAATCCCTATTACAATAACACTAGCATTTTTCCCAGAGCTAAAACAATTAATTCTAATATTTGTATGGAATCACAAAAGACCCCAAATAGTCCAATCATGTTGAAAAAGAAAATCACTGCTTGAGGCATCACAATTCCAGACTTCAAGCTATGTTATAAAGCTGTATTCATCAAGACAGTATGATGCTGCACAAAAATAGACACATAGATCAATAGAACAGAATAGAGAACCCAGAAATGGACCCACAACTTCAACAAAGCAGGACAGAATTTCCAATGGAAAAAGAGAGTCTCTTCAAAAAACTGTGTTGGAAAAATTTGACAGCAACATGCAGAAAAATGAAACTAAATCAATTTCTTGCATCATACACAAAACAAATTTGAAATGGATGAAGGACATAAATGTGAGACAGGAAATCATCAAAATACTGGAGGTCAGCCAAAGCAACTTCTTACTAGACACGTCTCCAGAGGCAAGGGAAACAAAAGCAAAAATGAACTATTGGGATTATCAAGATAAAAAGCTTCTGCACAGCAAAGGAAACAATAAAAAAAAAAAAACCTAAAAGGTAACCTACAGAATGGATGAAGATACTTGCAAATGACATATCAGACAAAGGTATAGTTCCCAAAATCTATAAAGAACTTATCACATTCAATGTCCAAATAATAAATAATCCACTTAAAAAATGGGCAGAATACATGAAGAGACACTTCCCCAAGAACACACACAAATAACAGACCCATGTAAAGATGCTCAACATCACTCATCATCAGAGAGGTACAAATCAAAACCACAATGAGATACCCCCTCACACCTGTTAGAATGGCTAAAATTAACAACATAGGAAACAATAGATGTTGGCGAGGATGAAGAGAAAGGAGAACCCTCTTACACTGTTGGTGGGAATGCAAACTGGTGCAACGACTCTGGAAAACAGTGTGGCGATTCTACAGATTAAAGATAGAAATACCCTATGATCCAGTAATTGCACTACTAGGTATTTATCCAAAGGATACAAAAATACTGATTCAAGGTGGCCCTTGCACTCCAACATTTATAAGAAGCACTACTAACAACAGCCATATTATGGAAAGAGCCCAAATGTCCATTGACTGGTGAATTGATAAAGAAGATGTGGTATATATACACAATGGAATAATATTTGGCCATCAAAAAGAATGAAATCTTGCCATTTGCAAGGATGTGGATGTAGCTAAAGTGTATTATGCTAAGGGAAATATGTCAATCAGTGAAGGAAACAAAACAGATGAACATAGGTGAAGGGAAAGAAAAGATAAAAACATGGAGGCAAACCATAAGAGACTCAACTATAAAGACAAACTGAGGGTTGCTACAGGGGAGGTGGGTGAGGGATTGGCTAAATAGGTGATGGGTATTAAGGAGGGCACTTGTGATGAGCACCAGGTGTTATACATAAGTGATGAATCACTAAATTCTACTCCTGAAACTAATACTACACTATATTTTAGCTAACTGGAATTTAAATAAAAACTTGCAACACACACACACACACACACACACACACAGAGGAAGCATATGGAAAAAAATAAATACAATAAATCAATGAAATAGTACTCAGCCATCAAAAGGGATGAAGTCTTGCCATTTGCAATTATGGGGTTGGAGCTACAGTATATTATACCAAGGAAAGTCAGCCAGAGAAAGACAAATACCATGTGATTTCACTTATATGTGGAATTTAAGTGAAGGATGAACATAAGGGAAGGAGAAAAAATACAAAGAGAGAGAAGTAAACCATAAGTGACTCTTAACTATAGAGAACAAACTGAGGGTTGCTCGAGTGGAGGTGGGTGGGGGATGGGCTAGATAGGTAATGGGCATTAAGGAAGGCACTTGTTGGGATGAGCACTGGGTATTGCATAGAAGTGATGAATTACTAAATTCTAACACTATATGTTAACTGACTTAAATTTAAATAAAATCTTGGGAAGAAAACAAGAACCTGAATCCCTCCTTAAAAAACATTTATCAGTTGTGAAATCATACACACATACACACAGAAAATACAAAAATATTCACTATTTTTTAATTATTCATTATTCATTATTCAATATTTTCCTAAAGTAATACAATATTGGACCTCATTTCAACTCCAACCCTTTCCTCAGTAATTCCCTCACTTCTAGAATCCAATGAGGGTCCATTTGAATTTGAATTTCCATATATGTATGTATGTGTGTATGTGTGTGTGTGTGTGTATACATATATACACATATATGTATACATATTAGCAGGTGTGTGTGTGTGTATATATATCATAGCATAGGAGGTCAGAGAAAAGGGTGATTCACTGAATATTTTTGCTTTTCATAAATATTTTCCCTAGGAAGAAAATTATAAGTGGAGAAGACAATACAGATTGTGTTGATAGCCATTAGGAAAGTACAAAGAAAGAAAATATCAAAGCCAGGGTGGTTACATCTGACTTAGAGGCTAGACAAGGACCAGTGGGAGAACTTTTTCTGGTGGACTTAGAATGAAAGGTAATATTACATATAGGTGGTAATATGGGGCATGGAAGGAATAAGGAAAGAGAAAGTAATACTCAAAGGAGAAAAATACATCATAAAATAAGAAAGCCAGGGATTCTACGTAAATTAAAATATTAAATCATGGGGCACGTGGATGGCTCAGTCAGTTAAGCATCTGACTTCGGCTCAGGTCATGATCTCACTGTTGGTGGTTCCAAGCCCCACGACCTGCTCTGTACTGACACTCAGAGCCTGGAGTCTATTCAGATTCTGGGTCTCCCTCTCTCTCTGCCCCTCCCACTCATGTCCTGTCTCTCTGTCTCTCAAAAAATGAATAAACATTAAACAATTTGTTTGGAAAAAAATTAAATCGTATAATTGAACTTTAGGAAAAAAACATCAGATGGTACATTTTTAAAAACTGAAGTGAGTTCTAAGACTAAAATTCTAAGTGTGATGGAAGATGGAAAGTTAATTTTACAGGAATAAGGCCCTTGAATAATGTGGCTCCTTGAAGGGAAAAAAAAGCAATTTTATGAGAGCTGGAAGAGGTGAATTTTTAAAATGTTATCTCTCTTAGGGAATTTATGACTCTGATGTTAGGATAACTAATGATGCTGAAGAGCTTTTGATTTAAAAAGGAAAGGATTAAGTTTTAGAGTTAAATTAGTAGTGATCCTGAGAGTGTTTTACTAATTTGGAATTTAGAAGTCAAACTTTAAACCTCTGAAAAGGCCTTGTTTTCTTTATTTGGGGCTAAATTAATTCAGGGGCTAATTTCGCAAACATGTAAAATTTAGTATTCAGAAGTTGTTCAGAGGCATGAAATAAATACACCCTGGTTACTGTTAATTTAATTAAACCTGCTTAATGATAAATATCAGGTATGCTACAGAGAGGTGTCTACTCTACTGCAGATAACAGCAGGTTGTCTCAACTGGAAAATTATGTGATTAAGAGTTAAGGACCTTTTCAATTACTCATTAATATTTTTCACTGAGCTGATAGCTTATATAATATATTAAGACAGTATAATAATCACCTATTTTTCCACAAATTCACTATTTCTAAGCTTATATAGCATTAAAAGTTAGTTGTTTGTTTGCTTATCTATTTAAATAGATAAAGGGGATTAAGAGTACACTTATCCGGATGAGCACTGAGAAATATCCAGAATTGCTGCAACATTACATCGTACACCTGAAACAAACATAACACTGTATGCTAATTATACTTGAATAAAAATAATACATAATAATTTTTTTAAATGCTTTGGGCAATCATACTCTCTCTTCAAACACCATGTGTTCCAATGCTGTTTCAATAGTTTTCATTAGGTTCAGGATCAAATATTAACACCATCTAATTTCACTTTCATCAAGGAGCATATCACCTCAGCTAAACTGATATGAGGAACTTGGAGTGACAACTAGGAGTAGAGGGAGAAAAACCCCATGAGGGCACACAGAAAATCCCGTGCCCTCTCATTCAAGAGTAAGAGAGTTAAGAATGAGTGTATGTGTGTGTGTGTGTGTGTGTGTGTGTGTGCGTGTGTGTGTGCATGTGTGAGTGAGAGAGATTTAAAGAATTAAGTAAGCATATGGGATCAGTTCATTCATTTATTCAATAAAGATTTGTTGAGTATCTAAGTACTATTTTTTAAGTTTATTTATTTCTATTCAGAGAAAGCAAGAAAGAGAGAGAGCAAGCACATGGAAAGGGCAGAGAGAGAGTATCCCAAGCTGGCTCCACACAGCATAGAACCTGATGCAGGGCTCAAACCCATGAATTGGGAGATCATGGTCTTAGCCAAAGTCTGACACTTAACCAACTGAGCCACCCAAGCACCCAGAGCATCTTAGTACTATTAATCCAAGTACTCTTCTGGGGACTGGGAATACATTAGTGAACCAAAGATCCCTGCCCTCATGTAATTTACATTCTAGCTGAGGACAAAAGATGATAACAAACATAAAAAAAAATAAAATAAAAAGTAGAAAAAAGCAGGATAGGGTAAGGAATATTGGGGCTGTCAAGCTTAGGGAGGGGTAAGAATGATGGTCAGGGTAGATCCCACAGAGAAGGGAACTATTACACAAAGACTTGATCAAAGTTTCAGTCCTGAGCAGTAAATCATTCATCGAATAATAAGAAAAAGAAAGAAAGAAAGAAAGAAAGAAAGAAAGAAAGAAAGAAAGAAAGAAAGAAAGAAAGAAAGAAAGAAAGAAAAGATGAAAATTGTAAGATAGGTGTTTTAGCATAAGAGTTTTTCCTATAAATACATATCTAGTTATATTTTTCTCTTTCAATAAAACAAAGTTTTTACTTTTAAAAGAAAGTTAAAAAATTCATGATTGAGCCTCCTTAGATTGCTATGATATTAACATACTGACAGTCATTCGCTTTTTTATCTTTTGGACACATTTTCATCTATTTTATGACTCAGAAAAATTAAAATAGTAGGGCTATCTCAACCAATAAATGTAAGGTTCTTTCTACATTTGCTTTCATATCCAAAATTTTGATTGTAATCAAAAGCAACAGTAAAATACATTGAAAATTTGGATTCATTTTTAATAACGCCACCCCAAAAATATGAATATTATTATGCATTGTTTTGATGACTCACACAAAACATTTTATCATTTCTTTTCACATTGGATTTTTTCACTTTATTATAAATTTTGTGAATTAAGTGGTGCCTATGTGGTTCATTTGATTAAGCATCCAGTTCTTGGTTTCCATTCAGGTCGTGATCTCGCAGTTAGTGAGTTTGAGCCCTGCTTCAGGCTCTGTGATCACAGCACAGGATTCTGTGCCCCTGTGCCCCAGCCCAGCTCATGTTTTCTCTCTCTCTCAAAGTGGATAAACAAAAAAATTAAATTTTGTTGAGTAATATATGCACATACTAAAAAAAATAAACAGCACAAAAGAATGTATAGTAAAAAAATATTTTTCATCTCAACTCTTGTTTCCTAAGATCATGATGCCTAGTTGCCAGTTTCTATTTTGTTAGTTTGATTCGATATAGCCAGAAATCCAAACACATTCTGCTCTACTATTTTATTCAGTATATCATGGAATTTTTTCTGTATCAGTATTTCCAGGCTCACTTCATTTTTTAAAGGCTAAATAGTATTGCATTGTATGGATGTACCATAATTTATATAACTAGTTTCCTAGAAAAAAAATTTTCAAAACTTTGAATTATGATGATACTGTATTTCAACCCTTTCAGCATAAGTACCATGGAATATACATGATTCTATTGGTAATATCCTCAGATGCTTTTTGTAAAATACACATTACAAACTGTTCTTATTTTCTGTAAATTAATTATACAATTCTGTGTCAACAATTATACATTCTCACTCACCTACCTGACCAGTTTTCAGTTAGCATCACAAATCTATAGAAACACCTGGAGAAATTATCTCTAATCTGATGACTCCCAAAAATATATTTTGTGGCATTTAGGGAAATGGGTTTCTCCTTTAAGTCAAAACCAGAAAATAATTGAGTGATTGTTTTTTCAGTCCTCTAAAGACTATTATACAACGAGTACCATTCTAGATGCACAGGAATAAAGCTAATTCATTAACATGGTGTTTTGCATGAAGACTTGATTCTTACCAGGAACCTTGCTAGAGAAATATTTATGAATGGCTATTGTGAATATCATAAATACTGTAGCAGAGGTAATAAACATTGAGCTTTCTTTTTCTAGGGTTATTTTTTAAGCATAATCAATTTCCATAAAAATATTATAGAAAGATAATACAGAAAATAACATTCTCTCTCTCCTCAGGAATCTGAGAAGATAATCTGATAGATAAAGCGAATCACCTAAATTTACCTGATAGTATCTCTAATATGTCAATCCCACCAGATTTATGTTTCTAATCTACACTTTATTTATGAAAAATTCAGAGTCAGAGATATCATTTTTTCCAATGCCACACCTAATGCCAATGAAGATTCAAATTAATATCTGTCTCTGATATTCAGGAAGAGCTTTAAGGTCTCCTATAAAGATGAAAGAGAAATCACAGTTTGACATAGCTAAACTCAGACTAGCAAAGATCTCCATTGCCAAGGTTCATATTTCATTTTTCTTCTATAATCTTATCAATTCTAATTTTATTTTATTGAAAAAATAAATCATGAAGTGCATCTCTTTGCTGGAATGCAACTATTGTGAAATTCAACAGATCATAATGTGCTATAATTAAATGTAAAGTATAATTCAATAGAATTAATAAGAATAATAATTACTGCTCTTTGGTGATAATCTTATTGCTTATCCACCTTGAGTAATGTGTGAATTCTCTGGAGTGCACTGTTACTAATGTGTTAAATTTTCTCTTTCTTTCAACTCCTCTCTGTTCTTAAACTTCATGTTATCATTTTATCTAATCATATATAGTTATATTTATTAAAGTGTGCCCCTTCACATTCAGGAAGTGGGGTTTAGTGTTCAAAAAACTTTTCACCCCATAATTCCAATTGGAGACAAGTGAAATCCAGGAATATAAGATGTGCCCAAGTTCTTGGTATAATGATTTTTAACTTGTCTATTATGTTTATTGTCTTCAAATATGCCCTATTTAGGCCTTCTCTAATTTGTTGTCCTTATCAGATCCTTTACTCAACACATAGTTTATGCTCCCTTTTCTTTAAAAAAACTGTCAAAGAAATCAGATTACACTGACCCAGCTTGAGTTTGAGTGAACAACTCTGCTTTACCTTTTACTTTTAAACATTACAATATACTTTGCATAGATTAAATTTTTTTGAATGGTATTTCAATTTTGCTTCATTAAAAAAGCTGTATAAAAAATGAAAACTCCAAAGATTTGAAATATGGGTCTTCATGGACTTATACAAAGGAATGTGCATTTCTGAATTGCTATAATTAGTGAAAGGAGGTATATTTTGTCCTTCACTACCCCGGACAATCCAGAGTTTCAAACTATTTAGTAAAAGCTTTGAAAATGAATTCAAATAATTTCTCTTTTAAAATTAAATCTCTATAAAATTAAATCACTAATGAAAGAGAGCAGATGGATATTTGCATACAATTTTAATAAAAAATGGATTCCAAATTTCTAAGACAATATATTGAGCACAAAAGTAAAAAAGACCAGGGGGAAATATGCATAATTTATCATAATAGGTGGCATATATGGTATTTTTAAAAATTACTATTAAATACCCCAAATCCCAATATCTTCTACCTGGCAAGAATATAATAATCTTGCTCAAAAGTCAGCATGCCATAAAATAACCTAAGACTACAATCTACATAATTTTTAAATGAACCAGAATGATATTCAAATTGGTAATAGGTTTGTAGTCACTGTTTAAGTTTGTGAACTGTTCAAAAACATAAATACACATAAAGCCCAATCAGGCTTTGTTTATATTTTAAAATTTAAATGATTGAGTGATAACAGGAAAACCCCAAAAAATTTATTTAAAAAATTGGAAAGAAAAATGAACACAAAATACCCTGCAGCTGTAGAGTATTAAAAAAGCACATACAATTAAATAAGCAAACACTGAATTTCCTTAACTCTATTCAAAGAAGATCTCAAATGTGACATGTTCCAGAAATTCCAAGTGTAAGATATTATTTGTTAGAAACTAAAAGATACAGCCAAAGAAACTAAGAAAGGGAAATGCATTACCTGCAATCCTTACTAATTTTGACAAGGTAGCCAAGGATACTCAATGGGAAAAGGTCAGTCTCTGCAATAAACAGTGATGGGAAAACTAGATAACCACATACAGAAAAATTAAATTGGATCCATATATTTCTTAATATTTTTAAAGTTTATTTATTTATTTTGAGAGAGAGTGCATAGGAGACCAGCAGAGAGAGAGGGAGGTAGAGAGAAAGAATCCCAATCAGGTTCCGTGTCAGAGTAGAGCCCAACTCGGGAATCGATCTAATGAACTGTGAGATCATAACCTGAGCAGAAGCGAGAATCAGACGCTTAACCAACTGAGCCGCCCAGGTACCTCGGGAATCCTTATCTTACACCATGCACAAAAATTAACTTCAAATGGATTAGACTCAAATATAATACCTGAAACCACAAGGCTCCTAGAAGAAAACATAGGATCAAAGCAATGAGAAAGAAGGAAACCCTGACATTTGTGACAACACGGATGGATCTTGAGGCCATTATGCTAAATAAAATAAGTCTGACAGAGAAAGACAGGAAATCTAAAAGAGCCAAACTCATACAGAGAGTACAGTGGTTGTTACCAGGGACCGGCAGGTAGGAGAAATGGGGAGAATACAAAGTTGATCAAAAAATACAAACTTAGAAGATGAGTTAGCTCTGGGGATCTATCTAATGAACAGCATTGTGATAATAGCTAATAAAACTGCATTATGCACTAGAAAGTTGCTAGGAGAGTACACCTTAAATTTAATTCTCACCACAGAAAAAAAGAAATGGCAAGTATGGGATGTGAGGTAGGTATTAGCCAACACTAGGGTGGTAAGCCTATTGCAACATGTAAGTGTATCAAATCAACACACTATACACCTTAAACAAGTTATTTGTCAATTATGTCTCATTAAAGATGGAAAAAAACAAGCAATATTATTATAAAGGAATTAAGCGTCCAAAATTAAGAATATAGGCTCAGATGGTTAAGTATCCAACTTTTGCATTCGGCTCAGATTCATGATCTCATGGTTTGTGAGTTCGAGCCCAGCATCAGGCTCTGCGCAGACAGCATGGAGACTGCTTGGTATTCTGTCTCCATCTGCCTCTGCCCCTTCCCGGCTTCCTCTCTCTCTCTCCAAACAAATAAAAATTAACTTAAAAAAAAGAATATAGAAAGAAACAATGAAATAAAAACTCCAATACAACTTAATAACAATACAAACAAATAAATGTCAGGCTAATTTCATAAAAATAATTTGTAATTCCCCCTTGTATTCACAAACAGTTAAAAGGTCATTAGAATTATCTATTACTAGGGGCCCCTGGGTTCAATCCTTTAAGCTCAATCCTTTAAGCCTCCAACTTCGGCTCAGGTCACGATCTTGCAGTTTGTCAGTTTGAGCCCCCTGTCAGGCTCTGTGCTGACATTTCAGAGCCTGGAGTCTGCTTCAGATTCTGCCTCCCTCTCTCTCTGACTCTCCCCCACTTGCACTCTGTCTCTCTCTGTCTCTCTCTCAAAAATAAACATTTAAAAAAAAGAATTATCTATTACTTAAATCGCACTGTACTATTATCATCTGAAACTGCTTATTCAAGTCCTGTGTTCCTTAAGGAGTGTATTTTTGAAAACTTTATTTCTTCTATGGTAATTTTCTGCTTAGATTTCCACCTGATAGGATCAGTTATTGTCATGCATATTTATCCTAGAAAAATCACACATGACATCCATGTTGTCAAAATTAAGTGCAAAGGAATCATGATTCTCTTAAATAACTGGCAGGTAATTTCTCCATTCTCATTTTTTTGTTTATAAATTGTTCTTTCCCCATTTTCCCCCCTTGATTTAGTAGGTTGGTTTATTTTACAATTATTATGAAAATCTGGTTCTTGGATATAAAAGGCCTACAATTTTTTTCTTGTTTTCAAATTCATTGATTTAAATCATTAAGTTGCCAAATAATAATAACAAAAATAGTCAAAATTCACAGTGCTGTCAGTCAAGCTCAGTCCTATTGTTCTGATAAGTAGATATTCTTATGTCATTTTCATGGTAAGTATAAGTAAGCTTAGAAAACATAAGAAAAATATGCTACACCATATGGTTAGAATACAACACAGGTAGGATTTGAACATCTTTAACTTCCAAACACTGAATGCCTTTAGACTCAAAATCTACCTATCGTATACGATTTTACCATCTAAGCTCTTTAAGAAACTTTTGTCTGACTACTGAGCAATCAAACATAAAGTTAACTAAATACATTAAAATTAATGAAAAAGTCACCAGTTGACTTGTTATTAATTTCAGATATCTTCATCAATACATCAATGATAATTTATTCAATAATTCAGCCACCTCTCTGCTGAAGTGAATCAGCAAACAAATGTAGAACTGATTTCACACAGCCTTATTCTCTTAGGAATGATTCTGTTAACTCATTATGCTACAAATCCTTCAACTACACTTGCCAGAAAGAAGAATTAGTATCCCCACCTGATAATTGTGGGCTTTGAAGGTCATAAAGGTTATGGCTTTCTTAAAATTGAACTTAAGAATCCCAAATGAGAGTACAATGCTAATTCTGCTTGAGTATATTTCCTCAGGGCTGCTCAGAAAATGAGCAAGAATAAAGGTTAGCAATATGGAAACTGTCAGTATTTTCCTACTCTTCAACCAATCTTTTTAGACAGAGAGAGAGGGGCAGAGAGAGAGAGGAAGTTTATATCCAATACCCCTTACTGAAAAATGTTTTCTTAGACTTAAAATTTCACCTTCATTTATTGTATTCATCAAGTATATGAAATATCCTAGATTTAAAATCAGAACTATTTTTTAAGCATACTTAGTGAAGTGTCACCCTCATTGCATTTTCTTCTGTTTCCATCCCTCCATCCTCTGTGCTATTTTCCCACCCACCCCCTATAGAGAACCATTCTCATTTTTTTTTTAATTTTGTACAATGAGGTACATATATTCTTGTTTTACCTTGTTTCTACATGAAAGGTATAATAAATAATGTTTTGCACTTTGCTTTTGTCACTTACAAATATGTATTCTAAAAATCACTCTACATCTTTCTCATTGTAGTCTATTCGGTGGGTAATAGACTATAGTCTGTTCAACCATTTCCCTCTGTATGGACATATAGGTTGTTTCCAATTTTTACAATTGCAAACAATGCTGCAATAAATACGCTTGTCTGTGTGTTTTCATTTTGTTGAGGTTTACTCCTAGAAGTGGGATTGCTAAGGTTGACTGGGAGCTTTGTTATGTATTTTAAATTCTCTTCCAAATGATTTCTGTTAGTGTGCATTCTCACCACTAGTGTGTGAGTGCCTGGGGTACCACAGATAAACTGAGAGAATGTAGTGTTATATTTGTTAATTTTCATCTATCTGACATGTCACTTATAAGAGATGGTATCTCAGTAGTTTTAGGATTTTATGGTTTCCATTTCTCTGCTGAGATTTCCTACCTGTTAATGCATACTTTTCCTTTAAAGACTTTAAACGTATTAATCCATTATTTTACAATCACTGATAGTTTCAGCATCTGGGGATCTATGAGTCTGGTTCTGCTTATTTCTATTTCTTAACTGTGGAGTTTGGGATTTCTTTCTTCTTTTCTTTCTTTTTTTTTTTGTTGATAGCTGGGCATCATGTGTAGAACAGTAAAGATTGTTAAAAAATCTAATCTATGTCTATATCTTTGTCTAGAAATATGCATTCTGCTGCTGCTAGGATTTTGTTGAATACTTGGGTTAAGTTAATCAGTTGACCTACTGCTTCTAAATTCTTCCAGCATTGTTTTGTGCCTGAGGAGAGATTTTTCTTTAATGTTCTTTTTTTTAATTTTTTAATTTTTTAAAATTTACATCCAAATTAGTTAGCATATAATGAAACAATGATTTCAGGAGTAGATTCCTTACGGCCCCTTACCCATTTAGCACATCCCCCCTCCCACAACCCCTCCAACAACCCTCAGTTTGTTCTCCATATTTATGAGTCTCTTCTGTTTGGTCCCCCTCCCTGTTTTTATATTATTTTTGCTTCCCTTCCCTTATGTTCATCTGTTTTGTCTCTTAAAGTCCTCATATGAGTGAAGTCATATGATTTTTGTCTTTCTCTAATTTCACTTAGCATAAAACCCTCCAGTTCCACCCACGTTGTTGCAAATGGCAAGATTTCATTCTTTTTGATTGCCAAGTAATACTCCATTGTATATACATACCACTTCTTCTTTATCCATTCATCCATCGATGGACATTTGGGCTCTTTCCATACTTTGGCTATTGTTGATAGTGCTGCTATAAACATGGGGGTGCACGTGTCCTTTCGAAACAGCACACCTGTATCCCTTGGATAAATGCCTAGTAGTGCAATTGTTGGGTCGTAGGGTAGTTCTATTTTCAGTTTTTTGAGGAACCTCCATACTGTTTTCCAGAGTGGCTGCACCAGCTTGCATTTCCACCAACAATGAAAAAGAGATGTTCCTGTTCTTCCCCCAAATAAATTTATTTATTTTTATTACATTTCATTTTATATTTTATTCAAGTTAGTTAACATAGAGTGTAGTCTTGGCTTCAGGAGTCTGCCCCCAAATTTAGACTTTCTCCATTAGCCAAACCTCAGAGAGTGCCTCTCCTCAAACTTGTGTCCCTCCCCCCAGTGGTAGGTTGCAGTTTATTGGTAACCAAAGCTTGTAACTGTGGTATGGAAAGAGTGGTAAGGTGAAGGGGCATATATATATATATATATATATATATATATATATATATACATATATACGTATATATATATATGTATATATATACGTATATATATATGTGTGTATATATATACACTCCATTGTTGTATGCAACTTTGGTCCTTATTTCCTCTACTTTATTTACTTTAATAGGTGAATTAAGTTTATCCACATTTATTGATGTAACTAATGCATTTGGTCTCAATTCTGCTAAAATATTTAAAAATTATTATGTTTCTCATGTAAAATGTATTATTTGTTTTATTTCTTAATCTGTTTTTGTCATATAGGGATGTTTATAGTTTTCTTCTGGTGATTTGTTTTGGATTTATACTTTTAAAATGTAGTGAACATATTTTCTTATTTAAATTTTACTTTTTAATTTGTCAATCTTTAACTGAATCCTTTAATTTATAACTTATTCTTTCCAAATTCACAATGGCTATTTATTAATTGGCATGTGGGAATGAAAATAAGAATTCTCAGGAATTTCCAAATCATTAATTATTCTTTATTTTTAGAACGTCTTCTTTACATTTCTCATAATTAAAAGTATTACATTTAATAGCATTTGCATGGAACTGGGTACTAAGAAATTATCAGACATTGATAAATGTCAGATTGTTATTGGTTAGTATTCCAACATATCACATTGGACATCTTATCAAGATTAGCAGAACTGCCTTAAGGACAACTTTGCATCTAAAAGTTGTTATTTCTGAAATAACACTCATAGGATTTGCATAAAGTATACCCTATTTGCACATGTATTAATATTCATCTTATTTGCAAGAATGACTCACCATTATCAACAGACCAGGTCACTTAAAAATTTATAACCATTACAAGCAATTTCTTGCATGTAGCTGGTTACTATCAAAATATTCTTAAACAGTAAAATGCATATTTTTTTTACTTCCACTTTGTAAATTGATTATTTTCTGATTTGTAATAAACATAATTATACAGTATAGTTTGGACAAATGTCTGCAGAAAGAAAAACAACAGCAGCTTAATGACAGAAAATGAAACTGTCGCAACAGAATACATCCTGCTTACAAGCACTTTTGAAGACTTCCAATCCTTAACATCCAGGGTTTCGTAGTAAAATAGTTAAAATTAAGTTGTCTAACTATCTTTTTTGAACTAAGTAGGTTAGTGGATAAATTACAAAATTACATTTATTACACAATGGTTTTCAAGTAAATATATCTTACTTTTTATTTAAAAAATCCTACCTTTTACTTTTAGGTATTTTTTAAAATTTCTGTAGTATATGTGTTATTATTTTTGATGGAATTTTATATTATACTTTATCCATAATGAACCTCAGCCTAAATCTTACACTTTATACAAAAGTTAACTCAATACGGAAAAAAGGTTTGAATATAAAATGTAAAACTATAAAGCATTTAAAAGTGGGGCGTCGGGGTGGCCCAGTCGGTTGAGCATCCCACTTCGGCTGAGGTCAGGATCTCACAGCTCTTGAGTTCGAGCCCTGCATCGGGCTCTGTGCTGACAGCTCAGAGCCTGGAGCCTGCTTCGGATTCTGTGTCTCTCTCTGTCTCTGCCCCTAACCCACTCACATCCTGTCTTTGTCTCCCTCAAAAATAAATAAACATTAAAAAAAATTAAAACATTTAAAAATAAAAGTAGAGGAAAATCTTTGGTGCTTAGCGTTTGGTAAAGAACTCTTAGGTATAACACTGACAGCACTGTCGATACAAGAAAAAATGAATAAATTGAACTTTATTAAAATTAAAAATCTTTGCTCTGCCAAAGACCTTGTTAAGAAAATGGAAAGATGAGCTATAGACTGCAAAATATTTAAAAACCATGTAGCTCATATAGTTGCATATATCCAGAAAATATCACTCAAAAGAATTTACAGATGGCAAATATATACCTTAAGACCATGATGAGCTATCTCTACCTATCTATTAGAATGAATAAAATTTTAAAAATACTTACAACACAAAATGCTGGCAAGGATACAGAAATACTGGATCTCTCGTTTGTACTGTTAGGAATTTAAAATGGAACAGATACTCTGGAGAACAGTTTGGCAGTTTCTTATATACCTAAATAGGCACCATCACATAACCTAGTTATCCCATACCTGGGCATTAGTACCACAGAAATGAAAACTTTTGGTCACTTTTACCATGTTAGCAGAATAAATTATCTTTTCCTACAAGGGTAAAACCTTTTATTTTCAAACACGTTTTTTGAGAAACTTAGTAGCCAGATTATAGATATTTCTCTTTGGTTGCTCACACCCTATTTTGGAATGTGTTGTATTTTTCAAAGGTGTTGACTTAACCTGAGCCAAAAAGAAAAAGATATTAATAGAAGGATAGTTTCTAAAACAGAGATCAAATAATTTAAAATACTGTATAAATGATAAAAGAATATATTCACCTAAACATCTAGATATTGTGGTGAAAGTTTTACTGAACATATATAGAGAAAGATAGATTATGGAGCTTAGAATGTCTGTGTTATGCAACTTTAACTAATGTATACTGACAGATTCATGACAAGAATCATAGGAATGAAAAAAATAACGACACACACAAAAAATTGCCTAGTTAGATTCCGCTGTTTCCAAGCCTCTCTTAGATATTATGGTAGAAACTACGGGGAGAGACAAAAGAGGTAAAAAAAAAAAATGGTCTCCATTATTTAGAAGTTCTCTGGTTAATTGTGCAGAAGAAGTAGCACAACAACATCAAAAAACAAGATGTTAGGGAATATAATTAAATGCTAATCTTTTAGTACTATTTTATAAATTGCATTACTGACCCTGACTACTTGCCAAGAATTGGTGTAACAGCAGAACAATGAGCTGGGTTCACTTTTTACAATGTCATAAGTCTACAGAGTTCATTATACAGAGATGCAATCCTTCCTGGTATCTTCTCAATGTAGTACAGAAAGAGAGTGAGCCAGGAAAGAAGGATGAGGTTGAAGAACATTACCATCATTCATGCTGCAAGATGAACTCTACTAAGGGGAGAACTATGTCCTATTGTCTTAAAGAGATTAAAATAAGGTAGGAAAGATAATTATTTACAGAAATTATTATTTCCCAGGTATGATGTAAAATCTCTCTCTCTCCCTCTGTCCCTCTTCCCTGCTCACACAATTCTCTCTCTCTCTCTCTCAAAAAAAAAAAAAAAAAAAGACCAAAGAAACATCATAACAAAAGACACCAAGGTAAGATAAACCCAAGCATATCTGGAGGTCCTGTAGAGTAGAGGAAGCTTTGAGAACTGATGCTGAACGGAGGTTGAGTTGCGCAGTGAATATCAGATAGGAGAGGGCCATATGTAGTACAGATTTTAAAACAGAAGAGTGGTATGATTAAATCTGCATGTTAGAAAAAAAATTTTGGTGTTAGAATAAATGAGTGAAATAGAAGATAATAAATTCAAGGAGACAAATTAAGAAGCGGTTATAGCAATCGGCCAGATTGTAGGAAGTAAGAGCCATTAGGAGAGCAGGGGAAATATATGGGAAAGATATGGAAACTTATGTAACAATTTTACATACGAGATAGAGTGCAACTGGGAGGACAAGGCTAAATATATGACTGTACACTTTGGAAGTAGCAGCTGTAGCTATAAACCAGATGAATTCTGAAAGAATATAATAATCATATGTAAGGCTATAAGCTTGCAGCACTAACTACTTAGAGAAGAGACTCAGGAAGAAAAGGGAAAAGGATTTACCAGGAGGGAGGGAGAAGATCGTAAGAGTTAACAAATATTTGCTAAGCCTAGTTGGTCTTATTCTTTATACTTTTCACTGAAAACATCAAAGAATCCCTTGTTGTCCCTTGCCCCCAAGGAACTCCTGCTTTCATTATGAAAATTACATTAAAATTTTAATAAACATGATATATGCTAAAATAGAAAAATCAATAAAGTGTCCATGGAGTAAAGAAGCTGCTTATAGGGGCGCCTGGGTGGCGCAGTCGGTTAAGCGTCCGACTTCAGCCAGGTCACGATCTCGCGGTCCGTGAGTTCGAGCCCCGCGTCAGGCTCTGGGCTGATGGCTCAGAGCCTGGAGCCTGTTTCCGATTCTGTGTCTCCCTCTCTCTCTGCCCCTCCCCCGTTCATGCTCTGTCTCTCTCTGTCCCAAAAATAAATAAACGTTGAAAAAAAAAAATTAAAAAAAAAAAAAAAAAAAAAAAGAAGCTGCTTATACCTGCACTGAGAGGTGGAGAAGCTAAACAATTTTAGAAGGGAGTTGATATTTAAATAAATTTGCATGAAAGTTTTCAAGTTTTATTGCACTTAGACTTTGCAGTAGTTAAACTGTCATTTACATAAATTCTAATTGTACAAATTTCTGGAGCTCCATATAATGCAGTGACAACACATACATTTGTAGGTGAAAAGTACTAGTTTGGCTTATATTCTATATTAATTGAAAATAATTAGAAGAAAGAACTATATACATTACAGAAACAATTATATCTGGGGAATTTAGAGACCAAATTCTGCCTCATCTTATTTATACACACTCATTAAGGCATTAGGGTATTAACTGTGGCATGTAGATGAACTTGAATGAAAACTAATGAACCAAACAAGAACCACAGGCCCAAATGAGATAAAATATTTCTTGCTTCTGTCTTGCTGACAAGCAAAAGCAAATCGCTTAATGCCTTGGAAATCCCTCTCCATCCAAAAATCAATTTGCCATAGCTTCTGATAACAGATTTTATGCAATCAAACTAAAATGATTAAATTCATTTCATAAAATAATTTCTTGACTTTCATATGCAGCATAATATTCAACTTCACATGCATGGAAAAATAAGTATCTGAGATACCTGAATTCTAAAAGCCACTTTTATGAATTCCATTGAGCAGAGAAAATTATTTTTCTTCTCATTAAATCTCCTCATTCTAATTTTAATTTCTTTGACTTGTCACAAAAAATATAAGTATCTGAGAAGTAGCCTTAAACAAAATATGCAGTTGTGGTATATTCAGTCCTCAGAAAGTAGGCTTTGATCCTACTCTGGGTATCAGGAATGCATAAAAATGATGTTGGATCATCTACTTACTTGTAGGAAGTATAAAGTGGCATGGAATAAAGAAAGAATTAACTAACTCACTTCCAAGCCCTGATTTTCCCCCAGTATCTACATTCTTTAACATAAAGGACAAAAAAATAAAAAACAACTTCAGCCATAACATGGATTGCTGTGTTTTATATGCGTTTCCCATTCTGAAGCAGTGACATTACAGAGACATAATGTCTGTCAACAAAGGGAGAGCAACAAAGAGAATCCTAAGTACAGTCTCCAGTCCTCTCACTCTTACCTTCAGCCATGCCAACCTTTGAGTACAGTTTAAGATGTTCATAAACAATCATATACACTTACATTTGGAAGCATGTCCACATCATGAAGTCCCATCCCTCCTCCCCAGATTCAAGAAATGTCACTAAAGAATACATGGATATCTCCATTATTTGGGATCTGATCTTTAGCACATTGTGACTAAAACATTTGTTCACATATTTAACACTGTTCTGTCTTGGGAATCCTTCTCCACATCTCCTATATTCTGTTCTCCAAGAAAGCATTGCCTGTGTCCAGATGCTGTGAGTTTATGGCTTCTGAATCTACTGTCATCAAAATCTGAACTGAATGATGGATTTGAATATTTAAATAGTAGAAAAGGCAAGTTAACTACACAAATCCTTCCACTCAGGATGAATACAGTAGAATCCTGAAAATAAAAATGTATTATTTTCTAGTAGGACAATATGTCATTTCTGCTTTTTTTTCCTTTATGGCTCATCCTTGATAATTTTGACAAAATTTAGTCATATATTTTTCTATTTTATCTCTGAAGTTTTTGTTTTTTGTTTGTTTTGTTTTTTTTTTGATCAGGCCAGAAGTGTACAGATCATTTAAGAACTTATTGCTTTAATTTATAACTTGTAACAAGCATAGGGTGCTGGCCTCCACTGTCACAGTTATCAATGCTCATTTTAGTGCCAATCCAGTATTATTCTCAATTTCCTCTCACATAGTAAGTCAGCCATATTTGAAACAACTGATCATTCATTCAATTTTTCTTTGTTCAAACACTGTCCTTACTGGACATCAGGACTGCCTTCTCTCAATGTTCTAACTCTCTAGTCTCATGAGCTCAGTCTCTAAGTCACTTCCTGTCATTTCAACTCTATTCACTGGGTTATAAATAGCCGACTCATATTTATGATGTCATCCACATTTATGGCTACAGCTCTGAAACCTTCCTTAAACTTCAGACACATATCTCTTATCTTCCTAGGTATGTTTAATGGGAATCACAGGTCTAAAATATTAAAAACTACAATCTGTGTTCCATCCCTTTAACATTTGACTCCAATAGTCTTTTCTACTTCAAAAAATGAAAACTCCATTCTATTCCAATTCAAAGTCCATATTCTGAAGTCTTGATTTCTCTTACATTTTACATTACTAGATATAACTGTGAAATATATCAAGAATCCAAACAGTTCTCATCACATTTACCACTAAGTCCAATCCAGCTAGGATCATTCCTCAACTGAAATGGTCTCCTAATTGGTTTCCCAGCATCCATCTCTGCCATCCTATAGTCAATTTTTCACACAGCAAATGCATTACATTGAAAGGAAAATCTGGCCAGGTCAAAATTATGCAATGACTTTGGTGCATTTTGCTACTGAATTATTTTACAGAGCAAAAACTTTATTTTTTTTTAAAAAAATTTTTAATGTTTATTTATTTTTGAGACACAGAGAGAGCATGAACGGGGGAGGGTCAGAGAGAGAGAGGGAGACACAGAATCTGAAGCAGACTCCAGGCTCTGAGCTGTCAGCACAGAGCCTGACGCGGGGCTTGAACTCACGGACCGTGAGATCATGACTTGAGCCGAAGTCAGACACTCAACCGACTGAGCCACCCAGGCGCCCCCAGAGCAAAAACTTTCAATTTCCTAATCAATTTTCTCCATTATACTATTAGCATTTTTAATTCTTTTCACTGAAAATACCTTTTTTTACTTTTCAAATTATTTATTTTATTTTGTATTTTAATTTCAGCACAGTTAACATACAGTGTTATATTAGCTTCATGTATATAATACAGTGATTCACCAATTTGTATATTACTCAGTGCTCATCATAATAAGTGTACTCTTAATCCCCATCACCTATTTTACCCATCCCTTCCCCATCCACATCTGATAACCATCACTTTATTCTCTATAGTTAAGAATATTTTTTTTATTTTTTTTTTGGTTTGTCTTTTTTCTCTGTTCATTTGTATTGTTTCTTAAGTTCCAAATATTAATGAAATCATATGGTATTTGTCTTTCTCTGACTTATTTCATTTAGCATTACACTCTCTAGATCCATCCATGTTGAAAATGGCAAGATTTCATTCATTTTTATGGTTGAGTAACATTCCATTGAGAGTGTGTGTATATACACATACATATATATACATATACATACATACATATACACATATACATATACATATATGTCTACATATCCCCCACCACTCTTATCTATTCATCTATGGATGGATACCTGGGCTGTTTCTATAGTTTTGCTATTGTAAATAATATTGCAATAAACATATGGGTGCATATATCTTTTTGAATTACTGTTTTTAGCATTCTTTCAGGTGAATACCCAATAGCAGACTTACTGGATCATACGGATTCAATTTATTTTTTAAGGAAATTACATACAATTTTGCACTGTAACTGCACCAGTTTGCACTTCCACCAACAGTGTGTGAAGGCTCCTTTTTCTCCACATCCTCATGAACATGGATTGTTTCTTGTGTTTCTCATTTTAGCTATGCTGACAGGCATGAGGTGATATGTCATTATGGTTTTGAATTGCATTTCACTAATGATGAATGATATCGAGCATCTTTTCATGTGTCTGTTGGTTATCTGTGTGTCTTCTTTGAAGAAATATCTGTTCATGTCTTCTGCCCATTTTAATCAGATTATTTATTTTTTGGTGTTGAGTTATATACATTCTTTTTTTTTAATTTTTTTTAACGTTTATTTATTTTTGAGACAGAGAGAGGCAGAGCATGAATGGGGGAGGGTCAGAGAGAGGGAGACACAGAATCTGAAACAGGCTCCAGGCTCTGAGCTGTCAGCACAGAGCCCGACGCGGGGCTTGACTCACTGACCATGAGATCATGACCTGAGCCGAAGTCGGCCGCTTAACCAACTGAGCCACCCAGGCGCCCCGAGTTATATACATTCTTTATATAACTTGGATACTATTGGATATCATTTACAAGTATCTTCTCCTATTCAGTAGGTTGTCTTTATGTTTGTAATTATTCCCTTTGCTGTACAGATTTTTTTTTAATTTTTATGTAGTCCCAATAGTTTATTTTGCTTTGATGTTCCTTGCCTCAGGAGACATATTTAGAAAAATGTTGCTATGGCCAATGTCAAAGATATTACTGCCTGTGCTCTCTTCTATGATTTTTATGGTTTCAGGTCTCATATTTAGGCCCTTAATCCATTTTGACTTTGTTTTTGTATATGCTGTAAGAAAGTGGTCCAGTTTCATTCTTTTACATGTGGCTGTGCAATTTACCCAACACCATTTGTTGAAGAGATTATCTTTTTCCCATTGCAAATTATTGCCTCTTTGCCAAAGATTAATTAATGATATAATCTCATGTGTGGGGTGCCTGGATGGGTCAGTCAGTTAAGGATCTGACTTTGGCTCACATCATCATCTCACCACTTGTGAGTCCTTCTCTTTCTGCACCTCCTCTACTCACACACTCTCTATCTCTCTCTCAAAAATTAATAAATGTTAGAAAAATTCTAATCACATGTTTATTTCTGAGATCCTCATTCTGTTCTATTGATCTATGTGTCTATTTTTTGACAGGACCATACTATTTTGATTAATATAGCTTTGTAGCATATCATGAAATCTGGAATTGTGATATCTCAATTATTTTTCAAGGTGACTTTGGCTAGTCAAGGTCATATGTGCTTACATACAAATTTTAGGATTATTTTTTCTAGTTCTATGAAAAAAGGCTGTTGGTATTTTGATAGGAATTACATTAAATCTACAGATTGCTTTGAGTAGTATGGACATTTTAACAGTATCATTCTTTCAATCCATGAGCATGGGATACCTTTCAATTTGTGTCATCTTCAATTTCTTTCATAAATGTTTCATAGTTTTCAGAGTACAGGTCTTTCACCTTCTTGGTAAAATTTGTTCCTAGGTTTTATTATTTTTGGTACAATTGTAAATTGAACTTTTTTTAAAATTTCTGTTTCTTCTACTTCATGATTTGTGTATAGAAATGCAATGGATGTCTATACATTGATTTTGTTTTTTTTAACATAATTTATTGTCAAATTGGCTTCCATACAACACCCAGTGCTCATCCCAACAAGTGCCCTCCTCAATGCCCATTACCCACTTTCCCTTCTCCTCCATCCCCCATCAACACTCAGTTTGTTCTCTGTACTTAAGAATCTCCTACAGTTTGCCTACCTGCCTCTCTGTTTGTAACTTAATTTCCACCTTCCTTCCCACATGGTCTTCTGTTATGTTTCTCAAGATCCACATATGAGTGAAAGCATATGGTATCTGTCTTTCTCTAACTGACTTATTTCACTTACCATAATACTCTCCAGTTCCATCCATGTTGCTGCAAATGGCAGATTTCATTCTTTCTCATTGCCAAGTAGTATTCCATTGTGTATATAAACCACATCTTCTTTATCCATTCATCAGTTGATGGACATTTAGGCTCTTTCCATAATTTAGCTATTGTTGAAAGCACTGCTATAAACATTGGGTTACATGTGCCCCTATGCATCAGCACTCCTTTATCCCTTGGGTAAATTCCTAGCAGTGTTATTGCTGGGTTGTAGGGTAGTTCTATTTTTCATTTTTTAAGGAACCTCCACACTGTTTTCCAGAGTGGCTGCACCAGTTGGCATTTACACCAACAATGCAAGAGGGTTCTGGTTTCTCCATATCCTCACCAGCAGCTATGGTCTTCTGATTTGTTCATTTTAACCACTCACCAGTGTGAGGTGGTATCTCAGTGTGGCTTTGATTTGTATTTCCCTGATGATGAATGATGAGCATCATTTCATGTGTCTGTTGGCCACCTAGATGTCTTCTTTGGAAAAGTATCTATGCATGTCTTCTGCCCATTTCTTCACTGGATAATTTGTTTTATAGGGTGTGGAGGTTGGTGAGTTCTTTATAGATTTTGGATACTTTATCAGGTATGTCATTTGCAAATATCTTTTCCCATCTGTCAGTTGCCTTTTAGTTTTGTTGATTGTTTCCTTTGCAGTGCAGAAGCTTTTTATCTTCATGAGGTCCCAATAGTTCATTTTTGCTTTTAATCCCCCTGCCTTTGGAGATGTGTCAAGTAAGAAATTACTGTAGCCAAGGTCAAAGAGGTTTTTGCCTGCTTTCTCCTCTAAGGTTTTGATGGTTTCCTGTCTCACATTCAGGTCTTTCATCCATTTTGAGTTTATTTTTGTGCATGGCGTAAGAAAGTGGTCTAGTTTCATTCTTCTGCATGTTGCTGTCCAGCTCTCCCAGCACCATTTGTTAAAGAGACTGTCTTTTTTCCATTGGATATTCTTTCCTGCGTTGTCAAAGATGAGTTGGCCATACATTTGTGGGTCCAAATCTGGGTTCTCTATTATATTCCATTGGTCTATGTGTCTGTTTTTGTGCCAATACCACACTGTCTTGATGATTACAGCTTTGTAGTAGAGGCTACCGTCTGGGATTGTCATGATTTGGTTTTCTTCTTCAATATTATTTTGGCTATTCAGGGTCTTTTGTGGTTTCATACAAATTTTAGGATTGTTTGCTCTAGCTTTGAGAAGAATGCCAGTGCAATTTTGATTGGGATTGCATTGAATGTATAGATTGCTTTGAGAAGTATTGACATTTTAACAATATTTATTCTTCCAATCCATGAGCATGGAATATTTTTAAATTTCTTTGTGTTTTCTTCAATTTCCTTCCAAGCTTCTACACTGTTCAGCATACAGATCTTTTACATCTTTGGTTAGGTTTATTCCTAAGTATTTTATGCTGCTTTGTGCAACTGTAAATGGGATCGGTTTCTTTATTTGTATGTCTGTTGCTTCTTTATTGGTTTATAAAAAAGCAACTGATTTCTGTACGTTGATTTTGTACTCTGTGACTTTGCTGAATTTATGTATGAGTTCTAGCATACTTTTGGGGGGGGGGGGTCTGTTGGGTTTTCCCTGTAGAGTATCATGTCGTCTGCAAAAAGTGAAAGGTTGACTTCTTTGCCAATTTTGATGCCTTTTATTTCATTATGTCTGATTGCTGATGCTAGGACTTCCAACACTATGTTAAACAACAGTGGTGAGAGTGAACATCAGTGCCGTTCTTTTTCTCAGGAGGAAACCTCTCAGTTTTTCCCCACTGAAAATGATATTAGCTGTGGACTTTTCATAAATGACTTTTATGATGTTTAAGTATGTTCCTTCTATCCTGACTATCTTGGGGGTTTTTATTAAGAAAGGATGTTGCATTTTGTCAAATGCTTTTTCTGAATCTATTGACAGGATGATATGATTCTTATTCTTTCTTTTATTAATGCAATGTATCACATTGATGGATTTGTGAATACTGAACCAGCCCCACAGCCCAGGAATGAATCCTACTTGATCATAATGGATAATTCCTTTTATATGCTATTGAATTCGATTTGCTAGTATCTTGTTGAGAATTTTTGCATCCATATTCATCAGGGATATTGGCCTGTAGTTCTCCTTTTTTGTGGAGTCTCTATCTGGTTTGGGAATCAAACTAATGCTGGATTCATAGAATGAGTCCTGAAGTTTTCCTTCCTTTTCTATTTTTTGGAACAGTTTGAGAAGGATAGGTATTAACTCTGCTTTAAATGTCTGGTAGAATTATCTGGGAAGCCATCTGTTCCAAGACTCTTTTTGTTGGGATATTTTTGATAACTGATTCAATTTCTTCACTAGATATGGGTCTGTTCAAATTTTCTATTTCTTCCCATTTGAGTTTTGGTAGTGTGTGGGTGTTTAGGAATTTTTCAATTTCTTCCAGGTTGTCCAGTTTGTTGGTATATAATTTTTCATATTATTCCCTGATAATTGCTTGTATTCCTGAGATATTGGTTGTAATAAATCCATTTTCATTCCTGATGGTCCTCTCTCTTTTCTTTTTGAGAATCCTGACTAGTGGTTTATCAATTTTGTTTATTTTTCCAAAAAACTAACTCTTAGTTTCATTGATCTACTGTTTTTCTTCTGGATTCTGTATTGTTTATTTCTGCTCTCATCTTTATTATTTCTCTTCTTCTTGGGTTGGGATTTCTTTGCTGTTCTGCTTCTAGTTCCTTTAGGTGTGATGTTAGATTTTGTATTTGGGATTTTTCTTGTTTCTCAAGATAGGCATGGTTTGCAATGTATTTTCCTCTTAGGACTGCCTTTGCTGCATCCCAAAGGGTTTGGATTATTGTGTTTTCATTTTCATTCATTTTCATATACTTTTTAATTTATTCTTTAATTGCATGGTTGACCTATTCATTCTTTAGTAGGATGTTCTTTAACCTCCATGCATTTGGAGGTTTCCAAACTTTCTCCCATGGTTGATTTCAAGTTTTATAGCATTGTCATATGAAAGGGTGCATGGTATGCTCTCAATTATTTTATATTTATTGAGGGATTTTTTGTGACCTAGTATGGGATCTATCTTGGAGAATGTTCCAGCACTCAAGAAGAAAATATATTCTGTTGCTTTGGGATGCAGAGTTGTAAATATATCTGTCAAGTCCATCTGATCCAGTGTATCATTAAGGGCCATTAATTCTTCACGGATTTTCTGTCTAGATGATCTGTCCATTGGTGTAAGTGGAGTATTAAAGTCTCCTGCAATTACCACATTCTTACCAATAAGATTGCTTATGTTTGTGATTGTTTTATATATTTGGGTGCTTCTGAATTTGGTGCATAGATGTTTATAATTGTTAGCTCTTCCTAATGGATAGACCCTGTAATTATTATATAATTCCTTTCTTCATCTATTATAGCCTTTAGTTTAAAATCTAGTTTTTCTGATATAATTATGACTACTTCAGCTTTCTTTTGACTTCCATTAGCATGATAGATAGTTCTCCACCTCTCAATTTCAATCTGAAGGTGTCCTCAGGTCTAAAATGGGTCTCTCGTAGATAGCAAATTGATGGGTCATGTTTTATTGTCCATTCTGATACCCTATGTCTTTTGTTGGAGCATTTAGTCCATTTACATTTAGTGTTATTATTGAACAATATGGGTTTAGGGTCATTGTGATATCTGTAGGTTTCATGCTTATAGTGATGTCTCTGGTACTTTGTGGTCCTTGAAACATTTCACTCAGAGTCCCCCTTAGGATCTCTTGTAGGGTTGGTTTAATGGTGATGAATTTCCTCAGTTTTTGTTTGGGAAAACCATTATCTCTTCTTCTGTTGTGAATGGCAGGCTTGCTGTATAAAGGATTCTTGGCTGCTTATTTTTCCTGTTCATCACAATGGAGATTTCCTGCCATTCCTTTCTGGCCAGCCAAGTTTCAGTAGATAGGTATGCTACTACCCTTATGTGTCTACCTTTGTATTTATCTCTAGCTGCTTTCAGAACACTCTCTTTATCCTTGTATTTTTCCAGTTTCACTACGATAAGTCATGCATAAGGTCGACTCAAGTTAACGTCTGAAGGGAGTTCTCTGTGCCTCTTGGATTTCAATGTCTGTTTCCTGCTCCAGATTGGGGAAGTTCTCAGCTATGATTTCTTCAAGTACACCTTCAACCCCTTTCTCTCTCTTGTTCTTCTGGAATTCCTATCATACAGATATTATTCTGTTTGTTTGAATCACTTAGTTCTCTAATTCTCCCCTAGTGATCCTGGATGTTTTCATCTCTATTTTTCTCAGGTTCCTCTTTTTCCCTAAATTTATCTTCTAATTCACCTATTCTCCCTCTGCCTCTTCAATGTGCACTGTGGCCACCTCCCTTTTATTTTGCACCTCATTGTTAGCATTTTTTAATTCATCATACCTTTTTTAGTTTCTTGATCTCTGCAGAAATATATTCTGTTATTTTCTATGCTTTTTTTCAAGCCCAGCAATTAATCTTATGGCTATTATTCTAATTTTTTGTTTAGTTATATTGCTTATATCTATTTGGATAAATT
Source organism: Lynx rufus (assembly GCF_022079265.1). Lineage (NCBI taxonomy): Eukaryota > Metazoa > Chordata > Mammalia > Carnivora > Felidae > Lynx > Lynx rufus. The sequence continues at coordinate 60,007,419 of NW_025814867.1, forward strand.
CTTTAGCTGTCACTTCTTCTTGTAACTTCTTTCGAGGCAAATTCTTCCATTTCATCATTTTGGCTATGAGTTTTAAAAGCTTGTGAGTTTTAAAAGCTTGTTATGTGCTCTGCACCTGCAAGCACTGATATATTAAAGGCAGTTCATACACTGTCCAGGGCCTGACCCTTCAGGAGGTGTTTTTTGGAGATGTTACCTGCTCTGTCTTGTTGTGACTTTGGTTATTTTACTTCCCTACTTGTAGTGATGTTTGGACCTTCCACCAAATCTGCTTTGATTTGTTCTTTGAAGTAGCCCTGGAAAGGAAAACAAACAGGCAAACAAACAGAAAACAAAAACATGCAAACACACAAACAAATTTAAAAAAAGTAAAAGAAAAAAACAATCCCAAAGCAAAAAACCAGAAACAACCAGCTACAAGTTAAGAACAGTGTGGAGGCAATGCTGATGGAAGAGCACATATAGAGAGAAATGATAGGGGAGGGGAAATAGAAAAATTAAACATTGACCAGGCAGAGAGACTAAAGGGCTTAATCCAGTGAGAGAAAAAGGAAAATAAAGAAGGAGGTGAGGAGAAAGAAACAAAGATAAAGTTGCCCAGACAGAGAAACTATACGGCTTAATTATTCCAGAGAGAGAGAAAGTAAAGAAAGAGGTGTAGAAAATGAATCAAGCGAATGAATTAAATATGTCTGCTTAAACAAACCAACAACCAGAGTAATCAGCATAGAGGAGGGAAGAGATAAGCAGAAGAAGGGGAATGAAGAATATATATCTAAATGACAAGAATTGTCTGAGAATTAATCCAGGTAATACAATAGAGCTGTACTGGAGGAGGGGATCATCTGGTTCCTCAGCATCTATCCAGTTCCAGTAGATACGCAGTTACCTGGGGGAGAGGGGCGTGGTTTGATGTGGATGGTTCTTACCTCCACTGTGGGCCCTGTGGACCAATCCTTGAGGCCCTGTGTTGGTGGTGGTGGGCAGAAAAATGGTGACCCCCCAGTCTCTCCTCCATTGATCTGGTGTCCCAAATCACTCTGAGCTGTTCTCACTATGCCACAGGCACAGACGAGGTGTTCAGTCTTTATCTGCTGACTCCCGTGCCCTGGCCCTCGGCTGGGATTCAAACTCCAGCTTGTGTACTGGAGAAGCACTTCTCCATGTCGCTCAATATGTAGTCCCTGGCTGGCTTTGTCCTGTCCCGCAGCACTCCAGGGAGAGGATCGCTTTCTCCTCCTGTGGACTGCACTCCTGACCTAGCCACCAAGCCCCGAGCTGGCTCCCCTCCTCCCTAGGTGCACAAACAAGGCAGCCGGCCCCAGTCCAGAGAAAGCCCCACAGTTAGAGATTAGATCTTTCTCCATCCTGGTCTGAGGTTTTTGTCTTGACCAGATACAGTCCTATGCTTTCTTTCTCTTCCCTTTGTCTCTCCACTGGAAGGGGTCCCTCCCCTCCATGTCTACACGGACCATTTTATCTCTCCCAGTTTGCAGTCATCCATCTATGGCCCATAACTTTGTCCCGGTGTCTCCCTGGTAGCGATTCAGTCTCTTTCCCTCCCAGACTCTTGGGGTTCAAAGGCCTTTGGCTTCAACCCTTTGTTTGAGAGACGTGGGAAATTCGGATCCCCCTGCTTCTCCACCATGTTGGCCCCTCCCAGGAAGAATTTTTTTCTGTACATTGACTTTGCATCCTGTGACCTTATTTAATCTATTTATCAGTTCTACTAGATTTTTGGTGAGGCTTTTAGGGTTTTCTACAGATATATCATGTCGTTGGTAAATAGTGAAAGTTTTACTTCTTCCTTTTCAATTTTGATGCCTTTATTTACTTATGTTGTCTAATTGCTGTGGCTGGGACTTCCCATACTATGTTGAATAAAAGTCATGAGAGTAGACATCTTTGTCATGTTTCTAACCTTAGGGGTAAAGTTCTCAGTTTTTCACCATTGAGTATAATGTTACCTGTGGGTTTTTCACATATAGCCTTTATGATGTTGAGGTATGCTCCCTCTAAACCTACTTTGTTGAGGGTTTTTATAATGAATGGATGCTGTTTGTCAAAAGCTTTTTCTGCATCTATTGAAATGATTATATGATTTTTATTCCTCCTCTTGTTGATGTGACATATCACATTGATTTGCAAATGTTGAATAACATTTGCATCCCAGGAATAAATCCCACTTGATCATGGTGGATGATTTTTTAAATGTATTGTTGGATTTGGTTTGCTAATATTTTGTTGAGGATTTTCATATCTATGTTCATTAGAGATATTGGCCTATAGTTATCTTTTGTCTTGTCTTGTCTTTTTTTGTTGTTGTTGTGTCTATATCTGGTTTTGGTATAAGGGTAACACTAGTCTCCAAATGTATGTGAAAGATCCCCCTCCTCTTTTAGTTTTTGGAATGCTTTGAGGAGAACAGGCATTAAATTTTCAAATGTTTGGTAGAATTAACCTGTGAAGCTATCTGGTCCTGGACCTTTGTCTGTTGGGAATTTTTATTACTGATCCAATTTCATTGCTGGTAATCAGTCTGTTCAAATTTTCTATTTCTATCTGATTCATTTCTGGGAGGCTATATGTTTCTAGAATTTATCCATTTCTTTTAGGTTGTCCAATTTGTTGGCATATGATTTTTCATAATATTCTCTTTAATCCTTTGTATTTCTGTAGTGTTGGTTGTTATTTCTCCTTTTTTTCTTTTTTTTTTTTTTTTTTTTTTTTTTTTTTTGAGCCCTCTCTTTCCTCTCTTTCTCTCTCTCTCTCTCTCGTCTGGCTTTATCAATTTTGCTGATTTTTTTTTCAGAGAACCAGCTCTTGGTTTCATTTCTCTGTGATACTATTCTTTTAGTTTCTATTTTGTTTATTTCTTTTCTAATCTTTGTTATTTTTTTTTCCTTCTATTGGTTTGGGGTTTTCTTCTGTTTCTAGCTTTTTTTAGATGTCAGGTTAGGTTGTTTATTTGAGATATTTCTTGCCTCTTGAGGTAAACCTGTATTGCTATAACCTTCCCCCTTACAAAGCCTTTTGCTGTGTCTCAAAGATTTTGGACCATTGTGTTTTAATTTTCATTTGTTTCTATGGATTTTTGGATTTCTTTTTGACTTCTTGGTTTACCCATTCTTTGCCTAGTAGCATGTTATTTAACCTTCATGTATTTGTGGTCTTTCCATACTTTTTTCTTATGGCTAGCTTCTAGTTTCATAGTGCTGTGGTCAGAAAATATGCATGGTATGACTTTGATATTTTTTAATTTGTTGAGACTTGTTTTGTTGCCCTATATGTGATCAATTCTAGAGAATGTTCCATGTGCATTTGAAAAGAATGTGTTTTCTGCTGTTTTAGGATGGAATGTTTTGAACATATCTGTTAGATCCATCTGATCCAATGTGGCATTCAAAGCTGCTGTTTCCTTATTGATTTTGTTTCAATGATATATCCATTGATGTTAGTGATTAATGTCTCCTACTATTATTGTATTACTATGGATTACTTCCTCTAGGTTTATTACCTCCTTTCTGTATTTGGGTGTTCTCATGTTGAGTGCATAAACATTTACAACTATTTTATTTACTTGTTGGATCATTCCCTGTATAATTAAATAGTGTCCCTCTTCATCTTTTGTTATACTCTTTGTTTTAAAGTCGATTTTGTCCAATGTAAGTATCACCATTCCAGCTTTATTTCCACTTTTATTTGCATGATGACTACTTTTCCATCCCTTCACTTTCAATCTGTGTGTCTTAAGGTCTGAAATGAGTCTCTTATAGGAAGCATACAGACAGGTCTTGCTTTTTTATCCATTCTGTCACCATATGCCTTTTGTTTGGAGCATAGAGTTCATTTATGTTCAACATAATTTTTGATATGTATATATTTACTGCCATTTTTTTAACTTGTTTTATGGTTGTTTTTGTAAGTCTTTTATGTTCCTTTCTTCTCTCTCTTCTCTCATGGTTTGCTGGCTTTCCTTAGTGATAGACTTGGATTCCTTTCCCTTTATTTTTTGCATGTCTATTACTGGTTTTTGACTTGTGGTTATGATTAGGTTTGTACATAATATTTTCTGCATATAGCAATCTATATTAAATTGATGGTCACTTAAGTTCGAACCCATTTTTTACTCCTTTCCTGCCGCATATTTTAGGTATATGTTATCACACTTTATATCCTTTTAATTTGTAACTCCCTTGACAGGTGTTTACAGACCAGTGTTTTCTCTCTCCTGTTTTGCTAAATTATTTTTATTGTTAATATCTTTTCCAAGATCACTGAGATTTAGCATATAACATAGGTAAAGTGATACTATGTGATTATTTGAAATGCATGTTTTGCAAAATGATTACTATAATGTTTACTTAATACTTCCATCCCCTCATATAATTAGTGTTGACAAATTCTCTGAGCAGGTTTAGAATTAATAAATTCCTTTAGGAGAGTACTGTCCCTTCATTTCTCAAAGACAGTTTTTTGGTAAAGTATTTTTAGTTGGCAGGGTTTTTTTTATTTCAGCATTTTGGGTGTATCATCCCACTCTTACTTCACAAGAATGCATTGTAGGGCTGATTTCACTGGAGACTCCTGGGACAGCTGGAGCCAGCAGGTGCAAGAATGAGATGGGGGCCTGTGTGCCCAGGATCCTGCCAAGAATCCTGCCTTGCAATCCACCTGGGGCCTAGCTTCCTGGGTTGCTTGAAAAACACCCACTGGGTAAATGGGGTCTGGGTTTGTGGGAGCCCACTGGGAGCTTGCCAGGGATGCCTATGGGGCTCCAGAAGGTTCCTAGGGCTATGGGTGCTGGTAGGACTCACCTAAGGCTATAAAAGTCAGCCTCAGTGCTGGGTGATGATGGGCCATGTTCGAAGTTCAAGGTGAAGTCCAGCTCTCACTTTGCTCTCCTCCCACCTGGAAGGGGTCTTCTTTCTGCCAGCTGGGCTCCTGCATTGGTGCATTTGGGGGAGGGGTGATGGGGGTAGTGTGAATCTATTTTTCCCAGCCTCCACAAGACATCCTTTCCTGTTTTTCTGCTTCACTCAGGTGCCACAGATCTTCAGCTAGAATCCTTGATTCCTGGGAAGGTACTTTCGAAGTGGATCATTGTTCAACCTGATGTTTTTCAGTGGAAGGGACCAGTGGTAGAAATTGCTGTTATGCCGTTTTGCTGATGTCACTTTCTAGTGCTAATTTTATTTTACTAAAATTGTTTTCATCAGTTAATTATTTTTTCTATCAATGTATCAAAGGAGATATTGCATATGGTTATTTTAAATATTTTATAAAATATTTGATAGATATTTTATATATATTTGAGCATATAGATAATAAACACCTGTAAACCACCCTTAATTTTATGAGATAGAATATTTTTAATATCATTGCATCTATGTATTCCTCTCCAATCTTGTCCCCTTAATTTTATGTGTTGTTCATCATTATATTTAATTTTCTCATTTATCTTGTCACGTATGTACTTATCCCTATCAATAAACCATTTACTTTTTATTTTTCTAGACACTTAATAAAAATGATGTCATAGTGTATGTGATCTTCTCGGACTTGCTGTTTCTGTCCTACACTGATTCTAAGATCCATCTATGCTGCATGTAAACCTAGTTCATGTATTTCACTTCTGTATAATAATCTATACACCATCATTTATCTTTTTTACAGTCAATGAACATTTCAATTCTTTACAGATTTTTGCCATTGTGAACAGTGCTGACAAGAAAATGTGTGTGCATAAGTCCTGACACATGCATGTAAGAGTTTCTTTGGGGTGCACACCTATGAACAGAAGTGGTGAGCTATACAACATGTAAATGTCTAGCTTCAAAGCATAGTGGCATATTGCCATCCAAAGCGAATGAGCCCACGAGCAGTCTCAGACAGAATGGATGAGTTCCCTGTTAATCTACATTTTCATTTTTCATTCCAAATTTGACAATTTCATTTTTCCCCTACAAATCAAAGCAAAATAAAAGAAACCCACCCCCTCCCACCATGGCTTCTCATCTCAGTCAGAGTAATAGCCAATAACATACCTCTGTGATCTGTCTGGGCATTCTCTCTGGCTCCGTCTCTTACTCCTCTGTACTTGCTTCCTCCTCTCCAGCCACACAGGCCTCAGTAGTGTACTGTGAATAGAGCAAGCATACTCCACATTCAGGGCATTGCACTGGCAGGTAACTTTACCTGGAATACGACCCTGCCCAACATCCCATATGACATTCTGCTCTTCTCCGCATGATTCCTAGTGGCTTCCCAGATAGCAAGACTTTCCTGACTCTACTAAATCAAGTAATAACCAGAATTACAGTTATTCTTAGTCCTCTCTTCTCCTCTCCATTAATATTTTTATAGCACTTATCTCCATCTGACATGTTATACATTATTTTTTCATGTGTTTTTGGTATGTCTCCTTCACATTCTAACATGAGTTACACGATGGCATGGATGTTGACTCCTTTCACTGCTGTATATTTAATAACTGGATAACTTTCTGACACACATTCATTTCTCAACTAGAAACTGTAGAATGAATGAGAGATTAGTGATAATGAACAAAAAATACATTTATTTTCATTTGCAGATTTCTTAATCCACTGCTATGGGAATGGAACTGAGCCCTTTGTGATATGAAATTGATTCATTTTTCAATAAACATAAAGTATTTTCTTTGAATGGCTCACTTTTCTAAATACGTTAGAGATTAGCCATAAAATTTATTTAGTAGAAGGAAATATTTATATTTAAAACTGACCACATAAACATCCAAACAGGCAAAGTTGAACATTAACAAAATAATATTTGATTATCCCAATTTGTTTCTATTGAAGGACAGGTTATTTTAATGCTCTTGGTGAGAATACAAGTACATTTTTGCATAGAGATCACAGCCTATGCCATTTAATAGTATATTAGTTGTATATTATTTAATGTACAACTGTGTTATTCAAATTATAACATAATTAATTTTTGCAAACAATTTTCCAAGTATCATGGCAAATTACTCTCATATACTAAAAGTGTTTCCAAGTAAGTGCAACATTTTCACACATTCTTTTATATTTTGGACATATTATTGTTTGATGTATTTAGTATTTTACTGAGGCTCCTGTTTTACTGAGGTTCAGGGGAAAAAGTAGAATTTTGTGTTATAGTAATTGAACTAAACTCATTTTATAACTTTAAATTTTCCATCATTATTTAATTTTTTTGAGGTTTAACACTCTGTTTTTCAAAAAGGATTTAATAATAGTGACCACCCAACTTAGTTTTAAAATCAAATGTGTTGGGCACCTGGGTGGCGCAGTGCTTAAGCTTCTGACTTAGGCTCAGGTAATGATGTCACAATTCATGAGTTCAAGCCCCACAGTGGGCTCCCTGCTGTCACAACTGAGCCCGCATGGATCCTCACTCTCCCTCCCCTGCTTGTGTGCTTTCTCTCTCTCAAAAATAAATAAACATTTTTTAAAAGTTAAATGCATAAAAGGGACTGGGATGAAGCTCAGAACTACCTGAATAATTCTGCCTCTTTAGATTTCTATCTGCAGGGACTCATAAGCATGTGTCTCATTGTAGGAGTCAATTATTTTCTTTATTGTAATATTGTTGGTTTAGAAAATACATGCAAAAAACAGTTCAGCATCCTCATAGCTATGAAATAATATTGGGATATCCAGTTGAAATAAATATAAAACTAGGTCAGTTGTGGAAGGGCAGTATTCTTGATTTGTTAATGTTTTCTCCCTCTCTCCCTCTCCCTCTCCCTCCCCCCCCCATCTATACACACACACACACACACACACACACACACACACACACACACCAACTGGGGTTTTATCTTCTAAAAATATAGAAAAGTAGTATTTTTTTTTGAGACTGAAATACGAATGCTCTTTCTCTGTTAAAATATCTGTTTTGAAATCTGGTGAAATGATATACAGAATGTTGATACTTTCAGTGGAAATCCATCACACCTGCAATAAATGCTACAAATTGACTGTCTTGCAGTCAGACCCAGAAAAAAGATAGTTATTTAATAAACATAGTAATTTAGCCACCTGCAAGGTCTCAGCAAAGGCTATTTATAGTTGCTATTATCATTGTCCCTTTATGAACACAGCGAACACATTTATATTAACATTGTATACACACTTGTTAACTGAACTCTTCTGGGATCACGGTTTAAACCTTTTATGATGATTTGAATTTTTGTGATCAAATTCTATGTCTAACAAAGTAATGCATTTCTATTATTTTATGCTTACAAAATTCCTTATAAGAGTCTACGTATGACTTAGTATAGGCAAAATAAAATTAAAGAACTAATTAAAACTTAATTAAGCATAACTAATATATATGAAACACACAGGCATTTTCTCTCCAAATAACAATTTCAATAAAAAAAATAAAAGTATACAGGCAGTGATAGAAGGAAACACACCATACTAAAAGTTAACAACTTGCACTTTCCTGTTTGAATTATGATTGCAGGTTTACCTTCCTATTTTCAGATCACAACAGGTTTTTAATAGCAATTTATTCTTTAGATTTTGGAAATAGAAGACTGTACTTAATTTTATTTAGTTTTAATGTTAAAAAACATAGGTGATAAAGAGTCATATATTTCCTGGGAGAGTATATAGCACAGAAAATGTCAAAAGTCTACCCAATCCTAGTAGGATATTTGGAAGAGATCACTGTTGTAATAATAGTTTTTCAGTGGATTAGTATAAAATATAATACTTTTGACAATCCTCAGAATTTTTTCCAACACAAAGAAGAAGCTTAATAAAAACTGAAAAGAAATTAAAAATTGAATATCTTATGAACAAGAAATGCCAAAGAATTTTTAAAAATATAATCCTTCCATTTTATAGTAAACTACTTTAGTAGTCTAAATGGAATTATTCTTTTTAAAAGTGTTTTATTAGTAGCATCATAAAAGCAAAAAAAATCATTTTGTAAAATTTGAATGTGACACAAAGTAGAGAAAAAGTATTTCAAAAGTTATTTACAAAAAAATCAGTATTTTGTCAAATACATGGAGTAACAGCATGTTTGGAGAATATATACTTTAAATAGAGAATCGTCAAGAATAAAAATGTCAGTTCCAGTGAAATTGTTAAATTGAAACAAAGGGACAAGGGTAAGATGCAAGAAATTCAACTTATATTTTATTGTATCTTTGTTTTTATGTTTACTGGTATTAAATACCATTTGAAAAAGAATAGAATACTTCTGACACATCATGAATTTGGTGTCTTTGCTGATTATTAAAGTCTCTCCATACAGGCTTCACAGAATATAAAATGAAACACTAACAATTTATTTGAGCACTCTGCCCCTCTGTGTTGACACAATATTATTTCATTAAACAGAACCATTATCTTCTGCTGCCCTTTCCCTGACCTTCAAGTTTATCTTAATTTGTTTTAGATTTTGAAATGAAAGGAATGCAAATAAAAAAGATGTTGAAATATGGTGCTGAATACAGTGCATTGCTGTTTGCCTTCAATCTCTCCTTTATAAAGGTTTCCTGGGCCCAGGCTGGAGATATGTCACTTCTCTGACCTCTTAAAGCATTTGATGTCTTTTTTATTATTCATTCAGTAATTTTTTATTTGCCTTATGATGTTTTAATAATAAAATCATATTAGTTCACACAATTATTTCACATGAATTCATATGGGTCTGTACAATAACCTTTACAAAACTCCATGCTTGGAGAAATTAGGTATTGTTACCTACACTGTGAGGATGAGAAAATCGTTCACATACTTGTTCAAGGTCCATTGGTTTTTTAAGTGGCTGAGGCAGGTCTAAAGTCCAGAATTATTTTCTATTGTGTTACAAGACATTGCAATATTACTAACTCTTAAATTTATGTTGAACTTTGGAATCCCCAAGTGGGATGTTTAAGAACAACCACTTTCTTTTTTTTTTTCTTTTTTTTTTAACGTTTTATTTTTGAGACAGAGAGAGACAGAGCATGAACGGGGGAGGGGCAGAGAGAGAGGGAGACACAGAATCGGAAGCAGGCTCCAGGCTCTGAGCCATCAGCCCAGAGCCCGACGCGGGGCTCGAACTCACGGACTATGAGTTCGTGACCTGAGCTGAAGTCGGCCGCTTAACCGACTGAGCCACCCAGGTGCCCCTAGAACAACCACTTTCTTAATTTTTATCTACTTATTAAGTTTCCTTGTTTTTATCAATTACCAGAAAATATCTTAAAATTAGACTTTAAAATTGCCATCCCTATTTTATAGATGCAGAAACTGGTGCTCAGATTACACGACTAGCCTGAAAGTTACAGTGCCAAGGTTACAGAATCACTACTAAAATTTAGGTCTTCTCACTGTTTCCTGCACTCTGTGTTGCCTTTTGGTAGGGAATGAATGTAGTCATCAGTAAATCCCTCCATATATTGAATGTACACACATAGCAAATATTCCATAAGCTATGCATAATTTTACTTTAATGTGAAAGTACATTTTACTTATTCTATATACCTACAGATTCAGGGATATGTAAATATAGAAAGATAGAAACATAAACAAACCCTTGCTATTTTGCAAAGATTCATATTTTATTTCAGCAAAAATAAATAAATCGAATAGTTAGCAGCATGTAAGACATAAGTTAACTGTAAGGGAGAAAGAACACTAAGAGATAAGCAATTGGTATGCTTAAAGAAAAATTTACTGAATTAAATTGAACCGAATTGCTGAATTTAAAGTGTAAGTTACCAAAGTGTGCAATCCGCAAAAATAAGATTGTTTTTCAGACAGAAAATAAAGAGGCAAACTTTATTCACCATGTAAGGTGTCAAAGAGAAAGAGAAAATAGAAGAGAAAATATAGAAAGAAATAGAAAAAATAGAAGAGAAAATCATTATGGGTCAGTCGATAGTAATTCATTTTGACTGAAAATTGGTATCAGCTATTAAGATGATATTTTCAGTAGATGTTTCTTTAAGCCGTGGTATGTATATTAAAAAAAATAACCCTAGATTATTTCACAAATATTTACAGAGTGCCTATTATGAATGAATAAATGAATATTTCATCATGCTATCTTCATGTCTCTATAGTTTCCATTTGTGAAAGATGAGCTGATACTAAGTTTCGAGATAGGCGCTGTCCAACAGAGTAGGTACTAGTTAAATGTGGCTATAGGAATTTAAATTTAACTAAATTAGAAACAATTAAAATTTCAATTGTTGAGTCACACTAGCCACCTTTCAAGTATGATTGCCACCTGTGGCTAAGGCTACTATATCCATTGGTACAGACATAGTGCATTCAATTTATCACAGAAACTTTTACTACACAGCACTGATCTAAATCTTATAATTCTTCAAGTACTAGGAACCCAGCAATGCAAACTTCTGCTAATTAACTTGCCTGCATATTCACATGAAATGACTCTATTAAACATTTCTTTAGGAAAGTGTTTCTCTAGCCCTCTTTGGTGCAAAGAAGGGTCATCTCAGGGATACGTACATTCAAATTTTCATCAAGTACAATCCTATAATAGGTATGGATGCCTCAGGCAATCATAGCAGGAAGCCCCAGTAATTGATATATAATCTAATAACTCTTCTTGCACTAATAACATAATCATTAAGCAACTAGCTGTCCAACAGAGAGAATTTTGCTCAGTCAACAGGATCTGCAAAACAGTTATACAAACTATAATGTTGTAATCTTGGTTTTTAATAAAATTCTTGGAAGGCGGAGAGTCTGTGATACACATAGACATAAAACCACTGCATAAAGGAAAATCTATGGTATCTGCTAATTCTGACATACAGAGAATACAAAGTCTGGTAGCCAGCCACATGCCTGCATTCTTCCTGCTCACCATAAAATAAAGCATGCAAATGGCTTTATATACCTGTAATTATCTTCTAATCAGGTTTCCTATTCAAACAAGAAGATTAGAAACAGTATTTGCACAACTGTAAAGGGAACTGAAACTAATTACCTAGTTTCTCTTCTGAAAATATGAATAGATAACCAGAGTTTTCAACATATGAGAAATGTCAGCCAGTTGAAAGAGAAAGACCAAGATGAAGTAAAAGAAAATGTGACAGCAGAGAGATCTGAAATAGAGTAAAAAATTACTTTAAAAAATCTTTAATGTAACCAAATACAATCCAGAGAATATGATATCTACAAGATATGAAAAAGTTCTAAAAATGGAAGCATTGAACAAATAAAGTTTTAAGAGATAAAATATTTTTGTGTAGTTATTATATATGTGTAATGTATATTTGTGTATAAATAAAAACAATAAAGGGATGATAAAATAAAGCAAAAGAAATTATTCAGAACATATTAATCAGGAAATTGTAGGAGAAAATATAAGAGCATGAGAATACCTCATGTTTCAACATGTCATTAATAAAATGCTCAGAAACGTTAACAAAAAAAAATTGAATAAAATTACTACAGGAACCTTAAAAAATTTTCCAGAAGTAAACATAGAGATAAGTCTTTAGTTTGAAAGATACCCTCAAGTGATGTTAATAGTAACAAAAGAGAGAGAATCATAATTTGACATGTTCTTTTGAAATTTCAGAATTTCAAAGATAATGTAATGGATTTCATTAGAAAAGAAAACAAAACATCTCACCAAAGACATCATTAAGAAAATGAACAGGTAAGACAGAGACTGAGAAATATGTGAAAGACATATATAAATCAAAGAATTATATCTGAATAATAAAATTTAAAAACTAAAAATTAGTGGGGTGCTTTGGTGGCTCAGTCAGTTAAACATCCAACTTCAGCTCAGGTCATGATCTCACAGTTCATGGGATGGAGCCCTATGTCTGTGCTGACAGCTCAGAGCCTGGAGCCTACTTTGGATTCTGTGTCTCCCTCTCTGTCCCTCCCTGCTCATGCTCTCTGTCCCTGTCTCTGTCTCTCTCTCTTTCTCTCTCCAAAATAAACATTAAATTTTTTTAACTACAAATTACCAATAACAATGCACTGAAAAAATGAGCAAATAACTTGAATTGATAATTACTCTCAAAAGAAGATGGACAAATGGAAAATGAGACAGAAAACTGTGGAATTCTCTTTGAAATTCTCCTGCATTAACTTGTAGTGCCCACTCCCTCAGCTTTTTTCCCCTTTCTTTTTATCTTTATCTTCACAGGGTATGGAGTATGTGGTTACACTGTCTTGTGACAGCTTGTGAGAATCACTTCAGGTTGTCTGGGTGGTGGTGGTGGTGGTGCTGGTGCTGGTGCTGGTGGTGGTAGGTTTGTTTGTTTCTGTGTATCACCCTTTCTAATCTATTGTTTCTGATCTATCTTTTCTATCTTGTCCTTTCTATTACTGGCTATATAGATTCAAAACCAAAGTAGCTCAAATAAATTGTGTAGAAAGTAACAGAATTCCTCATGGTGAGTGGGGAAATTAAACAATAGAAAGACTCAGAAAAACTCACTTAGCAGATACATGAAGGGATACTGAAGAAATACTGTGTGTTCATGATTTTTTCCCAGTCATATAAATTAAGTAAAATATTTTCCAAGTGGTATGATTTATATCAGCAAAGTGTATTTGCTCCAGCAGTAGCCACAGACCAGCAGAGAGTTGAACTCCTCCAGTTAAGTTGTCAACCAAAGTAATGGAGAGGATGGTTATAGGATTTGGGGGTGTTTTACAATGGAGTTGATTCTAAGGTAGACAATATTGGAAAACATTAACCCTGAAAAATAAGTCAGACAAGTCAAGAATCTTGGAAAAAATAAAGCACAGGAAAGGACAAATAAGTAAGGATAAGATTACGAATTCAAAAATGAACCAACTATACTAAATAAATAAATCAAATCTAAAGTAAGATCTTCAAAAAAAGCATTTTTAAATTGCATACTTCTAAAAATTTTGACCAAGAGATAAGGAGAGAACAAACACAAAAATAACACTAGATAGAAAAAAAATTTACAAGTGAACGAGAGGACATTAAAGTGTCACAAGATGTTTCCACATATAAGTTTATTACACTAAATTATGAAATTTTATCAAAAGAAAAAGTGTAGCTCAAAAATCAAAACCCTGATCAGGCCAAAATAGGATAGAAGAAATTGAAGAGTCAGTTTATCACTAACATAACCATCATGCATGGATAATTACACAGTGAATTATATCAACATTTTAAATAATATCAATATTTAAATTAGTCCATTATATAAAAAATTGGAATACTTCCAAATTAATTATATGAAGCTAGCTTAATCCCACTATCAAGATCATGCAGAAAAATCACAAATATAAACCTTATCTGTGGTTCAATGTTATAATAGGAATGTACATACAAAGACTCTAAATATTAGTGAATCAAACAGAGCAATATATCAAAGCATTGATATATCTTGAGTCAACAGGGGTCAGCTTAGTAATGCAAACATTGTCAACATTTGGATACATAATAATGCTATTATGTACTATCTTAAAAGACTAAAAGATAAAAACCAAATTATTTAGCTCCATAGACGATACGGAAGATACAATATGGTTCACCACCAATACCTGATTTAATAAATTAAATTTTAGCAAGCAAATAGAATGGCACTTTCCTAATTTGATCACAGGCATTTATTAAAAAAATAACATTATACATCATCCCTAACAGGGAGATCCTAGACACTTCCATTAAAGAATCCTAATAATTGGCATCACCAGAGGTGTATTAAAGAACATTCTATCCAATATGCAACAATATAGACTTGTGCTGTGAATTAGATATCGGTAGTTTCTTCCCATTCACACTTAAATCACTTTTGCATTCTGATGACTAAATGTGTGATATTACATTAAACTTCACACATCTCTGTGTAATCTACATGGACCAATAAAAATAAGAGCAGAGCAAAAGGTCTTGATTTGATATTCACAGTAAAAGCAATCCTACAATGCAATGCTTATTTCAACTGTGAATAGTGTTTGTCCTCTGTGACTTGACATACATTACAGTGGGTTTTAACTCCATTCAAATAAACTCCTTTTAAGCATGCTCCTATGCCTCAGCATTAGCTTCTACTCCTTACCAGTCTCTGAATACACCAAGTTTATTCTACACAGTTTAGGGACTGTATCACAAAACTAAACAATAACAACACATTTTCTTCTATTCTATATGGAATTATTTTACCTTTTATTTTTTTTTTTACCTCAAACTAGATTGATTCATTGATAAACATTTACTGAGCTTCCACTGTAGGTCAGGCTTTGGACTAATTGCTATTGATACAAAGGTTACCAAGTCTTAAAGTAATACAGTTTCATGGTGGTAGAATTCAAGTAAATTGATAAAATGTAAAGCAGTGGAATAAATTATATATAAGAGATATAAGCATAATGCTATAGAAGCACATAGAAATTTCAAATACATCCTCTCCATGCTTAACAATACTTGGTACACTAGTGAATATGGCTGTTTTAGCTTAGCAGCTACCAACTACATTTGCACACTTAATTCATATCAGGAATCTAATCTTCCACAGAATATGTAATAGGTTCCTTGAAATTAAACTGGAAATGTCCTAAACCCGACCTCCACCTTTCTCAGTTTTCCCTAACTCATTAGATGCCACCAAAACATGAATATTCACTGATTCTACTTATTCACCACAATCAGATTTATACTATCTCTAATTGGTTCTACCTCTACAATATATCTCCATATATTTGTTTTCATGCTATCCACCTGCCACTTAGTCCTAGCCACCACCAGCTTCAACCTTGATTTTCTAATGGCCAGCAATCTTATCTCCATGTTCCCACTTTTAATCCCCAGCCATTCCACAAACATACACCCCCAGCAGCCAAAGGTCTGTTTAAAATACTTTAATGCTTAAAATATCGAATGACTATCCATCACATTTAGATAATGCCAAAGTTATTACCATGCCCTACAATGGTATTATTTGACTAAACCTACCTCAGGAAATTTGTAATATATGTTCTTCCTATTTGGAAGTTTCTTCTTTGAGATATTCTTATGCCCGGTTTTTCCTCATCATTCTGGAATCAGGCGTATTATCTTCTGAAAGAGGATTTCCTTTTGCCCTAATCTCTATCGTACCCTTTGATGTTCTATTCTATTATCTTGTTTTATTTGTTTTTATGATACTTTTCTGAAGCTGATGTGATCTTAGTTTTTTACATAATTGATTATCATCTGCTCTCTCTAATTTATTATTCATGGTACTTAGGACATTGATGAGCATATTATTCTGGCTCATTGGTTAGCTATCTACTATTTACTCTTCACTTACTTAGTGCCATGCATTTAAATCTCACTAGGATGGAAAAGTAGGTTTTTTATCTTAATATTTCCAAAAAAGAATCCCTGATACATTATCCTCCTTTGTATTCTCCACATATACTTAAATGCTTAAAAAAAAAGTGTCTGGCACAGAGGTGTCCTGTTTGAAAACAAACAAAAATTTATTGAACGAATGATTAAATGAATAAGTGAATGACAAGTCTCAGGATATAGCTTTAACGATTGTACAGATGAGTACAACTTAGTCAAAGGATCATTTGAGACTAGTCATTTAGGCAATGATTAATTTTAGTTTTAATTTTTCTTAACTCTAATATCCTACAAACATTTTAAAACAATAAGAAAAGTCACTATGAATATCAGCTGCTCATATATTTCCATGTTCCCTGTTGATTCTCATCTTTATGAAAGTATAAATTTAAAGGAAAACTATATAGCTTTACATTATTTTAAAACACGATTTAAATATAAAATATAATTTAGATAGCTTTATAATTCTAATTCAAATAAATGTGCAACATTTAAGAGTTGTACCAGAAGATTAATGATGTATGTTCATGGATATTTTGGTTATTAGTAATATTCAATACATTGAATGACATTTAAGTATACATCTTCCTTTCTTATAGATTTTGTAGTCTTCCTTATTTCCTAATATTAAATTCTAAAATTACACAAGTTAATGAAAGGTTATAAACATTTTTATGACTCTGAGTATCTTTGATGACTCTTAATATTGCAGCAGGTATAGAAAACATAACATAAAATTTGTTGCATCCCTAGGAAAGTATCTGGCATATGGTAAACATATAATAAATGTATAAGTATTTTACTAAAGAGTGAATGCTGTCTAAATTGTTTTCCACAGACACATGCTGATTAATATTTCATATTAATATCAATTGATATTTTTAGATTTTCCAATTCAAAAGGTGATGGATTTTGCTACATTTGGTCAAATATTTTTCAATATTGAATATTTGATTCAGTAGTGTCTCTATACATGGCAAATGATGCCCTGCCCTGAAATCTGCATTTCTATGCGTATCGTGTTTTACAGTGCCCTCTTCAAGTTTTTCTAGTTCATTTCCAGTGACTTAGGCTAGTAAAGGCCAGCAATGCCACCCATGCAGGGTAGTTCAGGACCAGACTTCGTCCCAAATGGATCCCAGTGGCCAAAAACTGCCTATCAAGATAAATTTTCTACACCATTTTCTCTACCCAAGACTACTTGTAGTGTAGTCATCTGAGCAGGTTACCCTGCACAAGAACTGGAACTGGTATGGCTCTGTCCCAATTTATCCCCTTTGGGTCACTTTTTTTATTTGAGAGAGAGAGAGAAACAGAGAGAGAAAGAGAGAGAGTGTGTGTGGGTGGAAGGGAGGGAGGGAGGCGGGGCAGAGGGCAAGAGAGAAAGAATCTTAAGCACACTCAGTATAGAACTGAGTCCAAATCAAGAATCATATGCTTAACCAACAGAGCCACGCAGGCACCTCAACTTTGGGTCACTTTTTAACCATGCGTTAGGTTGACCAGGTACCCTGAAGATCTCCAGTAATCATAACTATTGGGTTATCCAAAACCCAATAGTTGGATAGCCCCACGTTCTAGGAGAGTGGTCTGGTAAGTAGGGCATTCCCATCAGGTAGCCTGGTATTGAATTTACAGGACTAAGTGAGATTGGGTCACCAGAATGGTGCAGACAGTCTGCTCTTGGGTGGCTCTCACTCACATCATTCACAAGATGAGTTCAGAGCTCTGAATTACCAATGGTTCAGCAAACTATCTTGCTCTTAAGCTGTGTCTGGACCCACGCATCAACACTTGTTCATCCATATAGAAATAATGTTGCCATATCCAGTCTACAGCACCCAGGGGAGGCTAGGGTGGTAGCAAGCACCCTTTTTATCGTGTGTCCTTCAAGTTACAGTCAGAGAAGTCACTCCAACACGTCTGTTTCCTCTGTATGATATGGTAGGCAATCCTTGTGGAATGGTCATGATTACTTCCTCTGAGGGCTTTTAACACAGTTGCTCTGCAAGTCGAATAGTCCCTTCTGATCGACATCGTCGCTTGCTTCAAAAGAGTGGTGACATCATTAATCCATGTCTAAAGTCAAACTGGAAGAGACAGACACTCTTCGCCCAAGTGGCATCACTTTTCACACTCAATTCTGAGTACCTCACTATCTTCCCACTGGTGTTACTGTATAGAAGACAGGTCAATACTGAAAAAGAATATACTCTAGGAATGCAGTCTTTGGGTCTAAAGTTCTCAAAAGAAGATACAGTTTATGCTACAAAGTACCAAATGATACATTTAACACTACCAGAAAAGGAATTATTGTTCACATCATATTGCAAATGCTAAGTATGTTGCATTTACTGTCATCATCATGAAGTACAGTTGTAACTGTGAAGAGAGTAATTGGAGGCCAATATTCAGAGGTGGTACAAAGGATAAGTCAGTATCAAGAATAATGATGCTTTAAGTAAATGGTATTAGGAAACTTCAGAGGCAAGAATTTCTATATTGTTTCTGTATAAGCGGGGTCCAAAGAACCATGACATTATGAGAAAAACAGCATTGATAACCTTTTTTCCACAGTGGAAATTATGGAATTAGTTAAGAATGGCACCTTTGATGGTACCTTTGAAGAAAGAACTAGTTAATGGACTGCAGAGAAACAGATTGTGTCTGAATGCACAATAAATAATATGCAAGTAGTTCTTCCCTACCATTTATCTTATCCTTATAAAATACTCACTATACCCAACATGTAACTACGAGTTTAAAACAAATTTTATATTAAATTTTTACATTTTTATATTTTTATATTAAATCAAATTGTTTACATAGATGGAGCCCTGAAAAAAAATTGCCTGAGGTATCACATACGAAAGAGGGCCTCTGTTCCTATTACTTCTAAAGTTTTCAATTTTCTAGTCATTTTATTTCAGTTAACATTCTTTCATTGAGAACTCATGAACTAATGACATATTTTGTTAATTTGAAGAAAATTATAGGCAACCTCATGAATCCAACTTAAAGCCAAATGTTATACTTAATGGAATTTGATTTAATAATATTATATCCATGTTGATTACATCCTAAAGAACTACATGCTGTACGAATGAATAATTTCTTTTCATTATTTATCTTACTATTGGAAAATAGGAAGACATCTAAATTTCATTTTTGTTTTAATTTACATCCAATTTAGCTAGCATATAGTGCAATAATGATTCCAGGAGTAGAATCCAGTGTTTCAGCCCCTACATATAACACCCAATGCTCATCCTAACAAGTGTCTTCCCTAATGCCTCTTGTTCATTTAGCTCATTCCCCCACCCACAACCCCACCAGCAACTGTTTTCTATATTTGAGTCTCCTATGTTTTGTACTCCTCCCTGTTTTTATATTTCTGTGTATATCCTGCAACTTGCTGAATTCATGGATCAGTTGTAGCAGTTTTTTGTTGGAACTTTTTCATCTGCAAAGAGTATCATGTCGTGAAAGTTTGACTTTGTCCTTGCTTATTTGGATACCTTTTATTTCTTTGTGTTGTCTGATTGCTGAGGTTAGGACTTTCAATGCTATGTTGAGTAACAGTGGCAAGAGTGGACATCCCTGTCGTGTTCCTGACCTTAAGGAGAAAGCTCTCAGTTTTTCCCCATTGAGGATAATATTAGCAGTGTGTCTTTTGTATATGGCTTTTATGATTTTGAGATATGATCTTTTTATGCCTACTTTCTTGAGGGTTTTTATCAAGAAAGGATGCTATATTTTGTCAAATGCTTTCTCTGCATCTATTATTAGGAGGATCATGCGGTTCTTGTCCTTTCTTTTATTAATGTGGTGTATCACATTGATTTGCAGACATTGAACCAGACCTGCATCTCAGGTATAAGTCCCACTTGATCATGGTGAATAATTCTTTTAATGTATTGTTGGATCTGGTTGGCTACTATCTTATTGAGAATTTTTACGTCCATGTTCATCAGGGAAATTGGTCTAAAGTTCTCCTTTTTAGTGGGGGCTTTGTCTGGTTTTGGAATCAAGGTAATGGTGGCCTCATAGAATGAGTTAGAAGTTTTCCTTCCATTTCTAACTTTTGGAATAGCTTCAACAGAATAGGTGTTAACTCTTCTTTAAATGTTTGGTAGAATTCCCTTGGAAAGCCATTCATCCCCAGGAATCTCTGTTTTGGGGAGATTTTTGATTATTAATTAAATTTCTTTACTGGTTATGGGTTTGTTCAAATTTTCTATTTCTTCCTTTTTCACCTTTGGTAGCTTATATGTTTCTAGGAATTTGTCCTTTTTTTCTAGATTTCTCAATTTATTGGCGTATAATTGTTCATAATATTCTCTTATTGCTTGTTTTCTACAGTATTGGCTATGGTATCTCCTCTTTAATTCTTCATTGTATTTATTTGAGTCCTTTCCTTTTTCTTTTTAATCAAATTGGCTAGTTGTTTATCAATTTTGTTAATTCTTTCAAAGAACGAGTTCCTGGTTTCATTGAACTGTTCTGGGTTTTTTTGTTTGTCATTGTTTTGTTTTTCAATGACATTGATTTCACTTCTAATCTTTATTATTTCCTGTCTTCTTCTGGTTTTGGGTTTTATTTTCTGATCTTTCCCAGCTCTTTAAGGTATAAGGTTAGGTCGTGTATCTGAGACCTTTCTTCCTCCTTTTGGAAGGTCTGGATTGCTATATACTTCCCTCTTATGACTGTTTTTGCTGCATCCTAGAGGTTTGGGGCTGTGGTGTTATAATTTTAATTGGCTTCCATTTACTTCCTCTTTAACTTAAGATGTAATTTAGTCTTCAAATGTTTGTTGTCTTTCCAAATTTTTTCTTGTAGTTAATTTCAAATTTCATAGCATTGTGGTCTGAAATATGCATGGTATGGTCTCGACCTTTTTGTACTTGTTGAGGGCTAATTTGTGTCCCAGTATATGATCTACTCTGGAGAATGTTCCATGTGCACTCGAGAAGAACATGTATTCAGCTGCTTTAGGATGAAATGTTCTAAATATCTGTTAAGTCCATCTGGTCCAGTATGTCGTTCAAAGCTATTGTTTCCTTGTTGATTTTATATTTAGACGATCATTCTGTTGTTATAAGTGGGGTGTTGAAAGTCCCCTACTGTTATGGTATTATTGTCAATGAGTTCCTTTATGTTTCTGATTAATTGATTTATGTATTTGGGTTCTCTCACGTTGGGGGCATAAATGCTTACAATTGTTAGATCTTATGATATAATGCTTTCTTCATCTCTTGTTACAGTCTATTTTAAAATCTAGATCGTCTGGGGGCGCCTGGGTGGCGCAGTCAGTTAAGCGTCCGACTTCAGCCAGGTCACGATCTCGCGGCCCGTGAGTTCGAGCCCCGCGTCGGGCTCTGGGCTGATGGCTCAGAGCCTGGAGCCTGTTTCCGGTTCTGTGTCTCCCTCTCTCTCTCTGCCCCTCCCCCGTTCATGCTCTGTCTCTCTCTGTCCCAAAAATAAAAAAAAATAAACGTTGAAAAAAATAAATAAATAAAATCTAGATCGTCTGATATAAGTATGGCTACTCTGGCTTTCTTTTGGTGACCATTAGCATGATAGATGGTTCTCCATCCCTGTATTTTCAATCTGAAGGTGTTTTAGATGTAAAATGGGTCTCTTGTAAACAGTATAGAGATTGATCTTATTTTCTTATCCATTCTGTTACCCTATTTGATTAGGGCATTTATTCCATTGACATTTAGAGTGAATACTGAAAGATATAAATTTATTGCCATTGTGTTGTCTGTAAGGTTGGAGTTTCTGGTGATGTTCTCTGGTCCTTTCTAGTCTTTGTTATTTTTGGTCTTTTTTGTTTTGTTTCATCTTTCCTCCCCTCAGAGAATCCCCTTTAAAATTTCTTGCAGGACTGGTTAATAGTGGTCACAAACTCCTTTAACTTTTGTTTGTTTGGGAAACCCTTTAGCTCTCCTTCTATTTTGAATGACAGCCTTGCTGGATAAAGAATCCTTGGCTGTATACTTTTCCAATTCAGTATGTTTACTATATCCTGTCACTCCTTTCTGGACTGCCAAGTTTCTGTGTATAGACTTGCTGTGAACCTGATCATCTTCTCTTATAGGTTAAGGACTTTTTTCCTTTGCTGCTTTCATAATTCTTTCCCTGCCTGAGCATTTTGTGAATTTGACTATTATATGCCTTGTTATGGTTTGTTTTTGTTGAATCTAATGGGAATTCTCTGTGCTGCTTCATTTTGATTTTGTGTCTTTCCCCAAGTTAGGAAAGGTTTCTGCTATGATTTGCTTACATAAACCTTCTACCCCTTTTTCTCTCTCTTCATCTTCTGGGACAGCAATGATTCAGCTGTTATTCCTTTTTAATGAGTCACTGAGTTCTCTAATTTTTAAATCATACTCATTTGCCTTAGTTTCCATCTTTTTTTCTGCTACATTAGTCTCCATAATTTTGTCTTCCACATCACTGATTCGCTACTCTGCTTCATCCATCCTTGCTGCCATGGACCTCATTCTAGATTACAGCTCAGTTATAGCATTTTTATTTATTTTTTTTTTTTAAATTTTTTTTTTTAACGTTTATTTATTTTTGGGACAGAGAGAGACAGAGCATGAACGGGGGAGGGGCAGAGAGAGAGGGAGACACAGAATTGGAAACAGGCTCCAGGCTCTGAGCCATCAGCCCAGAGCCCGACGCGGGGCTCGAACTCACGGACCGCGAGATCGTGACCTGGCTGAAGTCGGACGCTTAACCGACTGCGCCACCCAGGCGCCCCAGTTATAGCATTTTTAATTTCAACCTGACTATATTTTATTTCTTTTATCTCTGCAAAAAAGGATTCTATGTTTTTTTTCAACCCTAGCTAGTATTCTTATTATCATGATTCTAAATTCTAGTTCTGACATCTTGCTTACATCTGTGTTGATTAAGTCCCTGGCTCTCGTTTCTTCCTATTCGTTCCTTTGGGGTGAATTCCTTCATTTTGTCATTTTGGAGGAAGAAAAAGAATCAATAAAATTAAAAATTAAAATTAAAAAAACGCAAAAAATCAAACAAAGGAAGCTAGATCCTAGGGGTGTTTTGGTTTGGTTGTTGAAAGAAGCTTGATAGAATAGAGAAAAAATGGAAAGAAAAAAAAAAGATTTAAAAAAGTAATAAAATGTTTTAGAAGTTTTTAAAATGTATAGAATAAAATAGAATAAAATGAAATGAAGAAGGTAAAATAGAATAAAAAATAAATTTACAAAAAAATAAAAAATAGAGTAAAAATTTTTTTATAAAAACGGGAAATAAAAATAATTTTTTCTCTATATCCAAGAATAAGAAAAGGAAAAGAAAAGAAAAAAGGAAATAAGAAAAACAAATAGATGACCCAGTGAACAAAATGAAATACAAATGAAATTACATCCAGTTTCCCCTAGAAGACAAACTATGAAGCACTTTATAGTCCATACACTAAGCAGGCAGAGAGACTTGTGGTAGTCCTCTTGGGCTTGGTTGGTGCAGTTGAATAGGGCTTGGTGTAATGGCTCCGTTCTCCACTAGGTGGTGCTTCTTAGCTTACTGGAGTGGATCTGTGTGACATACCTGTGCATGTATGTGCATGAGCAGGAGAGGGAAAATGGCATCACCCAGATTCTCAGTCTCTAGCATGAGAACCCCGTGCTCTCACCAACTGGCAATCAAGCACCTTTCCTTTCTCCAGCTTCTGTCCACTACCTACTCCTACACTGTCTGCATCCAAGCTGTCAGCCTTCAAGGTGCCACCTCCCTCCTGAATTTTATCTCAGATGAGCTGTGCTTCCAAACCCCTCATTCTGAGGGCCCTGCGGCTTGGACCCACTCCAACTCTCTAGAGAAGGGTCTTGTTGAGCAATGAATGGCCAGGTGCCAGCCTGCCGCTGGGATCATTCCTGCGATCATGATGCTATAGAGGCTGAGAGATTGTGGCTGGGTGCTGGGTGCCCCAAAATAAGTTTGTTCAATTGCATGGAAGTAAAGGTTCAGGGATTTCATCAGGATTCACTGCACCCTCACATCTCTGTTATAATACCAGCAATTGGGTTATCTGGGGTCTGCTGGGACCTTTGCCTGTTGGGAGGCCGTATAGCCTCTACCACATGTCCTCCTAGCAGGGGTACCACATCTCTCCCTGTGGCCAGCAGACCCCTTTGACCTCGGTGCCTGCTCCTGGGGATTGCCCTTACCACTACAGCACCACCAGGTTTTGAGCTGCATAAATTCCAATGCTGCTCTACCCTGTTTATAGAGTCCTAATGATATTGAAACCATCTCCTATCTCTTTTCTCCCTTTCTTGTTCAGTCACTTGTCGGTGTTTCCACTCTTTCTCTTTCTCTCCAGCTACTCTTGGGGGGGAGTGCTTCTCCTGTACTCTCCCTGCTTTCTCTGTCCTGTCTTCTCAAATACAACTCCCTACCCTCTGCAGCTTCTCTCTCTCCCATTTCCCCTCTCCACACCACATACCTCCCTAGTTCTGTGGCTTAAGTTATGCAGATAGTTGTGTTAATCCTCAGATCAATTTTCTAGGTGTGCAAAATGGTTTGGTGTTGATCTAGCTGCATTTCAGGGATGAGAGAAGCAGAGAACTTCCATGCTGCTCCACCATCTTGGCCCCTCCCCAGAAACCATCTAAATTTCTAAATAGCTAGGTGATGGAATTCATTGTACAACCAATTCTGGACACCTATTTTCCAGGTAACTATTAGATCAGGATAGCAATACAGAAGATGCTTATGGTATAATTTTTAAAGACAATTTCACTCTAAAATATATCAAACTTACCAAACAACATATAAAATTCTTTATTTACGAACAAAAAGAGAATCTATTATTCAGCTTCACTATATATTACTATGAATTCTGAAGTCTTTTTATGCCCTTATCATACCTCTTATCCTCTACGAAGAAATAGATGTTCTCCTAAACCTAATATTAACATTTCTTTCATTTTTATATCTATGTATTTCTAAACGAAATTTATGTTCAAGAATGTATAAGTTCTATTTGCCTGGTTTTGTCATTTTTATGTGGTATTCTTCTGTGATCTTTTTTTCCTCAACAACATATTTGGTTTAGTTCTTGATCCATATTGATATTCGTAGTTACACTTCCATTTATTTTAATTTTGTATAGTATTATGTAGTACGAATACATGAAAATATGTTTATTCATTTAGCCATTAAAGGACATGTAAATTGTTTCCAGGTTTTGTTATTACAATCAATGCTGCTTTAAACATTACTGTACATGTCTCTTAGTGCATAGTGCTCAAGTGAGAGTATCTCCTTGATTATGTACCTAGGAGGGAATTGCTAAATTATAAGATATGCACCTCTTTAACTTTGCTTGATTATGCCAAATTGTTTCCAAAGTACTGTGTCAAATAGCATACTCACCAGCAATGACTGACAGTTCCCATTTTTTCACTTTTTTTTTTTTACCACTTGTTATGGTCAGAATTTTTAATTTTTGTTTATTCTGATGGTTATTTAATGTATGGTTGTAAATGATACTGGCCATTTCCCTAAGCATAATGACTCTTCTGTTTTTTACTCCTTAAAAAATAATTTCTCGATAATTTTATATTGTTGGAATTTCTCCTTTTTGGTAAGTGGTTGTTTAAAAAATTCTTCCTACTCTCTGCTCCTCTTTTTTTTCCCTTTATATGCTACTCAATACAATATAGCTAGACTGTTTAAATCTTTGTCTATGATTTGAGTATGAAATGGTATACCACTGAACTTTGAACTTGCATTTCCATGCCTACTAAGGAGATTTGTTGCTCTTATCTGGTTTATTTTGGGTGGTCCTCGTTACTTTATAAAATTTTATTTAGGGTTTATTGTTACAAATTTTTAGCTACTCTCCATTTACCTTATGAAGCCTTAGTCTGAGAGAATTTTAATGCCACTGAATCCATTAATCTTTTTATTAGAAGTTTGGGCATATTTTATCTTGAGGATATTAAAATATTTTCCCTTGGCCTTTCACATTTAGATCTTTAATCCAAAAGGCAAATAATTTTGTGAAGGATGGAAGATTTGTTCAATTTCATTTTTTTCATATGAATATACAATATGGTCAACATTTATTTAAAAGTATACCTTTATCAAATAGCAAAATAAATGTATACCTAATGGGCTAAATATTTTCAAATACAGGTCTATTTTTCTATTTTTCCACCAATACTGCACTACCACATCATTAGAATTTATAATAACCTTTGATAATGGCTAAAGTGAACTGGTAAGAAATACCCCATCATTAGAATTTTATAATAAGCTTTGAAAATGGATAAAGGGACTGGTAAAGTGAATACTCTGCTTTAGAATTCGCTTACCAATTTCCACAAAATATTAGGAACTTGCTTTGGATTGTCTTGTAAAGAAAAATCAACTGAGGAGAATTTACATTTATATATACCTATCCTTTATACTTATTTATCTTCTTGTCATTCAACACAGTTCATTATTTTTTCCATGAATATTTTCATGGAGTGAATGATGTAAATCTTCCCTGATTTTTCAAGAAAAACTTTGAAACAGAAACAATAAAATGACACCTTGAATTCACTGAAAGTAAACAGAATGTCAACATAAGTTCACAGGTCTAGAGGTTAATATTTTTCAAAACAGGAGGTGTAAGAAAGATATTTTCAGACACATAGAAGCTGATATAATTAATCCCCACCAGTACATAGTATTCAGTTTTTAGTTTTTAGTCTTTACCATTTAAAAATACTGATTTTTTTTTCTGGCAGAAAGAAAGTTATCCCAAATGAAAACAAAATAAAGAAAGAAATGCAGAAGTCCAGCTAAGTGTACAGTAAACCTAAAATAATATTTAAAGATTAAAACAATAAAAAATATTTTGAGGGGTTGAAAATATATGTAGAAATGTAATTATATGGCAAATATAGCACAAAATGCAGAAGAAGTCTAAATGACATTGGGTATGGATGACTTTTTAGACATGACACCAAGATACCATTCATGAAAGAAATAACTGATAAGCTGGACTCATTAAAATTAAAATTTTATATCCTGTGAAAGACACTGTAAAGAAAATGAGAAGACTAGCTACAGATGGGGAGGATATATTTAGAAAAGACACATCTGATAAAGAATTGCTATTCAAAATACACAAGTAACTTTTTTAAGATTCAACAATTAAAAAAAACAACACGATAAAAAATGAGTGAACCACCTAAACAGACACCTCACCAAAAATGATATATAGATAGCAAATAAGCATATGGAAAGATGTTGCACATCATATGATATTAGAGAAATGCAAATTAAAAGAGCAAAGAGATGCCACTACATATCTATTCAAATAGTAAAAATCCAGAGCACCGGCAACACTAAATGCTGACAAGGATATGGAGCCACAGAAACACTTATTCACTGCTGATAGGAATGCAAATGATACAGCCCCTCTGGAAAGAAGTTTGGCAATTTCAAACAAAATTAAATGTACTCTTCCCATACAACCTAGCACTCATACTCCTTGGAATCATCCAAATGAGTTGAAGGATTATGTCCACACAAACACTTGCATAGGGGTTTAACAACAATTGAGAAAACTTGGAAGCATCCAAAAGGTCCCTAAGCAGAAAAATGGATGGAAAAACTGTGCTATATCCAAAGAATGGAATATTATTCAGCAATTTGAAAGATATGAGTTGTCAAGCCATGGAAGGACACAGAAGTCCTTAAATATATATTAGTAAGTTAAAGAAGCCAGCCTGAAAAGGCTACATACTGCATGATTCCAACTATGTGACATCCTGGAAAAGGCAAAACTATGGAGGCAATAAAAGGATCACCAGATGCCCAATCATCTCAAAATTTTTAAATAAATAATAAACTAAAAATGTTAAGTAGTTTGTACAGAGGGTTTTCTGGTCACCAATTCATTCATATTGAGAGAATAATCCACATTTTTCACTAATCTTGGAGCAAATGATTCCACTCTTAGTCATCTCTCCTATATGCACTCTCATCTAGGGCTAGGTATGTAAATTCTGTTTCTGTCCAGTGCACATTTCTTATTTCAAGCTCCATATGTAAAAGCTATTGCATGGTCAATGTGTGTTTTATAGACTTATGTATTTTATAGGCTTTTAAAAATCAGTATGTCTTAGAATTCTTGAGTTTCCTCCCAGTAACTTGACCAACCACAAGTTTCACCAAAATGATAAATAGCACTTCTGGTCCCTCTATTTTTCAGTTAAAAATTGCCCTTTATACTTCTCTTTACACCCCACATCTACTCCATTAACAAGGTTGGTTCTTTCTACTTTCAAAACATTGAAATTCCTGCCAATTTACCCAACTTATCCTGTGACCATCTATCAAGCCTCATATTTCACTCTCTGTTTCATCAATTTTAGAAGTATGGGCAGAGTTAACAGGAACCACTGAGGCATACTGAAGCATGTGGAGGCTAAAAAATGCTGGAATCAGCGATCTACCTAGCCCAAAAGGGGATAAAGTGTTGATGGAAAGTGTCTGAAGAGAGCTGGAGTGTTAGGAGAGCACTGCTGGAAAAAAGCAGAGCTCTTTATTAGAGGAACGTAATTACCTCACCAGCAAACTGTGGCACGACACCGTGAACAAGAATACATACTCCACCATCATTCTCCACCAATTTGCTGATCTCCTGAAAGTATTCCTCATTTTAGGAACCATAACAGAACTGAATAGGCAGTTAAAAAACAACTTAACACAATAAGGAATTTATTTGAAAGAGCCTCCTGAGGCACAGAGCAAGGCGGAAGGCAGATCCCCAAAGGCAACAAAAATAACCAGCCAATATATCTAGTTTTACATTACCTCCTTAATGAAATATAGAACAAACAATCTTTTTATTCAACAGTTATGTATTGAATGCCAACAATATCCCTGGAACTCTTGCACACTGGAGACATAGTGGCAAACACAACAGATCACATGCCTTCTCTCACTGAAACTACATTCTGCTGAGGATAAAAACCACTGAACAAACTAACAAATAAAGAAGTAATACCAGGGTAGGCAATATTTAGTGACATAAAAGAGGTGTGGAAATTCAAGAGGGTATTTGAAGGAAATGTGGCAAGAAAGTCAGACTTTGAAAACCGGAGGGAGAAACATTCTAGGCAGAGGCAATAGCAAGAACTAAATACTCTCAATGTTTTGTAGAACAGATGAGTAAATATTATTTTTTATATTAGTTGAACTATTCTTTCATAGCTATTATTTTATAAAATTTTCTCATTAGTAAAATATTATTATGCCTAATCCATAAAATATGCAAATATATTTAGCATGGTGTCAGTCTTAGAGTAAGAGCTCAATAAATAGTAGAGTTCTCTATTATTTATTAGTGCTTTCTTCATTATTGAAATTATTTATTACATCAAGGCCAAGGCTATTTTCACTGATATACAATTGTCTTTTAAAATATTTAGACAGGAAAAAAAGAAAGAGGGCAATATTATTAATTACTTCATAATAAATCTGTACATGTAGCTGGAGGAATATTATAAAAAGTATTTCCCTTGCAATTAAATTGAGTAGTTTTCAGAAAGATAAGCCAGGTCACATGCATTTAAAGAAACAATATGGGTGGAAATATTCAGTAGTATCTCTGTTGCCGAACACAAACAATCAAAAAATCAATTCCAGGTGTAATCAGGCATTCACATTAATTGGTAACACTTAAAACTATACCAGTATTCTTTTACTGCAAAGTCCAAAATTATCTTTGTTATAAAAAAATACATTTTTTATATCACAAGACCACAAAGAAGTCTGTGCTAACCACTGAAGCATGTATTACTAAAAACCAGTTATTCTTAGTATTTTCCCCCAAATGCACCTATATTCTTCTCCTGACTCTTCTTACTGTTTTGCTTTTTTCTTAATGTCCCAATATAATTTTTATTCATTTTTATCTTTATCTCACTCTATTTTACTCTCACAGTACTTTTCTAAATTACTTGGATTAGCCTTATTAATGGTTATAGCTTATAGACTAAATTCATACAAGAGTGCCTACTCTATGACATGGATATGAATTACATGTTGTTTGTTTCCTCAATTAGTTTATGATCCAATTATATATAATGTGAAATCTTTTCCCTGATGGTCAAATGATCCTTCCTCCTATTCTATTTTGCAATATTTCACTTCGGAAATATCCCTCTGAGTATGTAAGAAATGGATATAGTGAAATAACATGAACTTGTAAAAAAAATTGTTAAAATTTTTTCCTAAGGTCAGTTTTCTCTTTTACTGCCCACTAAGCACTCCATAGCTATTATCTGTCATAATCTAATGCTTATGGTAACATTATGAGATAGATACCTTTATTGCAATTTTACAGATAAAAATGCCGAGGACTTAAAAAAGCACGTACCTCGACTGAATCAGTGCTAAGAAACAGAAAAGTTTAGATGTGTATCTGTGATCCATCTAGACCCAGAGCCCATGCACTTACACTGAGGCTCCCTAAGAAGAAATGCATTCTTTTTTTTTTTTTTTTTTTTTTTATGAAGTTTATTGACAAATTGGTTTCCATACAACACCCAGTGCTCATCCCAAAAGGTGCCCTCCTCAATACCCATCACCCACCCGCCCCTCCCTCCCACCCCCCATCAACCCTCAGTTTGTTCTCAGTTTTTAACAGTCTCTTATGCTTTGGCTCTCTCCCACTCTAACGTCTTTTTTTTTTTTTTCTCCCTTCCCCTCCCCCATGGGTTCCTGTTGAGTTTCTCAGGATCCACATAAGAGTGAAACCATATGGTATCTGTCTTTCTCTGTATGGCTTATTTCACTTAGCATCACACTCTCCAGTTCCATCCACGTTGCTACAAAAGGCCATATTTCATTTTTTCTCATTGCCACGTAGTATTCCATTGTGTATATAAACCACAATTTCTTTATCCATTCATCAGTTGATGGACATTTAGGCTCTTTCCATAATTTGGCTATTGTTGAGAGTGCTGCTATGAACATTGGGGTACAAGTGCCCCTATGCATCAGTACTCCTGTATCCCTTGGGTAGATTCCTAGCAGTGCTATTGCTGGGTCATAGGGTAGGTCTAAGAAGAAATGCATTCTTAACTATGAAAAGCAGAAATGCCTGGCACATGCACAAATTTCTCTAAGAGTTCTAGGAATGTTTTATCTTTGTTTGGATTTCTGAAGTATTAATTCCTTAAGTGTTCTTTAGTGGTGTAATGGATGCAATATGCAATGTTAATTATAGACAGAAGTCCCCAGAGTAATTACTCCATAATTCTCACTCTAGTAAAATAAAAATAACATATTATTATCTTAGGTTAATGTTTAATTCTAAACATCCATAGAGTTAACTTATCAACACTTGGATTTTTATGTTTAACTTCTTAAAATAAGCTAAAGTATAAACTGCCACTATTTTCTCAAGACTGGAAAACATGATAAAACTATTTTGAGATTAATCACTTGCAGAGATTATATTTAAAATATTCTTTCATTGATCTTTATGCAGCTTCCCAGTTAAATTATGGATTTTCTGTGCACTGGCTTTACAGTTAGACTTCATGTTTTCAGGAAGAAGCTTATACACAGTATTATGTATTTATGATTTTTCAGTTTGCTTAGATTATATATATTATGTTTTATATTTAAGCATATTTTCAAGAGCTTTTCAAATATTCCTAATTATTTGGGGGATGAAGAATATGTCTTTAAACAATAACAAAAAGTCGCTATTTGAGAATCTGTTAAGAGTTAAAGAAATGTGTCTTTTGGAGTGCACAGAAGCAAGAACATTGAGAAAAGAGAAGAGCAACAATTAAGAGACATAAAGCTAAAGTACAGCTTTGTTCCTAAATTTTTTTCATGTTTGTTTATTTTAAGAGAGGGGGGCATTTGGGGGAGGGACAGAGAGAGGGAGAGAGAGAGAATCCCAAGCAGGCTCTGCACAGTCAGCACAGAGCCCCATGTGGAGTTCCCTCCTACCAACCATGAGATTACAACCGGAGCTGAAATCGAGTCAGTCACTCAACCCAATGAGCCACCAGGCGCTCAAAGCACAGCTTTGTTCTTGATGATAGCCAAACAGGCTACAGTTTACTGAATGAGATTATGCTAGTTCTCTACACAGAGGATACTGATGTGTCAAATATGGCAAACATGATTTGGTGGCAAAATAAGGAGCTATCCCATGTTATGACTTTAAAAAAAAATATTTGAGAGAGAGAGAGAGAGAGAATAGAGGAGAGGCAGAGAGAAAGGGAGAGAGAGAATACCAGGCAGGCTCCGTGCTCTCAGCACAGAGCCTGACATGGACTCCCTCATGAAATGTGGGATCATGACCTGAGCCAAAATTAAGAAATCATATACTTAACCGAATGAGCTACCCAGGTGTGCCCCCCCACCCCATGTTATGACTTCTAAACTTTTGATCATTTTGTTTATTAAAGAGTAAAAATACTCTTTCTCCAATTTTTTTGAGAATAACTGTTCAAGATTTCACTTATTCAAGCAGATTTTTTTTCAAGCTTTTCTCCAACCATGTGGAATGAAGTTGATTCCAATGAGTAAGTTCATCGTTTACCCACAGAATTACTCATATCCATAGTCTCTATCATCTACTCCCTGACTTAAATATAATAATGGCTATTCAGTTCAAAAAAAATTATAATCAGAATGATTCTAACATTGTTCTGGAACTGGTTAGATAGTTGTGAAGTAGCCTTGGTAACAGCATGGTCTACATTATACCCAGTTATTCAAAAGACCAAGCCAAAAAGGATGGGTCTCTTTGGATACTTATGTGAGTGACATTCCCAATACTGATAAAGCTAATGAAACTGTCAAGAAAAACTACTAGTAGCTTCAAAACACGATAATCCCATAAACAGAGCATATTATTAGGCCAGTAAGGCACTAGAAGATGCATCTTTCCTACTTTTGCTGGATATTACTGGTTTGGACAATCATGGCCAGATAGTCTTCCATTATTCAGTGCCTAACAGCCTCTTATGAGCCCCACCCCCACACAAACATGATATCTGAATTGCTCTCAGCACTTATTATATAATTTAATTTTTTTTGCTTTATCTAGTATTTAGATATTCCCTAGCTACTTCAGAAAACTACCAATGGATGATAGGAGATGGTATTTCATCTTGACTTTATACTGCTCAAAGTTAAGTGTACATAAGTTGCAGTGGACACAGAAAGAATGCTAGTAGAATACATGCTTCAAACATAATGTTTATATACTACATCAGTTCAGAGATTCAAAAAACCAGGTTGAGGTAGTAGAGGAGATAACAGAAAGATCTTCTCAACAATGAAAAATTAATGAGAATCCTTGTACAATGAGCTGCCTTAATTATGAAAAAGAGATTTGCCAAAACCTTAGCTGACAGGTATGGCAAATGAAGAAAATCCCCTATGATGCAAAACTAGATCTGTTTAGCTTTAGGTTGATAGTAATTAGATTTTTTTCCTGCTTCTTAGGTCAAATTGTTGAGTTAGAAATTGAGTGAACTTGGAAAGAGAGATATTTAGATAGATATTTAGATAGAGAGAGAGAAATAGATCACCATTCTAACCTCTAGAGGAGAATGTGGTCCAACTGACACCCTGTCAGACTCTGACCAGAGGACCTAACCTAAGCCATGCCCTGCATCCTGATCAAAGAACCATGAGATAATAAATAAGTGCACTTTAAATTGCTACAGTTGTGATCATCTGTTTTGCAGCAATAGCTAATTCAAGAGCCATTTTTAAGAAAATAATATGATATTTGAAATGAAAAATTAGATTTAAATGATTTATTGTCATTTAGAATCAGGAAAAAAGACAACAAATTACTAAATTTAAGACACTGGCAAATGTCGCAAACACCTCATTATGCAGAAAAATAACATAATTTAAAAAATTTTTTTAATGTTTATTTATTTTTGAGAGAGACAGAGACAGAATGAATGCGAGTGGGTTGGGGAAGAGAGAGAGGGAAGCACAGAGCCTGAAGCAGGCTCCAGGCTCCAAGCTGTCAGCACAGAGCCTCATGCGGGACTCAAACTCATGAGCTGTGAGATCATGACCTGAGCTGAAGTCGGATGCTCAACTGACTGAGCCACCCAGGAGCCCCCATAATTTTTTATTAATTAATTACTGACCCAGCTATTAAAATTCTTCCCTCTACATCTTAAAATATTTTTTTAATGTTTATTTATTTTTGAGATGCGGGAGGAACAGAGAGAGGGAGACACAGAATCTGAAGCAGGCTTCAGGCTCTGAGCTATCAGCACAGTCCGACCCGGGGCTCAAACTCACAGACTGGGAGATGATGACCTGGGCCAAAATTGGGCGCTTAATTGACTGAACCACCCAGGTGCCCCCGTCTACACTTTAAAATATAGAAAACTGGTGATTATCAGAAGGGAAGTACCCAGAGGAATGGGTGAAATAGGTGAAGGGGATTGAGGGTATACCTATCATGATGAGTACTGAGGAATGTATAGAATCACTATCCTGTACACCTAAAAGTAATATAACAATGTACATTAATTATGTTGGAATTAAAAAAACAAAAACAAAAAACCTCTTCCGTCTACATTTCGTTCATAATCTCTGATAACTTCATGTTCGATATTAATTTTTTACACACTGAGAGGAAAGATAATTCAGACTTCTGTGATCAAATTTTTTTATATCATTGCTAATATAAAGCTTCATGTTGGCTTAATAACTTGTTATAAGTGATGTTTTGGATCAAACTTGAAGTGTGGGGCGCCTGGGTGGCGCAGTCAGTTAAGCGTCCGACTTCAGCCAGGTCACGATCTCGCGGTCCGTGAGTTCGAGCCCCGCGTCGGGCTCTGGGCTGATGGCTCAGAGCCTGGAGCCTGTTTCCGATTCTGTGTCTCCCTCTCTCTCTGCCCCTCCCCCGTTCATGCTCTGTCTCTCTCTGTCCCAAAAATAAATAAACGTTGAAAAAAAAAAAAATTTAAAAAAAAAAAAAACTTGAAGTGGAATTAGCTTATTTCATATATCTGATGTTAGATTTTAGGGTGTCTCAAGTGAATAATCTGAAATACTCTGAGTTGACAATGATCATCAACCAGTTTGTTGTTGATGTCCTGACTGCCTTGGTTTATTACTATGTATTTTATGTTATCTGTGTTGATGTATTTTATGTCAAATTAACAAGAAATATATTTTTTGACAGTCTTAATATAGGTATTCCTTTTCATTAATATAATTTTTAAAACAAATTATTTAAAATGTTCCTCTTTGTAGTTTTTCAAACATTATCTTTTATTTATTTTTTTTAATATGTGAAATTTATTGTCAAATTGGTTTCCATACAACACCCAGTGCTCATTCCAAAAGGTGCCCTCCTCAATACCCATCACCCACCCTCTCCTCCCTTCCACCCCCCATCAACCCTCAGTTTGTTCTCAGTTTTTAACAGTCTCTTATGCTTTGGCTCTCTCCCACTCTAACCTCTTTTTTTTTTTTTCCTTCCCCTCCCCCATGGGTTCCTGTTAAGTTTCTCAGGATCCACATAAGAGTGAAACCATATGGTATCTGTCTTTCTCTGTATGGCTTATTTCACTTAGCATCACACTCTCCAGTTCCATCCACGTTGCTACAAAAGGCCATATTTCATTTTTTCTCATTGCCACGTAGTATTCCATCAAACATTATCTTTTAATTGATATATTAAATGAATTGGTATTTTAATGAATTTTCTCAGCATTTTTCCTTTTAATGAATTTATGATTCCTGTTTTTTTTTCTTTTTCCTTGTTGTAATGAGCTTTGCAATAACACAATAATGTTTTACTAATTCATCTTCACCACCTTGTTTTATATTACATTAATTATATACCTGAATTTCCTTCTGCTATTTACCAAATAAACTTACATATAATAAAATACAAGACCTTCACAGGTACCCACATAAGGATTCTGTAATTTCTTACTTGTTTTATTGAAATATTCTAAATTAGTTTCTGGAAATCAGAATTTTTCTTTTAGAAAGTAAATAGGGGCCACAAAAGAGGCCTGGAAAAGTAAAGGGTTTTAAATCCTAAGCTCCATTGCCTTCTCTTTACAAGGACTCTGGGGTCATCCATAGATTGACTGTCTCTTTTGTGACCATCCCTGATCCAAACTAATGAGACTTAGAAAGGCCTATGTCCACTAATATCACTAGATCAATAACAAAAAAATCTGGTACCCTATATAAATACTGGGGCAGTAACAAAATGTGGTTAAGCAGCAAATGGGAAGAAAGCAAAAAACAAAAAGCAAACAAAAGAACTTTCATTAAGTGGTAACCATATACATGCAGTATAATGGAACAGTAACATATTTTATGCTAAACTCAACAATAGTTTGGAATGAAAATGAGCTGCTGCTTTAATAATCATTAGAAGAAACATAAAATTAAATGTTTATTTGTCAACTGTGTGGGAAATGATCATAGTCACTTAAAGCATATAATTTATAAGATTTAGTCAAACATCATCAGAGAAAAACTCAAAGACTCATTTTTTTTCTTTTTTTGAATTTTAACAGATATTAAATTCTTTTCTGGCAGATGAACAATAAATCATATGAATTTAATTCATATTAATGTTAGAACATAAGTACATTTAAAGGTTTTTCAAATATTTTTTAATGTTTCAAAGTTCCTTAAATAAGTTATTTGAAAAGTCTATTTAAACAGATAATAATTGGCATAGTTCTAATTTTTAGAAAAGTTATTCTACATCTATGTTAAAGTTTGAAAAATAGTTTTATTTTGGTAAAATAAGTTTTATCCTAAGAATTATATATATTAAAAAATTTCTTAAAAATTTAACTGCATTGATGGATTCTAATAAAAGCAATAATAAAAGTTTTGATCATGTTTAAATATTCATGCTTCTCCTTTTCCACAGTTGAAAAAAAAATTATATTTGGGGAAATAGACAAGGTTGACCTCCTTCCTTCTCCACAAAGTACTTCTAAATATCCTAGCATATTTTGACACCTCATCACCCATTGGTGAAAGTATGGGTTGTTTTCCAGGTTTTATATATATATACATATACATATATATACATATATATATACATACATATATATATATATACCTAATTCTTAAATGTAAATGATTGTATATGTTAATGATTATCAATAAAAATAGTAAAAATGGCATTAATTGTGTTTAATAAATCAAGTTTTTCAACTTGATAAAATTAATGCCCCCTCAGAGGACTCCTTCTTATTCAAGTTACTGAAGCCCAAAGTCTTCAATTATTAACAATGTTATATGCTGCTAATAAATTATTTTCTGAAAAATATTTTCAGTCAGATATCTATTTACAGACAATATAAATTATAAATTATTAATTATGATATACAATTATATTGTATATGTTATAAATAAATATGTATAGCTACATAGTATCTTATTTTTTCTCAGTATTTGAAAGTAAAGAGTAATCTTTTATTTGCAGCAAGCCACTACTGAAAGTTTTATATGGAGCTAAAAGTTTTAATCCTCTCACCTTTTCGTTTTATTTGCAGCCTGTCAAATTAGTGCCAGTTAAAAATCACCAATTGACAATTTAGGAAAACAAATTCCTTATACAGTTTCTATCACTGAAGATTTAGTTAACCTTCATGTGATCCCTTTAAGAGAATTTCTACACTGAGATCTTCACTGAGAAAATATAATTTAGAGTGAAAATAATGGATAAAATGGTGACAGATGACACTGAAAATAGATTTGAAATGACACAATGTCTGTTGTGAAACTGTGATTTTTTTTCCTGTCAAGTCTTTATTTCCTAAAGAAATATGGCATTTTCATGATGAGTCCAAAGCTCATTCATAATTTTATTTATTTTGACTTAGAAATATTAGCAATTGAATTAAAATTTCAGATTTTGACTCAAGCTCTATTGCCAGATTTCAAAAAAAAAAAATGGCATAAAATAGAGTGTTGTGATTGTCACTTCTTTTAGATTGAAAGCATGTAATAGACCAGATCAGCCAAGAAGTAAATAGTCATTAAGTAGTTCTTATATTTAGGTAGATTAAGCATTAAGATTTACAGAGATATTTCAGGAAAGATGACTATCTTCAGAGTAATAAAGGCCTTTCAGTCCGAGTTATGTCACCAGAGCCAGCAGGGAACAGGTGAAGAGTGCTCGCTCCTGTTACTCCTCCAGTGGCATCTGATCAGAACAGTGTAATGAATTAACACAAAGGCACGTATCCACCTTGTCTGAGCTAGTCTTCCTTCAGCATCCTTTCCTGCAAGAAAGTCTCAGAAGCTCAGGACAGGAAAACATGAAAACTCCTTCTGGTGTCTTGTTTGGGTTTTTCTGGACTTGAAGAAACTATAGCACACAATATGATTATTTTATTTTATTTTGTTTTGTTTTACAATTTTTATTTTACTCTATTCTATTCTGTTTGATTTGATTTGATACATATACAGAGAGAGCCAGGGAGAGGAATAGAGGGAGAGGGAGAGGGAGAGGGAGAGGGAGAGGGAGAGGGAGAGGGAGAGGGAGAGGGAGGGAGAGAGAGAGAGAGAAAGAGAGGGAGAGAGGGAGAGGGAGAGTGGGGGAGAGAGGGAGAGGGAGAGTGGGGGGGAGAGTGAAAGTGGGGGGGGGGAGAGGGAGAGAGAGAATCTTAAGTAGGCTCCATAATCAGTGCTAAGCCCTACACCAGGTCCAATCCCACAACCCTGGGATCACAACCTGAGCCAAAATTAAGAGTCAGATGCTCAAGTGATTGAGCCACCCAGGTGCCCCCACAGCAGACACTATTTAGATTAATCTTCCTCTTTCACCACAATGATTGTTTGCACCAAGAATGTTTAGGGTTCTTATAGTCAGTTATTAAAAATAAAATTAGGGGCGCCTGGGTGGCGCAGTCGGTTAAGCGTCCGACTTCAGCCAGGTCACGATCTCGCGGTCCGTGAGGTCGAGCCCCGCGTCAGGCTCTGGGCTGATGGCTCAGAGCCTGGAGCCTGTTTCCGATTCTGTGTCTCCCTCTCTCTCTGCCCCTCCCCCGTTCATGCTCTGTCTCTCTCTGTCCCAAAAATAAATAAATGTTGAAAAAAAAATAAAAAATAAATAAAAAAATTAAATTAAATTAAAATTTCTTAGAATATCATGTATGGACCTTCATCATAAATTACTGGTTCAATTTTTGAAACTCACCTTCAGCTACTCTCCTATAGAAGTCCTAAATACAAGCCACTCTGTGGTGTCTGTTCTGCAAAAGGTCATGTTTTCTTTTACTTCTGTGACTTTCTTCTTCTTCCTAGAAAGTCTTTCCAAGATTCTACATCTGGCTAATTCCTAGTCATCCTTCAAAACTTATCTCAGACATCATAATTCCTGAAATACCATTGTTTTCTATGTGACAGTGTGGGTTAGATGCTCTTCCAATGCATCTTTGCAATAATATATCTTTATATTTCTCCATGTTAGCAACTGTACTGGGTGGTAGTTGATAATGTGTAAGTAATGGAAGCATAGAGATACAGATTTGAAAGAGCATCATTTTTAGATTAAGGCTGACCAGAATTCCATTTTTCCCCTGAGTGTGTTTTATTAAGCAAGTTAATTAATCATATTTACTTTTTGTTTCTACAATATGAGGGCTAAATGTTTATTCACTAAAAGGAAATTTTGACAATGATTTACTACTTCATGAATGTATTTCCATATATGTATGCGTATATGCGTATATATACTTCAGATTATATGTGTGTGTGGAGACAGAGAGAGACAGACTGACATAAGGGGAAAGAGAGAAGGAGGGACTGTTTTAGGGCCTGGGATTAGAAAATAGATTGATTTAAACAGGGTGATTTGGCCACCTGACCATTAAAGGACAGTTACGCAAAGAAATTTTATCCTAAATTTGGAAATGTAAAACTTAAAAAATAAAGAGAATGGATGAAATAGTAATCTAAGATATTATGACTAAATTGTTGGAGTAAATGAGCAAGAGTAAATTGTTCTTTTCAAAGAGATTTCTGAGGGTGATACATTTCAGATGATGGTAAATTCAAGAGATCCATCAGAGTGGTTCACTTAAGTAGAATGGAGGCAGCTCTCTAGTTATGTAAATTTACCCACTTCAGTGAATGTAATATATATAATTCTGTAAAATGCATGTTTTATAAAATAACATATCATTAAGATTTCCATTATCAATATTAATGAGAGAATATACACTATCAGATAAGTATATGTGCTTCATAATTTACTCTATCACTTTAATACTTACCTCATTTCCAAGCCCCACTATTGTAAATCACATCATTGTTTCATATTTATGTATGTATAAACATATATAAATGTAGATGTAAACATTTTATGCATATGCATCATTGCTTATAATGTCATTATTTATAATATTGTTTCTGTACTGTGCATTATTTATACTGGACAGAATTCCTAAAAATGTAATTTTTGAAGGTAAAACTGTATTAAGATTTAAGAACAAATTGTCAAATGTCTTTACAGATAGGTTTAAGGTATATACAAATGTAATCGCACTGGTATAGAATGAGAGTAACTCTATGCATTACACTTTTCCCATCAATGATTCATATTACTTTTGGTCAATTTGTGGTTACGTGACTGCTGAATTCATTACTTGCTTATAGATTATATGCAGTTTTCAAGAACTCCAGTTTCTCTTATTTTGAGACTCTTTCTACTTCATAACTATTTTATCATTTTAATCTCTATTATTTCACTGACTGTATTTGGAGATGTGACGATTAAGGTTAAATGAGGTCATATGGTGGAGCCCTAATCCAATAGGACTAGTATCCTCCTAAGAAGGACTCCTCTACACACACACACACACACACACACACACACACACACACACACACACAGTATGGGATTCTATGGCTTAACCATTAAAGGATAGTGATGCAAGGAAATTTTATACTAAATTTGGAAATCTAAAATTTAAGAAATAAAGAGATGAATAAATAATAATCTAAGATATTATGATTAAATTGTTGGAGCAAATGAACAAGCACACACACACACATACACACACACACACACACACACACATTTACAGGAAAGGCCACGTGAAGACACAATGAAAAGGGAGACACCTGCAGCCATGGAGACAGGTCTCACCAGAACCCTACCATGTTGGCATCTTGCTTGGACCCTGGCCTCCAAGAACTGTGAGAAAATAAATTATTATTGTTCAAGCCACCCAGTCTGTGGTATTTTGTCTTCTGGTAGTCTAATCAGACTAATTGAGTATACAATGAAATTCTTCCTTACTCTCTTCCAGTCCTTTAATACATTTACACAAAGACAGAAACTGTTGTTATTTTTTAAAGTATTTCAGACATATTTGTTGCCCATACACACACATCCATATCTTTTCATCTTTTTTCATAGATAACAAAATACTATATAAACTGTTATACATTGTTTTTTATAATAGTGTTGTGATATTGTGATTTTTAAGAAATATATATTTGGGGGCACCTGGGTGGCTCAGTCAGTTAAGCGTCTGACTGGGGCTGGGGTCATGGTCTCAGGGTTTGTGAGTTCAAGCCCCACATCCGGCTCTGTGCTGACAGCTCAGAGCCTGGAGTCTGCTTCAGATTCTGTGTCTCCCCCTCTCTGTCCCTCCCCTACTCATGCCCTGTCTCTCTCTCTCAAACATAAATATTAAAACAAGGAATATATATTTGGTCTTTGTCCATAGTTTCTAGCTCAGAACTCTCAAAACTCTTGGAATTTCCTGAATAATAAAAGCAATGGGAGCATCTTTTGTTATAATATTCAGCCTCTTGTCCTCAGTTCCTGAAAACACTTCAGAGCTATAAAGAGAAACACGTGTCATGTTATTAACAACAAGCCCCTTTCCACCACACCTGGGTTTATGTGAGTGAGGTAACTTTTGGAAAGAAACTGGGGATGGGTCTGGTTGCCAGGGAAACCCGACACAAATAGCTGGAACTTTCAGTCCCACCCCCTGATTTCCAGGGAAGAGAGAGATCTGGAGGTTGAATCTATCACAAATGATTGATTTAACCCACTGTAAATCATGACTAATCATGACTAATGATTCATACCCACTTTATTGAAAGCCTCCATAAAAGGACAGGGTTCAGAGAACATCAGGGTGGTGAACACATGGAGATGTGGGGAGATGGGCATGCTCAGAAAGGTCACGGAACTTCTGTGCTTTCCTATGACCATTCCTGAGTTATATCCTTTTACAAATAAACTGATAATCTATTAGGTAAAATGTTAATCTGAGTTTTGTGAGCTGCTCTAACAAATTAATCAAACCTGAGGAAAGTTTCATGAGAACCTCTGTTTTACAGCCAACTTGGCCTTGTGACCTGGTAAATAATGTCAGAATCGACATTGAATTTTCGGACAACCACATGGTGTCCAAAGAACTGTTAGAGCATTGCTTGGTGGTGTAGGGAATCCACCAATACACACACACTGGAACTGGGTCCCAGAACCCCAAATAACCATATAGATTAGCCACCTTTCCTAACAGCAAAGAGCTTTCTCAATGACTTTTAAATTGCATATGAATCCATCAAAATTTATTTATCCATTTCTCTAAAGATAAATTTTATTTCCAGCATTTCACAACTAAAAATTTGTTATACTGCATAGCTTTTATATATGCCATTTCCTACTTTGAAGTATATCGGCATAATAAATTCTTTAAAGGGGAACTGCTGCATCAAAGAGCTTCAGCACTCATTCTGTGGATAGATATTGCCAACTATTCTTCCATATGGCATGATATTAATTTATACTTTTCCAGAAATTTATGAGAATTATTATCTCACACTATCCAAGACATGTGCATATGCACATATACCTATACACCTACACACACACACACACACACACACACACACACACACACACACAGTTACCAAACATTTGGGACTTTCAAAATATAAGTAAAATGTAATGGTTTACTATGGTTTTGATTTATATTTTTATTACTTTGAATAAGATGGAACATTTCTTTTATAAAAAGCTGGACACTGGCTCATTTTGAGCACACTTTTATTTCCTTGCGTTTTTAAATATGCTATTCATTTGGGGGTGTCTGGGTGGTGGCTCAGTCTGTTAAACAACGGACTCTTGATTTCAGCTCAGGTCATGATCTCACAGTCATGAGATTGAGCCTGTCAACAGTTCCTCACTGAGCATGGAGCCTACTTGGGACTCTATCTCTCTCCATCTCTCTGCCCCTACCCCACTCTTGTGCATGTGCATGCATGCATGAACATTCCTTCTCTCTCTAAACAAAAAAATTGAAAAAAAAAAGCTATTCAACTGATGCCTGCATAAAACATTTTCAAAAAGACTGATGATAATCTACTATTCTTTTCTTTGTGAGTTCCTTGGCCTTTGTTGTCTGCTTGTTCATTTTTTTAAAATAAATTTCCAGCAATTTTACTAGAATATATCTTACTTTTTGTTTACTCCAAATTGACTTTCCCAGTATGTAGGACGCTCCTTCAATAAAAATTTTCAACTGTTTTTATTTCTTTTTTTAAAATTAATAATTTTTCTTGATATATAGTTGTTAGTGTTTGAGCTGTTTGTTATTTTCTTATCAGGACTCTTAGTATACATGTGTTGAATCTTCCATGTGTAACTTCTCTATTTGTCTTATTTTTTACAATACCTTTAATTTCTTTTAAAGTTTTCTTCTTTCAGTTTCTAGTCTCTTAAAACATTTTTTATTTAAAATATTTGGTTTTTTTCCTCATTTATTCTTTATTTCTGAAATTTTGGGGTTTTTTTACTAAACATTTATTGAATTTTCCCATTTTCTGATTTTATGTTTCCATTTTTGTCGTGTGTTTATATCTTCTATATTAACTTTGCCTGAATATATTTTAATCTAATCTGTGAGCATATCTTTCTGAAGACTTTTCATAATCTGTAAGGATGTTATGCTGCTTCCTATTCTTTTTTTTAATGTTTATTAATTTTTGAGAGAAAGCAAGGGAGAGAGAGAGAGGGAAACAGAGAGAAAAAAAAACATAAGCGGGGGAGGGGCAGAGAGAGAGGGGGACAGAGGATCCTAAGCCTGTTCTGCTTTGAGAGCAGCAAGCCTGATGCAGGGCTTGAACTGATGAGCAGTGAGATGGTGACCCGAGCCAAAGTCAGAGACTCAACCAACTGAGCCACCCAGGAGCCCCAATTTTATTCTTTTTCTTAAAATACTTCTGAATGGAATTTGCAATCATAATCATTTTCTATCCTTTATTGCTAGGTTAGATTTTTCTTGAACCTTTTCACTTCTCTAGAAACCAGCTTCTGTAGTATTTGTGAAGTGACTAGAAATGTGGTTTCCTATTTCCCGGTATCTCCTAGCTCTGTTTATTTTCCCCACTCTTATGTGAATTTCTTTCCTTGTTGCTATTCTATCTCGCTTAATTCGG
The DNA here is from genome assembly GCF_022079265.1 of Lynx rufus. Taxonomy (NCBI): domain Eukaryota; kingdom Metazoa; phylum Chordata; class Mammalia; order Carnivora; family Felidae; genus Lynx; species Lynx rufus. The sequence continues at coordinate 60,052,266 of NW_025814867.1, forward strand.
ACAATATTTCCAGCCATTTCTCCTTAGCTTGAGGCTAGTTACTGGATTAGGTTATTTTTCAATGTTCATGAAGCCTAGTTGCTTCCAAATCTTCAGACATTGTTTAGTATACCTGGCATTCATCCAAAACTTGGAGTGGAGATTTTCCTCAGTTGATTTTGCTATTCTCAGATGGTCCCAATGACTTTCTTGGTGAAGACCTGTATGGTATTCGGAGCACTCTTCTCTTGCACCTTTTACAATTTGCCTAATTCTGTGATGATTTAACTACTTAAACTTATTTCTAAGTTCTCTTACCTCAGATTTTAGTATTTACCCTTGTCTTTCATCCTCTTTTCTGACTTCATCCATTTCTACATTGTGGAATCGTTTCTCAGCTGCAATCATGTCATTACTTTTTTTTTTAATGTATGCAAAAAAATATTTGGGTTTAGTTTCTATTTTCTCCTTGGAAAAAAACTTTTATTGTTTTTTTTCTTTTCCATATAGTTAGCAAAACATTTCTAATAAATATTCTTTGTTTATGGGTTTTTTGTTGTTATTGTTCTGATAATATGTTTGTTCTGATACTATGTTGTTAAAACTCTGATTTTCAAAGTAGTACCATTTGCATTGGCTATGTTGTCACTGGCTACCCTCCATTTCTATGTTGTACATTGTCAGTGGAAAAGGACACATCTTGTACATGCTGGCTGTACTTTTCAATACAGTTTCATTAAATTTCTACATTTTGCAAAAACATTATTTTCAGGTCCTTAGGTAAATTACAAATATTTCTCATTGCTGTCCTCAAAGGATAAAAACAATGGCTTATCTGGTACCATGTTAGATGAGATGATTTTGGTAATTATCTTATAAACTGTATATTTGAGAGAGTTGTGTGCCAAACAAACATTTATTGAATACTTGATTTGCACCTCCTGGTAAAAGATCAATACTGGATACCATAGGGAAAAGCACAGAAAATGTCCTGGCATTCAAAGATTTTATATTATTTAGAGAAGGGATACATAAAAAAATACATTGGAAGCTAAGTTATACTTCAGAGAGCAAAAAGATACTTGGCGAGAAATAAAGCATAGAAAGTATAATAGGGAAACCTGAAAGTGGAGGAACGATTGCTCTTTTACATCAGGTGGGCACGAGAAACTCTCAGTAGTGGATTGAAACTTGAGCAGAGACTGGGAAGAAATGAAGGCGTGAACCACATGCACAACTGGTGAGGGTCTACAACGTAGGAGTCTAAATGCATATGGAACTCAACATTTTTATTCTCCTGTACTTTCAAAGCATGTTTACTGGTATCCTGATAATAAATTTCATCATCTTGGTAGTCTTAGCCTTTTTTTACTTTATGATTTAATTGACCCTCTCTTAATATCTTTCATGTTTTTCCTCCTTCATATTATTTTAAATTAATTCCATATTGAATAAGAGCTCACACCCACACCTATAATATGGTCAACTAATCCATGACAAAGGAGGCAAAAATATACAATGGGGAAAATACAGTCTCTTTAACAAAAGATGCTGGGAAAACTGCACAACTACATGCAAAAGAATAAAACTGGACCACTTTCTTACCACATACACAAAAATAAACTCAAAGTAGATTAAAGACCTAAATGTGAGATCTGAAACCAAAAAATTCCTAGGGAAAAAAAAGGCAGTAATTTCTTTGATTTTGGCAATAGCAGCATTTTTCTAGATAGGTCTCCTCAGGCAAGGGAAACCAAAGCAAAAATAAACTATTAGGACTATATCACAAGAAAAAGTTCTTGCACAATGAAGGGAACCACCAACAAAACAAAAAGGCAAGCTACCAAAAAACACAATCTGATTAGAAAATGAGCAGGGTACCTGAACATTTTTCCTGAGAAGACATGCAAGATGGCCAATAGAAACAGGAAAAAATGCTCAGCATTACTAACCATCAGGGAAATGCAAATCAAACCACAATGAGATATCACCTTACACGTGTTAGAACGGCTAGAATTAGCAAGGCAAGAAATAATAAATGTTGGTAAGGATGTGGAGAAAAAGGAACCCTCATGCTCTAGGTGGGAATGTATACTGGTACAGCCACTGTAAAAAACACTATGGTGGTTCCTCAAAAATTTAAAAATAGAAATGCTATATGATCCAGTAATTCCACTACTGAATATTGAAAATTGAAACACTAATTCAAAAGATATATACATCCCTATGCTTAGTGCAGCATTACTTACAATAGCTAAGATATGGAATCAATCCAAGTGTCCATCCATCAATGAATGGATAATGATGATGATAAATAGACAGATAGAGATATAATATATACACACATGCATATACACATACACACAATGGAATATTACTCAACCATAAAAAATAATGATATCTTGCCATTTGCAACAACATGGATGGACCCTAGAGGATATAAAGCTAAATGAAATAAGCCAGATGGAGAGAATACAAATATCAAATGATTTCACATTTATGTGGGATCTAAAACACAAAAGAGACAAAAAAAAACCAAAAAACAAAAAACAAAAAACAAGAACTGGTGGTTGCCAAAGGGGAGGTGACTGGGGGTAATGGGTAAATAGATAAAGGGGATTAAGAGCTACAGACTTCTCGGAGAAGCCAAAATGGCAGAACAGCATGGAAGCTTTTTGTGTGTCTCCCATCCATGAAATACAGCCAGACCAACAGTAAACCATCCTACACACCTAGAAAACTGATTGGAAGATTAACACAACAACCTGCACAACCTGAACAACAGAATTCTGCAGGTACACGGCACAGAGAGCTGAACTTGGGGAGCAAGAAGCCGTGAAAGGTAGGGAACTCCTTTTGCAGGCAGAGAGAGGACAGAGACTGGGGGGGGGCAGTATACGGAAAAAGCACCCCTCCCCAAAAGCAGCTGGAGAGAAAGTTGAAAATTGGAAACAGCCACTGGGACTAAACTAAAAAGGGAGAAAGGAGAAAGGAGAGGGTTTAAATTCCATTAAGAATGTAAACAAGGGGAGCGCAAAGGCTGCAACTCCACAGCTCGATACCTGGCGGTGCTCTGGTGTGAAAGGTGAATCCCCAGGAACAGAGTGGGGTCCGGGAGGTTCTCAGGTCACACGGGGAAAAGCGGTTCCACTGCTGGAAGGACATTTGGTAGAGACTGTTGAAGCGACCTGGTTCCAGCAGACCCCAGAAAACGGCCACACTCACTGGTGCTGGAACAAGGTTGTTAAGGGTGAAGCCTGGTGCCAAATGTGTGTTGTGAATTTTCATAATCCCTGAAAAGCTGCTGCTACACTATCTTGTGAACGTTTTCTGGGGCAGGCTGGCACCTGGCCACAGTCTCAGGGCACCAGCAGCAGCAGGGTCCAGCAGGCGTTCCTGGGTGCAGCCAGCATTCAGCCATTGCTGGGTGAGACCCTCCCACAGAGAGGCGGAATGGGTCAAAGCCTCAGTCCTTTGGAAGTAAGGGGCCGGGGAAAACAGTGCATCTGAGACAAAACTTGGGAGAGAGGTACTGCCTGGGGCCTGGTCTTGGAGCATGAAAAAGCGGGGAGTGGACGAGAGCTGAAGACAGAGGACTGGCACGCGATTGCTGATCCAGGAGAACAGACTGGGTAGCTGGGTGATGCCATTTTCACCACTCCCGCACATGTGCATAAGCAGTTACAAGTGCTGCAACAATCCACCCCAGTAGGCTAGCAACGCCATTTAGTGGAGATCGGAGTCGTTACACTGAGCCCCGCCCAACTGGGCCAACTTTGTTGCTCTTCAAGAACACAAGTCTCACCACCTGCTCAGTATATGGACTATAAAGAGCTACATACACTGACCTCTAGGCGAAAACGAAGCAATTTCAGTCCTACTTCAATCTGTCAGCAGGTTCATCTATTCAATATTTTTTCTTTTTTTTTTTCTCCTTTTTCTCTTTTACAATTCTTTTTTCTTGAATACAGAAAGAGAAAAAACTCATTTTTATTTTCAATTTTTATTAAAGATATCTGCCTTTAATTTTTATTACTATATTTATAACTTCTGTGTAAATTTTTTCAAATTCTACTTTACTTCCATCAATTTTATTTTAGTCTACTTCAGTGTACTCACGTTTTCAAATCTTAAAACAATTTCCTTTTTTTCTTTTTCTTTTTTTCTCTTTTTCATTCCTTTTTGTTTTCTTGAATGCAGAAAGAGAAAAACTTCATTTTTACTTTCAATTTATTTTAAAAAATATTTTTATTTAATTTTTATTACTATATTTTTTGCTTTTATGTAATTTTTTTCAAATTCTTACTCCCATCATTTTATTTTAGTCTACTACAGTGTATTCACTTTTTCAAATTTTCAAACAATTTCTTTTTTCTTTTCTTTTCTTCTTTTCCTTTTTTATACTTTTTCTCTTTTTGTTTCTTTTCATTTTTCTTAAAGAAAATGAAAAAAATCATATTTCTTTTTAATTTTTATTAAAAATTTTTTTCTTTAATTTCTTTCTACTATATTCTCTACTTTTGTGTATATTTTTTCAAATTCTATTTTACGCACATCATCTCATTTTAGTCTACTTTAGTGTATTCATTTTTTCAAATTCTCAAATGATTTTTTTCCTACTGCCCCCCTTTTTTTTCTCTAATCTGTCAAACAACTTTCAACACCCAGACCAAAACACACCAAGAATCTAGCATCATCTATTCGATTTTTTGTGTGGTTTTAATTTTTAATTTTAAATTTTAATATTTTTTAATTTTAATGTTTTTATTTCCATTTTTCTACCTCATTAATTCATTTTCTCCCTTCAAAATGACAAAATGAAGGAATTCACCCCAAAAGAAAGGGCACAAAGAAACGACAGCCAGGATTTAACCAACACAGATACAAGCAAGATGTCTGAAGCAGAATTTAGAATCACAATAATAACAATACTAGCTGGAGTCGAAAACAGATTAGAATCCCTTTCTGCAGAGATAAAAGAAGTAAAAAAATAGCCAGAATGAAATTAAAAATGCTATAACTGAGCTGCAATCATGGATGGATGCAGCGGCAGCAAGGATGGACGAGGCAGAACAGAGAATCAGCGATATAGAGGACAAACTTATAGAGAATAACGAAGCAGAAAAAAAGAGAGAGATTAAGGCAAAAGAACATGATTTGAGAATTAGAGAAATAAGTGACTCATTAAAAAGGAACATCAGAATCATAGGGGTCCCAGAGGAGGAAGAGAGAGAAATAGGGGTGGAAGGGTTATGTGAGCAAATCATAGCAGAAAACTTTCCTAACCTGGGGAAAGACACAGACATCAAAACCCAGGGAGCACAGAGGTCTCCCATTAGATTCAACAAAAACCGACCATCAACAAGGCATATCATACTCAAATGCACAAAATACTCAGGCAAGGAGAGAATCATGAAAGCAGCAAGGGAAAAAAAGTCCCTAACATACAAGGGAAGACAGATCAGGTTTGCAGAAGACCTATCCACAGAAACTTGGCAGGCCAGAAAGGAGTGGTGGGACATATTCAGTGTGCTGAATCAGAAAAAATATGCAGTCAAGAATTCTTTATCCAGCAAGGCTGTCATTCAAAACAGAAGGAGAGATAAAAAGTTTCCAAGACAAACAAAAATGAAACGAGTTTGTGACCACTAAACCAGCCCTGCAAGAAATTTTAAGGGGGACTCCCTGAGGGGAGAAAAGATACACACACACACACACACACACACACACACACACACACACACACCAAAAGCAACAAAAGATTAGAAAGGACCAGAGAATACCACCATAAACTCCAACTCTACAAGCATCATAATGGCAATAAATTCATATCTTTCAGTAGTCACTCTAAACGTCAATGGACCCAATGCTTCAATCAAAAGACACAGGGTAACAGAATAGATAAGAAAACAAGATCCATCTATATGCTATTTACAAGAGACCCACCTTCAGATTGAAAGTAAGGGGATGGAGAACCATCTATCATGCTAATGGTCAACAAAAGAAAGCCAGAGTAGCCACACTTATATCAGACAATCAAGACCTTAAAATCAAAATTGTATCAAGAGATGCATAAGGGCATTATATCATAATCAAGGGGTCGATAGACCAAGAAGACCTAACAATTGTAAACATTTACATGCCAAATGTGAGAGCACCCAAATATATAAATCAATTAATCACAAACATAAAGAAACTCATCAATAGTAATACCATAATAGTAGCAGACTTCAACACCCCACTCACAGCAATGGACAGATCATCTAAACAAAAAAATCAACAAGGAAACAATGGCTTTGAATGACACATTGGACCAGATGGACTTAACATTTCATCCTAAAGCATCAGAATATATGTTCTTCTCCAGTGCACATGGAACATTCTCCAGAATACCATATACTAGGACACAAATCACCCCTAAGTACAAAAAGATCAAGATCATACCGTACATATTTTCAGACCACATTGCTATGAAACTTGAAATCAACAATAAGAAAAAATTTGGAAAGGTAACAAATACTTGGAGACTGAAGAACATCCTACTAAAGAATTAATGGTCTAACCAAGAAGTTAAAGAGGAAATTAAAAAGTATATGGAAGTCAATGAAAACGATAACACCAGAACACAAAACCTCTGGGATGCAGCAAAGGCGGTTCTAAGAAGAAAGTATATAGCAATCCAGGCCTTCCTAAAGAAAGAAAAAGATCTCAGATACACAACCTAACCTTACCCCTTATGGAGCTGGAACAGAACAGCAAATGAAACCCCAAACCAGCAGAAGACAGGAAATAATAAAGATTAGAGCAGAAATTAATGCTAACAAAACCACAAAAAACAAAAAACCAACAACAACAACAAAACAGTAGAACAGATCAATGAAACCAGAAGCTGGTTCTTTGAAAGAATTAACAAAATTGATAAGTCACTAGCCAGTTTGATCAAGAAGAAAAAGGAAAGGACCCAAGTAAATAAAATCAAGAATGAAAGAGGAGAGATCACAACCAACACAACAGAAATAAAAACAATAATAAGAGAATATCATGAGCAATTATATGTCAATAAAATGGGTAATCTGGAAGCAATGGACAAATTCCTAAAAACACATACACTACCAAAACTGAAACAGGAATAGAAAATTTGAACAGACCCATAAGCAGTAGGAAATTGAATTAGTAATCTAAAATTTCCCAAAAAACAAGAGTCCAGGGCTAGATGGCTTTCTAGGGGAATTCTACCAAACATTTTAGGAAGAGTTAACACCTATTCTCTTGAAACTGTTCCAAAAAATAGAAATGGAAGAAAAATCCAAACTCTTTCTATGAGGCCAGCATTACCTTGATTCCAAAACCAGACACAGACCCCACTAAAAAGGAAAACTATAGACCAATTTCCCTGAAGAACATGGATGCAAAAATCCTCAATAAGATATTAGCCAACTGGATCCAACAATATATTAAAAAAATTATTCACCACCAACAAGCAGGATTTATACCTGGGATGCAGGGCTGGTTCAATATCTGCAAAACACTTAACATGATTCATCACATCAATACAAGAAAGGACAAGAACCATATGATCCTCTCAATAGATGCAGAGAAAGCATTTGACAAAATACAGCATCCTTTCTTGATAAAAACCCTCAAGAAAGTAGGGATAGAAGGATCATATTTCGAGATCACAAAAGCCATATATGAATGACCCAATGCTAATATCATCCTCAATGGGGAAAAACTGAGAGCTTTCTCCCTAAGGCCAGGAACAAGACAGGGATGTCCACTTTCACCACTGTTATTCAACATAGTATTGAAAGTCTTAGCCTCTGCAATCAGACAACACAAAGACATAAAAGGCATCCAAATTGGTCAGGAGGAGGTCAAACTATCACTCTTCGCAGATGACATGATAGTCTATATGGAAAACCCAAAAGATTCCACCAAAAAAACTGCTAGAACTGATTCATGAATTCAACAAAGTTGCAGGCTAAAAAATCAATGCACAGAAATCGGTTGCATTCCTATACACCAACAATGAAGCAAGAGAAAGAGAAATCAAGGAATCGATCCCATTTACAGTTGCACCAAAAACCATAAAATACCTAGGAATAAATCTAACCATAGAGGTGAAAAATCTACACACTGAAAACTATAGAAAGCTGATAAAAGAAATTGAAGAAGACACAAAGAAATGGAAAAAGATTCCATGCTCCTGGATAGGAAGAACAAATATTGTTAAAATGTCAATACTACCCAAAGCAATCTACATATTCAATGCAATCCCTATCAAAGTAATACCAGCATCCTTCACAGAGCTAGAACAAATAATCCTAAAATTTGTATGGAACCAGAAAAGACCCTGAATAGCCAAAGCAATCTTGAAAAAGAAAACCAAAGCAGGAGGCATCACAATCCCAGACTTCAAGCTATACTACAAAGCTGTAATCATCAAGACAGCATGGTACTGGCACAAGAACAGACACTCAGATCAATGGAACAGAATAGAAAACCCAGAAATGGATCCACAAACTTATGGCCAACTAATCTTTGACAAAGCAGGAAAGAATATCCAATGGAATAAAGACAATCTCTTCAGCAAGTGGTGCTGGGAAAACTGGGCAGCAACATGCAGAAGAATGAACCTGGACCACTTTCTTACACCATACACTAAAATAAACTCAAAATGGATGAAAGATCTCAATGTAAGACAGGAAGCCATCAAAATCCTCGAGGAGAAAGCAGGCAAAAACCTCTTTGATCTTGGCCGCAGCAATTCTTACTCAACACATCTCTGGAGGCAAGGGAAACAAAAGCAAAAATGAACTACTCAGACATCATCAAAATAAAAATCTTCTGCATAGCAAAGGAAAAAATCAGCAAAACTAAAAGGCAACTGACAGAATGGGAGAAGATATTTGCAAACGACATATCAGATAAAGGGTTAGTATCCAAAATCTACAAAGAACTTATCAAACTAAACACCCAAAAAACAAATAATTCAGTGAAAATATGGGCAAAAGACATGAATAGACACTTCTCCATAGAAGACATCCAGATGGCCAACTGACACATGAAAAAATACTCAACATCACTCATCACCAGGGAAATACAAATCAAAACCACAATGAGATACCACCCTACACCTATCAGAATGGCTAACATTAACAACTCAGGCAACAACAGATGTTGGCGAGGATGTGGAGAAAGTGGATCTCTTTTCCATTGTTGGTGGCAATGCAAGCTGGTGCAGCCACTCTGGAAAACAGTATGGAGGTTCCACAAAAAAACAAAAATAGAACTACCTTACGACCCAGCAATTACTAGGCATTTATCCAAGGGATACAGGTGTGTTGTTTCGAAGGGACACATGCACCCCCATGTTTATAGTAGCACTATCAACAATAGCCAAAGTATGGAAAGAGCCCAATGTCCATTGATGGATGAATGGATAAAGAAAATGTGATACACACACACACACACACACACACACACACACACACACACACACACACAATGGAGTATTACTCGTCAATCAAAAAGAATGAAATCTTGTCATTTGCAACTACATGGGTGAAACTGGAGGGTATTATGCTAAGTGAAATTAGTCAGAGAAAGACAAAAATCATATGACGTCACTCATATGAGGACTTTAAGAGACAAAACAGATGAACATAAGGGAAGGGAAACAAAAATAATATAAAAATAGGGAGGGGGACAAAACAGAGAGACTCATAAATATGGAGAACAAACTGAGGGTTGCTGGACAGGTTGTGTGAGGAGGATGGGCTAAATGGGTAAGATTTAGGAATCAACTCCTGAAATCACTGCTTCACTATATGCTAACTAATTTGGATGTAAATTTTAAAAAATAAAGTAAAAAGAAAAAAGAACTACCAACTTCTAGTTACAAAACGTAAGTCACAGAGTTAAACAGGGAATATAGTCAATAATACTGTAGTAACGTTGTTTGCTCACAGCTGATGACTATACTTATCATGGTGAGCACTGACTAATGTATAGACTTGTTCAATCATTTTTTTGTACACCTGAAACTAATATAGCATTGTATGCTAATTAAAATTCAATAGAAAAATGCTAACAAAAACAATGATCCAGAAAATGTATTCACATATCAAAATATCATGTATAACATATTCAAAATATCACATATTTATGATTTCCAATATTTTTATTTAAACACCCACATAAATGGATAAATGGATGAAGGAGTCAAAAGATTCAAACTTGCAGTTACAAAATAAGTAAGTCATGGGGACATAATGTATATCATTGTGGCTATAGTTAATAATACTATATTACATATTGAAGTTGTTAAGAGAGTAGATTTTAAAAGTTCTCATTACAAAAAAGAAAATTTATGCATGGTGATGGATGTTAACAAGACCTGTTTTGGTGATCATTTTGCAATATACACAAATATATTGAATTATTATGTTGTACACCTAAACTTAATATCATGTTATAAGTCAATTATACCGAAAAAAAAAAAAAAAAAGCAACCAAACCTATACTATATGCTCCATGCTTCTCAAGATTGGAAGTGCTCCCAGATCATATATTCACCCTGCTTTCTCTCCTCCTATTTCTCTCAATCCTGGATTCCATGGATAATGTTGTCAATAATGATCTTAGAACATTCCATAATTCCTTACTGTTCATCATACCTGCCTTGGAAAACTTTAAACCCAGAAGATCCCTACTATCTGCCATGCCATAGTTACTACTGATCTTATGATAATGCTAAAGAAAAAGCACACATCCTGAAATGTTGTTACCACTGTAAATCCAAAATCATCTGCATCATCTGGGAAACATCTATCTTGTCTGGACTTTTTACTTTCTTTTATTAAATATTTAATTAAAATCCTATAACTTGTCTGATATTCCACCGAGAACCTCTTACTACTAGATTGAAATTTTACTGCTTTAGTTGCCAAATCTGCAAGTACCTCTTGATAAGCTTCCAATGTTACCAAGTTTCCTCTAATTATATTTGAAGATATTTCTTTTATCCTCCAATGGTGAGCTGGACCTCATCACTTCTTCCTTCTTATTAACCTCATGCCCCCCGTATTAACAACTGCCCTAGTACCTTCAACCTCTCCTTTTGTACTGAATCTACCCTTCAGCATTTAGATATCTGAAACCCTAACTACACAGACTTGCTGTACTTAATCTTTCTGGGACCCCTCCTCAACCACTGCTCCTTCTACTTCTTCCCCTTTGCTGTGAACCACTGAGAAAAAGTCATCTACATCATGTTTGTCTGTGGCCTCAACTCCAACCACCTCCTCAAGATCACCACACATTTCCACCTGCCTTCATCATTCCATGGGGTTCCTTTGGTAAGGTCACAATGACTCCTTTGTTACTAAGCCCAAAAGGAAGTTTTTGTTACTCACAGATATGATCTTTAAGTTAAAACCTTTAAGTATATTTGAAACAACTCAGATGTGTTAATCTTGTAGCTGTAAATCTTATAAAATTTAAATATAGAAAAGGTATAGCTGATAAAATTTCACAAGTTGAGATTCTGCTGTATGTGGAAAGCACAAATTGGATTTCTAGAACTTAATCAAAAATGTAAAATAATTAATATATTTATACTTTTTTTTCAGTTGCAGGAACTTATTGTGAAATTGATTGTGGAAACGCTCTGGTAACATGCCACAAAAACAAGTGATAATTATTTTTGCCCCCTGTTATGGGTTAAATTGTGTCCCTCACAAATAAATCTTGACGTACTGATCCCCAGTACCTCAGTACATGATATGGTTATTGCTAATGAAACAAAAGAGGAGGTATTAGACTGGGCCCTAATTCAGTATGACTGTTGTCTTTATTTTAAGGGTAACTTCAGAACACAAAGACAGGCACACAGTAGGAAGACAATGTGAAGACACCCAGGGAGAAGACAGCCATGTGGCTCTACAAGCCAAAGAATGCCAAGGATTGCTGGTAATCACCAGAATCTAGAAAAGTTGAGGAGGTATCACTCCCTAGAGCCTTCAGAGAAAGCACAGTCCTGCCAACACAGTGATTTTGGACTTCAAGCTTCCAGAAATGTGAGAGAATAAATTTCTGTTGTTTTAAGCCACCCAGTTCTTGGTGCTTTCCTACAGTACCCTTAGGAAACTAACACAACTTTTTATATGCCTTGCATGTTTTTACCTCGTCACTGAGCTATGCTGGCACAAAAACAGAAAAATGAAAATTTAAAAATATCTTCTCCCCAGCTTCTTCCCATTTTCTGCTTCTTCCTCTTACCTTACCTGATTCGAAACTTTGGAAATGTATTTGCTTTCTCGGAGTCCTGTTGCTCAGATGTAGCAAGAGGCTATTACATGAGGTGGTCCTTTGCCTTTACTTATGACTAAAGAACTTTCTGGCTAGGCACATAGAGAAACACTTCCTAAAAACCAGTCTGAAGTATTTACTCACTGTCTGTACTCAAAGGAGTGCTTCCCAAACTTTAAATCTCCTGGTGATCTTCATAAATGCATTTTCTGACTGAGTATTCAGAATGAATACTCTACACTTCTAATAATCTCCCTGTCAATGGTGATGTTTTCATTTGAGGACCACATTTTGAGAAGCAAAGCTCTAAGACTTGACCCAATGACTCAAGTCACAAACCCAAACCTTATCCTCAACTTCTCCATCAAAGAATTCTTGCAGCCTAAGCAAAAGTTCTACATTTTAGGGGGAAAAAAAAAGGTACTCTCTCTAGATATTGGAACTTAAAAAAGGCAGCCATGGGCGGATGAATTAGAATAGATGCCCCACTTAAACAGATATTTTAGGAGACAATGGGCCTTCTGTAGGAATATATAGTTCTAACAAAACTCAAGGATTGGTAAGTTAAGCAAGAAATATATTTCTCTCTCCCACTCTCTCTGTGGCCAGGTGCCTTTAAATGGCACAAATAGCATGAAGTGCAGCCTATGCCTTTTCTACCCTCCTGCTCATCATTAGCTATCAAGACATGTCAATTCCAATTCAGGTATTATATAGAGATGATATTATTATATTATAGTTAATATAATAATATATAATAATGTCATATATACATTATTTCCTCTTCCCAGTTAAACTCAGACATGAATCACCTGTAATCTAATCAGTCACCTTACCTCGGCTACCGAGCCCAGAAAAGTATTTTGTTTATTGCAACCATATTTACCTTTCTGAAACAGAATTCTGCTTACATTTCTCTTCTCGTTAAAAATGTACCAAGAGCCCACAACATGTAGAGGGTAAGCTGTGAAACACTTAGCATGGCATGGAAAAGATTTGAAAGTATTAACCCAAAGGCAATTTCAGGCTGACTGCACTCTATTTGGTTCTTATTTCTGCACCCATAGATAGCAGTTATTGTCATTATCATCAGTCAGTTTTTGGAACCTCGTCTCTTATTGGTGTTTTTGTGTAGAATTTCTGTCCACTGCCCCGGTATTCCAGGTGCAGCTGGAAGCCAAAAGCTTAAAGCTCAAACTGCACTGGCAAACAAAATGGCAAACATAGCATAGTCTTCTGGATAGAATTATATCAGGAGGCTTTGCTACAAGTGACAATTTGAATGCAATAATAGAATTTAATGGTAACCTTCAATGTTATTCATCAACTTCCATCAAAGTCTTAACACGGTTCACAGGCAAAAATAAAGCTACGTCCTGTGACAGAAAATGTCTGTGGCTCATTAAATAATTTCTTCTCTTCCTGGGCACAGAATTAGGTCTTATTTCCAAATCTTAATCTCTATAGATGTAGGCCACATATCTAAGTTATAACTGATTTTTATAATAATGCCTCTAGTGAATCATACCTTCCTTCATCGCCATTCTTTTGCAATGTGAACTTTTTATTCTTCTGATCAAGAAGAGGTGGAATTCATTTCTGACCTCTTTCAATTTGGGCTGGCCTCGTGACTTGTTTTCACCAAAAGAATGTGGCAGAAGTAATGTCATGTGACCTCTGAAATAGATTTTAGGGATCTTGTAACTTCTGTTTTTATCCTTTTGAAATACCACCCTGACCTGCCAGTGTTTGAAGAAGACTAGAATGAAAGGCTTTCTGGAGATAGAAGTCCAGCTGGCCCAGCTGAGCCCAACTCCAAAGCTCTATCAGCTGAATGTGGCTACATGAGTAAAACAAAACAAGACCAGCAGAAGAGCTGTTTAATCAACCCATAGAACTGTGAGGAAAAAATAAATTGCTGTTTGGGTCATGGAGTTGGGGGATGATTTTTTTTTACATAGAACACATACAAAAAGTGATATTCACAAAAGTGATAGAATTATTTCTAGGCCTAACCCATATAACGCTCTTATGAGCACTCCTCCACGTTCCTTTTCTTTTCTCAGTAGCTAGACAGGAGATAACTGCCAATATGACTTAGAAGCTACTTAATGAAGATGGTAAAGCCCTCCTGAGCCTGGTTCCTAAAAATCTGGCTGCTGACTTATTCACCAGGCAAGTGCAGATACCTGATCAGGAAATAAACTTCAAGTGTATTTTATTCACTACACATTACACATTATTATAAAGTTAGTTAATACTAATTAATAGGCCAACAACACCATTAATACAATCTCTGAAATTCCTTTTTTAATTTTAATTTTCAGTTTATTTTGAGAGAAAGAGAGAGAGAGAGAGAGAGAGAGAGAGAGAGAAAGAGAAAAATGTGTGCATGAGCGGGGGAGGGGCAGAGAGAAAGGGAGAGAGAGAATCCCAAGTAAGCTCCACCCTCAGTGCAGAGCCCCACGCAGGGCTTGACTTCACAACCTCAATCAAGATCATGACCTGAGTTCAAAAGTCTGATGCTTGACTCCAACTGAGCCACCCAGGAACCCCAGTCTTTGACATTGCCTCAGCTAATGTCTAGTTTTGGAATGATTTTATTTGCAAACATATTTGGGGAATATAAATGGGTCTTTAATTATATAATTTTATTTTCAATATAAATTAATATTCACATTAAAATATATTGGAAAAATAAATAAAAAATCAGAGGAGTAAAACATTTATCCATAATTTCAACACTAGAGTTTTGGTACATTTCATTCCTTGCATATGTGAATTTTTAGCCTAAATTTTTACAACTTTATTCACCTAATATTATACAATAAGCAATCTCCATATGTATTCATCGCCAGTTTTAAAATGGTTGCATCATACTCCATCTAGTGGACACAGTACAAGTTATTTCTTGCGTCTTTTTATTGATAATTTAAGTTGTTGCAAATATTCTGTGAACTCCATAATAATTATAACGCTTTTTCCTTTTTCATATCATTGCATTATTTGCTATTCTTATTGGCTTAAATTCAACATTTTATTCTTTGTGTGGAGTCATTAAAACTATTTAATTTGAATCTTAGCTTATTAATATTCTTGTTATTAAGTATATTATTTTCTTTGTTTTTATTTTTTTATTTAAAAGATCATTAATATTTGATTCTTCTTTATCAAACCCTTCAGTCTCCCCTAAATTTTTATGCTTAATTACTACATAGTGTATGAGATCATGATGATTATTAGTTATACCCCAAAATCTTTATGCTTTTTTTCCTCCTGGTTCACCACTTTTCTCTGTATCTTCTTTTTTCCTATCTCATTAATTATATTACCTCCCCCAAACCAGGAATGTTTTTAGTCTACTGAACCATCTCTATGTTATATTCTCACCCCTTAAAACCTCAGTTATTTAATGTAACACAAACAGACACCCATACCTACCACTCTAATACTGATTTTCCATATTCTTGTCTGAAATATCTCCACTTGAATTTTACTGACATCTGAGATGTAAAATTTGAAAACCACATAAATTTTATTCTCTGCCAGCGCATACTCTTCCCATTATTTTTAAGATGCTCTTCTTAATTTTCTTCTATTTTCTCAAGCTTGCACAGGACTTTCTCTTGCTATTCGGACTTCTGTGTTTGTTTTTCTTAGCTGTCACACAGACTCCTTAAAATTATATATATCAAATTTAAAAACGCTCTTTTCCTTCACGTTTACTTCAATTTCTGATTTTCCTATCACAGTGAATGTTAGTATCACCAACCATTCACATGAGAAATCTGGAAATCATTCATGGCTTTTTACTCATGCTACCAGTAGCCTTTAATCTATCACCAAGTCCTTTATCACTTTTTTCGTTTGCTTTGGTTTTATTTTTCTTGTTTGTTAAAAGTTTTCTCTGAGTTTAATTCATATACAGAAAAGTATATAAATCTTAAACATTTTGACAAAATTTCACCAGCTAAACAAATATTAGTATGTAAGCGGGGCACATTTATAAAACAGAACATTGCTAGCATCTGCAAAATCTCTGCTGTGTCATCTTTTAATCCCTAAATTCTATCTATGTTTAAACCATTACACTAATTCCCAATGCCATAGATGGGATTCTGGGGTTTTTGAACTTTATATAAATCAAATAATATATGGACCCTTTTATTTGTCTTCTTTCAGTAAACAGTATGCTTGGGTCTTCCACATGGACTAGTCATAGTTTTTTCATTCTCACTGCCCTTTAGCATTCTATTCAACGTATGCTAAAAATTATGTTTATCCATGCTGTGGATGATAGGTCTTTGTGCCATTAGGAGAGTTTATTTTGAATAGGGTTGCTATAAATATTTGTGTACATGATTTCTGATGCACATATGTAGGCATATGCTAGACATATACTTGGGAGAATGGCAGGGTCATGGAAAATATATATAGCTTTAGTAGATACTGTCAAATAATTTACCAAAGTGTTGGCCAACTTGAATTCCTACTACTACTGCATAAGAGCTCCTGTTATTCTATATCTTTACCAGTACTTGATAAGTTTGTCTTTAAATATTTTTGCCATTACTGTGGGTGTATACAGCTATTTCAGATCATGGATTTAATGTAAATGTTCTAATGAAAATGGAATACTACTCAGCCATAAAAAGGAATGAAATCTTACCATTTTCTATGATGTGGATGGAACTAGAGAATATTATGCTAAGTGAAATCAGTCAGAGAAAAATACCTCCACTCATGTGTGGAATTTTAGAAACAAAACAAAGGAGCACAGGGTTAAAATAATGAGAGTGAGGTAAACCAAGAAGCAGATGCTTAACCATAGAGAACAAACTGACGGTTACCAGAGGGGAGGTGGGTAGGGGGATGGGTGAAATTGGTGATGGGAATTAAAGAGTGCATTGCTGTGATGAGCACCAGGTACTGTATGAAAGTGTTGAATCACTATTTTGTACATCTGAAACTAGTATTACACTGTATGTTAACTACCTGGAATTTAAATAATGAATGAATGAATGAATGAATAAATAAATATTCTGGTGGATAATTAAGGTAAGTAACTTTTCATATGTTTATTAATCATTTGGATATCCTGTTTAATGATATACCAATATTCCTATGGAGTTGTCTTTCTCATATTTACTGGTAGGATTTCATTACATATTCTGGACATGTGTCATCTATTGAACATATGTATTGAAAATATCTTCTCTCACATAATGACTTGTTTTTCAGTCTCTTAATGATGTATGTTATATACAATCCAATTTATGTTTTTATCTTCTTTATAGTTAGTGCCTTTAGATTCAGTTTACGAAATCTCTGCCCACCTTACGGTTATTAACATGACTTTTTCTCTTTTATTTTCTTTCAAAACATTATTTGCCTTTCATATTTGTTCAAAAAACATCTGGAAATACTTGACTGTGGTAATCTAGGGGTCAAAAGCCCTTTTTTTTTTAACATATTGATGTAAAGTAGAGCATGTACTGAGAAAACCGTGTTTTCCTACCTGTTTATCTTCTTAATAAACCACATGACTTTAACTTCATTGTCCTGAAAACACACCATTTTAATTACCATATATTTATAATAAGTCTTAATAAGTAACTCATTGCAAAAGTCCTAGAGCTTTGTTGTTCTCCAAGCTTGATTTCTATTAGCCCTTTGCATCACCTCCATAACAAATTTAAATAAAGTGGTCATTTTTTTATGGAAACTTGCTGAGATTTTGTTTGTGATCGCATGATCTATAGAATCATTTAGGGACAACTGACATAATTATAATGATAACCAATTCATGGACTTTATATAGAGTTCCAATTCATAAACTTTTTATATTTTGCCATGTAAGCATTTTAATTCCTTTCATTTTTTTGTTGTTTTCAGCATAAAGCTCATATAGCTCTTAGACATTTGATAGTTTTAGATGTTGAGCATATTGGCTTTTAAAATTTTAATTTTCTATTTATTGCTAATGTGAAAATGTAATCAATATTTATATGTCATTTGTATCCAGTAACTTAAATAAATTTGTATATTCTATATTCTCAATCTCAGGGCAAAATTTTAAATTTAACCATAAATTATGATAAACTTAGGTAGATTTTTTACTGTTCACACCTTAATAGATTAATGAAGTTATCTTCCCAGTTTGCTATAAGTTGTTGTATTTATTAAATTTATCCATTGATTTTTCTGGATAGTTTGATTTTTGAATGTTAAAATATCTTTTGATTTCTGAAATTTTTGCCATTTATTCATTATATATTACCATTTCCATATATCACATGGTTATGTTCATTATTATATGTTAATTGTCTTTGGTTTATAATCTCCCTTTAATATAATTCTGTTGCATTAAGGTCATGAGCAAGTTGAGATTTATTTTGTCTTTTACTTCTCTCTGCAAGAGATCGTATAGATTGGTCTTTTTTCCCTTAACTATTTCAATTAATTCACTCTTGAAATCAGTCATTTCCAATTTTTTTGTTTGCTTTTAGTTTTTGTCAAAAATTTTTTAGGGCAGAGTTAATTGCTTAACTAGATATAGCACACTTTCTTGTTCCATTTTTTCTTATCTATTTTCTAAGATATTTTCCTTAAGGGAGTTACTTATTTCTTCTACATTTTCAAAACTTTGGCATATGGGGGTGTTCATGACATCCTTTTGTGTTTTGTAAAATATATAGCAGTATCTACTTTTTTTTTTCCTTTCTGATGTTGATAATTTTATAGTTCTTATCCTATTTCTTTTTCATTCTTGCTACGTGCTTGTCAGTTTAATAAATCTTGAAGAAACTATTTTTGGTTGTTTTGACTTTCTTTAGAATAACTTTTTTATGGATTATTGTTTTCCGCTTCTATTTTTGTAATTTAATTTTCCTCCTATTGTTGGTTTTAGTTTGCTGAACTAAAGCAAACTAGTGATAGTTTTCCTATCATCACACGCAGTAGATTATGCCACTGATTTTTTTAACCTTTATTCTTTTCTAATATTTTAATTTAATATTATCATTTTCATCTCTGGCTGGACACCACTTCATCTACTTCTCCAAATCTGGGTACGTTATTTCTTCCTTATAATTTATTCCTAAAATTTATTTCTGATATTTTCCATTATTTCTTCTTTAACTCATGGGTTATTTCAATGTGTAATATTTAATTTAGTGACATTTGGAAATTTTCTAGTTATCAGATAATAAAACTGGGTCTCAGTTCAAAAGAAACCCATTTGTTGACACTGTATCCACTTTAAATAAATAGAAAGTGGGGCGCCTGGGTGGCTCAGTCGGTTAAGTGTCCGACTTCGGCTCAGGTCACGATCTCACGGTTTGTGAGTTCGAGCCCCGCGTCGGGCTCTGTGCTGACAGCTCAGAGCCTGGAGCCTGCTTCAGATTCTGTGTCTCCCTCTCTCTCTGACCATCCCCCGTTTATGCTCTGTCTCTCTCTGTCTCAAAAATAAATAAACATTAAAAAAATTTAAATAAATAGAAAGTATCTAAATTATGATAAATAAATACAAGGACAATGTGTTTTCCTTCTAAAATTATTTTAGTTTGAAAACATTTTGTGGGCTACATTCATGCTTGTAAGGCCAGATACAACCACCATGATTTATTAAAAGATAATTCACTTAGGCTAAATACATACAAGATAAAAACTATTTTAAGGTGAAAATTTCGGTGGCATTTTAGTACAGTCATAATGCTGTGCAACCACCACTTCTACCAAATTCCAAAATATTTCCATCATCACACAGTGAAATCCTTTACCCATTAGGCAGTTTCTCTCATTTCCCCTGCTCCCCAGGCCTTTCTCAATCACCAATCAATCACCCTGTCTCTCTAGATTTATCTATTCTGGAGATAAATGAAATCATACAATATGCAAGCTTTTGTGTCTGGCTTCTATCACTTAATGTTTTGGAGGTTCATCCATGTTGTGGCATGTGTGGAATGTTACCCAACAGCAATAACCAATTCAATTTTCTGATACCAATGTTGTGTCCAACAATTCAGTTCAATTTTGATACCACCCACATGAATGCAGCATCAGATCCCACAGGTTAAGAGCTCATTCCGACAAAACTGCCCTGTTTCCATTTCAGATACCAGTTGCAGGTCCTGAGCTACCCATACTTGTGACTGAACAGATTTATAAATCAGGGCTCCCACACCCCCCTCCTTAGGTCTGATAATTTGCTAACACAGCTTACAGAACCAAGAACCACTTTATTTATATTTAACAATTTACTACAAAATATACAACTCAGAAACAGCCAAATGAAAGCAATGCATATGACAAGATGAGGGCGGTGGTGGGACAGAGTTTCTATGTCCTATTAGGGTGCAAAACCCTCGCAGCACCTCAATGTGCTCATCAACTCAGAAGCTCTTCAAATCTCATTATTGAGAAGTTTTTTTTACAGATCAGTCTCCAGGCCCACATCCCCGCCTATATAGGTAGATGGGTAGAGCTGAAAGTTCTCACTCTCTAATCATTGGATCTTTGGGTGACCAGCCTCATCCTGAAGCTATCAAAGGCCCCCACCCTAAGTCACTTCATTACCATAAACTCATGTGATTAAAAGGGGCTCGTTATGAACAAAACACATTCCCATTACTCAGGAAATTTCAAGCATTTTAGATCTAGGTGAGGAATAGGGAAGAAAGACCAAATATTTCTTACTATACAATAGCATGCATCAGTATTTTATTATTTCTTATGGGTGAATAATATTTCTTTTATTGCTGAATAATATTCCATTGTATCTATATACCAAAATGTATTTGTCCACCTTTTGAGAGACATTAGGGTGTTTCTACTTTTTGACTATTGTTAATAGTACCACTATGAATATCCATATGCATCTATGTGTTTGAGTACCTGTTTTCAACTCTTTTGGATATATACCTAGGTGAAATTCCAGCATAATTTGCTAACTCTATTCTATGTTTAGCTCTTCAAGGAAGCACCAAACTGTCTTCCATAGCTACTTAACCATTTTACATACCCATTAGCAACGGATGTGGGTTCCATTTTCTCTATATCTTCACTAACACTTATATTTTCCTTTTTTTTCTTTATTATAACCATCCTAGTAGGAATAAAATGGTATCTCACTATGGTTTTGACATGGATTTCTCTAATGACTACTGATGAGAATCTTTTCATGTGCTTATAGACTATTGGCATATCTTCTTTGGAATTTTCCTACAAATTTATTTGTTATTTATTATATATTATCAACTCTATTTAAATATGTAATAAATAATATACAGAATGCATATGTATGTTTTATTAAATTTTGAATAGAAAACCATGAAGCATCCCTGCATGACAGTACATTCAGAAAGATCAGCTCTCTTGGTGCTCTCTCGGCTCAATTGGTTAAGCATCTGACTTCAGCTCAGGTCATGATCTCATGGTTCATGAGTTAGAGCCCCATGTTTAAGCCCTGCATCCAAGTCCCAGGTGGGGCTCTTTGCTGACTGTACAGAGCCTGGAGCCTGCTTTGAGTTCTGTGTCTCCCTCTCTCTCTGCTTCTCCCTCATTCACTCTCTGTCTCTCTTCCAAAAATGAATAAACATTAAAAAAAATTTTAATAAAAATTTAAAAACAGGTCAGCTCTCTGCACTTTATCTTGCTAACCACAATTTATTATTTCTTATAATAATTTTATTAACAAAAACATCATGCACATAATCTTGGACAAGGTTGTGGAAATTAAAGAATAAGCTCATCAAAGTTTATAGTACTTTATTTTTTTAATTAAAGAGCTCCTGCTTTGGTTTGTCTTTCTTGCAATAAGAAAAAAAAAAAACTTGTTTCAGTAGTTACGAATGTTATTTTTGATTCAAAATTTCAAGGTCCCTACAAGAAATTTGCCAAATATATGACTTCTAATGTCACTCATAAAAGTAAAGGTCTGTCCCAGAAGTGCCTCTCCCAGCTGCCCCCTTAACACTCATCCTGACACATACTCATCCCCACTGTGTTCTAGAAACTCTTAAATACCAATCATTCTGAAATCTCAATATTTTTTTTCTTCAATGCCCTTCCCAATGCTCTTACCAAGGCAATCCTTTTCCCCCATAAACCTCCCTTTCTATGTAAGTTTGCATGAGAAAGAAACTACCAATATTTCAAGATCTTACTGAAGTGTCATTTCTCTTCTGACAGAGCTCCCACCACTGTCAACGTTGCCTGCACAGTTCACTCATTTTTCGTCTATGGTGCAGATAGACTTTGAGTTATTATTTACCTTTCACACCAAGCTTCTAGCCTATGAACTCAAACTCTGGAGACCAAAATTACTGTTAGGAATAATTTTTCCAAGGCACAATATACAAACTCCACGACATATTGCTGAATCAAAGAAGCAAGAGATACCCAGATTGGAGAAGACATGAGAGCCAATTTAACATAGTGGGTGATTACCCACTATGCTAGTTTTTTTTTTCCTACTCCATTCCTATCAAATGGTTTCTCAGGTACTACATGAACACCTCTAGTTATTAGCTACTTAATCTAGTTAATTTGATGTGATAAACAAGTGCATTTATCAACTTAATTTTGCATTGGTACTATATATTTTTTACATATATTTTTAAAAGCTCCTCATCTTCATTAGGGAAAGAAGTTCATACTGTAGTAGTTAAGGCTATCCAAACATACTTCCCATGTTGCCAAAGAGATTTAATCACAATAGCAACACCAGTAGAGAAAATCACTGTATTCCATCTTCTTTATTGAGAAATATTCCTATTAGATATCACTATCAGCTGTGCTCTATTCTCTACTTCTCAAAAATGCCTATGGCAGTCATTATCAATAGACAGAGCTTTCTGAAATGAACAGTTGATGGATGCAATTGCCTGGTAAACTCCCAAAGGCTGTAACCAATTGTTAATTGTGCTGTATACCTCTTTTCATTAATAATAAATATAGTAATAAAAAAATTTTTGTCAGCAGCTCCTATGGACTGATTTCATAATACTCATGTGAACAAAAGCATAGAGGACACCTCATGTTAGTAGTTAAAATAAAAATAGGTTCTCAGCCAAAATAATTTTTTTTAACTCATATTTATGTGTCTGGTTAAAATGTTTTAAAAAGATTAATAGGTAGAATGAAGAGAATATGGAATAAGGGGTCAGAATAAAGTTTAAATTTTTTTCTCCATTTGCATACCCAAAGAAGAAAATTACAGGGGTGCCTAGGTGGCTCAGTCAGTTAAGCATCCAACTCTTGATTTTGGCTCCAGTCATGATCTCACGGTTGGTTGGTGAGTTCAAGCCCTTGAATTGGACTCTGCACTATCAGCTTGGTATTCTGTATCCCTCTCTCTGTGTCCTTCTCCTGCTTGCTCTCTATCTCTCTCAAAATAAATAAAAATAAACTTAAAAAAAAGAAAATTACATATAAATTCTATGCCTGTTATTTCACTTATGAAAAGAAAACACCAAGGTTTATGGGGCAGGTACCAAACATTGTGGGTACCAAATGAAATAATAGATATGGAAATTTCCCCATGGTGTATTTATACAAAAAATGCCAAATAGTATAAATCAGTCTTTCTTATTCCCCTAGACCTTGCTGTTAAAACATTAACAGCGTATCATGTATTGGAGAGTTGGCTGACTAGATTCAAGATGGCTTCACTCAATGTCTGCCAGATGGTGCTGGCTCCCAGCTGAGGAAACTTGGTTTTGGTCCATATGGCCTCTCATGCTACAGGGACTAACCTGACTTGCTTCTCTGGCAGTTTCAGGGCAACACTCCCAGAGAACAGGAGCAGAAGTTTCCATCTATCTTAAGAAGTCACATAACGTCACTTCCATCACATTCCATTGGTAACTTATGTAGTCTCTCCACCACTAAGTTTCCCTTATCTATAAAGTTAATGTAGCCTGTTAACAGCTTTTAAAATCAGAATTAAGCAGTAACATCCATGTGAAACACTTATGACTATAACTGGTACATTAAAAATATTCAATAAATGTCAGTTACTATTTTTACTATATACTTTATATCCTTAAAATCTCTCATATCAGTAATCTTTTTATGCTCATTGCCACTACCTTAGTGAAAGCGGTCCTATTTAATTTCTCCCACAGTACTCCATCTATAATAATTCTGTTTTAGCACCTGAAACTATAAACAAATATTTGTTCATTTGTCAGATTCCCATTCTTAGACTATAAACCTACCAGGGCTTCAAACTGCTGTTTTCTTTTAATATTTTTATCATGAACATTCATCACTGATTTTAAAATAGAGTAATCATCCAATAAATGTTTACTGAATTCATTTTCATCTAATAGCAATCAGAAAGCCTAAACTAAGTATTAAATTTTGAGCTGAAGTAAATGACCACATTATGAAATGATTCAAGTATCTTGAGTAATAAATCTACAGTATAGGTAACTTAAGAAATTATAGTCAGTGTACAAGGGTCAAAATGTAAGATATAGTCCTGCACAGTAGTCGAACACACAGACTCTTAATACAGGTTGTCAGTGATCAACTCCCAGATTAACAGCTTTTGCTGTGTCTATAATAAAGTTACTTAGCCTTTCTGTGGTTTAGTTTCCTTCTCTGTAAGAAAGAAGATAACAACAAATCTTGGAGCATCATTATAAGCATGTAATAAGTTGGTATATGTAAAATAATAGAAGACAATAGCTCACAAAGAGTTCCATTTGAATTTCCTCTATTACCATGGTTGATACCTTTTCTGATACTTTATCTTCAGACATATATTTGTCCTAAAAATAAATAAATATTACAGATTCAAGTAAATATATGTCTTTCATACTATACTTCAGGAAAGGTTAGTGTAATGCACCTGTTGTAAAGTTTTTCTTTTTAGAAATAGGAAAAATATCTAAAATTTGCATAATACATTTAATGACATTTTTACTGTAAATATAGAATAGACACTTATATCTATAATATAGTTTTCATCCTTGTATATTGCCTGCAAAATAGTAACATGTTTTTGCCTTATGTAAACGTGAAAGGAAGAGAGAGGAAAAGTCACCATATCTCCTGACACTTTTCATTTCAGTGTTTTTTTAAAAACTATTCTGTGTAGTACTTCTTGACCACAAATTATTACTTTCACGTAATTCCAATACTTCAATTATGTATCACTCTTTTCTGTTTTAATCCTCTTAGTCTCTGTGCTTTTCCTCTGTTTACTGTTATTTTTTTCAAATCTGTATATCATAACATGTACTTAGTGTTCAACATGGTAGCTCCTGTTATTCACTGATATTTAAACATTTTAAAAAAGTGTTTTAGGGGTGCCTGGGTGGCTCAGTCGGTTGAGCTTCCAACTTCGGCTCAGGTCATGATCTCACAATCTGTGAGTTTGAGCCCCTCGTCGGGCTCTGTGCTGACAGCTCAGAGCCTGGAGCCTGCTTCAGATTCTGTATCTCCCTCTCTCTCTGACCGTCCCTCATTCATGCTCTCTGTCTCAAAAAACAAAAAACAAAAACAAAAACAAAAAAAACATTAAAAAAAAGTGTTTTATCATCTATGTCATATCTAAACAATTTCTAGTAATCCTCCAAACTCCACTTTTCTTTTAGACTGTCTTCTAGACTGCCACCTTTTAATCTCCTTTCCTTGCCTTTGCACCTAATCTTAAATCTTATTATTTTGTCTTTATATTGGAACCATGTTTCCGTGGCTTTTATAGACATTGTATGAAATGTGCTTCTAGTTTCTTTCTTGGATACTATGTGGAATTTACTTGTGTTCTCTACAGTATACATCTTTTAGACATATATTTATCACCTCTTACATGTATATCTTCCTCTCCCCATGCTATAAAAAGTTCCTAGGTCCTTCTGTTCTTTTAATTTTTTGCTTCTATATTTTGCTCTTTATACTTAAAGAGTAAGAGATCTCTTTGGGTCTGCTATTTCACTTAGAAATAAGATAATTAAAAAAATAATAACTCCCTCATTTTGAAATGAGATGTGTTTACAGACCATATTTAGAACCAGCTATAGAACACATTAATAATTTAATCACTGAGCTGGTTATCTGTCTCAACCTTCTATGCTATCCCCTACATTGCTGGATATTGGGAGCCTACAAACTTAATTTCCATAAATCCTTCACCATCTTAATTGTTTAGCCTCTGCCAGAGAAAAATAATAAGGGATCTGAAGGTGGGAGTAAGAAAGAAGCCATGTTTTCTCTGCATGCTGTGGCCCTGGACAGAGAAGCAGGAAATTGAAATATCTCAGGTGGTTTCATTTCCCCTGACTGGTCACTTACGGTGCTTTCTACCATAATCAAAGAGCAGTCATGTAATAATCACCCCATCATTAAAAGAAGCAAAATAGCCATTTTCTGCCTCATATACCTTGTCTTTAATTTCATCCAATTTACGTACAGCTTTTCCTTTGTTGATATTGAAGTAGCCTACAATTCACTAACAATGGAGTCACAACTTTCCAATGACAAACAGTTAACATAGCCAGATTCTAAACCTTGAAAGCCTATATCTGAGTCCATTTCTTTTACAAATCCCCAATGAGTCAAACATGGTTGGGAAACAGAAACCACTCTGCTAATATCAGGCAGACAGGAATATAGAGCATGGAATTGATAATGACGGAGACAATGGAAGGGGATGCTGGAGAAAGAAACTGAAGAGGAGGAAGGGGTGGTGATCAGCAGTCCGAGGGTATTAGACTCCCATGTTGGAGCCTCTGATTTCACATGTGCGTCTGCCTCCTGAGAGTGTTGCCACTGCCTCTCATTCTGTTGTCATTGCTGCTTCATGGGAACTCAGGTGGCCTCTCTCCCACGGATACTATTGGCACCACCACTGCCCCTGCTGAAGCCACAGATGCTGTGTAAACAACACAAGAAGCAGAGAAAATGCCCTTTTGCTTCCTCGTCCCAGTGCTCCCATGATAGGAGCTGTCTCCTGGGACACTGACCCTAAAAATCTGTCCCTGGGAATTTACAAAAATATTGGTGTTATTTCAGTTCCTTAGCAATACAAAGGAAAGCATAGAAAAGCAGAATAGGAGCTGAGAGACAAAAAAAAAAAAAAAATCAATTAACTAGTATAGTTAATCAATACAAATCAATAAGTAACTAGCATAGGAGAGTTTGTATGATCTAGCAGCATGGTAATCCCAGTAGGAGAAATCAATCTTTGCATAGATTATGCTGTTTGGAACAAAGGTATTGAATTAACTTTTAAACCCACTGTTACTGTGTCTCTTCCAGAGCAGGAAGAGACTTGATTCTTAAGACCATTTCGTCTCCCTAAATAGTCATTGAGACAACAAAGAACTTTGCTGCTAAATGAGAACTGTGTCTCTTCGTCTGCTACTTGTACAAAAAGCTGCCCATTTTAAGTATAATTTGACAGTAATTTGAATTGGAGTTTTCCCGTCCAATTTTGATCATTAAACATCCTGTGCATCAAAGAAGAATCTTAAAAACTGCTCCCTGCCAGACCACAAGAACCACCAGGTTATCTGTTAGGAGCTCTTGAGCTACAAAACCTGCTGACCTATGGCAAGAAAAGGTGCTAGAGTTGAAATAGTTCTTTGGGACCTCACAGCCTACCCTCATCTCAGCCATTTCCCTGTCAAGCCTTAAGGAATTCATGCACTACAGAACCTCTTCTGGTTTATATGGGCGGGGGGGAGTCTTTCTTCTTTCAAAGGGGAGATCTGAGATCTAGACTGGTGGGTTCTTCTTTAATTTCAATCCATTTGTGCTGTATGTAGTAGAATTTGGAATTAAGATAGCACTTTTCCCCAGCTGCAGCAACTTCTTATTAGACATGCCACTGGAGGCAAGGGAAATAAAAGCAAAAATGAACTATTGGGACTTCATCAAGATAAGAAGCTTCTGCACTGCAAAGGAAACAATCAATAAAACTAAAATGCAACCAATGGAATGGGAGAAGATATTTTCAAATGGCATTATCAGATAAACGGTTAGTGTCCAAAATCTATAAAGAACTTACCAAACTCAACATGCAAAAAACAAATAATGCCGTGAAGAAATCAGCAGAAGACATGAATGGACACTTTTCCAGTGATATCCAGATGGCTAATAGATACACGAAAAGATGCTCAACATCACTCATCATCAGGGAAATACAAATCAAAACCACAATAAGATACCACCTCATACCAGTCAGAGTGGCTAAAATTAACAACTCAGGAACCAAGAGATGTTGGCAAGGATGATGAAAAAGGGGAGCCCTTTTGAACTGTGGTGGGAATGCAAACTGGTGCAGCCACTCTGGAAAACAGTATGGAGGTTCCTAAAAACATTAAAAATAAAACTACCCTATGACACAGCAATTGCACGACTAGATATTTATCCAAAGGATACAAAAATGCTGATTCAAAGGGGACATGCACCCCAATATTTATAGCAGTACTATCAATAATAGTCAAATTATGGAAAGATCCCAATGTCCATCAACTGATGGATGGATAAAGAAATGTATGTGTGTATGTATGTGTGTGTGTATATATATATACATACACACACACACACATACATACACACATACATACAATACATACACACACACACACACACACATACATACACACATACATACAATGGAATACTACTAGGTGATCAAAAAGAATAAAATCTTTCCATTCTCAACAATATGGATAGAACTGAATTAAAGTGTATTATGCTAAGCAAAATAAGTCAGAGAAAGACAAATATCATATGATTTCATTCATATGTGGAATTTAAGAAATAAAACAGATGTTCATAGGAGAAGAGTAGGAAAAATATGATAAAAAACAGGGAGAGAGGCAAACCATAAGAGATTCTTAAATACAGAGACTAAACTGAGGGTTGCGGGAGGGGTGTTGGGTAGGGGGATGGACTAAATGGGTGATGGGCATTAAGGAGGACATTTGTTGGGATGAGCACTGCGTGATGAATCACTAGGTTCTACTCCTGAAACCAATACTACACTGTATCTTAACTAAATTGAATTTAAATAAATAAAAGATGACACTTTTCTTTCAATTCTAATGCAGAGCATTATCTATTTTACAATTCTTGTGCTGCTCATGTGTAAAGAAGACACATTAATTTTCTATTGCTCCTGTAACACATTACCACAAATTTAGTTGCTTAAATGATACAAATTTGTTATTTTACAATTCTGTAGGTCAGAAGTTCAACATGAATCTCAGTGACTGAAGTCAAGGTGTCCACAGAGCTGTGTTCCTTTCCAGGGGAAAATTTTCTTGTTTTTTCCAGCTGCTAGTTTCCCCTCATTTCCTGGACCATGACCCTTTTGTTCCATCCTCAATGTCTGCATATTGGTGTTATTGCAGGTTGACTCGTTTTCACATCACATCACTCTGACCCTTTGTCCATCTTCTCATTCTCTCTCTCCATGTCTGGGAAAATTTCTCTACTTTTAAGACCTCACATGACTATAATGAAATCACTATAATAATCCAGAATAATTTCCTGTCCAGATACGTAATGTCAGTCACATTTGCAAAGTCCCTTGGGTCATGGACGTAACATATTCACAAGTTCAGGGAGCAGACATCTTTAGGGAGCCATTATTCTGCCTACCACAGAAGGGTATAATTTCTTACTTTCTAGTATCCTTGTTTCTTCCTTTCCTCCCTATCTCCTTTCCTTCTTTGTCTTGTTATTATTTTTCCATTGCAACTTTTTAATGGGCTGTGAAGCATCTGAGTGCAAAATTTGTCTTAATTTTTAAGTACCTATACAATGTCTTGGTAAGTAACAGAAACATCAATCATCAATTTATTATAAGTTGTTAGGGTTTTTTGCACCTATTATGGGCTGATGATTGTGCAATATGGTAAAGATAGAGAAGTGAGCAAGGGAGAGGTGGTTCTGCCTTTGTGGAGCTTGGAGAACAAAGACAGTAAATACTTGAGAGTGTCACAGTGTGGAAAGATTGTCACAACCTAAGTACAAGGTAACTCCTCTGATTTTCTTCATCAGAAAAGAAAAAATAACCCAGTGTATATTGTGCAGTATTTTTGTAAAAATATAAAGAGGTCAAAACACAGAATAATCTGTAGACTAATAATGTTCTATATTGACCAGAACCAAATGTTTTATCATCTGTGAAGGCACCAATGTTACTTGAATTGTTGAATTAAATTTTCACTAAGACTCAAGGAACTGACATTCCATTCTCTAACAAATACATGCTTTAAATTTATACTGAAATGGAAGCATTGCCTTTATTGCAGTCTTTTGATTTAGTCTTTAAAGAATAGTCATTAATCTCCTCTATGCTGATGTAATTTAGAAGGCAGTGCATTAGCTTTCCTCACCTTATTCTTTGATTAATGCCATCCTGGTGATTGTAATTTAGGGGACAGCCACACCACAGAGATGGTTATTTCAGATTGCTCTATCCAAGTTACTTTATCTATTTGTAGGTGCTAAGGCCCAATCAGTCCCCACTCAGAAATACAGGAAGAGACAGGATTTTTGTTTCCCAGGCATTTTTTTTTAAGAATCTAACATATACTAATCCCTGCACTAAATATTGGGAATACAAATATTGGGAGTACAAATGACCATGTTGGTCCTCTTAAGGTGTGCACTGTTTACTGTGAAGTACACATACGTAAACGGATTGTTTCTAAACAAAGTGCAGTTTCTCTTCTGGTTAGAAACTTGGAAAAAATGACAAAATTACCTCAGTGCAGGACAATGGAAACGAAACAGAACAAATACATGGGTAGGCAGGTATCCCTTTCTCCAGCTTGCCAGCCTGAACAGGTTCTGCAGCAGAACTCAGAAGGACAAGGGCAGTAAGAAAAAGGAAGTTTGGACAGGGAAGAAGCGGAACAAGAATGTAAGGGAAAAAGAAATCCAATAACCTTTCTAATTGAATGTTAATTTATTAATTTCAGTTTACAGGGCCTGATGGAAAGCAGTGAATTTTACTTTTGGGAAGTACGTTTCTCTTCATTCTAGAGCAACTATTTGCAGTCAGGGAGAATTTTTGTAACACTTTTCTAATTTACTCAAAGTTTTATTAATTATATCTGAAAACTGTTAATTAATAAGTATTTGTAAGATTAAGCTCACTTTGCTACTGAAAACATTGGTTTTATCCTGTGGATATATTTATGCATTTGTGAAATGCCTCCAAATACAATTTTCCATAGCCACCTTGAGGATACTGTTCAAGTAATATTCAAATCTAGCTAGAATTTCTTAGAACTGAATTACTATTTTTCTTTAGCTCAAATTCTGAATGTAGTGCCGAAACTCGTGGGAGTGGCAGGTGGGCCTAAAGGATAGACAATGGGTCACAAGTGATCATACAGCATATGGCTTAACATATGTCAAGGTCCATGGGTCACCAACCAGACACACATATGGGATTCTCTTGTAAACTGACAAGTAAAATACTAACATTTCCACTCTTTTTTAGTCTTAACTAAAATGCAGTGGGTTAAAGACAGAGATTATATACGCTTAGGTGATATTTATATAGGCATAAAGCTTGCAGGTTTTGACTATTTTGAACAATGTTGATATTCTGAACAATTTACCTATTTTATTTTGCATTGATAAATATGCTAGTGATATAATCCTTTCACTGTAAGAAAATCATAAGTATTTAAGATTAAATATCTTAATTTTATTTTATATTGTAAATACTATACCTCATTCTGTAGTGAAAAGAACACTGACTTTATAGTTTTCTAGAACAGGATTTGAAATTCAGCTTTAAATTTCCTTGCTGAATGACTTTGGACAAATTTCTTAACCTCTTTGTTCTTTAATCCCCTATCTGAAAAATAGAAACAAGTATCCATTTCATAGAAATATTATGGTACTTAAAAGTGATACAGATTGCATCGAATATTAAGCATTGCCTGGAACAGTCTATTTCCCTATTTAAAAAATCATCATTGGGTACTGCATGATTTGTATCTCTATCATAAGAATTTATACAAATATTGCTTTGTAGGTATTTTAAATTATTTTTATACTGAGTGACTTAATTCTTCAGATAGAATAAATTTCACTTCATGTTTAATAATTACATGAGTAAGTTAAAATAAAAAACAAATGCTGTAAAAAATTATATAAACTATAGTTGACCTAGGTCTATACCACCACAGAATCACACTTCTTAGAATTAATCATTTCCTTTCTGAGTTAGCCTGTCAGGATCTTTGCCAATGAGCTATTTTACAAATCTGTCACTAGAAAAAATAAACCGGAAGAAACACAAAGCAGAGTGATAGGAACACTGGTTTGGAGTTATATGGTCAGTTTAGGATAACTTCTATGCTATTTTTTAGATATGTGATACTGAGCCATCATTATCCTTATATACTCTTCCATGAATCTTTCAACAGTCAGTTGAGGGAGACTAAGGGACCTTTCTGGCCATTTATCATGTATTGATGTTTCTTTCTTCTGTTAAACATATGGGATTGGTTACTCTCATTATAAAAGCAAAATGGCAAGGCCTAAACTATTCCATTCCCATAAGATGGTTTATTACAAAGAAATAAACAAAATACAAAATATTTTCCGTCTTTATACCTTGTACTTATACCTTGTACTGTATTGTAAAAAAATTTTTTCACCCACTGTTCTGTAATATGCATGTTAAAGAATGGAAGTTCTGTTGTTCAGTGCCCCAGATGGAAAGGGAGAGTGCTAATTTCTTCACTGACAGTCATTTTGGATACAAAGAAGGAGGCAGTTCAATCTAAGGGCAAGAAACATTGACAAGTTTTTGTCTCTGAAACTGGACTGATGGAGAATCTTGTCTGCCACTTTTAAAACAGAGGAGTCAAAAAAAAAAAAAAAAAAAAAGAGGAGTCCCAGGATTTGCCAAGATTTCAAAACAGTTCAAAGATACAATCTTTACCACTGGAGAACTGAGAAACCAGTGTAGGTAATATTTTGTAAAAAAAAATACAATGCTCAGAAAAATTGAAGACCTTTGTAGACTATATTCTTTGATTAATACCAATCCATTAAAATCCTATACATTTCGTTTATTGACCTTGCGGGCACCTGGGCGGCTCAGTCAGTTAAGCGTCCAACTCTTCATTTCAGCTCAGGTCATGATCTCATGGTTCATGAGCTGAAGCCTTGCATTGGGCTCTGTGCTGACAGTGTGGAGCCTACTTGGGATTCTCTCTCTCCCTCTCTCTCTGTTCCTCTCCCACCTGTGCTCCCTCTCTCTCAAAATAAATAAATAAATTTTGAAAAATTAGCCTCAAAAAATAAACTTAAAAAAAATTAACCTAATATTTTGTGGCCTGGAAAGAAGATGGACATTTATCCTGATTTTGGTAAAAATTTCCCTAGAACTTGAAACCTACAAAGAAGATAAAAATATTAACTGAAAAACTACTTAAAAGTACCTATGATGCTTAATATGTAGAATCAACTCTTCCACAAGTTCTAATGTTATGCATAAACAAAGTTATCATTGAAAATCCTACAAGTTGCCCCCAAATAGACACAATTTTATGTGTACATTTCTAGGTCTTAACATGTACTTGTAAATATATGCATGAATTAAGTTTATATATTACATTTTATATTTACAACAGTCTTATCAGCCCACTGTTACTATGTCCATTTATACCAACAAGGTTTAGATAGGGTAAGTAACTGGACCAAGCAGTAAGCTTCAGAACCAATATTTTTCTTTTGCTCTGTGTCACTCTAGAATCCGTATTGGCTCATCAATTTTAACAAATGTACCATACTAATGCAAGGCATCAATAATAGAGGAAACTGTGGGGAGAGGGGAAGGGAGTATATGGGGATTCCATGCTTCCTGATCAATTTTTCTGCAAACATAAAACTTCTTTAAAAATAGTTTATTAATTAAAAAAATATTTTAAAAAGTCCAAATTTTTTATCTTACAGATGGTAAAGTAGTGTAGCCTATTTGATTCAAAACATCTAGGTCAGGATTCCAACAGTGAATAAAATATGTCATTATATCTTGCTGCTCTCCAAGAAGACAAAAATACTGAACAGACTGTGTTCACCTTAAAGGAAAATTAAGACTTTGCTTCAAAGGACAAACCAAAACAAAAAAAGTGTAAGAACCTCACTGAGTAATAGAAAGCATGTGGGAGAATATAGCTATCATATACCCAGAAGTAAAAGTATTTCCTTTGATTAAAAAAGAGTATCTAGAAACTCCCACTGTAGTATCGATAGGACATCCCTAGAAAGCATAGTTAGGTCTTCTCAAAGCATAATCCCAGGACCAGTGCAGCAGCAGCATCTGGGAACTTGTTAGAATTGCCAGTACTCTGACCCTTCCCCAAACCTACTGAATCAAAACCTCCGGGGTACAGGGTCCAATAATCCGTTGTCACAAGACGTGCAGGTGACTTTGATGCAGCAAGTTTGAGAATTTGTGGCTTAGTATGTGTTTGATTTTATCTCCTAGAGGTAGGTGAACCTACCTTCATCACAGGTTCTGCAACCTCAGACAAGTGTCTCTCTAGACATCCACAGTGTGAACTCTAGGATAAGGATCTTACCTGTAGATCTTGGGAGTACAACACAGGGGACAATAATAATACCCACCTAACAGAGGCACTGTGGAGTTCAGTTCAGATCATATGGAATAAAATAAAAGCATGCAAAATTTAAAGATATCTGAACTCAGAAAGTGACACTACTCTGCATTTAAAGCAACTCATAATGGAAATCCTGTAATTCAGCTACTGCTCAGCATTAACTAACCCCATCCAATCTCACTCTGATATTTGCTCTTCTTGTTACCATAATTGGCAACTGGAGCAGGCCAATTACCTCCCACATTTTTCAGGGACATTTCAAATGCTAGATTGTCTTCCAGTAAGGTGTTTGTGTGTGTGTGTGTGTGTGTGTGTTCAGGAAAAAGTAAAAACAAGGAGAGAATTAATAATGTGGATAAATTATCTTTTGTTAATATGAATTACATATCTACAGGTAATTATGAATTACATATATGCTGTTCCTTCTGGATTCCTAAAAAAAATTCCACACTGTAGCTTAACTCCACTATTTTAGGCTTCATTAGGTATCCTGAATTTTGACAGATACTACTTATTTTTTACTAAAGTTTTGAATGATGAGAATGTGGTCATGTTTTCTATGTTTGCCATGAGATAGAATAAAATACCCATCAACTCTCTTTAAATACAGCAATTTTCTTATTAAATTGTTCAAACTATCTATATCCTCAATGGCTACCTTGGGATGATAAGTAAATGCATGTGTTTGTGAATATATACATAGAGCACACTAAGCAATTCACAGCACACCTGAAGAATATATTGAAGATGCCAAATTACATTGCATGTTAGCCAAATTTTTAAAATAAAAAAAGTAAATAACCTTTCAATTTGCTATCATTTTTAGGAGTGGTAAGTTATGGGGGGTAAAAAGAAAAATTGTATTTTTATCTTTCTAAAAATGACTAAAGAATAAAATTACACATACCAAATAATACTAATAAGAAAAAATAAACTACAAAAGAAAAAAGTAAGAGATAGATCCCTTAGTATTCTACAACAGTACAATGATGGCAATGTTTATTTTGACAAATATGAGTGGTATCAGTTTCTTTGAATGGTTGTAGCAGAAAAGGATAACTAAAATGTGATCCTATGGATATAGAACAAAAAGACAAACTGAGAACAAACTTCAATTAGATACTTAAAAAATTCACCAAATCCTCTCAAGGTTAAAGAGAAAACTGAGCCAAGGAGAAGCTACAGTCAAAAGCTACAAAGATATCATCTTTGGTAGAGAGATTTTTATGCTTCATAGGCTATCCCTATAATTACACCTTCACTGGTTTTTAAGGGAAAGTAATCTATTTTGTATTTCTAAATGTGACCTCACAAGCAGAGATTCTCATAAATCAGCTGTAGAACACTGAAGGGAGAGTGGAACTTCTGTGGACCTCAGCTTCCATGCCTATGAAATAGAAAGAGGATTCAACTAGAAAACATGGAAACTCTTTTATAACATGATCATATGATTCAATGGTATGCTTGTATGTTGTGGTAAGACAGTCGACAGCACGGCAGAGCCAATGCTATGATATCAACATCCAGGTTAAAATCCTGACTCTTTATCTTACCAGTTGTGTAAATTTGGGTAAATTACTTAACTTCTATTCACTAAGCCAGAGTTTCTTCATTTATGAATGGAAATAATACCACCTTTGTAGCAGGTTGTTGGGAGGAATAGGGACAATACAGAGAGAGTACCTAACACTATGGTTGGTACATAATAGGCATTCAGTATAGGGGGTTGTGGTGGTGGTGGTGATGATGATGATGATGATGGTAGTGTTGGATATTTTGTAGGAAAAAGAGAGTAGAAAAAAGTTATAAAAGGAGTTGAATATCTTTTATTTGTAATACTGTAGTGCAGTATGATGTACCTCTTCAGTATCTCTACGGCACTTTTCAGTTTGTTTTTTGTTGCAGATCTGGTGATATCAATCCTATTTTTCAATAAGAATTTAAAGCGATGATCTGAAATAATTAGGTCATGCTCCAGTCTTCCATTACAAACAAATTCAAAGTGTGTCATGACGAGGTGTCATGGAACAAAAAGCTCACCAACCTTTAGAGCTGCCATAATAACAGAATGCCTGGGCCTGGGCTTGAGTTTTGTGTAAAGATTTTAAGTGCCAAGTCATCTATTTCTCATTCTGTGCTTCATTCTCTAGCGGACTGTAGCAAATACATAAATTAGAAGAGTTTCAAATCCTGATTTCAAACTTGAAAGAAGAAAACCTCCTTGCAATGTAATTTTTAAATTAATATGTCTGTAATTTATTCCATTATTCTAAACTAGTATTTGTGTATTGGAGCTTTAAAGTAAACAGAAAAGCCATAATTGTATTAGCTATGACAGGAAATACCTGGCTTTAGAGATACGGGTATATTTTCTGAGGTATATGTACAGGTAATTAGTTCTAACTCAGAGCAATGTTCCCGTAAATGAGGAACAAATATTAGCAAATTCATTAATTAGTCATGCTTACACTTGTGTCATTTGGAATAATGTGTTTGTTTGAACTAAGGTCTCCTATTTATTAGAGTCATTAATGATTGTCTACAAGAGATGGTGTTCTAACATTTCACCAATTTCTGAGAAATGCAGAGGTTTTACATTCTTAGTAGGGAACTTGTCTCATAATTTTTATAGAATGAAAACCAAACATAGTATGAAACTCCCCATGCCTGTTTCAACCCCTTTCCTCTCTCTCACTCATCACACTGTGATCATTCTGCCTTTAAAAAAATTCTCATGACACTTACATCATTGTATTAAAATACCTGTTTACATACTGCCTTCCTCAGTGTATCTCATAGACATTATGATTCATTGTTGAGTGACTTTGAAAACTCATTATATATAAAAGAATTAAAAAAAATTATTTTAACAAATAAAACTACTTTGGCTCTTTAATATATGTGCGATTGTTGTTTTACATTTATTCATAAGGCACCTGTTATTTTGTATTATATATCTAAGCATGTATAAACACAAGGACTGAGATTGGAAATGAGAATATTTCTAAAAACCAATAAAAAAATCTAAAAACATTATAGTTTTAAGAACACAAAAATAAAAATATATACTCATGTTCATGATATGTTGTCTAAATGATAATGTCTTGTATATTTGACATTGCAAGTTATTGATTCCAAATACATTATTTTTTTAATATGCACTATAAAATATCATCAACAAAATGAAAGGAAATCATATAAAATAATAATTAGTCACTGAACTATTTTTATTTTCAATATGTTGTGCAACTATTTTTAAAGCATTTTGATCTCCTACTTCAGAAACAAGTTATACTAAGACTATTTCTAAATTTTCATCATGAACTAGGGCAGCATTTTCTAAAGAGTATCCCAGAAAATACCAGTCTCTCCAAATGTTCTTTTTTCAAAAATGAGTTCATGATATGGAGATGAAAAATAAGCATATGAAAAGACGTTCAACATCATATGTCATTAGGGAATTGCAAATTACAACAATGATATACCACTACACATTCATTAGAAGGGATAACATCCCCAAACTCACAATTCCAATTGCTGGCAAATATGCAGAGCAACAGGAATTCTCATTCATACTGGTAGGAATGCAAAAATGGCACAGCTACTTTGGAAAATCATTTGTCAATTTCATATAAAAATACAGACTTACCAGGCAATCCAGCAGACACACTACTACACTGCATTGGAATTGTATGACTCCATAAAAACCTACATGTTGACATTTATAATGACTTTCTTTAGGGGCGCCTGGGTGGCTCAGTCGGTTAAGCGTCCAACTTCGGCTCAGATCATGATCTCACGGTTCATGAGTTTGAGCCCCACATCTGGCTCTGTGCTGACAGCTCAGAGCCTGGAGCCTGCTTCAGATTCTGTATCTCCCTCTCTCTCTCTGCCTCTCCCCTCACTCATGCTCTGTCTCTGTCTCTGAAAAATAAATAAACATTAAAAAAAATATAATGACTTTCTTTATAATCACTAAAAACTGGAAGCAGCCAAGATGTCCTTCAATAGGTGAATAAACTGTGGTACACCTGCACAGTGGAACGGTGTTCAACAATAAAGTCATGAGCTCTCAAGCTTTGAAAAGACATAGATAAGTCTTAAATATATGTTCCTATGTGAAGAAGAAATCTTAAAAACCTACAAACTATGTGATGCTACTATAACATTCTAGAAAAGGCAGGAGAGAGAGAGAGAGAGAGAGAGAGAGAGAGAGAGAGGGAAATAAAACAGATCAATGACTGCCAGGGCTCAGGAAAGAAAAGGAACAGAGGATTGAATAAGTGAAGCACAGAGGATGTTTTAGGTCAGCGGAACTATTCTGCAGGATACTCGAATAATGAACACAAGATGTTCAGCATTTGTCCAAGCCCTCAGAACTTCACAGCATAGAGTAAAACTAAGGTTTATACATTTTTTACAAAGTCATTTAGGAGGTTGCGGATCTCAAGATGGAACACAGAATGTAACAAAAGAATCTAAATATATTGCAAATATACGAAATAATCCCATTTAAAGGGAGTAGGGGCTGTCCTAAGTAACACTGGAAAAAAGTGAAGTCTGTAGGACTAAAGATAGGAGGAACTGTATTTAAGCAATGTAGTTGAGTTAAAAAATTGTTCACCACAGTGCTATAAGTTAATTCTGATACTGCTGCACTTGCATACCAGAGCTCAGTAACTGAGTAAATGGATGGCACACAGGGAGCCAGGTTTATCACTGTTCATTCAAGTGGAAGTTTATGGACATTTACAGAGGCCAAAATTGTATATGTGGTAATGGATCAGGGTTAGAGACATCAGTATGAATGCATTTGTTTAGCTTAATATAGATACAAATGATTACATACGTAATATAGTGTGTGTGTGTGTGTGTGTGTGCGTGTGTGTGTGTGTGTATCTGTCAACTGAGTAACCTAGAAGCAACTACACCACAGCCACAGCGAGCACACATAACACTTAGATCTAATGCTAATCCTAATGCTCAATAGCATTCTCCAATAAAGGAAATCAGTCTCCTTGAAGAGATGGCTCACTTGAGGACCTGAAAAGGAAATATAATATAGGAGCCAGTGGTATTGGGTAGAAACAAAGTAAGAAGATGC
Organism: Lynx rufus; assembly: GCF_022079265.1. Classification (NCBI taxonomy): domain Eukaryota; kingdom Metazoa; phylum Chordata; class Mammalia; order Carnivora; family Felidae; genus Lynx; species Lynx rufus. The sequence continues at coordinate 60,092,280 of NW_025814867.1, forward strand.
AGGGGAAAAAAATATACACAGTGATGGTTATCAAAGGGATATAGGAGCCAACTGAAAGAGCTCTCAATGGCCGAAAGCCGGAACCATATGAGTAACAAAACAAATCAGGCAATACTGAACTATAACTTAAAATATAAAACAAATATTCATGTTTCCGTTTTCACATGAATAAATATTTGGGGGGAAGAAAAGCACAATCTCCTGTGCGCAAGAAGACCAGATAATTTATGTAATTCACCCTTGAGGATGTGGAACATAACTCCTCAACCTTTAAATGTGGGCTGTGCTTAATGATCTCCCAAAAAGAACAGTATGCGAAGGGAGCAAAAGAAGAATAACATAGTAAAGAAACCTCAATACATCACGCTGAAGAATCAGCATTATCATGACAGTGACAAGTCACAGCGATACTTAAGTACCCTTGATGTGTGATGAGAAGAGCACTTTGCTCTGGTCTTCTGCCCCCCAACCCAAAGACCCATTCTAATCGTAAGAAAAGTGTCACACAAATCCCAGGGTAGGGAGTAAATAAATACCTGACTAGTAGTCTTCAAAATTACCCAGATCATGCAAAATAAGTTTCAGAAAAATGAGGAAAACCAAGAGAAGTTCACCGAGACATGATAATTAAATGTAATATAGTATCCTGGCTGATAGAATGGATATGATATTTAGGTGAAAACTGAAGAAATATGAATACTGGGCACAGGGATATGGGAACCTTTGTAGTATGTTTAAAATAGTTTTATAAATCTAAAGCTTTTCTAAAATTTAGTAAGTTTAGTAAAGTTTTACTAAAGTTTACTAAAAAGTTTACTAAAGTTTAGTAAAAGCTTTTAAAGCTTTTTTAAAGCTTTTCCTGAAATTTAGTAAGTTTAGTAAAGTTTTACTAAAGTTTACTAAAGTTTAGTAAAAATATAATAAAAGCAAAACAAACAAAAAACTGTCAAATGTTAAAGTGTGAGAAACACAGTATATTACAACCACCTCTTAGAGAATAAAATGCACATTGAAAGCGCTAGAAATTTCTATGGTATAGATGACTTTTTAATATTAAATCCAACTCTATTTCCTTATTATTAACTTTTAAATTTCTGTGAATCCAATATTCCAAGGTACACATTTTATGGAATGATCAGTTAAGGCCCTCACTAGGCCCAGAACTGGGATCTGAATACATGAAATACTAGTGTATGTACCCTTCCTCCTTCACTCTAAATACCAAACGCAATAAATATTTTATTTTATTTGGGGCTAGAAACATTTTGAGTAGAGAATACCTGATAATTTATCAATGCGTAGGCCTCAGTAATACACAAGAGTGCTTAGTAAACTTCAGCTGGGTGGTGACAGTGAGGGCAAAAAACAGAAATCACATTGCAAAGTGAAGTGGGTCGTTTGTAGTCTCTATGCCCAAGAGGGAAATGATTATCAAACTCGGAGTCAGACATACATGACGAGTCAGAGTAAGCAATGAGACTGAGGGCTGGAGGGTGTAGATCAGGTTCCAGTTACAGGGCAGTTTTCTGTAAACTCTCGGGAGGAAAGTAATGGGTAAAATCTAAAAGAGTGGTCCCTGACATAGCTCAGGGCCCCAAAGACACAGCTAGAAGGTCCTACAAAAGGCTGCAGACAAGGGTGTTTCCTTTATCTACCTTTGAGAAGAAAGATGAGCCGCAGTGCTCTGGGGACAAGGGAAGGCAATGGGTCAGGGTGCGGAAGCCGAGTGCATATGGTGGTATGAAGAGTGGCTGAGGTGAGGTGGCAAGCTGTGGCCTCTGGAGAAGCAGCAGGGTGAAGAGCATGCTGAGGTGAACACTGAGAAGTGGCCAATACAGAACACAGAATGTGGTCCTACAAAACTGAGGAGCAGCGAGTGCGGACCCGTAGTGAAGCAGAACGGTCATGTGACCGGTGGCCCAAGAGGAACATAAAACAGACAAGTCGCCGCACTTGGGAATTCCCAGAAATAGCCTAAATGAAGGAAACCCATGAGAGTGGGCCAGAGGGGTGTTGTTTATGCATGTGTGTATAGGGGCAGTAGGTATCCAGCTAGTAAAATCCAGATCTAGATGTCTATGAGCCAAGATTGTGAGGCCTGGGGACATCGGTTTTACAATGAAAAACCGATTTCCAAATAGTTCTCACCTATATCTTGAGGAATTGTTTTCTTTTACACTCACCTTTTTAGAAAAGAGTGTTCTGAAAAAGTATGTCTTTAAGTACTAGTGGTATGAATTTGTAAGGTGATAAGTCATAAAAATTGACTTGGTAAGCACTATGAAGAACACATCATCTCAAATATGTCACCAACAGCTCGCTGATGCTTGAAATTTACTCAGTGGGAAAATGCTCTTTTATTGCACAATTAGCAAGAAAAACTCATATGCGAATCCCCTGGGTATAGATAAGCTAAATATTCATATCCAACTAAATTCATACGATGTGTAAAATGTTTGATAGACGTTTTCTGGGATCAAGTCAGGCTGGAAGGTGAAATCCATTATTAATTTCCAAAAGATCAGCTTAACAAAGCAAGAACTTTTTTTCTGGGCTCCACCAACTGCTAAGAACCAAGAAGAACTAAGCCACCTACTGCACTCATCCGTGGTGTCATTCTTGTGAGTTGGATTCCAATTGTTTTCTCTACTTTTCTATCATTATGTGTTCAATAGCTCTGAGATTACATGAGATAATGCTAGACTGCATGGACCACATACGTAACTTATAACAAAATCACGTATCTTACCTCGACTGTCGAAATAGTCACTTAAATTTTCTATTTTAGATAGTCTAAGCATAATTACAGTGTGAAATGCTACAGTGAAGAGAAATAATCTCACTTGAGTGATATAACAGGCTCAGACACTGTATTCCTCATTCAATTTAACCTTTACCACAAAAAGTTTGAGGAAATTGCTATTATCCCAATACAGAAATGAGGAAATTGAGGCCCAGGTAAGTTTGCATTTGTAGCAAACCTAGTCTCTGGCTACCAGAGCCAAGTATGACTGTGTGTGTATGTAATAACAGTACCTGTGATTATCATTATATATGTATATTTGCCTCACATATGTGTGTAGTCACTTCATATAAATAATATATATACCCAATATACATGTATATATACTATAGATATAGATATATAGATATATACCCAAAGACATACATTAGATCAGGTTCATAAATCAGAATTTTTAATGAATGTTTATAATATAGTTACACCTAAAATTACATTCAATAGACCTGATATAATTTGTAATGTGTAAAAGTACTCTTTTATTTGATCTAGAGTGTTTGTGTCATCTAATATGTTAACAACTTTAAATTATCTAATTAAATCATATTATTAACCACTTATCAGTACACAAAATAATAAAGGCAATTTCTTTTTTATTGTGTGGGCATTCTAGTGGAAATTTGTTTACATTTTGCAATATTTGGATAGGCAATAATGTCTCCTTGTGAATTATGAGTCTATGTTTTAAATGAGAACATTATTTTAATTATAGAAACTCAAACGGAATATAAAGGCTAGCAGTGTAATTTTATTTTAATGATCTCAATTTAAAGAAATACAGCTATCATCTTCTTAATGTTAGTAAGATTTCAATCACTGTGCTTCTCAATACAGAAGCATTCAAATCTAAAATGCCTGCTTCTTTCCCTGTCGAAGAAAGAAAATTACTGGTAAGAGAGACCAAACCAAACAACTCGCAGGGAGAATAAGCACCTTCGGTTTCATTTGGCCAACCTTGAAATTTAGCCTTATACATGGTCACAAAATCAAGCATCTACACAGTTTCAGTGAGAGGCTAACCCTCTGTCCCCACTAGTATAAGGTCCTGTCCCAGGTGTCACAGTGCCTAAAATTACACCATTAGAGATGCATTCCTTTGAAAAAAGAAAAATCATCTCTTTTATAAATGACAGATGTTGGGTTGTCTGGGTGGCTCAGTCAGATGAACACCCACCTTTTGATTTTGGCTCAGGTCATGATCTCAGAGTCATGGGATCAAGCCCCACATTGGGCTCAGCACTGAGTGTGAAGCCTGCTTAACTAAGATTCTCTCTCTCCCTCTGCCCTTCTCCCCAGCTTATGCAATCAATCAATCAATGACAGATGCTCCCGAAACGTATGTATTTCCTGAACATATGTATTTCCTGGACATTGTCACTAGCATTTTGACAAAAAAATAATGTATTATTTTTTTCTCATAGACCAGGGACTTGGATCAATATGAAGTTGCCTAGAGTCCAGACAGAAAAATTTAAAATGAAACGAAAGAGATGCTATACATTAGATAAGATTCTTTTCATTGCACATGACAAACATAAAAATAGAAGTAATTTAAGCAAAAATGAAATGAATTATAAGGCAATGTAGTATCTCACAGACCATCAGAACAACAGTACAGCTAAGCCTTGGGAAGAAATCAAACAAGTGATTAAATGACAACACTAATCTGCCATCTTCCCCCCTCTGCTATGCTCTAGTAATGTGCTTTTATTATTCTCTTTCTGAAGACCTGTCATGGGGTTCACGTGGCAGAAAAGTCAACAGCAGAGAACACCTAGTGTTACATCTGACACAAACAGCTTACACAGCTTCAGCAACCAGAAAGACTGCCCGACGCTGCCTTTATCTCAAGGCCTAATTCTGTTAGAGAAGAACTATGGTTTCCTCTTGAATGTGGAGTCCAGGTTCGGTCAGCTAGTTGCACATGTACTTAGTTCCAGTGCAAAAGTAATATATTCTTCCAGTAATGAAGATTTCAGAATCTCAGAAAATTAAAGCTAGTAGGTTTATGGAAGATCCTCTAATCCAATCTCAGCACTAAAAAGAAATGAGCATAAAAAAGACATAAAAATATATGGAGGAATCTTAATGCATATTACTAAGTGGAAAAGCCAATCTTAAAAGGCTGCACATTGTATGATTCCAACTATATTATATTATGAAAAAGGCGAAACTATGAAGACAGTAAAATTAGTGGTTGCCAAGGGTTTGGAGAAGGGAATGGTGAATATGTAGACACAGAGGATTTTTACAGCAGTGATAATGTTCTGTATGATACTATAATGATGAAAACAGGTCATTATATATTTGCCCCCAGAGAATAAGCAACACCTGAAGTGAATCACAATGTAAACTAGAGACTAAATGAGCAATTATGATATGCTGATGGTGGTTCATCAATTGTACCAAATGCATCACTCTGGTGGGGGATGTTGATAATGGGGGAAGTTATACATGTGTGGGTGCAGGGGATGTATGGGAACTCTGTGCCCTACACATAATGTTTCTGTGAACCTAAAACTGCTCTAAAAAATACAATCTTAAAATAGATACAGATATAGATGATATAGATATATTTCATTCCTACCAAGAATTATCCTTATACTTCACAACACTGACTACAATTACTATTTCTATTTTTGTCAAGTAAACATGACATTTCATTGTGAATTTGTATTTATTCAAATAGAAGTGGAAAATCCCTTATTATGGGGCAGGGTCCCTACAACCTCAGTTTCAATGACCTGGTAGAATGACACACAAGAACTCAGGAAAGCTGTTATACTCATGATTATGGCTTATCACAGAGAAAGCATACAGATTAAAATCAGCAAAGGTAAAAGGTACACAGAGCAGAGTCCAGGAAAGACCCAGCACAAGCTTCCAGTGGTCCTCCCCTAGTGGAGTTATATGGACAGCACTTAATTCTGCTACCAATGATGTGTAACACCTACAGAGTATTGCCAGCCAGGAAAGTTCATCTGAGCTTTCATCTCCAGTGTTTTTATTTAGGGGCAGGGGGTTGGCCATGTAGGTATGGAGCACTGACTTTTCTGACGTTAGTTACTCCAGCTCTAGCTCCTCAAGAAGCCAAACTGATACAAAGTGACCTAAGGACTTCTCATAAATCACAGTTAGCATAAACTATCTGAAGTGGCCCAAGAACCCCAGAATTATAAATACATTCTTATCAAATATGATATTCCAAAGTTTAGAGAATATCTGTCAGGAGCTGACCGTGGACCAGTGCTTTCTTTGGAAGGTACAAGGTTTGTAGAATCTTGACTTACTGAGTCCACTCTTCACCAAACAGGCCATCCCCTTTGGTCCTTGGCCTGCACAGATGGAAAACTTTTACATAGTTGAATATCAACACTGAGACACCCAGAATTCACTGAGATCCTTCATATCTAGTATTTTTGTGCAAATTATCAGCATTAACTAGCAAGTTAACACTAAATGTAGACAAAAACAAATATTTAACGTATCTCAATTAGAAGTTATAGTTGGGAGGAAACGGAACCTAAAATTTCTAGTCTTAAACCTACGCTCTTTTGCCTGCCTGAAAGCTGCCTATATTAATGAGATTTGGACATTTTTATCCTCCAAAAATGGCCCTCCAGCTGGCATGGATCCATAGCTTTGATCTCCCAGCACAAAACTGTGCCAGATGCACAGCCAAGGCAGCTGTGGGTGCTGGCAGCTGTGCAGTGGGAAGCTTGTAGAAAGTCAAGTCCAACAGGGACTTTGCTCTGCCCAGCGTGCACCTGGGTTACCCTACACCCCGAGGAAATACCAGTGCCCAGACTCATTACAGTCACTCCGTAGCAGGAAAATCAAATTAGTGACACTTTCCATAAGGGCTCCCAGACTGGACAGGCCCAGATTGTTCTCTGTGCAAGAGTAGCCCAACGAAAGGAAAAGATGGATTGAATTCTCACCTGTACCCTACTTGCTAAACCTTCAGTGTTGGCACATGAGACAACTATCTGGTAGAAGGGCCACCTTTTTGTAATCCTCACAAAGGTACCATGTGGACTAATGATGACCCCTAGTAGAGAAATGCATCCTCTTAGTATCTTCAAGTTGGCCAGATAAGAGGAAGACAGTCTCTTTCTTCATAGCATGCTTGTTGAAGAGATGACAGGTGGGCAATAAACTTTTGATGTTAGAGTAAACTAACATTGAATTTGTGCTAAAAGCAGTAACAGAATTCTAAGATTTTTCCTGAAATTTTCCATTCTGTGCAATACTACTCTGGAGTTTCTGCTAATACTCTAATGCCCATGGGTCCATTAATCTCATAAAGAGTGAAAAAGTTGGCTGAATTGTGATGAAACATCACACTTAATGGCAAATTAACAAAACTCTTGATTTACCTTAGAGCAATCATCTTGCATGGCAAACGTTTGTAATCTATTTCAATATACAGAAAATTCTGATGAAGTCCTGTCAATGTGGGTTGAAGTACTAGTGATGTCCAAATGTAGCAACATCTTTGTGCATTCTTTTTGCTGTTTTTCAAAGTTGTAATTATACTGACATTGGAACAAAATGTCTACAAATATGATACAACTTCATGATTGTGCTGATCTTTGTCCATGCACATTAATTTTATTTTTGCCTGTTAATGGACTCTTTTCACCAGGGCCATCTTTTGCATTTCATTTTGTTTGCTTCCAGGAAAATCCAGCTGTTTCAAAAACCCTTATCCCTCCAGAAATATTTTTCAAAGTACATTTATAGGTATTTTGTCTTGGTAATTTTGTGATATATGATTTTAAAATAGACAACATAAAGCATTTTCTGCACTCTTATGTTTTGAATAATTTCAAGCGTACAGACTTTTTTTAATATTTAAAATTGAATTTGCCTGTGTTCTCATTGAATAATTACCATGAAAAAAATGTATAACTGTCTAACACACTTTTAATAATTTATAACCTACTGAAAAATACTTGAAGTGTTTTAAAATGTTGAGATAATGCCAAACGGAATAATTAAGATAAATACGCAGGCGAATATAATGCTAAAACTGTGCCAAGGACAGTGCTTAGTGTTTTCCATTGCTTTTCTCCTTTAATGCACTGAGCATTAGTTTCCCCATTTTATAAAATGGAAACTAGGGCTTTAGGAGTATAAGCGATGCTCTCAGGATCATGTGACCAGAATATTCCAGAAGAAGGCCCCCACATAGGTATCTGTAGTTCTAATCCTTGCTCCCTGAAACACCACATTACGCCACCTCAGAAAAAAATCTAAAAAGGGGTTTCTAATTTCTTTACATACAATATAGCACTTTTCTTTTAGAATCATTGGAGATTTTCATTTTTAAAAAAATTTTTATTTTTGAGAGAGAGAGAGCATGTGTGCGTGCAAACCAGAGAGGGGAAGAGAGAGAGGGAGACACAAAATCCGAAGCAGGCTCCAGGCTCTGAGCTATCAGCACAGAGCCAATGCAGAGTTCAAACCCACAAACTGTGAGAGCATGACCTGAGCCGAAGTTTGGCACCTAACCTACTGAGCCATCTAGGAGCCCCTGGAAATTTTTAAATACATCTATTTACCTGAGTAATATAAAGTGAAAATTCGCATTTCTCAAGTCATCTACAACAGAATGATCTGAGTGTGGTATTTAAAATGCAGGCACTGGGGCGCCTGGGTGGCTCAGTCGGTTAAGCAGCTGACTTCAGCTCAGGTCATGATCTCGCGGTCCGTGAGTTCGAGCCCCGCGTCGGGCTCTGTGCTGACAGCTCAGAGCCTGGAGCCTGTTTCAGATTCTGTGTTTCCCTCTCTCTGACCCTCCCCCATTCATGCTCTGTCTCTCTCTGTCTCAAAAATAAATAAATGTGGGGCGCCTGGGTGGCGCAGTCGGTTAAGCGTCCGACTTCAGCCAGGTCACGATCTCGCGGTCCGTGAGTTCGAGCCCCACGTCAGGCTCTGGGCTGATGGCTCAGAGCCTGGAGCCTGTTTCTGATTCTGTGTCTCCCTCTCTCTCTGCCCCTCCCCCGTTCATGCTCTGTCTCTCTCTGTCCCAAAAATAAATAAACGTTGAAAAAAAAATATTTAAAAAATAAATAAATAAATAAATAAATAAATAAATGTTAAAAAAACAAAAAAAGTGCAGGCACTGAGGTTCTGCTCCAGAGGTACTAAATCTATTTCTCTATTTCTTGGGATGGGGTGGGAGAGGGAGGAGGAGGGGAGGAGTATAGGTACATCTAAAAATGTTTCTCCACATGACTCCTACGAGTGCCAAATTTTGAGATACCTGTAAATGGCTGTCGAACAGCCTGAAATGCTATCGCCGTGTGTCTTTTACACAACATACAATAAGTCCCGTGTACTATGACACTTCCAGTTTTGTCAGGTTCTATATCTCAATGTTGATATATTCCAATCCCTTATCAGACTTGATCATGTTATCAACATTTTGGCTTTAATGTTATGATTTGTGTGCTTCTTGCTCTTATGAGAGCAAGGTCTATTTCTCTTTTTCCTTTCCTCTTTTTATTCTTCCTTTCTCCCTCTTTTCTCCTCTTTAATGTTTGTGCACAAACAGGCCAGCTGAAATTCCTCCTCCAGTATACTTATGCTGATCTCTGAAATGTTCATTTATTTCTTTTCTCTTTTCCTCATAAATGAGTGCAGTGAGCGCCAGTCACAAATGATTTTTTCTCATTTAGCTACTGATTAGTCTAGAATGGATTTTATATCATGGAGCCATAATCATCATTATTATTGTGATTATTGGCCCTACTTAAAAAATAAGTAAACACTAATAATTCATACAGTTACTAACACAACCATGTTTCATCATTGCCATTAGCATTAGTATTAATAACTAAGTATCACAGGGTAAAGTAAGAGACAATAATTTTTAACTACTTATTTTCACACACACACACCCCCCACGAAACTGACATTCGCAGTGTTCTAACTGGAACATTTTACAGAATCCAGATCAGATTTCTGTTGCATCCCTGAGTATGCACACACAAAAAAAAGCCACTGAGAACCCAGCCTCAGCACTTTCCCTCCATGAGAATAAACCTCATGCCCCACCTGCTACTTTAATACCGGTGGGAGAGCACAATCTAATCAGACTCAGGCAGCTTCAGCCGAGTTATCCAAGCTGAGGGCATAACATTAAATCATAATTCAGCGAAGGCATATCTGTGGGGGGCAGAGATAACACAGTCCATTTACTTTGCTTTGTGATGATCCAACTTGATATGATGATAGAATTTGAATCTAGGAAAATGAAAAGGCAGTGTGTCCTTTCCCCTGGTCTCTCAAATATCAGCTTCTTTATGTAATCCATTGATAAATGTTAGGTCACTTCAAACTCTGATTTAATTTTTCAAGTCTTTATAGTGCGGTATTTATATCTGCTGAAATAATGTGCACAGATATTAAATAATAGTGCAGATTCCAGGTGTGTGGAGATAACTCAAGTAGTCATTCTGTTTTAGGGTAAGCATGCTCAGAAAATGACACCTTAAGGTCAATTAAACTTGGTGAAGTTAATGACAATGTAATTATAGAATCACAAACTCACAAACTCCAAAAGAAAAATGTGTTATTAGTTACTTCTGACTCTTTACACTTGATTTCTTTCCTTGATACATTCCCATCTATTTGCTCTACCCTGTGACCAAGAGTACCCTCACACTCAGAATAATGCTCTTATTTGTCACTTTGGACTTTTAATTTTGTAACTACATAGGGCATTAATGCATAAAAGTCTTTCCTTCTGTAGAGATCTCACTCCTGTCCAGGAAGAAACATCCTGGATAAAAATCCAGAACAAGAACTTAGTGTACTGGGGTTGAATTCACGATTATGGTTTCCACACCAGCTATCCCTGGGATTTAGGAATTTAATTCTTTGAATCTGTCTCTCCTACCTAAAATCTTCCTTCCCTTACCATGGCTCCCTTAACACCCTCTCTGTACGTGATAGCTGCCCCCATCTGTCAACCCCAGGGAATTGTATATCTCAGATCATCTCAACTATGATCTGGCATCATTTACCTTCCTGTGCCATCATCTATTCTAACTATAGTCCTTCTTCTCTTAAACAGATCTCATGTCTTTTTGTTTCATGTAGCTAGTAGCTTTTATGAAGCCTAAAGCTCATTTTAATCAGCAAAGAAACTGTGACCAGGTGGAATATATGCTGAGTACTCTAAAACAGGAAGGCCTATGATTCCTGTCGTTCAGTATAAAACTAACACATGTGAAACACACACACACACACACACACACACACACTCTCTCTCTCTCTGAACCAAAAAAAAAAAAAAAGACATTAGAGATCTCTGTTTTTGTAGTAATGGAGATCAGAGAATTGACTGGCTGACAAAGTATCAAGACCTTTCAATAATTTAAAAAAAAACAGTGAGATCCTGGTAAAGAAGCAATAAAGATCTAGGTCATGTATGATAGTTATGTGCTTGTTAAAACTCCAGTATAACCATGGACATCAGTTTAATTTTATGACAAGTGAAGAGTTACCAAAGAATTCTCTTCACCTAGCCACAAAGTAAATCAAAGAACTTTTTCACAAAAAGTATACACAGCTTCATTAGTCTTTGCATTTTTTGTTTCTATTTTTGTGTGTGATTAATGGATCCCACTTTGTTTTGTAAGTGCCACAAGAGGCTTCAACTTTTCAATTGGAAAGTAGAATAACTCTCTAGGCACAGGATCCTTTGCCCTAAAATTTATCTTTAAATACTCTAGACACCAACTCAACTCAGTGTATAAAAGCAAATTCACAGAACTGTTTGCTCTTGGTTTCTAAAGAGCTCAGATCAAAGTTTTCTCCTCCCACTGGTAAATCATGTGTTGTCAAGCCAAATAAATCAACGATAGCAGGTTCTGTCTCTTTGCCTGTGAAAAAGGAATGATGGTCATTTGTTTTAATTTTATAGCAAAGCATAATATCTGTACATAATCAGGGACTCAGCAAATGGCTTTAGAAACTGGATACATCATTAGTTAAGACGTCTCTACAAATCCCTGGCTTGATTATAAGTTGAATATTAGAAAAGATTTTTTTTAATTTTAAATGACCATGCTTTATTTTTCTTCATCCTGAGTAAGTTTCTAAAGAGATTTGAGAACCACTGCTATAATATTTGACAAGAAATTGCATTATGGCCATGCTACGGTTATGGTACGGTGGTTTTTAATTTACAGACATCATATAAATTAAACAGTAATGTCTTTACTCCTTTAAAGAATTCCAAAGGGACTGCACAGATATGAATATAAGGATATTATCACAATTGTGGCTATTGTTGTCAAGAGTTTAAAACTATGTTTTGGTTTTTCCTTTACCTCCGCAAATTAGAGAAACCCCATGTACAGTGCTCAAGAGTGCAGATGCTGGAGACAGATGGCTATGCTCAAACCTTGGCCCTGCTACATGTTTGTGTGGGACAATGTGCCATTCATTAACATCTCCATTTCTCCATTTTTTATTTGTACCATGGATAATAATGGTACCTTTCTCAAAAGATTGATGGAATGACTCAATGTTACTAATAAAGTATACAAACCATGCCTGGAATATTGCCACAAACATGTTAGTTATGTAAATTCAATATTACTATTAAATTTGCAGTCAATATTTGTTTCAGCTAACCATTTTAAAAAATATTTTTCACATGCTACCTTCTTTTCTCTGATCTTCAATTTGGGATAATTTTCCTTAAGATCTTCAGACAGAATACATTAGGGGTAAACTCTGTTTTTGTTGGCTAAAAATTTCATTCACCTTCCTTCCTTATATGCATTGAGAGATATGGTTTATATTCTCTGAAAACACAAGTGATAATATTTTTAGGTCTCAGAGCTTCCATTTTTACTGTTAAAATATTTGTCAACCTAGGGGTACCTGGGTAGCTTATTTGGTTAAGCGGCCGATTCTTGGTTTCCGCTCAGGTCATGATCTCGTGGCTTCGTGAGTTCGAGCCCACGTCGGGCAGCTTTGCGCTGACAGTGTGAAGCCTGCTTGGGATCCTCTCTTTCTCCCCCTCTCTCTGCCCCTCCCCTACCTATCTCTGTCTCTTTCAAAATAAATAAAAAATAAACTTAAAAAAAATTGTCAATCTAGTTGCTCTTCTTTGGAGATCGTTTTCTTTGTCTCTCACATACATACATTCTTTTTCTTTTGTGGGTTCTCTTGTTTTTGTTTTTTGGTATTTTGAAGTTTCAATACCATATATCTAGGTGCAGATTAAGTTTCTTTACTCTGTTTCAAATCCATTGGGTTCCAAGTTCTGGGAATGGATGACTTTTTTTTAATTCTGGAAAATCGACAGCCGTTATCTCTTAAAGTCCTAAATCTTTCCAAGTTGAAGTTTGGTATATCCTCCCTTAATTTCATATTTTTTTTCTTTTTCCATAGTTCTATGCATTACTCAGAATAATTGGAATTATTGTTTAATAATTATTTGATATTTTTAAATAATTTAAATGTTCTTTATATGTAATATTCCAGATCACTATGTTTCTGTTACACTGCATATAATCTGGTACTTAATCTTTCAATTTTAGCTTCAAATGTTAATTATTATGTCTTTATTCCCAGAACTTCTATTCAATTATTTCTTAAATCTACTTCATCATCACTTATGGTCTTTTGTTTCTTCATTACAATTCAAGCTTCCTTTTACATTTGTTCACACAATGTCTGTGCTATATCCTTAAATTACCTTAAATCCTGTGGCAAATAATTCCAAAATTTGAATCCCTTTTTTTAAGCTTTTATTTATTCATTTTGAGAGAGAGAGAAAACTGGAGGGGCAGAGAGAGAGAAAGAGAGAGAGAATGCCAAGCAAGCTCTGCACTGTCAGTGCAGAGCCTGATGCAGGGCTCGAACCCACAAACCATGAGATCATGATCTGAGCCAAAATCAAGAGTCAAAATCAGAGACTTAACAAACTAAGCCACCCAAGCACCCCTGAATCCATTTTTAATTGTTTCTTCTGGTTTTTATTTTTTTTCCCTTAGATATAGTCTGCATTTTTTGACTATTGGTCCTTGGATCTTTGGCTATGAAAGTTATAGAAGACCTACTTTAAAGGTGCATTTCCCTAGAAAAGCCTTTTGTTTGCTTTTGCAGATCTAGAGGTACTTTCAACCCTCTTTATTCACTTCCACAGCGAATAAATTCTTCACTTAAATTTATTTCTATTTTCTTAAATTTTTAATGCTTATTTATTTTTGAGAGAGAGAGTAAGAGGCAGAGAGAGAGGGAGACACAGAATCCAAAGTAAGCTGTCAGCACAGAGTCTGATGCAGGGCTCAAACTCACAAACAGTGAGATCATCAACCTGAGCCAAAGCTGGATGCTTAACCAACTGAGCCACCCAGGTGCCCCTAAATTTATTTTTAAAAATAAATTCTCTCAAAGATATTTTAAAACATTATAGATGGTATGAATTCAGAAAAGAAACCTCTAGGTGGGCCACAATGTGGTTTTAAATTATCATGGGTGATATATATTACCTATTCAGCACCTTCTGCCTTATAGCAAAATATAAATGATGAAGGCCACAGCTTTATGCAGGGTTTTATATTATACTTCCCCTTGGGGAGGTCCTAGGCTTTATAACCTATTCTCCACGCAGTAATCAAAGTGGATATCAGGAACAGAAGTGGATCTCCAAGTATAATCTCAGAAAAATAATCTCAGAAAACAGAAGAAAACTTCAGGACAGAAGCAGGCTTTGAAATTCAACTTTCCTCATTTTCATCCACTTTATATACTTCCCCATCCAGTGGGTCTCTGAATATTCCTCACTACCATACTAGTTCTTTTTTGTTTTAGTCAATATTTATTTATTTTCGTTAGCAGAATCACTAAGGATATCTAGTCAGCCATACTGAAAATGATGTTAGCTAATATTTCTTTACAAGGGAAATGTGTCTTGAAACTCTTCTTTATCCTCAGGATTTCCGGGTGACAACTGTTTCTGTCATACTTCAGAATACAGTCCTGAAAGCTAAAAGTGCTGCTTGATTCTGGAGTATCCATTTAAACTGAGACAGCCAAGAAGGTCTCTGAAGAAGAGACCTTTATTTCTGTGAAGGTCTTTATTTCTGTGAAGGCATGTATAGGCTATTCTCCCCGCTATTTTTGTCCATATTTCTACCTCCTGTTCCCCATAAAATAAAAATCATAAAACTAAATCATAAAATTAAAATGTAACAGAAAGAATTCAATGAAGCATAAGTTACCACCATGGACTGAGGTTAAAAAAAAAAAAAAGGCTAGAGGCTGTCAGGATAAATGCAAATAAGTAAAACTTTAGTATTGTCTGGGAAGGCAGTTGGTGGTGATTTCACACACAAAAATATCAAATTTAAGAAACCTTCCCAGGCTGCCTCAGAGAGCCATAGACTCTAAATTAGGTGTTAAAAAAGAAGCCCTGATGCCTAAGAAAACCTCAATCAGTACATGTTAGTTCAATCTGATTTGGGGCATAACTGAAAAGCAGATGGGGCCCTGTTCATGGCCCAGAACTCATCCTGTTTCCATTTGATTCCGTTTGATGAGAGGATATGCTTTGGATGTTGAAAACTACCTGTTAGGAATTATTTTTCAACTTACTTGATAACTGGTCAGACTGAGCCTATATGAGATCTATCCCACACTAAGCTCCACAGTATAAAATGACACCCTGAGAAAAAGAATGACATTTTCCTTTCCTCACCAGTTTGATGCCTACCATCCATCACAAACATTCAAAACTCACCTCATTCAAGTAAGTCTTTATCTGATCTATTTTTAAACCTGTATCACTTCTAGATAAATGAAGCGTTAACTATTTTTTAATCATACCTTCTCAGAAAACCTCTACACATCTGTGTCTTATCCTAGTTGGTTTTAATTTCTCAGAAGGTAGAGAAAAAAATATTTTAAATGTCTTGTCTATTAATTTATGATGCCTGGTATTGTACATACATTCAATACCCATTCAATAAACACAGCTGGCCAACAGTATAAATGTGAATCAAATCCACGTTGTTTTCTTTATCTCAATATCCAAATATCTATTAGAACACGTTGAAAAGTAACATGAATGTAGATAATTAAGATTTGAAATTGCATTACTCAAAATACATTGTAGTTTTCAAATAAATCCTTAAACACTGACATTCTAATTAAAGTGAAAAAGAGTTAAACCTCAAAGCTTAAAAAAGTTTAATTTATTAAAAATGTATTAATAATCACTTTATGTAGTTATTTTCTTTTAACAGTTCTTTCCTACTAATGAAAATGATTTCATTAACCAATTTAAATTGCATTTAACATAAGCAGTCCAAAATGTGTTTAAACCAATGTTACTGCCATTCATAGTGATAAAAATAATAATCAGAAATATTACTAAGATTTATGATTTTATATGTAGGGAATTATGTGGTCTTGGATCAAAGGATATGAGGGATGGAGGGGTTGATAAGACTTGAGAGGTAGCCAATTGATGGAGGCACATCTATTCAAGCAGTGAGTGAGTGTTAAAGTGTTTCAGCCACTCTGACTGGCATGAATGTCGATCAACTGATGAATGCATAAAGAAATTGTGGCTTATATACACAATGGAATACTATGTGGCAATGAGAAAGAATGAAATACGGCCTTTTGTAGCAATGTGGATGGAACCGGAGAGTGTTATGCTAAGTGAAATAAGTCATACAGAGAAAGACAGATACCATATGTTTTCATTCTTATGTGGACCCTGAGAAACTTAACAGAAGACCATGGGGGAGGGGAAGGAAAAAAAAAAACAGAGAGGGAGGGAGGCAAACCATAAGAGACTCTTAAAAACTGAGAATAAACTGAGGGTTGATGGGGGGTGGGAGGGAGGGGAGGGTGAGTGATGGGCATTGAGGAGGCCATGTGTTGAGATGAGCACTGGGTGTTACATGGAAACCAATTTGACAATAAATTTCATATTAAAAAAATAATAAAACTGAAAAAAAAAGAAAAAAAAGAAAGTGTTTCAGCAGCTTATTTTCGCTGAGGACCTACTACATGTTAGGAATTCACTAGGGTAAATGTGCAAAAGACATTGGCCTAAAAGTTAAGAAGAGAAACTTTTTAAAGATTAATGTGGGAACCATTTGAAGAATGCTTTAAAAGGAATTGTAGGGTTGACATCAGATAAAAGTAACTGGACTATTATAATCGTTTCACTTTAAAAGATAAAGTAAGTAAACAGCAGACAGAATTGGCAAGAGCCTCAGATTTGAGAAGCATTCCAAAACTAGAATGGACAGGTCTTACTGACTGATCAAAGATAGGTGAAGAACAAGGATTTCTTCATGCTCAGGACAGAGATTATCACAAATGACATATGTTCTTCAGCCTACCAAAAAGGGAGTGATATAAATGCCTGCAAAACATAAGAAGGATAGATTTGTGAGGGATTGAAATCGACTCACAGTTTTCTACCTCTACTTTTTGTTAATACAATCCTATTTCTTAAGTATAACCTAACACACAAAATAGATGGTAGAATATTTAATAGTATGTGTCTTATATGCCTTCAAATTTGTTTAAAATAAACTCAAAGATTTAAAAATTTTGATTAAAATAAATTGCCAAATTGGGGACTATGGTAAGAACCGCTATGTAACATCAACTGTGACATTAAATTTATTTTGTATTTAAATCCAAGTTAGTTAACATAATAGTGTAGTAATGTTTTCAGTAGAATATAGTAATTCATCACTTACATACAATACGCAGTGTTCATCCTAATAAGAGTTAATTTCTATATTTTGTTTTGTTTTGTTTTTATAATACCAGAAAAAATTAATTCACCAAGATAAAGAATTTTATATGGTAACAGTATTGCTAAAATCTCACTTTGCATCAGTTCAACTTTGCAGTGATAATAGGATAATCTTTATTATGAATTCTAAAGAAAAATAAATTTATTAGAAGGATTTAATGTGGCTTTGGTCTTGATGTGCTCAAATTAGATATATAGTATATTTGTGTCGTACTTATAGTATTTTTAAAGGAGGTAAATACTATCATGTTAATTTGATCGATTTGATGTGGAATTCCTGAAGAACTTATGTAGAAATCAGTGATTCTGTGGGATGAGACTTAAAACAGAAATTAAGTCTCTTGCTTGTCAGAGATATAAAGAGGGGTTCATTCCCTGTATCTCTCTATGCAACCCATCATTATTTGGCCAACAAGCCTGTGAGCAGTGGCTTCACAAGGCATAAGCACAAAAAGCAAACAAAAATCATTTTAGTGGTCCCTACATTTTATGCAAAGTATTTAAGCTATAGTTTATTTTTTTAATTATTTTATTTAGTTTTTGGGATAGCACAAGTAGGGGAGGGATAGAGAGAGGGGTAGACAGAGGATCTGAAGTGGGATCTGCACTGAGAGCAGTGAGTCTGATGTGGGGCTCAAACTCACAGACCACAAGATCATGACCTGAGCCGAAGTCAGATGCTGAACTGGCTGAGCCACCCAGGGGCCCCTAAGTTATAGTTTCTATTATAACAGTAAATTTTTAAGAATAAGGCAGATAATATTTATTTTAAAAAATGTGGGCACTTTTTTTTAAGGGCACAAGGAGGTAGAGAAATGTTTAATTAATAAAAATGCCACTCTGTCAATTCCAGCTTCTGATAATAGCAAAATAGCCTATATTGTGCTACCTGGCCTGCCATAAATAGTTGTAACAACTATTTCAAAGCCCTGGAGAGTTACTAAAAGCTTGCAGAAAATGAAGGGATTTAACCCTTGAAAGATGGAAAATATAGTGGACGAGATCCACATTTATACAGATTTTTCCCCTAGTGATATATCCCAGCTAGTTGTGAAAAACATAGTGGAAGAAGGCAGCCAAAACCTACTGAATTAAGAAATCATACCCTATAGCTGAGGCTGTCAGAACAGAACGAAATGGAGAAGAGAGTCCCATAAGAAGGGAGTCACCACAGAGGAGAGAGCCCATGAACATTAAGAGAATAACAAAAATATTACAACCTGGACCACTTTGATATATATTTTGATCCCTTAATGGTTAATATTTTCATTGTTAACCCTATTAGGGGAGGCAGAATTCTAAGATGGCCTCTCCAATTCCCAATCTCTGATGTACCCACCCTCTCTATGATGGATTTTGTTCCCATGATTAGTCTGTTGTACATGTACAACTGAATTTAGTCACATGACCTCTTTAAATCTGAGTCTAGAGGTCAGAGATGAAGTCAGAGACTCAAAGTGTGAAAGGGATTTAATGCAAGAGAAAAGTTCAATATTGTTGGCTTTGAAATGGAGTCACATGGAAAGGAATGCAGGTGGCCTCCAGGAGCTGAAAGGAACTCCGGATGACAGCCATAAGGAACAGAATTATCACAAGCCCATGAGCTTGGCAAAAGACCCTAAGCTACTGATGAGAATACATCTGGCTGATATCTCAATTTTAGCTTTATGAAACACTTAAGCTGACAACTAGCCATATCACGACAAAACTTATGACCTACAGAACTGAAAAAAAAATGAGTCTATCATTTGAAGCCACTAAAATTGTTGTAATGTGTTGTACAACAATAGAAAACTAAAATACTCCTATTCAATAAAGAAGAAGTCAAGATAAAACTGTCAAAATCAAAGATCCATAATGAATTCATGGAACCAGTATTGATGGGCCACCACTCTACTAGATCAAACTGTTATGACCCATTTGTTTACTCAAGTGAAGCCCTTGAGACAGTGTGGAGAGGAGAAAATTTGACTTTTAAACATCAAGTACAGGAATTAAATATATTCTGTTCATAAATGGGAGTGGAGAATTTATAAAACCCAGCATAAAGTCTAGGTTGTCATTAAAGCTATTTATTTTAAATTTTAGATTTTGCTAAGAGGAATAATATAATTATGACGTAAAAATTTGGAAAATAAAGGGAAAAGGAAAAAACACATGGGAGCTAAATAGTATTAACTCAACAGTAGTCTGTGACAGAATGTTGGTCATTTCCATCAGAGATTTTTTTTCTATCATATGATTTATATATTGGGGTGTCTGGGTGGCTTAGTTCGTCAAGTGTCCAACTCTTGGTTTCAGCTCAGGTCATGATCTCATGGTTTGTGAGATTGAGCCCCGCATTGGGCTCTATACTGAGTGTGTGAAGCCTGCTTGGGATTCTCTCTCTCTCCCTCTCTCACTGCCCCTGCTCACTCTCGCTCGCTCTCCCTCTCTCTCTCTCTCTCAAAAATAAATAAGTGAACATTTAAAAAAAATAAAAAATAAGACATATATTGTATCCACAAGACCTTATAGGCATTTATAATGAAGAATCATTACACGCACCACCCCCAATACCTACACACACACACTAACACCTACAAAATTAGAAATCCTTTTTGATTTTTAATATAATGACTGTTTCATGTTACTTCACTAGCTTCAAAATAATTGTGTTAATGGCTACATATTTTATTGATTGTAATAATAATATGTTACTTAAACATATTTATATTGATGAGTCTTAGCTTTTTCTAACATTAACATTATTAATAATGTCAATTTATATTACCCTACAAAATATTATTTTTCCATTTTGGGGTCAATTTCCTTAAAACAGACACCAGGAAATGAAATACTATGTCAAAATATCTAAACACTTGTTTTTCAAAAGGGATTCACAAGTAATAATTTGTATTATCATTTCTACGAGAACAGTGGGCATTAATTTTTTTAAGCTATGAGGAAATGATTGGGAAATAATAACTAACAAATATAGCACTCTGGAAATTCTAGCTACTAGAAATGGCAGAAGAGCCCCTCTCAGACTGTCTCACCAATAATAATCCCACACTTCAAAAAAGGGTGCTGGGAAAAGGACTGTTTACACCACTGGAGAGTTACCAAAAGAAGGCAGAAACTAATAGGAATGTGACTCTTTAAAAAAAGGGAACTGTAGGAGGTGAGATCAACATTTTAAATACATTTTTTCCCCGAGAATATTTCCTAGAACCATGTGAGCAAAACACCATGAACTTGTTGGCTTGAGAAGTCAGAGCCTGGAACCGACAACTACCAGAGCAGCTAGAAATTAAGGGAACAAATCCCAGTAAGACAAACAGAGAAAAGTGCACCACGGGCATATAAACTCACCTCAAATTCTAACACTGAGATGTACATTTTGTTGGGCAATTTTCCAAGGAGCCCTGAAGGAAAACAAGAGCTTAGAAAGGCTAACAGAGCTTAGGAGGAATTTCCAGAGCTGACCACTGCCAAGGGAGACAAGGTTTATACTGGTTCTTGCCAATTACATGAAAACCCAGAAAGATTAATACCACATCCCAAAACTATGGGATATACCCTAGGACAATACTAACAAAGCTTAACACTAATCATCCACAAGATCAAGGTGATGATTTCATACATTAATTTTCTGTTACAATAAAACTCAACATGTTTCAGAGGAAAGTAACAAAACCCAAAATCTTAAGATGCTCAGTATACAATGAAATAATTGCTACACATGCAAAACAAGTAGAAAATGGCACAGTCACAATAAAGAAATCAATAAATAGAAATAGATTCAGAGATACACAAATGTTGGGCATGGCAAATGAGAATTTCAAAATAAGTATGAAAAAATATGTTTTTAAAACTCCATAGAGGAAAATTTATACGAGAAAAAAGACTAGAAATTTCAGGAGAGTTATGGTAACTATTAGGTAGTAATAATCCTAGAACTGAAAACATTAATTCCTAGAATCAAAATTCATTAGGTGTAACTGAGAGTATATTGGATAAAATAAAACAAAGTATCAGCAAATTTGAATGTTAGTTGATAGATATCCAAACAGAAGTAAAATGAGAAAAAAAAAATGGAAAACAATAAGGAGATCCCAAATGGCCTGTAAGATTGTCAAGCAGTCTGATTTCCAGAGTCCTAGAAATAAGGAAATAAGGAAATAAGAGCAAGGAAGAGGCAGAAAAAAGATGATAATTAGTGAAAGTTTTTCCAAACTGTAAACAAATGGCATTGACAGATCCATCTTGAAAGCAAGATAAAAACAGAAAACCATGTGTAGAAAAAGAGCAAACCTAAATTGTTAAAATGTAAATACAGCAAGTATTAAAAGTAATCAGAGGAAAGAAAAAAAAACATACATAAAAACAACCCTAAAAAGAACTGAAAAATACAAAACAGCTTTTACGTACAAAAAAAAAAAAAAAGAAAGAAAGAAAAAAGAAAGAAACGAAAAAGAAAAAAAAAGAAACTAAAAATCTAAAGTTCTATATCTACAGAAACTATCTTTTCTCAAAATTAAAGGAATCATGGAACAATTTTCTAATCAATGAAAACCAGAGAATACATGCTGCCCAGAGAAAATTGCTAAATGGTATTGTTTAGGCTTAAATGAAAAAGATCATCTCACAGAAAGCAGGTATAAAGGAGGAAAGTTACCATGGAAACATCAAGTGTAAAAAAGCTGATATGACTATATTAGAATCAGGAAGGTAGTGTTTAAGATAAACTGTATTACCAGATTAAAAATCATCCCATACTGACAGAAAGGGCAGTACATCAAGATCTAACAATTCTACATTTTTACATACCTGATAGAGTCTCTGGGGAGCCTGGGTGGCTCAGTTAGTTGAGCAACCAACTGACTTGATTTTGGCTCAGGTCATGATCTCCTGGTTGGTAAGACTGACTGAGAGCGCTAACAGTGCAGAGCCTTCTTGGGATTCTCTCTCTGCCCCTCCCTTGTTTGTGTGAGAGCATACACTCTCTCAAAATAAATAAACTTTTTAAAAAAGTAGAGTCTCAGAATGTATGAAACAAAAATAAAGGGAAAAACAGAAAATATGCAATCATATTTGAAAATTTTAGCACTTCATTCTCAGTAATTGATAGAACAAGTACCTTTAACTCAGCAACTATTTAGATTTGAATAACACTACAAACCAATTGTAACTATAAAATACTCCATCAAGTAACTACAGACCACAACATTCTTTTCAAGTTCATGGATTTTTCACAAAGATAGACCACATGCTGGGGCATAAAATAATAAAATTCATGACTGAAATAGCATATTTTAGGGGTGCTTGCCTGGCTCTTGACTTTGGCTCAGGTCATGATCTCATGGTTCATGAGTTCAAGCCCTGCATTAGGCATCATGCTGATAGTACAGAACCTGCTTGAGACTCTCTCTTTCTCTCTCTCTCTCCCCTCTATCCCTTCCCTTCCCCATTTGTGCTCTCTTTCTCTCTCAAAATAAATAGATAGGCTAAAAAAAAAAAGCATATTTTATAACTACAAAACTCTTACATTAGAAATAAAAAGAAAAATATAAAGCCCAAATATTTAAATACTTGTTATATAAGTAAAAATATACTTTAAAAAATAATATTCATAAGTCAAAGAGGAAATCACAAGGGGAATTTTAAAAATAATTTAAATGAAATGATAATGAAAACAAAATAGAGCAAAATTTGTGAGATGCTGCTATAACTGTAGTAAATTAAGATTAATAGTTTTAAATGCTTCTATTAGAAAAAAGAAAAGGTTAAAAACAATTATCTAATGGAGGAAGAGAATACTACTCAGGTGATTTTTTTGAAGCCATCATAATACTTGTTCCAAATATTATAATAAGAGAAGATTATATATAATATAATTCATAAGCAGAAAAATAAAAATCTTTAAAATTTTATCAAATAAAATATATTAAAAATTAAAAGATTAATATGTTAAGTAGTAGTATGTATTATTCAGGAATGACAGTTTAACATTTAAAAATCAATGTAAATTAGACCTCAAGAGAACAAAAAAGAAACATATGTTCACCTCAGTAGTTATGGAAAAGGCATTTGTCAAAATTCTACACTCATTCAATAAAAATTTCTGTGCATATAAATAAACTTCCTCAACCTACTGAAAAGCATTACCCTACTGGAAATATACTAAATCTTGATATAATGAATGACTGTCTCCTAACATCAGGATAAAGGTGAGGTTACCCATTTTTAACACACCTTCCCAAGGTTGTAATGTAGATCCTAAAAAATAGAAAAGACTAGAAAAATACATTAAAAGCAGCATAGAAAAGAATACACATAGAAGTACATTTAAAGAAAAATATGTAAGTTCTCTATACTTAAAGTCATAAAACACTGATCAAAGGAATTTTAAAACACCAAAAGAAATGGAAAGATATGGATGTCATTGAGTGGAAGAATCAATACAGCTAAGATGTCAATTCTCCAAATTTGCCTACAAATTCAATGGAATCACAGTTGAAACAATAGTGTTTTGTTTGTTTGTTTGTTTTTGGTAGATATTTCAACTTTAATTTCACATTTATATGAAAGTGAAAAAAGTCCTACAATATCAGCTCTAACAGAGATGGAGCAAAACTTCCCAACTCTTAAACATAGCTTGCATTTACTAACTTCCTTCCAAAGAGCACAGTATGGAAAGAGGAAAGAAAGAATAACTTTACAGTGGAGAAACCTGACAATCATTACCTCATCCAGGTGATCAAAGTTAGCATCAACAATGACAAGTCATATTAAGAGCATGTACTCTTATTATAATGTGATGAGAAGGGCACTTAATCTCTCTAAATCTGCCTCAAATGAATGAATGAATGAAACCCTGTTCTAATCATGGGGAAA
The DNA here is from genome assembly GCF_022079265.1 of Lynx rufus. Classification (NCBI taxonomy): domain Eukaryota; kingdom Metazoa; phylum Chordata; class Mammalia; order Carnivora; family Felidae; genus Lynx; species Lynx rufus. The sequence goes on from NW_025814867.1 coordinate 60,116,774, forward strand.
GCATCAGACAGCCCAACTGAGGACCATTATATAAAATATCCACCAGTACTACTAAAAACTGTGAATATCATCTGCAATAAGGGCAAAGGAAGTCAGAAAAAAATCAGCCTACAGGAGCCAAAGGAGACATGACAATTAAATGTAATATGGCATCCCAATATTATTCTGGAACATAAAAAGGAGAGTAGGTAAATCTAAGGAAATGAATAAACTCTAAATTCGAATTAATAGTAATGTATCCATTTTAGCTCATCAGTTGTGACAAATGTGCCATAGTAATGTCAGATGTTAATAATTGGAAAATTTGTGAATGGCATATATGGGAAACCTCCTTTACTATTTGCAACTTTTCTGGAAATACATAACTAGTTTAAAATTCAAAAAGCTTATCTTTCAAGCTTAGAAAAGTCATAATAATCTTCAAAGAGAAGAACACTGTGTGGGATTTCAGGGTTTAGTATAAAGCTACACTAATTACATCAGTGTGGTACTGGCATAAGGATAGATAATAGATCAATAAAACAAGTACAGAGTACAGAAATATGTCCACAGAAATCCAGTCAGTTGATTTTTGACAATGGTGGCAAGGTAATTAAGTGGGTAAAATATAGTTGTTTCAATAACAGTGCTGAAACAACTTGTTATCGACATAGGGGAAAAAAGCGCCATCATCTCAACCCCTACCTCATAACATTTAGAAAAAATTAATTCAATATTGATTACAGACCTAAATGTATAAATGTCAACTATAAAGCTTTTGGAAGAAAATATAAGGAATCTCTTTGTGAACTTGGGGTAGGAATATATTCGTTAGAAATTCAAAAAGCTCTAAATGTAAAAGGAAAATTTGACACATTCGACTTTTAAAAATCTAAGCCATCAGTTTTTTTTTTCAAAAAAACACTCAGATAAAAGAAAAATCATCTGTAAACTGACACCAAGTACCTGTAATATCTGCCTGACAAAGAATTTGTATTTAAATTATGTAAGAACTCCTAACAGTCATTAATAAAATGCTAGACAACAATAAAAAAAAATTGGGCAAAAATCTTCAATAAGTTACAAATGACAATACAGAAATGGCTAGTGACTACATGAAAATATGTTCCACAGTTTCAGCCATCAAGGAAAATGCAAATTGAATCCACAATAAGATGTAATCAAACCCACCATAAAGGTCAAGGTTTAAAAGGTGAAAATAGTAAGTACTGTTGAAGATGTGAAACAATAAAAACTCTGGCTATGTTGTTTGGCAGTGTCTCATAGCATCAAACACATACCAACAATAACCCAGAAAGTCCACTGCTAGGTAGTTAGCCAAGAAGAATGAAAACACATCAATGTATAGAGAAAGTTTGCTCATAATAGTAAACGAAATAACCAAAATGGCTATTAACAGGTAAATGTATAAAAAAAGAAATTTAGATAGATCCATAAAGTGGGAATAATATTCGGCAATTAAAAGGAATAAACTATTGATGCATTATTTTGAGTAAAAGAACGTAGGATGGGGGTATGCATACAATATAATCCCTTTTGTATGAGTTCCAACTCAGCTATGGTGATAAAACAAAAACAGGTGCTGCCTCTGAGAAAGGGAAGGGATTAATTAGTAAGGAACATGAGGGGACTTTTCTGGGGCAATGGTAATGTTCTATGTTGGTTGGGATGAGACTATCACATGTCATATCATATCACATGTCTAATCACAGTCACAGAAAAATTTGTAGAATTTGTCAAAATAATACAAATATATACTTAAAAACCCTGTGTATTTTAGTGTATACAAATAATATCAAAATTAAAACAGTACAACTATTTTAAACAGTACCCTTAAATGGCTTTTACTTTCATTTATGTAATTAGGTTGTGTCAAATATTTCAACTATATTTGTGTTCCAGTTTATTTGTTAATATCACATTCCTATCCTTTCTACATACATCCATTTTCCTTATTTAGCTCTATTTCTTCATATTTACTATTTAAATAATTACACATAATTTCCAAATCTGTTGTTTACATTTTTAACTTTTTTTTTTTTTAATTTTTTTTTTCAACGTTTATTTATTTTTGGGACAGAGAGAGACAGAGCATGAACGGGGGAGGGGCAGAGAGAGAGAGGGAGACACAGAGGGAAACAGGCTCCAGGCTCTGAGCCATCAGCCCAGAGCCCGACGCGGGGCTCGAACTCCCGGACCGCGAGATCGTGACCTGGCTGAAGTCGGACGCTCAACCGACTGCGCCACCCAGGCGCCCCCATTTTTAACTTTTTAATGATGCTTTAAATCTTTTGGTTCCTTTCCTCTGATTTCTTCTTTTGCTTGTAAGCCTAGAAAGATTTTTCTACAAGACACTTGGTAAATATTCTTCCCTAATACCTTCTTGCAATTCAGCATTCTTTTTTTAAGTATTTTTTAATGTTTATTTGTTTTTGAGAGAGAGAGACACAGAGCATGAGCAGGGGAGGGGCAGAGACGGAGGGAGACACAATCCTAGGCAGGCTCCAGGCTCTGAGCTGTCAGCACAGAGCCCCACAAAGGGCTTGAACTCACCGTGAGATCATGACCTGAGCTGAAGCTGGATGATCAACCCACTGAGACACCCAGGCGCCCACTATTCAGCATTCTTTATGTCAAACTTGTTAATATCAATTAGCTTTTTGTTGTGATTTCTAACCACTTCTAGCTCTTATCTACTGATGAATACAGCATCCTGAAATAAAGTTTATTTCTGGGTTATTTCAACTATTATAATGAAAATACCACATATTTTAGCTATTATAATTATATAATGTATTTATACAAGAAAGAGTAATCCCCTTTTTTTAATTTTTTTTTACATTTATTTATTTTTGAGAGACAGAGAGAGATAGAGTATGAGCAGGGGAGGGGCAGAGAGAGAGGGAGACACAGAATCTGAAACAGGCTCCAGGCTCCAAGCTGTCAGCACAGAGCCCGACACAGGGCTTGAACCCACGGACCATGAGATCATGACCTGAGCTGAAGTCAGACACTTAACTGACTGAGCCATCCAGGCGCCCCAGAAAGAGTAATCCCCTTGTTACTCATTTCTGGTCAGAATTGACTTCTATGGTCCCACCTCTTTACTCTTTCAGAATGATGTTAAAATCTTTTTATCAAGGTAAGTAAATGCCATTGTAAGTTTCTTTGAAACTTAGTTGTAAAATTGTCTTACATTTAAAAATTAAAGAGTACTATGGATTTATTGATATGAATTCAAAGTGTTTATTAACTTGTGCTTTCACTGCACTTTGTGTTGTTCTTTACAATATTTGTACAATGTCTGCTTTCAAAGAATAGTTACTTGAAGTTTGTTCAAAGATTAGCACATGATGTTGTGGCATTAGATGCCCATATTCCACCAAATGCTCAATAATAAAATTATATTTGTAGGACAGAGTTTTAATAATTACATTTTAATAAAATGGAAAAAACTCAAAAGTTTAGTTTTTATTTCTCTCCAAACCTCATTCACATGACTAGCACAACTAAATACAGTTAGCTAAGAAAGTCTAAGAATGGGAAGGCCGTACTATAAGAATATCAAAGATTTTGAAGTTTCTATGAACTGACAAACAGATAAGTATCAAATCGACTGAAATACTGCAACACAGTGAATCTCAGCTCAGAGCCCTGTAATGATAAGGCTGTAGTCAAGCTGGGAAAGTTTTCACTGATGGAGATTCCCCAAGAATCTACAAGTATAGGTGGAAAAAGAGAGGGGGAAGAAATTAGTGACTTGAAAAACCTGATCCTGTAGCCTCCCAAAGCCCTTTCCATCCAACCCTCAGTGGTGAGGTTTGACACTGGGCTGAAGCTAGAGAAATACATTATAACAAATCAGAGAAATTTTCCTAGAAGTCCCTGAATCTGCAGATAGGGGGGTCCTTCCAATTTTGGCAATCAGGATGTGAGAGGACTGAGTGCCTATCTGCCTGAGAAGAAACATGCCTTGTGATGGAATCCACCCAGAGACACCCAGACATTAAAAGGAAGGGCCAAGAAAGGCAGATAAAAACTACCAAGCCACCTATGTTAATCAAAACCATCATTCATTACAAGGAGGAAATTGAAGGGAATTAAAAGTTTCCAAAAGAAGAAACAATGTAAACCTGAATGAAATAAAACATACTGGGAAAAAGAAGTACTTGAAAAGATTCTAACTAGTATCTTCAAAGAGATTATTTTTAAAGATAATGCTCATGTTGGGGTGCCTTGGTGGCTCAGTTAAGCATCTGACTCTTGTTTTCAACTCAGGTCATGATTTTACGGTTCGTGAGTTTGAGTCCTGCATCCGACTCTGCTCTGACAGTGCAGAGCCTGCTAGGGATTCTCCCTCTGCCCCTTCCCTGCTCATGTTCTCGCTCTCTCTCAAAATAAATATATAAACTCAAAAAAAAATTAAAAAAGATAATGCTTGTATAAAGTAAGAATTGGCTGGTTTTAAAAAGGGAAAAAATCCTTGGCAATCAAAATTATGATGGCCAAATTTTAAAAGTGAAACACTAGAGCTGTGATAAAATTCAGGACTTCTGTCAGAACCTATAGAAAAAGGACAAAAGAGGAAACATAGGAAAGCAAAAGTAAGAGATTGAGGATAAATTCAAAATGGCTGATATCGGGGCACCTAAGTGGCTCAGTCGGTTAAGCGTCAGACTTCAGCTCAGTTCATGATCTCACCCTTGATGGGTTTGAGCTCCACATCGGGCTCTGTGCTGACTGCCGGGAGCCTGGAGCTTGCTTTGGATTCTGTGTCTCCCTCTCGGTCTGCTCCTCCCCTGCTCATACTCTGTCTCTGTCTCTCTCTCAAGAATGGATAAACATTAAAACAATTTTTAAAAATGGCTGGTATCAATCAAAAGCCATAGCCCAAATATAATGTCACCAAACATAGTAGGATTTTGAATATTTGGAGGAAAGGAAAAAGGGAATTATTAATAATGAGATTTTAAATATATTCATGTTAGATATATAAACTTTGATGTATCTATGTCTTCATATGGGCTCAATTTAAAAAATACTCCTAAGGTTAGTGATATTTATACTTCCAATATATTGTTTAAGCTTTATTCGTTGGTATTAAGTTTTCAGAAGTGAATAAAGGAGGAAAAGCATGGGGCGCCTGGGTGGCGCAGTCGGTTAAGCGTCCGACTTCAGCCAGGTCACGATCTCGCGGTCTGTGAGTTCGAGCCCCGCGTCAGGCTCTGGGCTGATGGCTCAGAGCCTGGAGCCTGTTTCCGATTCTGTGTCTCCCTCTCTCTCTGACCTTCCCCCGTTCATGCTCTGTCTCTCTCTGTCCCAAAAATAAATAAACGTTGAAAAAAAAATTAAAAAAAAAAAAAGGAGGAAAAGCATAATTAGGTTTACCAACAAAATATGGTATGGAGATCTATGGAAGTTTACATGACTTAAAACACTTTCCCATTCAAAATACATAGCAGGGAGCCTGGGTGGCTTAACCGTTAAGCATCTGACTCCAAGTCAGGTGATGATCTCATGGCTCCTGAGTCCGAGCCCCAAGTCAGGCTCTGTGCTGACAGCTTAGAGCCTGGAGCCTGCTTCAGAGTCTGTCTCCCTCTCTCTCTGCCCCTCCCCCACTCACATTCTGTCTCTCTCTCTCTCTCTCTCTCAAAAATGAATAAACAATAAAAAAATTTAATTAAAACAATTTTTAAAAAAAGCAAAATACATAGCAATACTGTATAAGACAAAATCCTCACCCAGGCAGAACTGAACTCAGAAAAAAGAAATTTATTCAAACCAATGCATAAGAGGGAAATGCTAGCCAGAGTCATAAGATGACTTTGAAACTGCAAATGCCATCAGAAAAACTGCAGAAAGCTCTAATCAAACGGCAAGAATTTTAACAAGACCTAACAAGAGAAAAGATCTTGGCCCCGCACAGTATGGGGAGACAGACTTAAGATTCTGCAAAATTTGGAGACTGACAAATAAGTAACTGAAAAATAACTTAAGTAAAAAATGTAGGCCAGAGGCCATCTACAAATACATACAGAAAAAAAAAATGTTCACATGGGACATGAGTTGATATACAAGTCTTCCTTTAGTACCTGTAATCAAAGAACTGGCCTTACATGGATTTGGAGTTTGAATTTACTTTATTTCATGACACAGAAGCCTACAGAAAGCAAAAGCAAATCCTCACTGTAGAGATACACTCTCAAACCCAGCTTCTAAGAGTTCTCAAATACAGAGTCCAGATGAGCACTGTGTTACATCCACATTTAAAACAAATACAAGGAAATATGTAGTGCAAAGATGACAACAATAAGAATTTCAAATACTGAAAATACCAAACATAGCATAAGAAAATAAAGTATTACAAAATGTTTAATGACACACATATTTTTAATGTTTATTTATTTATTTTGAGAGAGAAAATGTGTAGGCATGTGTATGCATGCACAAGAAAGCAAGCAGGGGAGGGGCAGAGAGAGAGAGAGAGAGACAGAGACAGACAGACAGACAGACAGAGAATACCAAGCAGGCTCTGCACTGTCAGCACAGAGCCTGAGAATGCAGGGCTTGATCCCACAAACTGTGAGATCATGACCTGAGCTGAAATCAAGAGTTGGCAATTTAACCAACTGAGCCACCCATGAGCCCCTAATGACATAAAATTAAAAATAAAAATACTACCAAAAATTCATTCCAGTTTTGAAAAAAGAACATTAAAGTACTGCTGAAGTGCAAGATGAAAGTTCATGCATTTCTGGTAGGAGTAAAATCTGGTACAACCATTTTGGAACACTGGCATTATCTAGCACCTAAAAAAAGTGAAGACTAGGGCACCTGGGTGGCTTAGTCGGTTAAGCAGGCAACTCTTGATTTTGTCTCAATCCATGATCTCTCTGATCATGAGCTCAGTACCACGTAGGGCTCCTTGTTGACAGTGCAGAGACTGCTTTGGATTCTCTCCCTCTCCCTCCCTCTCCGCCCGTCCTCTGCTTGTGTGCTCGCTTGCTCTCTCTCTCTCAAATAAATAAACTTGAAAAAATAGGATGAACACAGTATGATCCAGCTATTTCTATCCTACATATAAATCTTAGAGAATCCTTGTACCTATCCACCAGAAAAAATATATAAAGATGTTCAGAGTCACATATTTTCATATTAACCAAAACATGGCAACAACAAATAACCAAGACAGAGTTAAAGGAATGAAAGCTAGGCAGAGGTAAATTGATACACAATTTTAACCCTTGCCAGTCATTATGACCTTGAAAAAATAACATAACTCAAGTACTCTTATTTTTTCTTATCTGTGAAAAGCAGAATAATGATATCATCATCATTTGGAATGCCTTATTTATGTATTCCATTAAACATTCACTCAATAAATATTTCTTTGAAGAGTAATGCTTTCTTGATACTGTTTTAGGCATTAGAAGTACATTAATAAACACCAGATACAAAAATCTTGCCTTGTGGAGCTAATACTTTTTTGATAGTGTTTCATTTTGGAATTAGACATTGATTGGAATGGTATGATTTGGGTGATAAACAATGTGCAAAAGAAGACAAGCCCTTTTCAAGAGGGTGATCAGGAAGACTTTCCTGTGGAGATAGTAACTGAGCAGAGACCTGGCAGATGAGACCTAAATCCTGTAAAGATTTGGGGAAAGATATTTCTGGAAAGAGGGAGCAGGTATAAAATCTCCAAAGAAGGGGGTTGGGACAGTGAGGCCACAGTCTAGTGAGCAAGAAAGAGAGTAGTGGAAGTTGAGGTCAGAGACTTAAGCACAGTCCTGGGAATCAAGGATTTCTAGACGTGAAAAAGTAGCTTTGATTTAAAACTAAGCTCAATGGGGAGAAGTTTGAGGGTGCCAAGCAGGCAAAACATTGAGAGCAGCTGAAAAAAAAAATTATTCAGTGTCTGAATTTAAAAGAGATAACGCATAATTGCTTAACCCAGATTTTGGCATAGAATAAGCACTGAGTGATCAATGACTATTACTGTTGTTAATTATTTTTAACTGCTTGTGAAGCAGACCCTGATATGTCAACTTTTTCTTTATTGTCTTATCTTCACTGGTCACGTCCTCTCTGACAGTTGGACTATTTTCTCTTCACTTTCACAAATTTATTGTGTCTCAAGGCTGAAAGCAGAGTTGATCTGAAAGTTTTCAGTGGACAATAGGGAGAATTTTAGCTATAAGAAACTAGAGCATTAGCTAGTCTCCAGAGGGTCTGAGAAAACAAGAGTACCATATTGCCCAAGCACAGAGATTAGTGATTCCGGGGATGAATGGCTACATTACCTTAAAGACAACATCCATTGAAGCTACTGTGCCCATTAAACTCAGATTAATGGCATGAGGCTAGCAGAATGAGGGGAGACAAGAAGAGAACTAGGCCTATTGATTTCTTTGCAAGATTGTAAATTGAATAAAATACTAGAGATGAATGGTTCTAAATCGCCCCCGTTTACTTACTCAGCATCTCTTCACATTCAATAGAATATCGCTTTGCTTACTTTAACCAATGCAGAAATAAATGTCAAGTGCTAGGCATTTTTAATTTCCTCCTTCATATCTAACAGAAATTGTTTTGTTTAGAGACAAGTCTGATTACCTATGGTAGAGGCCAATTCCTAAAGCTTCCTTTTTGACAGTTTATAAAAGGCAGATTTGCTCCAAGGTGAAAAAAAAATTGGTTTTGTTTCACTGTTTTGTTTTTATTTACCATTCACACTCTTTGTCTCTCACCTGAAATTATGCTTTATATGAAAGCATTTATTCTCACACTTCACAACAATAAAGAAATTTTGATCAGTTGCTTTTCTTGAAATCTGCTATTACCTGATTGGTCTTATAAGTAAGCCATCACATTAAGGATTCGTTTTAAAATCAATATAATATAAAAGATATCATTTCTATTCCAACTTTGACAAATGAATTAGTTGTGATACTGAAATTGTCACCATCATTTAAGCATATTTAGTGAGGACATGCTAGACACATAATGCTAGCTAGCATAAACTCACTGGCTCATAGGTAAAGTTTAATTTTGTCTTAAGTTTGTAACAAGAATCCCAGGCGCAAATTTCCACTTAGCAGTGATTTTCATATTAAGCTCTAGGGGTTCCATGGAACAACCCTAAATATGGATGCATAAAATGAGTAAGAAGCAAAATTCCATTTTATTGCCTATGTCTAAGCCAATACAGCTTTCCCTCAATTCACTTGAAATACTGGGATTCAAGTAAGATTCTTCATGAATAAAAGATTCAACACTATTAAAAAATGTAAAGAATTTAAACACTAATATTATTTACTATTTTGCAGAAGCTAACTAAGATGATTAACAAGAAATCATCTTTGGGAGTATGCAGACCTAATGAAGTTCCTTATGTGATAAGACTATCATAGACCTAAAAATGACCTTGTTAATTTTAGCTTTGTCTTCAGCTTGGTCAGATTTTTACTAGGTCCCTTTAGCACCTTTAGTCCCTTTTCTATTTCCTATACACATATCTGACACACACAATTTCCCATAAGAGATCTATAAAATTATATTCATGTGGCTTTAACAGTAAAGAAATTCATTATCTCATGTAATGTATATCATGCCTGGATAATTAGCCCTAGAGTTGGTGAGTCCAGTGACTTGACATCATCAATAACTGAAATCCTTTGCACTCTTCACTAGATTACTATCATACCATGAAAACCTCAGACTAATAGTCCCCATATTGATAGATGGCTATTGCAATTCCATACACCACACCATACTGGAAGGAGAAGAGAGCACCTCCTTCCATATTTCTTTTTTAGAGTAAGAGAGGCATTTTCAGAAGTGCTCCAAGATTCCCCTCAGACATTAATCTAAACATTTTCAAATACCCATACCTAGACAAAGCATTAGTAAGGGCAACAGAATTGCCATGGCCTAATGAAGTGTATGATCATGTGAGAGTGGTGGATTGTCAGAATAAAATTAGAGTTTTATTAAAATGTTAAAAGTTAAACTGGAGGAAGTTACCTATACTAAGTAGACAAAAAATAGCCTACCAAATAAATATAAAAGTAAAATTTAAGTCATTACAACTTTCATCAAGTACTAATAGTCCATTAAAATAAAATAAGGATATAGAATCACAGATCTCTAACCTAATACCTAGTCTGTCTAAATCAGTTTCAAGAAGGCCTAAAATGCATTTCTCTGCACATAAAGTTAAATAAAGACATGTACACGATTAATATCCATTTTAAGTATTATTTATATTCTCCGGAATAAACAGTCACTTAGAGTAAATTTTACACACACACACACACACACACACACACACACACACTGGTTTCTTTGGAAATATCTTAATATTTTTTCCAAAGATTGTATTCCCTCCATGACAATATTGATGCTGCTCCTCTAGTAACAATAAAACATACCTGATACTACATAAAACCTATTGGCAAATATATTTTCAAAAATCAAGAATAGTAGAGAAAGAAACATAACTTAGCATGTGTTTTTGTTAGCTGTTTGTTTTGGCTGAATTTGGCTTCCTAAAATAAGCTCTTCACTGAAATCTTCAGAAGCTGCTTCTTCATTTTCTTACAAATATTGTCAAGAATTGTGAAAATTCTTGATCCTACCTTACTTATAATCGAACAAGATAACCTGTCAAAGTTCCATAGAAGAAACTGGCAGAAGAAATAAGAGTCCAGGAACGGAAACAATAGATTTTATTTCTTATGGTACAACAAATATCATGAGCTACAACTTACTTCCATTCTTCACCCCTAAATTCTCAGGAACAAGAGAGACAGATGCAGATAAATGCCTGTATACTCACTAGGTTGCATTACAAGAGAGGAATCCTATGCACAGGAAACCCCAAATTTTTATAGTAGGCAGTAACATGTCAACCCTGTGCTCTAGAGACAGATGTTTTTATTATCCTGGACAATAAGCACTCTTGACATTTGCTTTGGAGAGAGACACTAAGCAAACCTGACATTTACTCCAGAAAGAGATATAATCTCTACTTCCATGACCACTTGCTATAGAAATAATCCTTGGAAAAAATAGTCCAGAATTGGTGGAAGTGAATGCCTTGCTCATAAGGCATGCAGAAATGTGAGAAATCTATGGAGAACTGTTGTTCACTATTTTTTATTTCACATTTTCTGACAAGTGTTCAAAAATATCCATTTGAGAAATTATACCAGTTCTACTTCAGAGACCAAGAATCATGGAAATTAAAAATAACTGAAAAATTGGGGCGCCTGGGTGGCGCAGTCGGTTAAGCGTCCGACTTCAGCCAGGTCACGATCTCGCGGTCCGTGAGTTCGAGCCCCGCGTCAGGCTCTGGGCTGATGGCTCGGAGCCTGGAGCCTGTTTCCGATTCTGTGTCTCCCTCTCTCTCTGCCCCTCCCCCGTTCATGCTCTGTCTCTCTCTGTCCCAAAAATAAATAAACGTTGAAAAAAAAAATTTAAAAATAACTGAAAAATTAAATTGAGACCTGTATGTAAGAATGAAGCTTTATGTTAACTCCCAAGGGATTAAGCCAAAACTTTCACAGATTTACAGTTTTATTTATTTACTTATAAATGTAAAGTTTCCCTGCTTCTCTAGTAAAGTTCTTATCTTCATAAAGGGTCTTGTGAGCAAGCCAAGATATGCTGGTCTTGCATTCTTGTAGTGACAATAATGTACAATAGAAAATAAGACTCCAAAGCTCTTTTATCATTTATGATGACAGATTGAGAGCAGCTGCAAGCACAAAGCTGACAATTCTGCCTAGGATGATGTACAACACAAACCAAAATGATCCTAAGATGCATTAACTTCATAATAATATACAGTGACCATTACTTACTTGGAATGCAAGATGCTTGTGATAATATATGGGGGAAAGGAATGGTTCAAAACCAAGAGTATATACCATGTATTCGTGTATTAACTTAAGACAACAGATCTGAACTCAGAATAGGAGATTATTGGTTATTTTACTCATAGACTAGTAGACTGCTGTATATAAATTTCTTGGGGAAACATATAATTTTAATTTTTCATAAATACATGCAAACATCTTTTACTTGAAAAATATATTATGCAATAATAATAGCCAAAGATCAAAAGTAGGGTATAATAAAAGGAGACAAAAAGACCATCTGAAAGGCAACCAATGTTTTTCTCCTATTAATTAACTCAGAGATGTTTGGACATTGTAGAAACAGGACACATCATAAAGTGTCATGGCTAACCAAGGCAATTCATAAACCTCAAACCATCAGATGCAGCAGAAAACTCTCCAGCTTATACAGTGGGGATGCTTTCAAATTGCTTGTCTCCCTGGTTAAACTTTCTTTGGCTCTTAAATATATTTTTAAATTAAAAACATAGGCTAACTGACTTTTAGATCTTTGAGATAATCTAGTTTAGTTTCTTTATTTTATCAGTGAGACTCAGAGAATGGAGATGGACTGAAGAAAAACATTTATTGAGTACTACTAAATGCCAAAGATTGTGCTAGGAACTTTACACACATTATCAAATTGAGCCCCTCATGATTCCTGAGAGAACAGTCTTATCACATTCTCATGGGAGGAAGCAAAGGATGTTGTTTCACTACATATTGATGTTGAAATGGAGCAAGATTTTAACAATATTAACATCAGAACTAATCACTAATTTATGAGTATGAGTAATTCTTAAAATAAGATCTTATCATGAAGTGAAATAACTTCTGAGAATTGAGAAAATATGATTTTAGTTCAAATATAGTGGGTATTTTCTTCTTCTCTTCAATTGTTTGAATTAATTATTCCATATTAATCTCTTATGGTACCCCTTTAGCCACCACCCTCCTTTCTCCCTCCTTCAACAGCCATAATTCTTAGAAGAGTGATCCGAATCACTGTATCCACTTCTTCACATGTATTTCTGTTAATTTTTAACCCAGTACATCCTGATTTCAGCTTCTTTCTTCAAAGGCAGTAAATTGCTAATTATTAAATACATTGATGATCATTTATTTAGTGCTCACACAATCGCTGAAAGTCTATACAACGCTGAACTTCTCTAATGGACGCAGTACTATATGTCTCACAATCTATTCCTCCCACACATCCATTACATAGGAACTGCTGAGTTGGAAATTGACCTCAGCTCCAGGAATAGGCCTTATTATATCTGAGCCAACCAACAAATCACCACCAAACCTCCACCGACACTCCATTTACTCAGAGGACCCAAAGCATTCACTAATGCCCATTATGGTTCAGGAAGTTACACATGACCTACGTTGACTCAAACAAATTGAACCTTAGGATCTTTTGATGATAATCGAGTTGTTTTATTTCTCTCTAGTTAATATGAAAAACACAAAGTATAGCCTTGATTGCTACTGGCAGTGACCAGCCTTAAGATAAAGCTAAGAATAAAGACAGCCGAGCGGAAAGAATGTGATATCATCACATAGCTACTGGACAAACCAAGCCTCATTCACTCATTATTTACGGACATCCATTATAGGGAAGCCAATCAGTTTTTAACTGTGTAATACATTTTTGAGTTTTCTCAAAGTAAAAGTGAAAAATAAACCTAATTAATAACTTCCATGATACATTTACCTTGTTTTTGTTCTCTACCTCTGGTATATAAAAATTTCCACCTGTAATGCCAACTACCCCAAAGGTATCATGCTCTAAACATTATCCACAATCTCTTTTCTCTGAACTCATTCTTGCAATTTATATCTTGATAAAGGTTAATGTTACCAATAAGGCAATTCTTAATTTTTTCCTCTCCCTCATAAGTCAAATCTATTCAGTCATCAAAACTATATTCTTTTTCCATTTTTGACCTTCCTTTTTCTTCTATGCCTTCTTCACCCTGATACAAAATTAAATGAGGTAATACTCTTCCTTTGTTTTACATTTATTTCCTATTCTAATATCAATGTGTATATGTATATATACAAAATATGCAAATTATTATATACAACTTTGGTACATAGACACACACACACACACACACACACACCAAAGAAAACAATTTACACTAGTTTTATCTAAAGAATAATATTTAGAGTCGACAGAACTTTGAGGTTGTATGTAATGTATTTGTATATAACTTTATTTTTTATTGTAAATATTTATTGATTTTATAATTTATAAAACATACACCCATCCCCAAAGGGAAAGAGTACTATGCACTCAGTGATTACTTTTGCCATAACTGCCATAACATTTTTTATTGTAAATATTTATTGATTTTATAATTTATAAAACATACACCCATCCCCAAAGGGAAAGAGTACTATGCACTCAGTGATTACTTTTGCCATAACTCTATCTTAACTAAGCCCCACTAATGCCAACTCAAAGATAAGTTAATTGATACTGATCCCAGAATTTTGTATGTTTAATTATCATTATGCACTTTTTAAAAAAATAGAACTTTAGTTCTGAAATCTCACCTATGATCTAATTTCACTGGAAATTCATTAAAGAATAATTATACTTTTCATAGGTTAAAAAAAAACATGTCATGAAGAGAGCTACAGTGGTAGAAAGTAATTCAGGGAGAAAATATAATTTTATATTTGCATAAAATTGGATTCAAGACCTAAATATGATAGCTGAAATCATAAAACTCCTAGAAGAAAACACAAGCAGTAATTTCTTTGACATTTTTCTATGTATATCTCCTGAGGCAAGAAAAACAAAAGCAAAGTTAAACTAGTGGAAACACAGCAAAATAAAATAAAAAGCTTTTGCACAATGAAGGAAACCATCAACAAAACAACAAGGCAACATACTGAATGGGAGAAGACATTTGCAAATAATATACCCAGTAAGAGGTGAATATTCAAAATACATAAATAACTTAAACAACTCAACACCAAATAATAATAATAATCCAATTTTAAAATGGGCAGAGAACCTGAATAGACATTTTCCCAAAGAAGACATACTGATGGTCAGCAAACACGTAAAAATATTTTCCAAATAATAAATCATCAGGGAAATGCAAATCAAAACCACAATGAGATATTACCTTACACCTGTCAGAATGGCTAGAATCAACATAACAAAAATAGTAAGCTTTGGTGAGGATGTGGAGAAAAAGGAACCCTCATGCATTATTGGTAGGAATGCAAAATGGTGCAGCCACTGTGGAAAACAGCATGGAGGTTTTTAAAAATTTAAAAATAGAAATACTATATGATCCAGTAATTCCACTACTGGGTATTTACCCAAAGAAAACTAAAATACTAATTTGAAAAGATATATTCACCCCTGTGTTTATGGCAGCATTATTTATAATAGCTATGATATGGGAACAACCCATGTCCATCAATAGACGAATGGATAAAGAAGATATATATAGAGGATTGGAGGGAAGATGGCGGCGTAGGAGGACGCTGGGCTCACCGCGCGTCCTGCTGATCACTTAGATTCCACCTACACCTGCCTAAATAACCCAGAAAACCGCCAGAGGATTAGCAGAACGGAGTCGCCAGACCCAAGCGCAGATGAGAGGCCCACGGAAGAGGGTAAGAAGGGCTGCGAGGCGGTGCGCGCTCCACGGACTGGCGGGAGGGAGCCGGGGCGGAGGGGCGGCTCGCGGCCAAGCAGAGTCCCTGAGTCTGGCTTGCAAAAGCAGAGGGGCCTGACGGACTGTGTTCCGACAGCAAGCGCGACTTAGCGTCTGGGAGGTCATAAGTTAACAGCTCTGCTCAGAAAGCGGGAAGGCTGGAGGACAAAGGGAGGGAGAGCTGCTGAGCCCCCGGATGACAGAGCTCAGTTTGGTGGGGAACAAAGGCGCTCGCCAGCGCCATCTCCCCCGCCCATCCCCCAGCCAAAATCCCAAAGGGAACTGGTTCCGGCCAGGGAAATTGCTCGCTCCGCGCAAACACCCAACTCTGTGCTTCTGCTGAGCCAAACCTCCGGCAGCGGATCTGACTCCCTCCGGCTGCCACAGGGCCCCTCCTGAAGTGGATCACCTAAGGAGAAGTGAGCTAAGCCTGCCCCCCCAGCCGCCGTGCACCTTGCCTACCCACCCCAGCTAATACGCCAGATCCCCAGCATCACAAGCCTGGCAGTGTGCAAGTAGCCCAGATGGGCCACACCACCCCACAGTGAATCCCTCCCCTAGGAGAGGGGAAGAGAAGGCACACACCAGTCTGACTGTGGCCCCAGCGGTGGGCTGGGGGCAGACATCAGGTCGGACTGCGGCCCCGCCCACCAACTCCAGTTATACACCACAGCACAGGGGAAGTGCCCTGCAGGCCCTCACCACACCACGGACTATCCAAAATGACCAAGCGGAAGAATTCCCCTCAGAAGAATCTCCAGGAAATAACAACAGCTAATGAGCTGATCAAAAAGGATTTAAATAATATAACAGAAAGTGAATTTAGAATAATAGTCATAAAATTAATCGCTGGGCTGGAAAACAGTATACAGGACAGCAGAGAATCTCTTGCTACAGAGATCAAGGGACGAAGGAACAGTCACGAGGAGCTGAAAAACGCTTTAAAGGAAATGCAAAACAAAATGGAGACCACCACAGCTCGGATGAAGAGGCAGAGGAGAGAATAGGTGAACTAGAAGATAAAGTTATGGAAAAAGAGGAAGCTGAGAAAAAGAGAGATAAAAAAATCCAGGAGTATGAGGGGAAAATTAGAGAACTAAGCGATACACTAAAAAGAAATAATACACGCATAATTGGTATCCCAGAGGAGGAAGAGAGAGGGAAAGGTGCTGAAGGGGTACTTGAAGAAATAATAGCTGAGAACTTCCCTGAACTGGGGAAGGAAAAAGGCATTGAAATCCAAGAGGCACAGAGAACTCCCTTCAGACGTAACTTGAATCGATCTTCTGCACGACATATCATAGTGAAACTGGCAAAATACAAGGATAAAGAGAAAATTCTGAAAGCAGCAAGGGGTAAACGTGCCCTCACATATAAAGGGAGACCTATAAGACTCGTGACTGATCTCTCTTTTGAAACTTGGCAGGCCAGAAAGAATTGGCATGAGATTTTCAGGGTGCTAAACAGAAAAAATATGCAGCCAAGAATCCTTTATCCAGCAAGTCTGTCATTTAGAATAGAAGGAGAGATAAAGGTCTTCCCAAACAAACAAAAACTGAAGGAATTTGTCACCACTAAACCAGCCCTACAAGAGATCCTAAGGGGGACCCTGTGAGACAAAGTACCAGAGACATCACTACAAGCATAAAACATGCAGACATCACAATGACTCTAAACCCGTATCTTTCTATAATAACACTGAATGTAAATGGATTAAATGCGCCAACCAAAAGACATAGGGTATCAGAATGGATAAAGAAACAAGACCCATCTATTTGCTGTCTACAAGAGACTCATTTTAGACCTGAGGACACCTTTAGATTCAGAGTGAGGGGATGGAGAACTATTTATCATGCTACTGGAAGCCAAAAGAAAGCTGGAGTAGCCATACTTATATCAGACAAACTAGACTTTAAATTAAAGGCTGTAACAAGAGATGAAGAAGGACATTATATAATAGTTACAGGGTCTATCCATCAGGAAGAGCTAACAATTATAAATGTCTATGTGCCGAATACTGGAGCCCCCAAATATATAAAACAATTACTCATAAACAGAAGCAACCTTATTGATAAGAATGTGGTAATTGCTGGGGACTTTAACACCCCACTTACAGAAATGGATAGATCATCTAGACACACGGTCAATAAAGAAACAAGGGCCCTGAATGAGACACTGGATCAGATGGACTTGACAGATATATTTAGAACTCTGCATCCCAAAGCAACAGAATATACTTTCTTCTCGAGTGCACATGGAACATTCTCCAAGATAGATCATATACTGGGTCACAAAACAGCCCTTCATAAGTTTACAAGAATTGAAATTATACCATGCATACTTTCAGACCACAATGCTATGAAGCTTGAAATCAACCACAGGAAAAAGTCTGGAAAACCTCCAAAAGCATGGAGGTTAAAGAACACCCTGCTAACGAATGAGTGGGTCAACCAGGCAATTAGAGAAGAAATCAAAAAATATATGGAAACAAACGAAAATGAAAATACAACAATCCAAACGCTTTGGGACGCAGCGAAGGCAGTCCTGAGAGGAAAATACATTGCAATCCAGGCCTATCTCAAGAAACAAGAAAAATCCCAAATACAAAATCTAACAGCACACCTAAAGGAAATAGAAGCAGAACAGCAAAGGCAGCCTAAACCCAGCAGAAGAAGAGAAATAATAAAGATCAGAGCAGAAATAAACAATATAGAATCTAAAAAAACTGTAGAGCAGATCAACGAAACCAAGAGTTGGTTTTTTGAAAAAATAAACAAAATTGACAAACCTCTAGCCAGGCTTCTCAAAAAGAAAAGGGAGATGACCCAAATAGATAAAATCATGAATGAAAATGGAATTATTACAACCAATCCCTCAGAGATACAAACAATTATCAGGGAATACTATGAAAAATTATATGCCAACAAATTGGACAACCTGGAAGAAATGGACAAATTCCTGAACACCCACACTCTTCCAAAACTCAATCAGGAGGAAAGAGAAAGCTTGAACAGACCCATAACCAGCGAAGAAATTGAATCGGTTATCAAAAATCTCCCAACAAATAAGAGTCCAGGACCAGATGGCTTCCCAGGGGAGTTCTACCAGACATTTAAAGCAGAGATAATACCTATCCTTCTCAAGCTATTCCAAGAAATAGAAAGGGAAGGAAAACTTCCAGACTCATTCTATGAAGCCAGTATTACTTTGATTCCTAAACCAGACAGAGACTCAGTAAAAAAAGAGAACTACAGGCCAATATCCCTGATGAATATGGATGCAAAAATTCTCAATAAGATACTAGCAAATCGAATTCAACAGCATATAAAAAGAATTATTCACCATGATCAAGTGGTATTCATTCCTGGGATGCAGGGCTGGTTCAACATTCGCAAATCAATCAACGTGATACATCACATTAACAAAAAAAAAGAGAAGAACCATATGATCCTGTCAATCGATGCAGAAAAGGCCTTTGACAAAATCCAGCACCCTTTCTTAATAAAAACCCTTGAGAAAGTCGGGATAGAAGGAACATACTTAAAGATCATAAAAGCCATTTATGAAAAGCCCACAGCTAACATCATCCTCAACGGGGAAAACCTGAGAGCTTTTTCCCTGAGATCAGGAACACGACAGGGATGCCCACTCTCACCGCTGTTGTTTAACATAGTGCTGGAAGTGCTAGCATCAGCAATCAGACAACAAAAGGAAATCAAAGGCATCAAAATTGGCAAAGATGAAGTCAAGCTTTCGCTTTTTGCAGATGACATGATATTATACATGGAAAATCCGACAGACTCCACCAAAAGTCTGCTAGAACTGATACATGAATTCAGCAAAGTTGCAGGATACAAAATCAATGTACAGAAATCAGTTGCATTCTTATACACTAACAATGAAGCAACAGAAAGACAAAGAAACTGATCCCATTCACAATTGCACCAAGAAGCATAAAATACCTAGGAATAAATCTAACCAAAGATGTAAAGGATCTGTATGCTGAAAACTATAGAAAGCTTATGAAGGTAATTGAAGAAGATTTAAAGAAATGGAAAGACATTCCTTGCTCATGGATTGGAAAAATAAATATTGTCAAAATGTCAATACTACCCAAAGCTATCTACACATTCAATGCAATCCCAATCAAAATTGCACCAGCATTCTTCTCAAAACTAGAACAAGCAATCCTAAAATTCATATGGAATCACAAAAGGCCCCGAATAGCCAAAGGAATTTTGAAGAAGAAGACCAAAGCAGGAGGCATCACAATCCCAGACTTTAGCCTCTACTACAAAGCTGTAATCATCAAGACAGCATGGTATTGGCACAAAAACAGACACACAGACCAATGGAATAGAATAGAAACCCCAGAACTAGACCCACAAACGTATGGCCAACTCATCTTTGACAAAGCAGGAAAGAACATCCAATGGAAAAAAGACAGCCTCTTTAACAAATGGTGCTGGGAGAACTGGACAGCAACATGCAGAAGGTTGAAACTAGACCACTTTCTCACACCATTTACAAAAATAAACTCAAAATGGATAAAGGACCTAAATGTGAGACAGGAAACCATCAAAACCTTAGAGGAGAAAGCAGGAAAAGACCTCTCTGACCTTAGCAATCTCTTACTCGACACATCCCCAAAGGCAAGGGAATTAAAAGCAAAACTGAATTACTGGGACCTTATGAAGATAAAAAGCTTCTGCACAGCAAAGGAAACAACCAACAAAACTAAAAGGCAACCAACGGAATGGGAAAAGATATTTGCAAATGACATATCGGACAAAGGGCTAGTATCTAAAATCTATAAAGAGCTCACCAAACTCCACACCCGAAAAACAAATAACCCAGTGAGGAAATGGGCAGAAAACATGAATAGACACTTCTCTAAAGAAGACATCCAGATGGCCAACAGGCACATGAAAAGATGTTCAGCGTCGCTCCTTATCAGGGAAATACAAATCAAAACCACACTCAGGTATCACCTCACGCCAGTCAGAGTGGCCAAAATGAACCAATCAGGAGACTATAGATGCTGGAGAGGATGTGGAGAAACGGGAACCCTCTTGCACTGTTGGTGGGAATGCAAATTGGTGCAGCCGCTCTGGAAAGCAGTGTGGAGGTTCCTCAGAAAATTAAAAATAGACCTACCCTATGACCCAGCAATAGCACTGCTAGGAATTTACCCAAGGGATACAAGAGTACTGATGCATAGGGGCACTTGTACCCCAATGTTCATAGCAGCACTCTCAACAATAGCCAAATTATGGAAAGAGCCTAAATGTCCATCAACTGATGAATGGATAAAGAAATTGTGGTTTATATACACAATGGAATACTACGTGGCAATGAGAAAAAATGAAATATGGCCTTTTGTAGCAACATGGATGGAACTGGAGAGTGTAATGCTAAGTGAAATAAGCCATACAGAGAAAGACAGATACCATATGGTTTCACTCTTATGTGGATCCTGAGAAACTCAACAGGAACCCACGGGGGAGGGGAAGGAAAAAAAAAAAAAGACGTTAGAGTGGGAGAGAGCCAAAGCATAAGAGACTGTTAAAAACTGAGAACAAACTGAGGGTTGATGGGGGGTGGGAGGGAGGGGAGGGTGGGTGATGGGTATTGAGGAGGGCACCTTTTGGGATGAGCACTGGGTGTTGTATGGAAACCAATTTGTCAATAAATTTCATATATATATATATATATATATATATAAAAGAAGATATATATCATAAATATATATGAAGAAGATACATATCATATACATGATATATATGTAATATGTATATATATATATCACATATATATCATCTTACATCTTATTATACACACACACACACACACACACAGTGGATTATGAGCCATAAAACAGAATAAGATCTTGCCAAGTACAATAAATGGATAGACCAAGAAGGCATAATGCTAACTGAAATAAGTCAGACAAAAAGAAAGAAAAATACCATATAATTTCATTCCTATGTGTAATTTAAGAAACATATGAACAACAACAACAAAAAAAGACACAAAACTACACTCTTAAATACAGAGAACAAATATTTTTGCCAGAGGGCAGGTGGATGGGGGATGGGTGAAATAGATAAAGGTGATTAAGAGTATACATATCAAGATGACCACTGTGTAATGTATAGAATTACCCAATCACTATATTGTATACTTGAAACTAATATACCACTGTATATTAATTATACTTCAATTTTTAAAAAGGAGACAGTTTTATAAAATTCTGAATTTGGAATTTAAATCATATTACTACTGCAAGTGAAATTACCACATACCCACAAATGTTAACCACTAATGATTGTTTAAGTAAATTTAAAGCAAAAATATGTTTGCACTTAGTTTATATTTTGGCATGAGAATAATTAAAGAAATTAAATTATGAATCTTGAGGTTTTAGGACACATAGTCCAGCGTTTAAATGGTATCTCTATCAATTAGAAACTGTAGGATAATAGGTTCTTGGAGGCCAGTTTTCTTCATGGGAAAATATTTATAGCTTGCAGTTTTCTTCATGGGAAAATATTTATAGCTTGATATATCATTGAAGATGTATTATATAATAGATATTTAATTCACAATATGTTAATACGCATTCAATAAAGGGCAGTCATAGCAGAAATAGTGCTAAAAATACTTAACAGACATATAGAAAATGAGACAAAATACAAACCTGGTTTACAATTTAATCAAAGACGAATCAACAGTGAAATCATACTACATATATTTTCAACAATGCTGTGGTATTCTGCTTCATTCTTGCATTTTAGCATGGTGCTCACATCCCTTTGATAGAGAAACTCTTGGTGTTTTTACAAAGGGTGTTACCATTATACTTAATTGGTTTTACAACTGCTAAATAATGCCTATTGGGACATCATTTTGTTGATGAGATAAGTTGCAATCTCAATGTGCTCTTAATCACTTTCTTAGAAAGGCTTTCCGTGTCCTTTAGCCTTGGTGCTGTGACACTGGATAATTAGTTGGGAGGAGATGGAGTAATGTATACCAATGCCAATTAACCCTGGCTTTTGTTGAATTTAGTTTCATAGAATATCTAGAAGAGAATGTTACCTCTTTAAGTAGCAAATATTTCCAACTTCCAGGTAGTTCCTTATTGTTATTAATCTTATGAATAGTTACTAAGTCTTTGGTTTTGTTCCACAAACTATATATTAAAATATATGTGTGTATGTGTGTGTGTATATTTACCTGCATACAGATATATAATAGTCTACATGTATATATAAAGTATGGTTATATATAAATGTATATATTATAGAAAATACAATATAAATAGTATGTCATGTATAAAATATAAATTTCATATATATTGTTAAATATTACAATATATATCCTCAACTTCATGGAGCTTTCAGTTAAATGGGAAAGAGGAATGTTAAATAAACAAGCGAATGTATATAATTACAAACTGTTATAAGTGCTAGAAAATAAACCACACATTTGTATTAGACAGTACAACAGGAGAATCCATATTTAGAGAGAGTTTAGGGAAACACCTTTCAGAAGATGTATTTTAGGCTGAGATCTGAAGGAAGGGTAGAGAGGACATTCTAGATGGAGGATGCAACACAGGCAAAGCCCACGCTGTGAATTAGGCCTTGGTTCTTTGGTTGGAGAAGCTTGGAAAAGACTATGGAGTCAGCAGTGTGTCAAGGAAAGATGTTGAAGAAGAGGCCTAATAAAGGGTAAGCAAGGATATTAAATAGGATATTAAGTGAATTGGGGAACCAGGGAGGATTTTAAGGAGAAAAAGTGATACCATCTAATTATTTAAATTTAAAAATAACATTCTGGCTGTCCTGTGGAACAATGATTACAAAATGGCAGGAGAGCAGGCAGGATACCACTTTTGGAGGCTATTTCAGTACACCAAGCAAGTGATCATGTGGTTTTCCTCTCTTCAGGGTTTATTCATCTTTCTATGAATGAATGCTCTTTCTTGGCCCACAGCACCACAGTGTAAATGCAAAATTAATCAGAACCCGGAAAGGCTTTTATTTTTTTTTTATTTTTTTTTTTAATTTTTTTTTTCAACGTTTATTTATTTTTTTTGGGACAGAGAGAGACAGAGCATGAACGGGGGAGGGGCAGAGAGAGAGGGAGACACAGAATCGGAAACAGGCTCCAGGCTCTGAGCCATCAGCCCAGAGCCTGACGCGGGGCTCGAACTCACGGACCGCGAGATCATGACCTGGCTGAAGTCAGACGCTTAACCGACTGCGCCACCCAGGCGCCCCCGGAAAGGCTTTTAAAAATATCTTGCCTCCTCCTCCAACTGTGTCTTGACTGATGAGGAATTTAAGGATATTCTTCTATATCCTTGTCTTTAGTTCAGAGAACGTTACCTTTCAGAGTGGGAATAAGGCAAAGCAATGTGTATCTTGAAGCACATTCATTAGGCACAGGTATAGATCTCTGGGAATATGTTCTTATAGAAAGTCGTCAACCTTCTTTATTATGTAGCCTCAACTGGTCCACCTAGGTTAGAGCTGAAATGCAGATCTCCCATTCTGCTCTCTTCCGTGTATTGATTTCCTTTTTCCAGGAGACCTAGGTTCTAGTTCTGGTTCTGTCACTGAATCAGGATCTGATATCAAATCACAAAATTTGGGGGTATTTCATTTCATGATGTGAAATATAGAATTTAATTTTGAGATATGAACCTGGTTTAAATCTCAGCAATTGTGCTTATTAGCTGTGTGACACTGGGATTGTTACTTCACTGCTTTAAGTATGCATTCCTCATCTGTGATATGAAGATCTACATATCAGGATTGTTGCATATATGTATAAAACCCACTCATTACATATTATATATTAGGTGCTCAATAATCAGTAGTCATTCTGTTTTAAATAATTTTATTTTCTCCCAAATTGAAAGAACATATGTGAAAGCACTTAAACTGCAAATACTTTAGATTAATTTTACTTATTTATTTATTTATTCATTTATTTATTTTTCTTTTCCTGAATTTTTTTTGCCAAATTGGTTTTCATACAACACCCAGTGCTCATCCCAACAGGTGCCCTCCTTGATGCCCATCACCCTCTTTCCCCTCCCTCCCACCCCCATCAACCCGCAGTTTATTCTCAGTTTTTATTAACAGTTATTAGTCAGTCAAGGTGCAACAGGTATGAAATATCCACCAGAAGGAAAGGAGTATGCTAGATTATGGCAGGAAAAGAATGGTCATAATACAGATCCTGATCTCCCATACCGCAAAATTCAGCAAGTTTCCAGAAATGAGGATGTTAGGAATTCAGAGGTAAAAGTAGGCTTTTCCTTTCTGGAGTATTCGGAGGCGGCTACTTAAAAGAAATGGAGGCTAGAGGAAGAAGGTAATGAACAGATATTCAAGCCAAAGGAAAGGTGTGAATAATAGTGGAGGGGCTGTAGCAGATTCTATTTAGGACAGCAATAAGTAGGCAAACACAGGAAAAGATTACACTCATTTGTTTAGACTATATTTGAATGCCCCTAATTCCACCATCCTTATACTAGCCCTGGAAAGTACATATTTTTATGTAAAATTGAGAGATAAGAAAATAAGGCTTGCAAGTTCCAGAACTGAGCCAATAAGTAAAGGGCAAATTATAACTCAAGTCTCAGTATGCCTAGATTCAGAGTGTTTTCCATGTTTTTTTTCATTATGCCATTTTTTCTTTTTATTCTTCATTTAACAACCTACTTCATAACTAACATATTACAGAAGAGAAGTTCTATTCAGGAAATAAAACCGTATTAACCATATCCACATAGAATCCTTTACCTATTAAACATTAAACTAATAAAAAGACTTTCTCTCCTTATATGTTGATTTTTCTTGAAGCCAGCTAGGATGGATATCTAGTAAAGGTGACATTATTTAGATCACACCATACCAATTCATGAAAATGTCTCCATAATAATTGTCTGTGCTCTTGGATGTTACGGAGAAATCATCACTTACATCCTCAAGGCTGGTCTATTTAAAGATACTCTTTAGCCTGCACAGTGTCTCCTTAACAGATCCTGGATTAACCCTGGGGAGAGGGAGTGAGTTTCACTAGGACCCCTCTGTCTTACCACTTATCCTAAATAGAGTGTAATGGGATGATTCCCTCTTTGCTAATAAGGCATGGAAAATCTCATGGCTCTGTGCCACAGTGTTAGGGAAGAACTTTGCCAATCTAGGACTCTCGAATTGAAGCTGGCTCTTTGTATTTTGTTGAATTGTTACTCAACTTCCGAAAGATAGTTTAAGATATGATTATGAGTTAAATTATCATCACCATTGCCACCCTGTCTACCCTGTCATAGACATAAAAAACCCATAACTCATCCTCTCTATGAGGAGTCAAAGGAGCGCTAGGGAAAATGCAGCTCACTGGAGCCATTTGAACAATGACTGTAAAAATAACATCTGTTCCTTGTTTTCGTGCTAAATGTATTTTTTAATTCACTGCAGGGGACACCACTGGCAGCAGTCAGTGTAATTTATCTAAATCTTTAATACTCAGTGTTTTATTCAGGAACAGAAATATATTTGCTTTCTAAAGAGCATCAAGAGTAAATGTTAAGGGATTCTTTTTAATATTGTAGGATTATGAGCAGGTATTGAAGCAATCGATGGTGAATGTGTAACTATCAATCATTGCCATCATTAAATGAAATTGCCTTCTGCCACACAAAAAGGACTTCTGTGTGTGTGGCTGTGTGGTTGTATGTGTGTGGATGGGTGTGGGTGTATATATGTCTTTATGGACAACAGTTGGTTGTAATACTTAAAAAAAATACTAAAGACACTGCCAGATATAAAAAGAGTCATTAAAAATCCTGAAATTTGACAAAATAAACGTGGGGAAGATAAGTCTGAATGTGAGAAAGTGATTCATTTTCTACTGAATTCCTTCAAAGGAAAGCTGCTCACATTTCCACGTTTCCTATCAATGTGTACTGATGGAGGAGGGTTTTCTTTTTCAGATATGTTCAAATTTCTCTAGAATTTTCAACTCTTTTACAGGTCTCTCTACTATCTCTGTCCAACTATATTTTATTATGATTTTCAACACAAAATTACCTACAGGAATCTCCTTCTCTTTGCTGTGACTTGAAAAGAATATTAATTCTGACTTATTCAAGTTCTCTCATTTTGAAATGTCCTCCCCACTTTTCTGTATCAACCTGCTTCCACCCATCTCTCTGTATTCAATTCATGAACAGACTGACTCACTCACTCATTTCTCCACTGAAGCAAACAATACATATTAAGCCTTCACTACACTCCAGAAGACTTGAGAAATAAGGAGTTTTCTTGGTAGTTAAATATGATGAGGAAAAAGAATTAGTAAATGTCGTATCATGAATGCATGAGAGAGCATGGCAGATTTGGAGAAGGACATAT
Organism: Lynx rufus; assembly: GCF_022079265.1. Classification (NCBI taxonomy): domain Eukaryota; kingdom Metazoa; phylum Chordata; class Mammalia; order Carnivora; family Felidae; genus Lynx; species Lynx rufus. The sequence continues at coordinate 60,143,801 of NW_025814867.1, forward strand.
AGTTTAATAGGAAGGACTGGAATAGGGTTTTCAAATTAACTACCTGAGGATCAAAAACCCATATTTGTTATTCTTAATTTACTATCATATTTTCTTTGTTAATTTCTGTCTTGTGAATCTTTATATATTTAAAAATTCTCAGTTATGTACTGAGCCAGCCTTGAGGATGTAAGTGATGATTTCTCCGTAACATCCAATAGCACAGACAATTATTATGGAGACATTTTCATGAATTAGTATGGTGTGATCTAAATAATGTCACCTTTACCAGATATCCATCCTAGCTGGCTTCAAGAAAAATCAACATATAAGGAGAGAAAGTCTTTTTATTAATGTTTAATAGGTAAAGGATTATGTGGATATGATTAATACGGTTTTATTTCCTGAGGAAAACTGTTCCAGTTTTTGTCATACATATGTATGTTTAATCCTATGTGGAAAAATACAGGTGACCAAAAGAAAAAGGCAAAAATCACCAAGGAAAGCCATTAATGCTTTGTAGCATATTTTATTTCTCACACTTGAATTTGTATCTGTGTATGTGTCTTTTTATAAATAAGGTATCTTATTTTGCAAACTTTCTAAACTTGTATTTTTTTTGGCTTAACAACATATGCACATATTTTTCACATATGCACATACAAGTTTATTTACTGATGTTGAGAGAGAAAAAGTGCGAGCAAGGGAAGGGCAGAAAGAGAGGGGGGTGGGGGATCCCAAGCAGGATCCAGGCTCAGCACAGGGCCGAATACAGAACTTGATCCCACGACCGTGAGATCCTGACCTAGCCAATATCAAGAGTCGGACACTTAACCAACTGAGCCACCCAGGTGTCTCTGTACGTGTTTTTCAATGTGATTAATTACCCTTCCACATTTGGAAAAAGTTATCTTTTGATAACAAAAGTTAACAAGGTAACAAAAGTTACCTTTTGATAACTTGATAAATATGATGTTTCCCATTCTCTTAAAAAAAGGCATAAACATTTATGCACAAAAAGATCATAATTTAAAGAGTGCTTCATAATGTAACGACATCTATTCATAGCCCTGGATAAAAACCACCGTTATAAAATACAATTTTAATGACTGACTAATATTGCATGGAATATATAGACACATATAATATGCAGTAATCTATCTATGTGCATGCCTCACTTAATTTTTACCAGGCCACGTATTTTTGAGGTACTTCAGATTTATCCATTTTAATCATTATCAAACATTATAACTAATATTCTAGTGATTAGTATTTGTTCTTATTTTGATAGTCTTTGAATGCATTCTTAGGAGGCAATTTCTGAATCAAGAGTACACAAAGATATAGTGCAAAGTACCCTTCCAAAATGGTGTACAATCATTTTCACCAAATTTTGTTTTGAAAATATCAGCTATATCACCTATGTTAAGGGGATGGAGTCAAGGCAAGGATGTTTTATTGATTCTGATAGTTAGAAAGCCTATTTATAAAATTCAGAAAAGTAAATGACAAGAACATTAAGTGGGCAGAGGCAAGGGAGAAAACTTGGCCTCCTGTTCATCTGAGAAACATTGCACAGAAGGGCTTCTTTCCCTCGGATCATAAAAAGTTAAAAAAAAAATTCAGTGTCTTCTTAGTGGCATTAATTTCATACCCGTAAACTGGAAAACTGAAACATGCCAACTGTATGTATACTTGATATATGAACTATTAGATACCTCTCACATGATTTACTTCATTTTGTTTAATCATATTTTATTGAGCAAGTTCCAAGTTTTAGTTTATTATTTAAGTTTAGCTTATTATTCTGACTCAATAAAGATGGCTTACTTTCTTAGTGCTTTTTTCTTTTTTTTTATGAAGGCTTCTCTTTAGAGAAAATTGGCATCTTCTTCCTCAATTTACTTATTTATTCATGGGGTACATAGCATGTCAGGCATTATACTAGCACTTCTGAAAGTTGTCATATTTTTAGGTGGGTTGTTTCTCTGGGAGCATTACTATAACATTTGCCAACTATTGTTTTACAAGTAATTTCATCTTGAAAATATACTTCCTTATACTGAAATATCCATTTTCCTTCAATTTATATTTTTAAGTAAATAACTATGATGGAATGGATGTTATCAGTGACAGCTGTCACAAGCAATCAAGGATGATGGTTTTGTTTTTAAAGCAAATGGCTTTACAACAGTACTAACTTAAAAATAAATGTTGTAAACATCAATTTGCATAAACTGTCTTCTATAGAAAGAATAAGACACACTATTATTTACATGATCTGTTTACAGACATTTAAAAAATTAATTGATCCATCTTTTTAGAAACTCTGCTCAGTGTACAGCTTTTTGGACTGACTCAAAGAGCTTCTGCTAAACTGTCTAGGACCATAAAGCCACTACTGGGACATGTAATATTACCTTAGGAACTCCTCCTTTCTGCTTTCTTCTCATTCATCACCTTCAGTAACCATCAATCACTAGTTCTCTTACTATTTCCCTCACTGATTCTGCCTGAGTGTTATAAATTATATAGTTCATTTCCTCCTCTTGGATAGGCAATCTTATTTCAAAATATCTACCTTGAGTCACTGCTAAACATAATTTTCAGTATTTTCTCACAGGCTCAATGAATAGGTATCATATATCCTCATGTTTGGTCCTAGTTCTCAAGGCACTCACCAGCCAGACCTATGCTCTGTCTAAGCTCTCTTATCTTCCAGCTCTTCCTATTCTCTGTAAAAAGTTTCTCCCTTCTTGGAAAATATATATCAAATCCTTAATTAAGTTTTTATCCGGGAAACTTTGCCTGTACAAATCCAAGGTCCACAGTATGTGACCTTAGGCTAGCTTCCGAGCTGTAGCTTCTGCATCTATAAAAGAAAAATGAGGCCTACCTCCTTCACTTGTTAAAGGATATATGCTAGAAATTCCTATTAGATAGTATGAGCTTTAACAATGTTAATTGCCCTCTGTACTGATTTATTTAAATATTATTTTTTATCAGATAATAAAAATGGCATAACACGGTGCTATGCTGGTAAAAGATGGGTTGATGTTTCTGTGACCACTCTCTAACAGTTCAGCCTCTCTGAGTGAGAAAACCTTCATCAACAAGAAAGCTAGCTGTTAACAAAAATATCCACTGTCCATTAAAGAATTTTCCATTAAATGAGTTTGAGTCATGACTTGCTTGCTGGAATTAGTGGTGTCTCTTCTTACCAGGACTTTTTTATCAATAGAAAGCTTTATTATTGTTTAGAATTCTTGTTACCTCTAAAAAAAGTCTGGATTTTCTGTGCTTTCATCCATGGTCCATGGCAAATATACTTTTATCTTGAGATCAATGACAAAGTCTTTACTTGCATGAAAGCAGAGGAGTGATCTCAGTAACTGCCCCACTCAAACAATGCATAAATAATAACATTTTAAAAACTCAACTCAAGGGGCGCCTGGGTGGCTCCGTCGGTTAAGCATCTGACTTCAGCTCAGGTCATGATCTCGCGCTTCATGAGTTCGAGCCCCACTTAGGGTTCTGTGTTGACAGCTCAGAGCCTGGAGCCTGCTTCAGATTCTATATCTCCCTCTCTCTCTGCCCCTCCCCTGCTCTCACTGTCTCTGTCTCTCTCAAAAATAAATAACCGTTGAAAACAAAAACAAAAACAAAAACTCAACTAGAGCCTGTGAGTTTATTCAATCTATACATGGAAGCTGTGATCCTGGAGTTGTTACACTGAAGGTATTGACATATATTATATACATATACATATGTAATGTACATATGTAATGTACATATCATATGTATGGGTTGATGGATATAGACAAGGTCAATTCACCAGATGTTCCTCTTTCTGCTTTGAGGGAATGACCAAGTTCTAGAGAAGAGCATCCCATTGGACTGACAGAAACAGTTCTGGATTTTACCATACATACTTTTTTGGTTTTTGTTATTGCATTATATCCTTATTTTTAGAGGGCTGAATGTGCACTTTCATTTCAAGAAGCACCCAAAGAGAAAAAACAACCTTTCCTGTTTGAGGTAAGGGATCAGGAGAAGACCTCTATCTTCTGAGTGATATTGAATGACAAGTCACAAGTTAAGTCAAAATGCAGACTAATATTTATTCTCTCATCTATGACACTCCAGCTTGTTTCTCTGAACGCTTGTGTAGAAAACAAGAACTGGTTTCTACATGAGGGAGAAATAAGAGAGCACATGACTTCCTAGGGATTACTTGTTCCCTCTTCAGAAGGCATGGGAATCACACTTTTCTTTTTTTCACATAAGCTAGACCAGTTACCTCTATATTAATCTATTTGTGTTGAACAGTAGCCCTCAAATAGCACTGAAAGTGGATTAAATGCATCTCCTATTGTAATTTAGTTGCTAAAAATGTCAGAGCCTCTTTAATGGTCTCAAATAACAAATTTATAAAGATATCACAAATCTATTCTTTTCCTTACATTTAAATCAAAGTTATTATTTTGATTCTACAGAGTTAGGTTTTAGAAAGTTGGTGAAATCCCTAAAATTTTGTATATACATTTTCTCAAAATAGGGTCGATAACTTTCATCAGATTTTCAAAAGGATACAGGACTACACAACATTAAGAAATACAGCCTTAGTTGGTCTCTGTTCTAATTGCATCATTAATTATTTTATTCTACATTACCTTTAATTTTGTAATCCAATGTAAATGTATTAAGGAACAAAGGAAATTCACATATTAAATAAATAAAATAAATATTTAGAGAAAATAAGTTATGTCAGAAACCAAGGTATTTTTTTCTTTTCTATCTCACATATTGTTCCCACTTGAAATGATGATATCTAGAATTTTAGATCTTTGGTTTAACTTCTTACTTGTCTCAAGCCACCAATTTCTGAATTTTGGTACATTTCTCATGGGCTCTTTTGATTTTTTCCACACATCATTGCCTGGAAAATATTTTAAGTTTATTACAGAATTCTTGGAAATGAGAAGCTGCTGAAATAATTGGAATGTTCAACCTTTGCTTAATGACAGCCAATATCTCTAGAGTAGAATTAATTGGACAGGGTCCAGTAGCATGTATTAAAGGTGTGGATTATGCTTATGTTCTATATCATATTTTCAATTTAATTATTTAACTGAAGACACAACTTTATCAGGGTATGTAATCTCAATCTAATAGTTTTCTGGAACTAATAAAGTGAAGTTATAATCCTCTTCTGCAATCTCTTCTCCCTGACCTCTTGTCTTTGATTATCTAACACTCCCCTTTATACACCTGATTAGCTACCTTGCATATTCTGGTCACTAATGTAATTACTACCACAGTGTTTATTGTCCCCAATACTCTTTTCTCACTATTCTTTGACAAACATTTTTCTTTTCTGACATAAAACAGTATCAGGCACTTCCTGTCCCTTCTCTTTATCTAAGCTTAGACCAAAATATCTGCTATTAGACACAGTGTTCACCCATTTCTGTCTCTACCTCTCTACTGAATTTATACCTTTTAATACTATGAGAGAAAAAGCTTTGGAACACTGATAGGATAAAGAGTCTATTTCCTGATGAAGTCCAAATTCTATAGTGGACTAATCAACCCTAAAGCCCTCCCTACCACTTCCCCATACCACATTTTACCAAGAAAAAATGTTAGAAAAACATCAAAAGAAATAACAAATGTAAGATATTTGGTTTGATTTTAACAACCCCCAGATTATGTAGATGGGATTAAAAAAGCATGAATGATCAAAGGAAGGGCCTCCTCTCAACCCAAACCAACCAATCTCAATGAGACGTCGTGGTTACATAAACGGATACCCTAATTTAAGATGAGTCCAGGCATGCAGCCACCAAAAAGTGCTGAATGGACCAGAGAGATGGAAAGAGCACAGAGAATGATGAAGACAGGCCAAAATAAGCCAGGCACAACAGAGAGGCTATATTGGATGAAGAATAATAACAGATTAGCAACAGGGACAAAATAGAGAACTACTGGGAACACACAAATATACAGTGCCCAGGAATGAGTAGTTGATGACAAAGTATCTAGAGAAAAGTCTCTGAATTGTTCTTTAGTAACTGAATACTGGTGGTATAAAATCCCAAGTATTCAATGAATTGGCCTTAATTCTGCTGACCTTTCTTCATATTACCCAAGTTAGAGTTCCAGCACAAGAGACTTTCTCCTTTTCAAATATCATACCTACCAGGAATCAAGAACAATGTGAGATGCTAAACATGAGAAACTAACTTCCAGTTCCAAATCAGAAAAGAAGAATCTATGAATATTGGGGTTCACTGAGGGAGCTGAGCATAATCTGTGCTCTCCATCTTCATACCAATCTGGTAAAGTTCTTTAGTCAATGTTAAATATACATTTTTTTTGTTTTAGATTTTTTTTAAATCAACATAACGCCCAAGGGGGGAAACGTGACAAACAAGGTAAGATAGAATGATGACAACTAAAATGAAAGAGATTTATTTGTAATGGGAAAATATTGTTCCATAGGTCAATTAGATACAATTATCAAGGAAATAAATAGTTTCTGTGACCAGATATTACCAAAACTGCCTCAAGAAAAAGCTGAAAATTTTAATGAATTCCAACAACAAGGAAAGAAATTGGGAAAAAATGTCAAGAGATTATTTTACAAAACTTGTTCTGTGTTCGGATGGTATTATCTGTTAAGATTCTCAAAAACGAGTTACAGATACTGTGTAACCTTTTCAAGAATGTAGGAATAGCTCAAAAGCTATCCAATTCTATCCATTTAGTAAGCATAATAGATTCTAAAAACTAATAATAGTAGCATGAAAAAGTAAGTTACAGACAAGATACTTTTAGGCACAAATTGTGAAAGTCAAACAAAAATCAGAAAACAAGGTTCAATGGTGTATTTTAAAAGTCATCATTACCATGTAGCTTTTATGTGATGAATAAAAGCTTAAATAAAATGTTAGAATGTATAATAACATAGATTAGCACATCAAGTAGCTTAATAAAGTTATTAATAAGAAGAGCAGCTGAAAGATATAAGGATTATTTATCTCAATTCAACATTTCTTGCTGAGAAAAAATAATATTTTAATTAGAATTTGAAGATTACATCTGTAATCGCTTAAAGAACATTTATGACGGAATGTGATCAACAAAATGTGATACTTAATGTTGACATTTGGGAGACATGTTGATTACAAAATAGGATACAAAGCAGAAATATAAAATGAAGTTACTAAATAGAAAGAGGAAAAATAATCACTATTTTCTCATAATTTGATTGAACACACTTAAGTTGTTACTATTTGCAAATAGCATAATTGTATACCTTAATTAAAAAAAAAAAACTTAGTTTGGGGCACCTGGGTGGCTCACCGGGTTAAGCGTCTGACTTCAGTTCAGGTCATGATCTCACGATTAGTGGGTCTGAGCCCCACTTAGGGCTCTGTGTTGACAGCTCAGAACCTGGAGCCTGCTTCAGATTCTGTGTCTCCATCTCTCTCTGCCCTTCTCCTCCCTCTCTCCCTCTGTCTCAAAAGTAAATAAACAAAAAAAAATTTTAACTTAGTTCATTTAAAAACTGATGAGGATTTAAAAAATAGATTATAAAATGGCCAAATGAAATAGGGATATTTTTAAACCATTCAGTAGAAAATCTTATTCCAATTCATAAAATGCAATGCCAGAAAAATGCCATTGATAATAGCAAAAACAAATCCAGCAATTCCACTTTGGTTTATGTATCTGAAGAAAATGAAAACACTAATCCAAAGCAATATATGCACCTCTATGCTCACTGCACCATTATTTATAATATCCAAGATATGGAAGCAACCGAAAGGTCCATCAATGGATGAATGGATAAAGAAGATGGGGTATACATATATACAATGGAATACTATTCAGCCATAAAAAAGAATGAAATCTTACCATTTGTGGCAGCATGGACCTAGAGAGTATTTTGTTAAGTGAAATAAGTCAAACAGAGAGAGACAAATGCCATATGATTTCACTTATATCCAATCTAATAATAAAAGTAAAACCAAAAATTCTCATAATACAGGGAATAAACTGTTGATAACCAGGATGGGAGGGATTGATGGGAGGTGAAGGGTGTTAAAAGATACAAATTTCCCCTCATAAAATAAGTTATGGTGATATACAACATAGTGAATGTAGTCAATAATATTGCAATAATTGTGTACAGTGACAGATGGTAACTAGGTGTATTATGCAAATCACTTTGTAATGTACAAAAATATTGAAAAACTATGATGTATGACTGAAACTAATATGATATTAAATGTCAACTATAGTTCAGAAAAATAATATAATAGTCAAAACATATAAAATATTTAAGGAATAAAAAGAAATAGGTATAACCAATTGAAAATCAAATGTCAAACTATTTTGACACCTAAAAGTATAAGATTAATACTATATTCCTAAAAGGAAATGTTTGATGATGTAAACATATCAATCTTAGGAATTTATAATTGCATACTTTCATTCAATAGAGTTCTAATGAAAACTCTCAAAAAGATTTTTTTTTTTTTTAGGAAAGACAGAAACAAAAAACTTGATCTATTATAAAATTCAAAGAAAATTATACTTCTAAAAATATGAAAGAAACTCCTAAAAAATTAAAAGGAACAATCAGTTCTTCCAAATACGTATACTTCGGGTGCCTGGGTGGCTCAGTTGGTTGGTTAAGTGTCCAACTTTGGCTCAAGTCATGATCTCGTGGTTCATGACTTTGAGCCCCGTGTCTGGCTCTGTACTGACAGCTTGGAGCCTGGAGCCTGCTTCAGATTCTGTGTCTCCCCCTCTCTCTGCCCCTCCCCCATTTGAGCTCTGTGTCTCATTCTCAAAGATAAATAAACATTAAAAAAAATTTTAATAAAAAAATTTAAAACATACGGATACTATATGCACATATAATGGTATTCTAATAAAAGAACAGATTAATGGGAAGAAATACGACCAAATATAATCTCTAATATGATAATATTAAATAATAAATAATAAAGGAAACATCACAAATTAATGGGTAGAGAAAATGTTAAATTAATGATAGTGGAATCAGTGGTAGCAAATTAGAATTTTAGAAAATAAGATCTCTTACTGTACAACAATAAACTCTGAGTGGATGATCTATAATCAATATAATCAAACAATAAAGTATAGAAAGGAAGTAAATGTAATAAAGCATAGAATGGATGAATGTATTAACCAAAAAATATTAGAAATAAATAACCACAGCTAATAAATAAAACAATTCAAATATAAAATACAAAGAGATGATGACTGTAGATAGTTAGACAGGAGAGAGCTGCTTACAAAGGCCAGGTAATTAGACAGTGTCAAGGTCAGTCACTCAATTTTGTAGGTCATTTAATAAGACATTGATGACTAAAGATGAATAAAGTTCATCAATTTCTTGAACAGACTGTTGAACTAATCCAAAATATAGAAATGGTTACAGTCTCCACTAACAAAATACAGAATATGGATTTCCACTCTGCCTAGGATAGAAGAGTTTGTACTTAACTAATATTCCTAACAACAAACAAGCTGTAAAATCATATAAAGTTTCAAAAACTTGTTTGAAGATATTGGAAATTGCCAAAATAATTATGGCTTAAGATGAAGCTAACTGAAATTATCTCAATTTTCTGCCTGTCTCTTTCCCCCAAGGGTGTTTTAAAATAACTGGAAGACAGCACGAGGTCAAGAGCCAGGCAATGAGTTTCTACTAAGATGGAGAGTAGACAACAGAGCTTTAGACAACTCACAGAGTTGAAATCTGTGCTTCATTTGAAATCTACAGCCTTGCTTTGAGGCAACAAAATCCCAGAGACATAGTAGTCTTGTAGAAAGAAGCCCCGATATTTGGCCTCAGTTTTCCCCACAAGATAGGAGTATCAAAAAGCAGGGGTGGGTAAAGTAAGTGTAAAACAGCAAGACTGACATACCACATTATTTGGAAGTCAAAGTTATATAAGTCCTAGAAATGACGAGACATCTTATAAAACCTTAGGACACTCAATTGGACACTCTGGAGGACCACACACCAGGGGTGGGGAAATCAGAGAAAGAAACAATCATAATGTAGACTGCAACCCAGCATAGAGTAAATTTAGTCCCAGACTAGACTGAGGTGTTTTGCTCCTCTGCATTGAGGATGGGGTGAATCCTCTCTGCAGGAAGATGACACCATCCAGTGTGTCTACAGTTTTTCATATGAATATCTGGAATTTAAACAAAACTTGACAAGTATACCTAGAAATAGAGCTAAAGGAAAAGACAATAGAAAAAAAACATAGATAACAAAGATATCAAAGTTATCAGTCAATAACTTTAACTGCAATTAAGATAGTATATAAAAATGTATGACAAGGAGTGCCTGGGTGGCTCAGGCAGTTGAGTGTCCAACTCTTAATTCTGGTTCAGGTCCTGATCCCAGGGTTGTGGGATTGAGACCTACGTCAGGCACAATACTGAGCATGAAGCCTAAGATTCTCACTTTCTCCCTCTGTCTCTCTCCCCAGCTCACATTCTCTCTCCCTCTCTCTCTCAAATAAAAAAAAAAAATAGTGTATGACAAGATTGAAATTTTCACCAGAAATCTGGAACCGATAGAAAAGAGTAAGATAGAAATTCTAGAACTTATAGTAATTAAGAATGGAATAAGTTGGACAAAGGCAAAAGAAGATTATTTAGTTGACTATATAAACTTGTAGAATATATCCAGATTTATACATGAAGAGGAGAAAAGGACAGGCAGTAGACAAAATTTTAAGGTCTACCTCAAATGAAATTTTAGTTACAAAAGAGTAAGAGACAAAAACAATAAGAAAAAAGTAATTTTTGAAGAGATAACGACCCCAAAATTCTATAACGAATGAATGATACCAATCTTCAGATGTAAGAAGTTTGAGAACCTGAAGCAGTATAAAAATAAAGTAACTTAGCATCATAGTCCACCTAAGAAAACCAAGGAGAGAGAAAAAAAAATCCTAAAAGAAATCTTTTTAGAACCTTAAAAAGAGTCTAGGAAATAAGACACTCTATAGTCAAAGAGAGAGCCACTAGAGTAAAAGCCTACTTTGCAAGACAAGTGTTGAAAGCCAGAAGATAACAGATTGATGTTTTTAATGCGCTGAAGAAAGCATTCAAAACAAAACTACTACCTTACATTCATTCTATACCTAGAAAAATTTTTCCTTTAAAATTAAATTAAAAGTGAAAGCAAATTACAGAAATTCCAAGCCAATATAACTTGGGGAAGTATTTACCAGCTTGGCCTACAATGACGACACATCACTGTAAACAGATGTCTTCAAATAGAAGGAAAGTGATACTAGAAATGCAATGTATAATGAAGAGAGGGGGAAACAGGTAAATATGTGATAAACAAAGTATGCAGAATTCTCTCATTGTCTCTCCATAAATATTTCATAAAAGATACTGGAAAAACTGTGAATTCATCTATGGAAGAAAAAAAAAAAGCAGGTAAACCACACGTTGTGTGGCAGGTACTGTGTCTTGAAGGCACACAGATGATACTACCAAAAAAAGGAGAGCTGCCCAAGCTACTTGGGAGTGCTCAACAGAAGAAAAGTCTTTCCTTAGGAAGACCTATTTGGCTGAATCTCAACTGATTCAAATAACGGAGAGCAGATGAGAAGGACAAAAGAAATTATGTAATTGGTGGGTGTTAATTGAGAAACCTTTAGATGAGCAACCATTTAAATTTATAAATGATTATGGAATTACCAAATTTAACTATGCATTTTTCTGGCTCTATAAAACTATTCTCTGCTTACTAATTTCATCTTTTAGTTCATTCTTATTAGTCTTGTTAAAAAAAAAAAAACTATCCAGGGGCTGAAGAAATAAGCCATATTATAATGTGCCTAACTTGTACAAAACACGAATTACATCAACCATACAATGAGAATCATAATAAAAATTTATTTCATATTAATTATGCATTTTACACTCAACACCATATACTGTATAATTCAGTCCTTCAAAAGAGCAAAAATCATTGAAGCCAAAGAAAAGTTATAGTGTAAAGAATCAAGAAAAGTTGAATGATACATCTTTCAGAAAACAATTTGACTTTCTGCTTCTTCTCCCCATGATGCTTGCCAAACAGGCCCAGCAATAACTGGTAAATGAAGCAGTTTTCCTAAATGGATGCTTAAAATTCTTGCCAAATAAAGTAGGATTCTGTTAATTAAAATTTTAATTGTTCTTCAAAGTGACTGAGAAAGACAATACTTAACCTTTCTAAAAGACTATGCCAGCACCATATTTCTCCTTTAGCAGCCCATGTACGAATTACTTATTCAATATCTATTGATTAAGTGTTTTAATCCTTATGCAGATTCAAATGATAACTGTGCACCCAATCAATTCTTGCTTGTAGCCTCCTGAGGAGCAGATGTTCCAGCTCATATGTTTACGCGAATTTAGGTACAACCTAAAGAGTCTTTTATTCCTTCTGTCACTTTCAAGGAGGACTGAAGGTTATTATGATCACTCTGTTTGTCTCAACTCACAGTTCCCTTTGTCTGACGCTGAGCAGGCAAAAATCTCTCAATACTTTGTCTACTTAGCTTAAGGATGACAAGTCCCCAGCTTGAAATTACTCTCTCCTTTAACATGGCTCACAGATGAATCCCAAACAAGTATAACTTTTTATAATGTTATTAACCGGGGCGCCTGGGTGGCGCAGTCGGTTAAGCGTCCGACTTCAGCCAGGTCACGATCTCGCGGTCCGTGAGTTCGAGCCCCGCATCGGGCTCTGGGCTGATGGCTCAGAGCCTGGAGCCTGCTTCCGATTCTGTGTCTCCCTCTCTCTCTGCCCCTCCCCCGTTCATGCTCTGTCTCTCTCTGTCTTAAAAATATAATGTTATTAACCTTCCTACTCTGGTAGGCATCCACTAGGTATTCATGAAAAAAAAAAGTGACTATAATTGGAGTTAGAGTCCAGCCAAATGTACATTCTCTATTCTGTACAGAGCATCTACCCTAAATCCTCTTCTTGTTCCTTCTTGTCCCAGAGAATTGGACTGAGCAATCTAGAATGTAAGTGTAGGGGTGCCTGGGTGACTCACTAGGTTAAACATCTGACTTTTGATTTCAGCTCGGGTCATGATCTCATGCTTTGTGAGCTCAAGCCCTGCATCAGGCTCTGCACTGATAGTGTAGAATGTGCTTTGGATTCATTCATTCATTCATTCACTCATTCTCTCTCTCTCGCTCTCTGCCCCTCCCCCACTTGTGCTGTGTCTCACTCTGTCTCAAAATAAATAAATAAACTTAAAAAAATCAGAATGTAAGTATAATTTTGTCTTACCACTCACCCCTCATCCAACATAAAATTATCACCAGTGTTGTTGCATTTCCATTTTGCAATCTAATCTCTACTTCTTCAAAAACATTGTTAAATAAATGTAGTAATAATAATAATTAAACCATGTTTACAGTAACCATTGACACAATAAATAGATGTACAAAAATTTTTAAACAATGTCTCCTTACATCCAATGTTAATAACCTGGTATGTATCTTTTTATACTTTTCTCTATGCCCAGATATATTCACCCATATATAAGATTCTGTAATTCTCTTTTGCAAACACAGGGTTACATGGACTAGGCTATGAAAGATTTCTATGTGGACAATTACACATCAAATCTTCAATATCACATCTGATCCTAATTTGATAAACCCTTTACTCATTGTCACCAAAGGTCCCAAACTCTCCTGACAATATTAAATTTTTACTGAGACACCTGAAGGGAAAATACACAAGTTCATATGTACTACCATTTATCTAATGAAAAAGAGTTGAGATTTTGTTCAATATATACTGGAGGACCATAAATTTTTCTAAGCAGAGGACTGACATGCTCCCTTCTGTATTTTGGAGAAATTTGCTACAGAAGGGAAACCCTAGGAGTAGCAAAATATGACATCAAGGCAGCTACTTATGTTGAGGATCAGACTATGCAAGGTATAGACCACAGGAATGGAGACGGTAGATTTTGTCAGAGGGGAACATCAAAGACAACCCAAAGATTTCTAGATTTCTCAGTTTCATGTTGATGGTGATAAAGCAAAACAAGAGAAGGAACACAGAAGGAAAGCAACTTCAAGGTGAAAATTTGGCTCTACATGCGCTGTATTTGAGGCGTCTGTGGGATAACCACGAAGAGTGACGTGTGATGAAATGGAAAATCTCATAATTATCTCTTCTTCCTAGTCACTTGACATTCTAGCTTAAGTATTTTCCAATTTTGTTTTATAGTCTTCATAATTTTATTTTATTGCTGACAACGTATTACTCTGAATAAATTCAACAAAATTCACATTTTTAGTTGTTA